>NC_132802.1:39468393-40068393 GCF_048594095.1 Paramormyrops kingsleyae | reverse complement strand
AGAGGGTGGTAGTGCTGGTGCTGCTGAGGAGCCAGGATCAGAGGAACATGAAGAAAGTGAGGGGTGGAGGATGGGGACTGGGGGAGGGGGACATGCAGCTTCAGAAGCAGTAAAGGAGGGAGCAGGAGAGGCGGGAGGTGACTGATGCGCTTCCGTTGTGGTTGGCTTGGTTTCACTGATGCATTGGGATACATGATGTTTAAACTGGTCTTTGCGTATTATTGTTTGGCTGCAATAAAGACAATGAAAGTGTCCTGTGGGTCTGCAATAATTGTTGCATTTGCTGATGAAGAAACCTGCAAGACGGCAACATGAAGACCAAAGCTATCAACAGAAAAGAAAGGTATACACAGAACGGGACTGGGGGAGTGAGGTCAGGAGTAGCTGATCAGAAAGTTACAGTGTCAAACAAAACACAAACATAGGTAAATTAGCTTACCAATATTCACATGACTTCAGGGACTCCCACTAAGGAACTCCACATCATTTTGTCTATCTTGATTGTAAGAAGTGCATTCTACATTTAAGCATGTGTATGTTTTAAAACCACCAAAATCAATAGACCAATAAACATCATTAGGAATTACCTCTATGCTGTACTGCATGTCTCACGTGGCTCTGAATGTGTGTTGTAAATTTGAATTGTTGGTCAGTTGCATAAGTGCAGCATGGGCATCTGAACACACCGTCTAGGCAAAACCTTGTTGCATCAGGACTGGCCTGTAAATGCGTTGGATGCTTTAAAACATAAACAATAAAACATTGTGTAAACTTACTGTTACTCTGAGGTGCACGCTCATTCTAACAACATAACATGCATGCAGAAGTAATGCAGCTTGTAAGGTTATCAGGCTGTGATATCGATAAAATATCTTATAGAGCATTCATATCATCAGCATTAACTTGAGTATCCTGAGCATCATAATATAGCCTAAACATCTGCATAATTAACAATCATAATATACTATTTTTACATAAATACCATTGAGGTTGTTGGTGTAATTTAATAATATATCGGTCACATACTCCATAACTCTTAATAAAACAATTCGGTCATCATAATCAGAAAAACTCAAAAGCACCTGTCGTAGTCTGTTTTCTACATATGCATTTGTGATAAATATTTTGCAATATTGTCATATAATTTTTAGGACATAAGGCCCAGACCTGCGGTCCCTGAAACAAAAGAGAAACAACCTAGCAGCAAAACGTACCGTCTGCGTTTTCTAGTGTTACGCCCTAAAACAAAACATATATACATGATTTATTTATTCAAATTTCATTTTAGTCTATTCAATGTGTTACCCTTCTCATGTTCTGAATCTAAGGGCATTTCAAGTCCGGAAATTTTAACTAGAGACACAATATTTAAGTAGAGGCATACCCAATTTCATTTTAGTCTATTCAATGTGTTACCCTTCTCATGTTCTGAATCTAAGGGCATTTCAAGTCCGGAAATTTTAACTAGAGACACAATATTTAAGTAGAGGCATACCCAAGCGAAACAAGAGAAAGTGTGAAACAAGCACAACTACTTTAGCCCAAGTTTTTAAAAATGAGAAAAAGCCGTAATCAGTTTAACAGTTTTATTTCAATGTCAAAGAGAAAAAAAAACACTTCACCAAAGGCGAAGATCCATCCATAGCGGCTCTGGGTCCCGTCAGTGTAGCACAAAGCTAGCGTGATCTAGGCTGCCATTATCCAAGGAGCAGGGCCAGGCGCGTGCCACCCGTTTGAACAATGCGGGCGAAATAACTGCCTTATGGGATGCGAAGCTTGCGCATGCGCAGTGACGCAGACGCGCCTTTCAAAATGGCGGCGGCAGCAACACACGCGAAAGATCGATCTCCTGTATTTTCTTAGTTTTATTCTAAACAAGATGCCCCGATTTCATTTAAATACATTTAATAGCTGTAGGAACTAGTGAGCGGTATTTAGCAACATGCTATGTTAGAATAATGCCATCAAACGTGTCTGTTAAGCATATCACAGCGGACATACACGGAGGAAACATGGGGTAGAATCAAACAGGCCACAGGCTTTGAGATAGGCTGGCTCCCCAAGCTATTGCCCCCATTTAGCCCGAATGTCATGCGGCAATCAATCAAATGAGTCAATCAATATATAAACAAACAAACAAATACGGAGGAACAAAACATAAAACATGCACCTCTGAGTCTCTGATTTCCGATCGGGCACTTGTGTGCTCCAGATGTGGTAGTCCCCAGCAGTCATCACTGCACACTGGTAGATCTCCTGTCATACATATCAGACCATGCATGAAAATATTAACCAAATAAGTGTTTCACCACATTTCTGTGATACTGAGCCATCTTATGAAGCATATAACACTTTCTTAGGGTGGCTGAAGGTTGGTATACATTTAGCTGCAGATCAAGTACCCACTGCAAACATACATAAGTATACATATTCTAAAAAACATGGATGTGTTAAGGTTTTTATTAAGTTGTACAACCAGGCCCTCAAAAAATATATATTGTCTTCATACCAGGGGATGCTGCAGTTGTCATACCATGAGCTGGTGCTGCTGTTGTTGTTTGTGCTTGTTCGGCTGGTGCTTCAGCTGGTGCTGCAAAAAAGCACATTTTAAACCAAATGATTTAGAATGAGTTAAATCGGTTGTACTGCATGCATTTCTCATCAACGCTATGCTGTCTAGCATTTCTGACAGATTTGTAAGTTATAGCTTTATGATCTTTCAAATTGCAAAATAAACATGAGGAATCACCTACAATTAAAAGACAAATATAACTTCACGGCACCGGACAGCAAAATTACATAAACATGACATAAACATGACATTACCACTAATAATTTAGAATGAGGGTGGAATACATACCCAAAACTGTCTGACCATTGGAATTTAACTGTATGTCCACTCCTTTGCCCAATCTCTTCTTCATGCTTTCTATGGTTCTTGAATTTCTAGCATTGTTGTAGTGACACAAAATATTTCGCATCAAAAAGACATGCGATGAGGGAGTCATCATGTTGAGAAAATGATTGTTTTTCCTCATTCCAGCAAAGAGCTGTTCAGCACACGGGCTGTTGATCCAACCACGTAACTCTGGGACCAGTTCCACCTTTCGCAAGACATCCCTGGCATCTTTTGAGTTTGCCTCATGAAATCTATCATAAAGAGCATAATGCTCAGACGATCCAGTTATAGGGTGGCCATTTTCATCAGGAACTGGCTTCTTGGTGACTAGCCATGGCAAGCTCACTTTTATCTGTCCAGTAGTGGCACATCTGATGTTATCTTCAGTAGGCTCAAGTAACCTACCCCCATGAGGTTTGAAGGGTAATGATTCTGGATCTCTTAGGTTGGTATGTGTTGCCAACCCTCTCGCAAAATCATATAATACAATGTTTGGAAAATGTTTCATCGACAATAAAAGGTCAGCAAAGTCCCGGGGGCTCTCAGCCCTTATGTTGAACTTAACACCATACACCACAGCACAAGGACAGGTGACCACAGCCCATCCACCTGTTTAAGGAAACTGTAAATCAGAGTGCAACCATTCCAAGTAATGAAACTAAGAACTGTCTGTAAAAACGGTCTCTCAGTAATAGAACACAACTTACCAGAAGCTCCCCAGATCTGTGAAAACACCTTATCATAACTCGCTCTGTTCTTCATTTCTTGTTGAAGTCTCGTTACCAGGTCCATCCGTGAGCCTTTGGGGTCTATGCCACACTGTCGGCACAGAGCACGCACAGCTTCCATCTATAATGAACATTAGTATAGTTGGTCTGGCGTGGTTCAAAAACACACATCTTTGACAAAACTGACAAAAATTGACTTAAGTTCAGTACCTTGAGCTTAAGAAGTTCATCAGTCAGTCGGTCCTCTGTGAGGTTAAACTCAGATTCCTCCTTTGCACTACAAGCAGAATACACTTCTTTGTATTCAGTGTTGAGTACAACATCCCTATCTCTTGTGTGAGGACCAATCCACGGAGCCCAACTATGGTAACTGGGATGGACGACAAATGGGTTTGACTTGTTGCCTTTAAATGATGTTAGAAAATATTATTAACATAACAGTACATTATTCCACGATAAACAAAGTAAATGCTAGAATACTGTCATCCCACCTAGAACATTGTGCGGACTGTACTTACTTGGGACCAACCCACGGCTGATCATTTCAAGGGAAACCATCTCCCAGAAATTTTCAACACTTACCTTTCCATCAAAAGTCTGAGATGGTTCCTCAATGCTGCTCACTAAGGAAAGCAAGACTTAAGTAAGCATGTTCCAAACAGTCATAGCTGGATATGTGGTGCTTGAAACAATGTAAGACTAAGAAAATGAATAAATGTGTTCACTTACCAGGCATGCTAAAAACGCCCTTCTCATGAAGGTCCATCACAACAGATACTGGATGATAACCACACGATACACAAGCATATGTGTAACCGAGGTCTGACAGTGCTTCAAAGCTTAAATAAGCCTGCAGGACCCTTTCCCTGGATGGATAGGTTTTACCAGAGGTCTTCTCCAACACATCCATGGCACTCCCTACTGCCTGATGAGTCTGTGAAATTGATGTATGACATTTAAAGGCTTTACAATATATTATTTTGATAAAGTATTCGTAATTGTTTTAAATGATTAAAACAACAGAACATGGTTCCTACCTGAAGTGTATTGCGTAGAAAATGGCACATGTATATGGACAGAAGTGTGTGGTCATCGAAATTGTGGACACCATCAGTCCACTCCTGGTATCGATATGCCATACCACACCTGTAGCACCATTTTCTGTACACTGAAATTCCTAATGGACACAAGCACCAGTAAATGTTACACATTTATCTTTCACCATTTTACACTGTGACATGTCTCTATACTTTGCACAGTACTAAAAGCCAGTGTATGAAATTATCTCAGTAAGCATACAAGTGTGAATTGCTGGGAAGGAGGCTAAGCTGCTGATAGTGGAAGTCATGGCTACACTGACATTTACAGTACATGTAGTGAGTAATGAAATGTTAAAATATCGATAATAAATATTTAAATAAAGAGAGAACATACCTTCTATGACATCAGTGATTGTTAGGATTTTAGCCTTAGATGTAATCAGCACAGGTTCGCTTAGAGGAGTGGGCTCTAAACATTCTGAGCAAAAGGTTTCTGATGGTATGAAGTGCACAGGGAAATGAATGGTCTTGACCACGTCTGAGGGGAAAATCGCAGGCAGTTTCTTCTTATGAAAAATGTATTGAACCATCCGCGACAGATTTTTGCCTTCAGGTGAGTATGGAGCTCCTTCTTCTAGGTCAAAACTTTCCATGTCAATTGGAAAATGTTCTGTGATGTTCTCCTCCACACTTCTGGTTTTTCTGAAGAGTGCCTGGTCTGTTTCAAATAAATGCCACTTGGCAACATATTTAGGTATGCATGACTGCCTTGGGTTTGCGCAAGGACAATGCCATGAAATGATTTTAGAATTGTACCTTACCACCACTCTGCCAAGCCGGCTGTAATAGGAGATAGTTGACTCGTATACAGAAATGTGCTTTTTGTAGGGGGGTCCACACACAGTCACCAGACAGGACAACGGGACTCCTGCATCATTTGCTTCTCTCTGACGTACCAAACACCTTTCCTTTTTGTCTTCCCCAAACCACTTGTCATGTACCATCACCTGCAAAACATCCTCTGTAAGTGATGGAGTGTCCATTCTGGCTGGAGGGCAGTACACGAGGGACTGAATGTGGTGGCACTCAAATGGACGAAGGTTTGACCTCTCTGCAAACTCTGCATTAATTCTGCAGATATCCAGCTCACACATTGTTTTTTGTTCAGGACCCCATGTCCTTTTAATGACACGTACTGGTGTGCTGGGTGCTATAAAAGACTTTGCTACTGCAAACACTCCATTTGTGTAATCAACACACTGAGCACTGAGGTGGTTCTGTGCCGTAATGTCCATTTTGATGGGAGTGTGACGTCTTCGAAGATGTATCCGTAGGTTCCGTCTATTAAGGATTAGGCCACAGCTAGTACACTTCACTGTTTTCTGCTTTCTTTGGGTGAGAGGGTGGTAGTGCTGGTGCTGCTGAGGAGCCAGGATCAGAGGAACATGAAGAAAGTGAGGGGTGGAGGATGGGGACTGGGGGAGGGGGACATGCAGCTTCAGAAGCAGTAAAGGAGGGAGCAGGAGAGGCGGGAGGTGACTGATGCGCTTCCGTTGTGGTTGGCTTGGTTTCACTGATGCATTGGGATACATGATGTTTAAACTGGTCTTTGCGTATTATTGTTTGGCTGCAATAAAGACAATGAAAGTGTCCTGTGGGTCTGCAATAATTGTTGCATTTGCTGATGAAGAAACCTGCAAGACGGCAACATGAAGACCAAAGCTATCAACAGAAAAGAAAGGTATACACAGAACGGGACTGGGGGAGTGAGGTCAGGAGTAGCTGATCAGAAAGTTACAGTGTCAAACAAAACACAAACATAGGTAAATTAGCTTACCAATATTCACATGACTTCAGGGACTCCCACTAAGGAACTCCACATCATTTTGTCTATCTTGATTGTAAGAAGTGCATTCTACATTTAAGCATGTGTATGTTTTAAAACCACCAAAATCAATAGACCAATAAACATCATTAGGAATTACCTCTATGCTGTACTGCATGTCTCACGTGGCTCTGAATGTGTGTTGTAAATTTGAATTGTTGGTCAGTTGCATAAGTGCAGCATGGGCATCTGAACACACCGTCTAGGCAAAACCTTGTTGCATCAGGACTGGCCTGTAAATGCGTTGGATGCTTTAAAACATAAACAATAAAACATTGTGTAAACTTACTGTTACTCTGAGGTGCACGCTCATTCTAACAACATAACATGCATGCAGAAGTAATGCAGCTTGTAAGGTTATCAGGCTGTGATATCGATAAAATATCTTATAGAGCATTCATATCATCAGCATTAACTTGAGTATCCTGAGCATCATAATATAGCCTAAACATCTGCATAATTAACAATCATAATATACTATTTTTACATAAATACCATTGAGGTTGTTGGTGTAATTTAATAATATATCGGTCACATACTCCATAACTCTTAATAAAACAATTCGGTCATCATAATCAGAAAAACTCAAAAGCACCTGTCGTAGTCTGTTTTCTACATATGCATTTGTGATAAATATTTTGCAATATTGTCATATAATTTTTAGGACATAAGGCCCAGACCTGCGGTCCCTGAAACAAAAGAGAAACAACCTAGCAGCAAAACGTACCGTCTGCGTTTTCTAGTGTTACGCCCTAAAACAAAACATATATACATGATTTATTTATTCAAATTTCATTTTAGTCTATTCAATGTGTTACCCTTCTCATGTTCTGAATCTAAGGGCATTTCAAGTCCGGAAATTTTAACTAGAGACACAATATTTAAGTAGAGGCATACCCAATTTCATTTTAGTCTATTCAATGTGTTACCCTTCTCATGTTCTGAATCTAAGGGCATTTCAAGTCCGGAAATTTTAACTAGAGACACAATATTTAAGTAGAGGCATACCCAAGCGAAACAAGAGAAAGTGTGAAACAAGCACAACTACTTTAGCCCAAGTTTTTAAAAATGAGAAAAAGCCGTAATCAGTTTAACAGTTTTATTTCAATGTCAAAGAGAAAAAAAAACACTTCACCAAAGGCGAAGATCCATCCATAGCGGCTCTGGGTCCCGTCAGTGTAGCACAAAGCTAGCGTGATCTAGGCTGCCATTATCCAAGGAGCAGGGCCAGGCGCGTGCCACCCGTTTGAACAATGCGGGCGAAATAACTGCCTTATGGGATGCGAAGCTTGCGCATGCGCAGTGACGCAGACGCGCCTTTCAAAATGGCGGCGGCAGCAACACACGCGAAAGATCGATCTCCTGTATTTTCTTAGTTTTATTCTAAACAAGATGCCCCGATTTCATTTAAATACATTTAATAGCTGTAGGAACTAGTGAGCGGTATTTAGCAACATGCTATGTTAGAATAATGCCATCAAACGTGTCTGTTAAGCATATCACAGCGGACATACACGGAGGAAACATGGGGTAGAATCAAACAGGCCACAGGCTTTGAGATAGGCTGGCTCCCCAAGCTATTGCCCCCATTTAGCCCGAATGTCATGCGGCAATCAATCAAATGAGTCAATCAATATATAAACAAACAAACAAATACGGAGGAACAAAACATAAAACATGCACCTCTGAGTCTCTGATTTCCGATCGGGCACTTGTGTGCTCCAGATGTGGTAGTCCCCAGCAGTCATCACTGCACACTGGTAGATCTCCTGTCATACATATCAGACCATGCATGAAAATATTAACCAAATAAGTGTTTCACCACATTTCTGTGATACTGAGCCATCTTATGAAGCATATAACACTTTCTTAGGGTGGCTGAAGGTTGGTATACATTTAGCTGCAGATCAAGTACCCACTGCAAACATACATAAGTATACATATTCTAAAAAACATGGATGTGTTAAGGTTTTTATTAAGTTGTACAACCAGGCCCTCAAAAAATATATATTGTCTTCATACCAGGGGATGCTGCAGTTGTCATACCATGAGCTGGTGCTGCTGTTGTTGTTTGTGCTTGTTCGGCTGGTGCTTCAGCTGGTGCTGCAAAAAAGCACATTTTAAACCAAATGATTTAGAATGAGTTAAATCGGTTGTACTGCATGCATTTCTCATCAACGCTATGCTGTCTAGCATTTCTGACAGATTTGTAAGTTATAGCTTTATGATCTTTCAAATTGCAAAATAAACATGAGGAATCACCTACAATTAAAAGACAAATATAACTTCACGGCACCGGACAGCAAAATTACATAAACATGACATAAACATGACATTACCACTAATAATTTAGAATGAGGGTGGAATACATACCCAAAACTGTCTGACCATTGGAATTTAACTGTATGTCCACTCCTTTGCCCAATCTCTTCTTCATGCTTTCTATGGTTCTTGAATTTCTAGCATTGTTGTAGTGACACAAAATATTTCGCATCAAAAAGACATGCGATGAGGGAGTCATCATGTTGAGAAAATGATTGTTTTTCCTCATTCCAGCAAAGAGCTGTTCAGCACACGGGCTGTTGATCCAACCACGTAACTCTGGGACCAGTTCCACCTTTCGCAAGACATCCCTGGCATCTTTTGAGTTTGCCTCATGAAATCTATCATAAAGAGCATAATGCTCAGACGATCCAGTTATAGGGTGGCCATTTTCATCAGGAACTGGCTTCTTGGTGACTAGCCATGGCAAGCTCACTTTTATCTGTCCAGTAGTGGCACATCTGATGTTATCTTCAGTAGGCTCAAGTAACCTACCCCCATGAGGTTTGAAGGGTAATGATTCTGGATCTCTTAGGTTGGTATGTGTTGCCAACCCTCTCGCAAAATCATATAATACAATGTTTGGAAAATGTTTCATCGACAATAAAAGGTCAGCAAAGTCCCAGGGGCTCTCAGCCCTTATGTTGAACTTAACACCATACACCACAGCACAAGGACAGGTGACCACAGCCCATCCACCTGTTTAAGGAAACTGTAAATCAGAGTGCAACCATTCCAAGTAATGAAACTAAGAACTGTCTGTAAAAACGGTCTCTCAGTAATAGAACACAACTTACCAGAAGCTCCCCAGATCTGTGAAAACACCTTATCATAACTCGCTCTGTTCTTCATTTCTTGTTGAAGTCTCGTTACCAGGTCCATCCGTGAGCCTTTGGGGTCTATGCCACACTGTCGGCACAGAGCACGCACAGCTTCCATCTATAATGAACATTAGTATAGTTGGTCTGGCGTGGTTCAAAAACACACATCTTTGACAAAACTGACAAAAATTGACTTAAGTTCAGTACCTTGAGCTTAAGAAGTTCATCAGTCAGTCGGTCCTCTGTGAGGTTAAACTCAGATTCCTCCTTTGCACTACAAGCAGAATACACTTCTTTGTATTCAGTGTTGAGTACAACATCCCTATCTCTTGTGTGAGGACCAATCCACGGAGCCCAACTATGGTAACTGGGATGGACGACAAATGGGTTTGACTTGTTGCCTTTAAATGATGTTAGAAAATATTATTAACATAACAGTACATTATTCCACGATAAACAAAGTAAATGCTAGAATACTGTCATCCCACCTAGAACATTGTGCGGACTGTACTTACTTGGGACCAACCCACGGCTGATCATTTCAAGGGAAACCATCTCCCAGAAATTTTCAACACTTACCTTTCCATCAAAAGTCTGAGATGGTTCCTCAATGCTGCTCACTAAGGAAAGCAAGACTTAAGTAAGCATGTTCCAAACAGTCATAGCTGGATATGTGGTGCTTGAAACAATGTAAGACTAAGAAAATGAATAAATGTGTTCACTTACCAGGCATGCTAAAAACGCCCTTCTCATGAAGGTCCATCACAACAGATACTGGATGATAACCACACGATACACAAGCATATGTGTAACCGAGGTCTGACAGTGCTTCAAAGCTTAAATAAGCCTGCAGGACCCTTTCCCTGGATGGATAGGTTTTACCAGAGGTCTTCTCCAACACATCCATGGCACTCCCTACTGCCTGATGAGTCTGTGAAATTGATGTATGACATTTAAAGGCTTTACAATATATTATTTTGATAAAGTATTCGTAATTGTTTTAAATGATTAAAACAACAGAACATGGTTCCTACCTGAAGTGTATTGCGTAGAAAATGGCACATGTATATGGACAGAAGTGTGTGGTCATCGAAATTGTGGACACCATCAGTCCACTCCTGGTATCGATATGCCATACCACACCTGTAGCACCATTTTCTGTACACTGAAATTCCTAATGGACACAAGCACCAGTAAATGTTACACATTTATCTTTCACCATTTTACACTGTGACATGTCTCTATACTTTGCACAGTACTAAAAGCCAGTGTATGAAATTATCTCAGTAAGCATACAAGTGTGAATTGCTGGGAAGGAGGCTAAGCTGCTGATAGTGGAAGTCATGGCTACACTGACATTTACAGTACATGTAGTGAGTAATGAAATGTTAAAATATCGATAATAAATATTTAAATAAAGAGAGAACATA
Organism: Paramormyrops kingsleyae; assembly: GCF_048594095.1. Taxonomy (NCBI): domain Eukaryota; kingdom Metazoa; phylum Chordata; class Actinopteri; order Osteoglossiformes; family Mormyridae; genus Paramormyrops; species Paramormyrops kingsleyae. The sequence goes on along the minus strand of NC_132802.1, from coordinate 40,057,268 downwards.
CCTTCTATGACATCAGTGATTGTTAGGATTTTAGCCTTAGATGTAATCAGCACAGGTTCGCTTAGAGGAGTGGGCTCTAAACATTCTGAGCAAAAGGTTTCTGATGGTATGAAGTGCACAGGGAAATGAATGGTCTTGACCACGTCTGAGGGGAAAATCGCAGGCAGTTTCTTCTTATGAAAAATGTATTGAACCATCCGCGACAGATTTTTGCCTTCAGGTGAGTATGGAGCTCCTTCTTCTAGGTCAAAACTTTCCATGTCAATTGGAAAATGTTCTGTGATGTTCTCCTCCACACTTCTGGTTTTTCTGAAGAGTGCCTGGTCTGTTTCAAATAAATGCCACTTGGCAACATATTTAGGTATGCATGACTGCCTTGGGTTCGCGCAAGGACAATGCCATGAAATGATTTTAGAATTGTACCTTACCACCACTCTGCCAAGCCGGCTGTAATAGGAGATAGTTGACTCGTATACAGAAATGTGCTTTTTGTAGGGGGGTCCACACACAGTCACCAGACAGGACAACGGGACTCCTGCATCATTTGCTTCTCTCTGACGTACCAAACACCTTTCCTTTTTGTCTTCCCCAAACCACTTGTCATGTACCATCACCTGCAAAACATCCTCTGTAAGTGATGGAGTGTCCATTCTGGCTGGAGGGCAGTACACGAGGGACTGAATGTGGTGGCACTCAAATGGACGAAGGTTTGACCTCTCTGCAAACTCTGCATTAATTCTGCAGATATCCAGCTCACACATTGTTTTTTGTTCAGGACCCCATGTCCTTTTAATGACACGTACTGGTGTGCTGGGTGCTATAAAAGACTTTGCTACTGCAAACACTCCATTTGTGTAATCAACACACTGAGCACTGAGGTGGTTCTGTGCCGTAATGTCCATTTTGATGGGAGTGTGACGTCTTCGAAGATGTATCCGTAGGTTCCGTCTATTAAGGATTAGGCCACAGCTAGTACACTTCACTGTTTTCTGCTTTCTTTGGGTGAGAGGGTGGTAGTGCTGGTGCTGCTGAGGAGCCAGGATCAGAGGAACATGAAGAAAGTGAGGGGTGGAGGATGGGGACTGGGGGAGGGGGACATGCAGCTTCAGAAGCAGTAAAGGAGGGAGCAGGAGAGGCGGGAGGTGACTGATGCGCTTCCGTTGTGGTTGGCTTGGTTTCACTGATGCATTGGGATACATGATGTTTAAACTGGTCTTTGCGTATTATTGTTTGGCTGCAATAAAGACAATGAAAGTGTCCTGTGGGTCTGCAATAATTGTTGCATTTGCTGATGAAGAAACCTGCAAGACGGCAACATGAAGACCAAAGCTATCAACAGAAAAGAAAGGTATACACAGAACGGGACTGGGGGAGTGAGGTCAGGAGTAGCTGATCAGAAAGTTACAGTGTCAAACAAAACACAAACATAGGTAAATTAGCTTACCAATATTCACATGACTTCAGGGACTCCCACTAAGGAACTCCACATCATTTTGTCTATCTTGATTGTAAGAAGTGCATTCTACATTTAAGCATGTGTATGTTTTAAAACCACCAAAATCAATAGACCAATAAACATCATTAGGAATTACCTCTATCCTGTACTGCATGTCTCACGTGGCTCTGAATGTGTGTTGTAAATTTGAATTGTTGGTCAGTTGCATAAGTGCAGCATGGGCATCTGAACACACCGTCTAGGCAAAACCTTGTTGCATCAGGACTGGCCTGTAAATGCGTTGGATGCTTTAAAACATAAACAATAAAACATTGTGTAAACTTACTGTTACTCTGAGGTGCACGCTCATTCTAACAACATAACATGCATGCAGAAGTAATGCAGCTTGTAAGGTTATCAGGCTGTGATATCGATAAAATATCTTATAGAGCATTCATATCATCAGCATTAACTTGAGTATCATGAGCATCATAATATAGCCTAAACATCTGCATAATTAACAATCATAATATACTATTTTTACATAAATACCATTGAGGTTGTTGGTGTAATTTAATAATATATCGGTCACATACTCCATAACTCTTAATAAAACAATTCGGTCATCATAATCAGAAAAACTCAAAAGCACCTGTCGTAGTCTGTTTTCTACATATGCATTTGTGATAAATATTTTGCAATATTGTCATATAATTTTTAGGACATAAGGCCCAGACCTGCGGTCCCTGAAACAAAAGAGAAACAACCTAGCAGCAAAACGTACCGTCTGCGTTTTCTAGTGTTACGCCCTAAAACAAAACATATATACATGATTTATTTATTCAAATTTCATTTTAGTCTATTCAATGTGTTACCCTTCTCATGTTCTGAATCTAAGGGCATTTCAAGTCCGGAAATTTTAACTAGAGACACAATATTTAAGTAGAGGCATACCCAATTTCATTTTAGTCTATTCAATGTGTTACCCTTCTCATGTTCTGAATCTAAGGGCATTTCAAGTCCGGAAATTTTAACTAGAGACACAATATTTAAGTAGAGGCATACCCAAGCGAAACAAGAGAAAGTGTGAAACAAGCACAACTACTTTAGCCCAAGTTTTTAAAAATGAGAAAAAGCCGTAATCAGTTTAACAGTTTTATTTCAATGTCAAAGAGAAAAAAAAACACTTCACCAAAGGCGAAGATCCATCCATAGCGGCTCTGGGTCCCGTCAGTGTAGCACAAAGCTAGCGTGATCTAGGCTGCCATTATCCAAGGAGCAGGGCCAGGCGCGTGCCACCCGTTTGAACAATGCGGGCGAAATAACTGCCTTATGGGATGCGAAGCTTGCGCATGCGCAGTGACGCAGACGCGCCTTTCAAAATGGCGGCGGCAGCAACACACGCGAAAGATCGATCTCCTGTATTTTCTTAGTTTTATTCTAAACAAGATGCCCCGATTTCATTTAAATACATTTAATAGCTGTAGGAACTAGTGAGCGGTATTTAGCAACATGCTATGTTAGAATAATGCCATCAAACGTGTCTGTTAAGCATATCACAGCGGACATACACGGAGGAAACATGGGGTAGAATCAAACAGGCCACAGGCTTTGAGATAGGCTGGCTCCCCAAGCTATTGCCCCCATTTAGCCCGAATGTCATAGACCTGCCCCGCCCCACATCCTGACAAAGATGTATTTAGTTGTATTTTGTTATCAGGGTGATCGTCCGTTCGCAGGCCACTTTGGCCATGTGGTGTAGTCATAAACCGTCGCGGATGTTTACCCGAAACCGGGGCATCAAACAAAGAATAAGGATTCCTTAGACAACCCATTTCAAAATATGGCAGCAACAAACGGAGTGCCCAGTTATTTCAAATAAACCATGACCTTTTTTTTAAAGTATTGAAGCACTTTTCTACCAATGTGAATAATAAACATTTTAGACAAAAAAAATCAACGAATAACGCTGGTAATTCGTTGTCAAAATGAGCGTACGGCATTAGCCCAGAAGAGGGGTGGCAATTTGCATATGTGAAAGCCTATGTGAATGAGACACAGGTCCAAAACTTTTAACTAGAGACACAATATTTAAGTAGAGGCATACCCAAGCGAAACAAGAGAAAGTGTGAAACAAGCACAACTACTTTAGCCCAAGTTTTTAAAAATGAGAAAAAGCCGTAATCAGTTTAACAGTTTTATTTCAATGTCAAAGAGAAAAAAAAACACTTCACCAAAGGCGAAGATCCATCCATAGCGGCTCTGGGTCCCGTCAGTGTAGCACAAAGCTAGCGTGATCTAGGCTGCCATTATCCAAGGAGCAGGGCCAGGCGCGTGCCACCCGTTTGAACAATGCGGGCGAAATAACTGCCTTATGGGATGCGAAGCTTGCGCATGCGCAGTGACGCAGACGCGCCTTTCAAAATGGCGGCGGCAGCAACACACGCGAAAGATCGATCTCCTGTATTTTCTTAGTTTTATTCTAAACAAGATGCCCCGATTTCATTTAAATACATTTAATAGCTGTATGAACTAGTGAGCGGTATTTAGCAACATGCTATGTTAGAATAATGCCATCAAACGTGTCTGTTAAGCATATCACAGCGGACATACACGGAGGAAACATGGGGTAGAATCAAACAGGCCACAGGCTTTGAGATAGGCTGGCTCCCCAAGCTATTGCCCCCATTTAGCCCGAATGTCATAGACCTCCCCCCCCCACATCCTGACAAAGATGTATTTAGTTGTATTTTGTTATCAGGGTGATCGTCCGTTCGCAGGCCACTTTGGCCATGTGGTGTAGTCATAAACCGTCGCGGATGTTTACCCGAAACCGGGGCATCAAACAAAGAATAAGGATTCCTTAGACAACCCATTTCAAAATATGGCAGCAACAAACGGAGTGCCCAGTTATTTCAAATAAACCATGACCTTTTTTTTAAAGTATTGAAGCACTTTTCTACCAATGTGAATAATAAACATTTTAGACAAAAAAAATCAACGAATAACGCTGGTAATTCGTTGTCAAAATGAGCGTACGGCATTAGCCCAGAAGAGGGGTGGCAATTTGCATATGTGAAAGCCTATGTGAATGAGACACAGGTCCAAAACTTTTAACTAGAGACACAATATTTAAGTAGAGGCATACCCAAGCGAAACAAGAGAAAGTGTGAAACAAGCACAACTACTTTAGCCCAAGTTTTTAAAAATGAGAAAAAGCCGTAATCAGTTTAACAGTTTTATTTCAATGTCAAAGAGAAAAAAAAACACTTCACCAAAGGCGAAGATCCATCCATAGCGGCTCTGGGTCCCGTCAGCGTAGCACAAAGCTAGCGTGATCTAGGCTGCCATTATCCAAGGAGCAGGGCCAGGCGCGTGCCACCCGTTTGAACAATGCGGGCGAAATAACTGCCTTATGGGATGCGAAGCTTGCGCATGCGCAGTGACGCAGACGCGCCTTTCAAAATGGCGGCGGCAGCAACACACGCGAAAGATCGATCTCCTGTATTTTCTTAGTTTTATTCTAAACAAGATGCCCCGATTTCATTTAAATACATTTAATAGCTGTAGGAACTAGTGAGCGGTATTTAGCAACATGCTATGTTAGAATAATGCCATCAAACGTGTCTGTTAAGCATATCACAGCGGACATACACGGAGGAAACATGGGGTAGAATCAAACAGGCCACAGGCTTTGAGATAGGCTGGCTCCCCAAGCTATTGCCCCCATTTAGCCCGAATGTCATAGACCTCTCCCCCCCCCACATCCTGACAAAGATGTATTTAGTTGTATTTTGTTATCAGGGTGATCTCCGTTCGCAGGCCACTTTGGCCATGTGGTGTAGTCATAAACCGTCGCGGATGTTTACCCGAAACCGGGGCATCAAACAAAGAATAAGGATTCCTTAGACAACCCATTTCAAAATATGGCAGCAACAAACGGAGTGCCCAGTTATTTCAAATAAACCATGACCTTTTTTTTAAAGTATTGAAGCACTTTTCTACCAATGTGAATAATAAACATTTTAGACAAAAAAAATCAACGAATAACGCTGGTAATTCGTTGTCAAAATGAGCGTACGGCATTAGCCCAGAAGAGGGGTGGCAATTTGCATATGTGAAAGCCTATGTGAATGAGACACAGGTCCAAAACTTTTAACTAGAGACACAATATTTAAGTAGAGGCATACCCAAGCGAAACAAGAGAAAGTGTGAAACAAGCACAACTACTTTAGCCCAAGTTTTTAAAAATGAGAAAAAGCCGTAATCAGTTTAACAGTTTTATTTCAATGTCAAAGAGAAAAAAAAACACTTCACCAAAGGCGAAGATCCATCCATAGCGGCTCTGGGTCCCGTCAGCGTAGCACAAAGCTAGCGTGATCTAGGCTGCCATTATCCAAGGAGCAGGGCCAGGCGCGTGCCACCCGTTTGAACAATGCGGGCGAAATAACTGCCTTATGGGATGCGAAGCTTGCGCATGCGCAGTGACGCAGACGCGCCTTTCAAAATGGCGGCGGCAGCAACACACGCGAAAGATCGATCTCCTGTATTTTCTTAGTTTTATTCTAAACAAGATGCCCCGATTTCATTTAAATACATTTAATAGCTGTAGGAACTAGTGAGCGGTATTTAGCAACATGCTATGTTAGAATAATGCCATCAAACGTGTCTGTTAAGCATATCACAGCGGACATACACGGAGGAAACATGGGGTAGAATCAAACAGGCCACAGGCTTTGAGATAGGCTGGCTCCCCAAGCTATTGCCCCCATTTAGCCCGAATGTCATAGACCTCTCCCCCCCCCCACATCCTGACAAAGATGTATTTAGTTGTATTTTGTTATCAGGGTGATCGTCCGTTCGCAGGCCACTTTGGCCATGTGGTGTAGTCATAAACCGTCGCGGATGTTTACCCGAAACCGGGGCATCAAACAAAGAATAAGGATTCCTTAGACAACCCATTTCAAAATATGGCAGCAACAAACAGAGTGCCCAGTTATTTCAAATAAACCATGACCTTTTTTTTAAAGTATTGAAGCACTTTTCTACCAATGTGAATAATAAACATTTTAGACAAAAAAAATCAACGAATAACGCTGGTAATTCGTTGTCAAAATGAGCGTACGGCATTAGCCCAGAAGAGGGGTGGCAATTTGCATATGTGAAAGCCTATGTGAATGAGACACAGGTCCAAAACTTTTAACTAGAGACACAATATTTAAGTAGAGGCATACCCAAGCGAAACAAGAGAAAGTGTGAAACAAGCACAACTACTTTAGCCCAAGTTTTTAAAAATGAGAAAAAGCCGTAATCAGTTTAACAGTTTTATTTCAATGTCAAAGAGAAAAAAAAACACTTCACCAAAGGCGAAGATCCATCCATAGCGGCTCTGGGTCCCGTCAGCGTAGCACAAAGCTAGCGTGATCTAGGCTGCCATTATCCAAGGAGCAGGGCCAGGCGCGTGCCACCCGTTTGAACAATGCGGGCGAAATAACTGCCTTATGGGATGCGAAGCTTGCGCATGCGCAGTGACGCAGACGCGCCTTTCAAAATGGCGGCGGCAGCAACACACGCGAAAGATCGATCTCCTGTATTTTCTTAGTTTTATTCTAAACAAGATGCCCCGATTTCATTTAAATACATTTAATAGCTGTAGGAACTAGTGAGCGGTATTTAGCAACATGCTATGTTAGAATAATGCCATCAAACGTGTCTGTTAAGCATATCACAGCGGACATACACGGAGGAAACATGGGGTAGAATCAAACAGGCCACAGGCTTTGAGATAGGCTGGCTCCCCAAGCTATTGCCCCCATTTAGCCCGAATGTCATAGACCTCTCCCCCCCCCCACATCCTGACAAAGATGTATTTAGTTGTATTTTGTTATCAGGGTGATCGTCCGTTCGCAGGCCACTTTGGCCATGTGGTGTAGTCATAAACCGTCGCGGATGTTTACCCGAAACCGGGGCATCAAACAAAGAATAAGGATTCCTTAGACAACCCATTTCAAAATATGGCAGCAACAAACGGAGTGCCCAGTTATTTCAAATAAACCATGACCTTTTTTTAAAGTATTGAAGCACTTTTCTACCAATGTGAATAATAAACATTTTAGACAAAAAAAATCAACGAATAACGCTGGTAATTCGTTGTCAAAATGAGCGTACGGCATTAGCCCAGAAGAGGGGTGGCAATTTGCATATGTGAAAGCCTATGTGAATGAGACACAGGTCCAAAACTTTTAACTAGAGACACAATATTTAAGTAGAGGCATACCCAAGCGAAACAAGAGAAAGTGTGAAACAAGCACAACTACTTTAGCCCAAGTTTTTAAAAATGAGAAAAAGCCGTAATCAGTTTAACAGTTTTATTTCAATGTCAAAGAGAAAAAAAAACACTTCACCAAAGGCGAAGATCCATCCATAGCGGCTCTGGGTCCCGTCAGCGTAGCACAAAGCTAGCGTGATCTAGGCTGCCATTATCCAAGGAGCAGGGCCAGGCGCGTGCCACCCGTTTGAACAATGCGGGCGAAATAACTGCCTTATGGGATGCGAAGCTTGCGCATGCGCAGTGACGCAGACGCGCCTTTCAAAATGGCGGCGGCAGCAACACACGCGAAAGATCGATCTCCTGTATTTTCTTAGTTTTATTCTAAACAAGATGCCCCGATTTCATTTAAATACATTTAATAGCTGTAGGAACTAGTGAGCGGTATTTAGCAACATGCTATGTTAGAATAATGCCATCAAACGTGTCTGTTAAGCATATCACAGCGGACATACACGGAGGAAACATGGGGTAGAATCAAACAGGCCACAGGCTTTGAGATAGGCTGGCTCCCCAAGCTATTGCCCCCATTTAGCCCGAATGTCATAGACCTCTCCCCCCCCCCACATCCTGACAAAGATGTATTTAGTTGTATTTTGTTATCAGGGTGATCGTCCGTTCGCAGGCCACTTTGGCCATGTGGTGTAGTCATAAACCGTCGCGGATGTTTACCCGAAACCGGGGCATCAAACAAAGAATAAGGATTCCTTAGACAACCCATTTCAAAATATGGCAGCAACAAACGGAGTGCCCAGTTATTTCAAATAAACCATGACCTTTTTTTTAAAGTATTGAAGCACTTTTCTACCAATGTGAATAATAAACATTTTAGACAAAAAAAATCAACGAATAACGCTGGTAATTCGTTGTCAAAATGAGCGTACGGCATTAGCCCAGAAGAGGGGTGGCAATTTGCATATGTGAAAGCCTATGTGAATGAGACACAGGTCCAAAACTTTTAACTAGAGACACAATATTTAAGTAGAGGCATACCCAAGCGAAACAAGAGAAAGTGTGAAACAAGCACAACTACTTTAGCCCAAGTTTTTAAAAATGAGAAAAAGCCGTAATCAGTTTAACAGTTTTATTTCAATGTCAAAGAGAAAAAAAAACACTTCACCAAAGGCGAAGATCCATCCATAGCGGCTCTGGGTCCCGTCAGTGTAGCACAAAGCTAGCGTGATCTAGGCTGCCATTATCCAAGGAGCAGGGCCAGGCGCGTGCCACCCGTTTGAACAATGCGGGCGAAATAACTGCCTTATGGGATGCGAAGCTTGCGCATGCGCAGTGACGCAGACGCGCCTTTCAAAATGGCGGCGGCAGCAACACACGCGAAAGATCGATCTCCTGTATTTTCTTAGTTTTATTCTAAACAAGATGCCCCGATTTCATTTAAATACATTTAATAGCTGTAGGAACTAGTGAGCGGTATTTAGCAACATGCTATGTTAGAATAATGCCATCAAACGTGTCTGTTAAGCATATCACAGCGGACATACACGGAGGAAACATGGGGTAGAATCAAACAGGCCACAGGCTTTGAGATAGGCTGGCTCCCCAAGCTATTGCCCCCATTTAGCCCGAATGTCATAGACCTCCCCCCCCCCCCCACATCCTGACAAAGATGTATTTAGTTGTATTTTGTTATCAGGGTGATCGTCCGTTCGCAGGCCACTTTGGCCATGTGGTGTAGTCATAAACCGTCGCGGATGTTTACCCGAAACCGGGGCATCAAACAAAGAATAAGGATTCCTTAGACAACCCATTTCAAAATATGGCAGCAACAAACGGAGTGCCCAGTTATTTCAAATAAACCATGACCTTTTTTTTAAAGTATTGAAGCACTTTTCTACCAATGTGAATAATAAACATTTTAGACAAAAAAAATCAACGAATAACGCTGGTAATTCGTTGTCAAAATGAGCGTACGGCATTAGCCCAGAAGAGGGGTGGCAATTTGCATATGTGAAAGCCTATGTGAATGAGACACAGGTCCAAAACTTTTAACTAGAGACACAATATTTAAGTAGAGGCATACCCAAGCGAAACAAGAGAAAGTGTGAAACAAGCACAACTACTTTAGCCCAAGTTTTTAAAAATGAGAAAAAGCCGTAATCAGTTTAACAGTTTTATTTCAATGTCAAAGAGAAAAAAAAACACTTCACCAAAGGCGAAGATCCATCCATAGCGGCTCTGGGTCCCGTCAGTGTAGCACAAAGCTAGCGTGATCTAGGCTGCCATTATCCAAGGAGCAGGGCCAGGCGCGTGCCACCCGTTTGAACAATGCGGGCGAAATAACTGCCTTATGGGATGCGAAGCTTGCGCATGCGCAGTGACGCAGACGCGCCTTTCAAAATGGCGGCGGCAGCAACACACGCGAAAGATCGATCTCCTGTATTTTCTTAGTTTTATTCTAAACAAGATGCCCCGATTTCATTTAAATACATTTAATAGCTGTAGGAACTAGTGAGCGGTATTTAGCAACATGCTATGTTAGAATAATGCCATCAAACGTGTCTGTTAAGCATATCACAGCGGACATACACGGAGGAAACATGGGGTAGAATCAAACAGGCCACAGGCTTTGAGATAGGCTGGCTCCCCAAGCTATTACCCCCATTTAGCCCGAATGTCATAGACCTCTCCCCCCCCCCCCACATCCTGACAAAGATGTATTTAGTTGTATTTTGTTATCAGGGTGATCGTCCGTTCGCAGGCCACTTTGGCCATGTGGTGTAGTCATAAACCGTCGCGGATGTTTACCCGAAACCGGGGCATCAAACAAAGAATAAGGATTCCTTAGACAACCCATTTCAAAATATGGCAGCAACAAACGGAGTGCCCAGTTATTTCAAATAAACCATGACCTTTTTTTTAAAGTATTGAAGCACTTTTCTACCAATGTGAATAATAAACATTTTAGACAAAAAAAATCAACGAATAACGCTGGTAATTCGTTGTCAAAATGAGCGTACGGCATTAGCCCAGAAGAGGGGTGGCAATTTGCATATGTGAAAGCCTATGTGAATGAGACACAGGTCCAAAACTTTTAACTAGAGACACAATATTTAAGTAGAGGCATACCCAAGCGAAACAAGAGAAAGTGTGAAACAAGCACAACTACTTTAGCCCAAGTTTTTAAAAATGAGAAAAAGCCGTAATCAGTTTAACAGTTTTATTTCAATGTCAAAGAGAAAAAAAAACACTTCACCAAAGGCGAAGATCCATCCATAGCGGCTCTGGGTCCCGTCAGCGTAGCACAAAGCTAGCGTAATCTAGGCTGCCATTATCCAAGGAGCAGGGCCAGGCGCGTGCCACCCGTTTGAACAATGCGGGCGAAATAACTGCCTTATGGGATGCGAAGCTTGCGCATGCGCAGTGACGCAGACGCGCCTTTCAAAATGGCGGCGGCAGCAACACACGCGAAAGATCGATCTCCTGTATTTTCTTAGTTTTATTCTAAACAAGATGCCCCGATTTCATTTAAATACATTTAATAGCTGTAGGAACTAGTGAGCGGTATTTAGCAACATGCTATGTTAGAATAATGCCATCAAACGTGTCTGTTAAGCATATCACAGCGGACATACACGGAGGAAACATGGGGTAGAATCAAACAGGCCACAGGCTTTGAGATAGGCTGGCTCCCCAAGCTATTACCCCCATTTAGCCCGAATGTCATAGACCTCTCCCCCCCCCCCCACATCCTGACAAAGATGTATTTAGTTGTATTTTGTTATCAGGGTGATCGTCCGTTCGCAGGCCACTTTGGCCATGTGGTGTAGTCATAAACCGTCGCGGATGTTTACCCGAAACCGGGGCATCAAACAAAGAATAAGGATTCCTTAGACAACCCATTTCAAAATATGGCAGCAACAAACGGAGTGCCCAGTTATTTCAAATAAACCATGACCTTTTTTTTAAAGTATTGAAGCACTTTTCTACCAATGTGAATAATAAACATTTTAGACAAAAAAAATCAACGAATAACGCTGGTAATTCGTTGTCAAAATGAGCGTACGGCATTAGCCCAGAAGAGGGGTGGCAATTTGCATATGTGAAAGCCTATGTGAATGAGACACAGGTCCAAAACTTTTAACTAGAGACACAATATTTAAGTAGAGGCATACCCAAGCGAAACAAGAGAAAGTGTGAAACAAGCACAACTACTTTAGCCCAAGTTTTTAAAAATGAGAAAAAGCCGTAATCAGTTTAACAGTTTTATTTCAATGTCAAAGAGAAAAAAAAACACTTCACCAAAGGCGAAGATCCATCCATAGCGGCTCTGGGTCCCGTCAGCGTAGCACAAAGCTAGCGTGATCTAGGCTGCCATTATCCAAGGAGCAGGGCCAGGCGCGTGCCACCCGTTTGAACAATGCGGGCGAAATAACTGCCTTATGGGATGCGAAGCTTGCGCATGCGCAGTGACGCAGACGCGCCTTTCAAAATGGCGGCGGCAGCAACACACGCGAAAGATCGATCTCCTGTATTTTCTTAGTTTTATTCTAAACAAGATGCCCCGATTTCATTTAAATACATTTAATAGCTGTAGGAACTAGTGAGCGGTATTTAGCAACATGCTATGTTAGAATAATGCCATCAAACGTGTCTGTTAAGCATATCACAGCGGACATACACGGAGGAAACATGGGGTAGAATCAAACAGGCCACAGGCTTTGAGATAGGCTGGCTCCCCAAGCTATTGCCCCCATTTAGCCCGAATGTCATAGACCTCTCCCCCCCCCCACATCCTGACAAAGATGTATTTAGTTGTATTTTGTTATCAGGGTGATCGTCCGTTCGCAGGCCACTTTGGCCATGTGGTGTAGTCATAAACCGTCGCGGATGTTTACCCGAAACCGGGGCATCAAACAAAGAATAAGGATTCCTTAGACAACCCATTTCAAAATATGGCAGCAACAAACGGAGTGCCCAGTTATTTCAAATAAACCATGACCTTTTTTTTAAAGTATTGAAGCACTTTTCTACCAATGTGAATAATAAACATTTTAGACAAAAAAAATCAACGAATAACGCTGGTAATTCGTTGTCAAAATGAGCGTACGGCATTAGCCCAGAAGAGGGGTGGCAATTTGCATATGTGAAAGCCTATGTGAATGAGACACAGGTCCAAAACTTTTAACTAGAGACACAATATTTAAGTAGAGGCATACCCAAGCGAAACAAGAGAAAGTGTGAAACAAGCACAACTACTTTAGCCCAAGTTTTTAAAAATGAGAAAAAGCCGTAATCAGTTTAACAGTTTTATTTCAATGTCAAAGAGAAAAAAAAACACTTCACCAAAGGCGAAGATCCATCCATAGCGGCTCTGGGTCCCGTCAGCGTAGCACAAAGCTAGCGTGATCTAGGCTGCCATTATCCAAGGAGCAGGGCCAGGCGCGTGCCACCCGTTTGAACAATGCGGGCGAAATAACTGCCTTATGGGATGCGAAGCTTGCGCATGCGCAGTGACGCAGACGCGCCTTTCAAAATGGCGGCGGCAGCAACACACGCGAAAGATCGATCTCCTGTATTTTCTTAGTTTTATTCTAAACAAGATGCCCCGATTTCATTTAAATACATTTAATAGCTGTAGGAACTAGTGAGCGGTATTTAGCAACATGCTATGTTAGAATAATGCCATCAAACGTGTCTGTTAAGCATATCACAGCGGACATACACGGAGGAAACATGGGGTAGAATCAAACAGGCCACAGGCTTTGAGATAGGCTGGCTCCCCAAGCTATTGCCCCCATTTAGCCCGAATGTCATAGACCTCTCCCCCCCCCCCCCCCACATCCTGACAAAGATGTATTTAGTTGTATTTTGTTATCAGGGTGATCGTCCGTTCGCAGGCCACTTTGGCCATGTGGTGTAGTCATAAACCGTCGCGGATGTTTACCCGAAACCGGGGCATCAAACAAAGAATAAGGATTCCTTAGACAACCCATTTCAAAATATGGCAGCAACAAACGGAGTGCCCAGTTATTTCAAATAAACCATGACCTTTTTTTTAAAGTATTGAAGCACTTTTCTACCAATGTGAATAATAAACATTTTAGACAAAAAAAATCAACGAATAACGCTGGTAATTCGTTGTCAAAATGAGCGTACGGCATTAGCCCAGAAGAGGGGTGGCAATTTGCATATGTGAAAGCCTATGTGAATGAGACACAGGTCCAAAACTTTTAACTAGAGACACAATATTTAAGTAGAGGCATACCCAAGCGAAACAAGAGAAAGTGTGAAACAAGCACAACTACTTTAGCCCAAGTTTTTAAAAATGAGAAAAAGCCGTAATCAGTTTAACAGTTTTATTTCAATGTCAAAGAGAAAAAAAAACACTTCACCAAAGGCGAAGATCCATCCATAGCGGCTCTGGGTCCCGTCAGCGTAGCACAAAGCTAGCGTGATCTAGGCTGCCATTATCCAAGGAGCAGGGCCAGGCGCGTGCCACCCGTTTGAACAATGCGGGCGAAATAACTGCCTTATGGGATGCGAAGCTTGCGCATGCGCAGTGACGCAGACGCGCCTTTCAAAATGGCGGCGGCAGCAACACACGCGAAAGATCGATCTCCTGTATTTTCTTAGTTTTATTCTAAACAAGATGCCCCGATTTCATTTAAATACATTTAATAGCTGTAGGAACTAGTGAGCGGTATTTAGCAACATGCTATGTTAGAATAATGCCATCAAACGTGTCTGTTAAGCATATCACAGCGGACATACACGGAGGAAACATGGGGTAGAATCAAACAGGCCACAGGCTTTGAGATAGGCTGGCTCCCCAAGCTATTACCCCCATTTAGCCCGAATGTCATAGACCTCTCCCCCCCCCCCCACATCCTGACAAAGATGTATTTAGTTGTATTTTGTTATCAGGGTGATCGTCCGTTCGCAGGCCACTTTGGCCATGTGGTGTAGTCATAAACCGTCGCGGATGTTTACCCGAAACCGGGGCATCAAACAAAGAATAAGGATTCCTTAGACAACCCATTTCAAAATATGGCAGCAACAAACGGAGTGCCCAGTTATTTCAAATAAACCATGACCTTTTTTTTAAAGTATTGAAGCACTTTTCTACCAATGTGAATAATAAACATTTTAGACAAAAAAAATCAACGAATAACGCTGGTAATTCGTTGTCAAAATGAGCGTACGGCATTAGCCCAGAAGAGGGGTGGCAATTTGCATATGTGAAAGCCTATGTGAATGAGACACAGGTCCAAAACTTTTAACTAGAGACACAATATTTAAGTAGAGGCATACCCAAGCGAAACAAGAGAAAGTGTGAAACAAGCACAACTACTTTAGCCCAAGTTTTTAAAAATGAGAAAAAGCCGTAATCAGTTTAACAGTTTTATTTCAATGTCAAAGAGAAAAAAAAACACTTCACCAAAGGCGAAGATCCATCCATAGCGGCTCTGGGTCCCGTCAGCGTAGCACAAAGCTAGCGTGATCTAGGCTGCCATTATCCAAGGAGCAGGGCCAGGCGCGTGCCACCCGTTTGAACAATGCGGGCGAAATAACTGCCTTATGGGATGCGAAGCTTGCGCATGCGCAGTGACGCAGACGCGCCTTTCAAAATGGCGGCGGCAGCAACACACGCGAAAGATCGATCTCCTGTATTTTCTTAGTTTTATTCTAAACAAGATGCCCCGATTTCATTTAAATACATTTAATAGCTGTAGGAACTAGTGAGCGGTATTTAGCAACATGCTATGTTAGAATAATGCCATCAAACGTGTCTGTTAAGCATATCACAGCGGACATACACGGAGGAAACATGGGGTAGAATCAAACAGGCCACAGGCTTTGAGATAGGCTGGCTCCCCAAGCTATTACCCCCATTTAGCCCGAATGTCATAGACCTCTCCCCCCCCCCCCCACATCCTGACAAAGATGTATTTAGTTGTATTTTGTTATCAGGGTGATCGTCCGTTCGCAGGCCACTTTGGCCATGTGGTGTAGTCATAAACCGTCGCGGATGTTTACCCGAAACCGGGGCATCAAACAAAGAATAAGGATTCCTTAGACAACCCATTTCAAAATATGGCAGCAACAAACGGAGTGCCCAGTTATTTCAAATAAACCATGACCTTTTTTTTAAAGTATTGAAGCACTTTTCTACCAATGTGAATAATAAACATTTTAGACAAAAAAAATCAACGAATAACGCTGGTAATTCGTTGTCAAAATGAGCGTACGGCATTAGCCCAGAAGAGGGGTGGCAATTTGCATATGTGAAAGCCTATGTGAATGAGACACAGGTCCAAAACTTTTAACTAGAGACACAATATTTAAGTAGAGGCATACCCAAGCGAAACAAGAGAAAGTGTGAAACAAGCACAACTACTTTAGCCCAAGTTTTTAAAAATGAGAAAAAGCCGTAATCAGTTTAACAGTTTTATTTCAATGTCAAAGAGAAAAAAAAACACTTCACCAAAGGCGAAGATCCATCCATAGCGGCTCTGGGTCCCGTCAGTGTAGCACAAAGCTAGCGTGATCTAGGCTGCCATTATGGGATAATAACTGCCTTATGGGATGCGAAGCTTGCGCATGCGCAGTGACGCAGACGCGCCTTTCAAAATGGCGGCGGCAGCAACACACGCGAAAGATCGATCTCCTGTATTTTCTTAGTTTTATTCTAAACAAGATGCCCCGATTTCATTTAAATACATTTAATAGCTGTAGGAACTAGTGAGCGGTATTTAGCAACATGCTATGTTAGAATAATGCCATCAAACGTGTCTGTTAAGCATATCACAGCGGACATACACGGAGGAAACATGGGGTAGAATCAAACAGGCCACAGGCTTTGAGATAGGCTGGCTCCCCAAGCTATTGCCCCCATTTAGCCCGAATGTCATAGACCTGCCAACTATTTTAGCGGTGAGGGTAAAATGCGGACCGTTTACAAACAGCGGATTCCGTGTTTAATAGTGTTGAGGCAATGTTTTCTAGCCATTTAAGAAAGGCAGCAAAGGTTTTTTTTTATACCTTTAAACATTAACAAAAACCGCTAATGTCTTTTCTTTAAAATTTTCAAGTCTATTTCTGTCTGGTTTTTCGCGATAAGTTGCGTGAACGCCTGAGTTAGTGTGTTTTTGGGGCTTGGATACACATCGAGGTCCTGACAGAAATAATTATGTCTGCTTTCACAAACCTAAAGTTAAACTTTAAAGCCCATCGGCGTGTGTGTGTGTGTGTGTGTGTGTGTGCTTGTGCACATGAGCACAAGCACATGGTTCAATGTAACTGTAGCAGCTTATTCCATTCATTCATTGTGCACATACACACATACACTCACCTAAAGGATTATTAGGAACACCATACTAATATGGTGTTTGACCCCCTTTCGCCTTCAGAACTGCCTTAATTCTACGTGGCATTGATTCAACAAGGTGCTGAAAGCATTCTTTAGAAATGTTGGCCCATATTGATAGGATAGCATCTTGCAGTTGATGGAGATTTGTGGGATGCACATCCAGGGCACGAAGCTCCCGTTCCAACACATCCCGAAGATGCTCTATTGGGTTGAGATCTGGTGACTGTTGGGGCCATTGTAGTACAGTGAACTCACTGTCATGTTCAAGAAATCAATTTGAAATGATTCGAGCTTTGTGACATGGTGCATTATCCTGCTGGAAGTAGCCATCAGAGGATGGGTACATGGTGGTCATAAAGGGATGGACATGGTCAGAAACAATGCTCAGGTAGGCCGTGGCATTTAAACGATGCCCAATTGGCACTAAGGGGCCTAAAGTGTGCCAAGAAAACATCCCCCACACCATTACACCACCACCAGCAGCCTGCACAGTGGTAACAAGGCATGATGGATCCATGTTCTCATTCTGTTTACGCCAAATTCTGACTCTACCATTTGAATGTCTCAACAGAAATCGAGACTCATCAGACCAGGCAACATTTTTCCAGTCTTCAACTGTCCAATTTTGGTGAGCTCGTGCAAATTGTAGCCTCTTTTTCCTATTTGTAGTGGAGATGAGTGGTACCCGGTGGGGTCTTCTGCTGTTGTAGCCCATCCGCCTCAAGGTTGTGCGTGTTGTGGCTTCACAAATGCTTTGCTGCATACCTCGGTTGTAACGAGTGGTTATTTCAGCCAAAGTTGCTCTTCTATCAGCTTGAATCAGTCGGACCATTCTCCTCTGACCTCTAGCATCAACAAGGCATTTTCGCCCAACGGGACTGCCGCATACTGGATGTTTTTCCCTTTGCACACCATTCTTTGTAAACCCTAGAAATGGTTGTGCGTGAAAATCCCAGTAACTGAGCAGATTGTGAAATACTCAGACCGGCCCGTCTGGCACCAACAACTATGCCACGCTCAAAATTGCTTAAATCACCTTTCTTTCCCATTCTGACATTCAGTTTGGAGTTCAGGAGATTGTCTTGACCAGGACCACACCCCTAAATGCATTGAAGCAACTGCCATGTGATTGGTTGATTAGATAATTGCATTAATGAGAAATTGAACAGGTGTTCCTAATAATCCTTTAGGTGAGCATATATGCTATGTCTAGATCTCCTGGGGAAATCAAGAGTGTTGCCCACAAACATTGTTCAGCTTTTGGCCTAACATGGTCCTTGCGTGTTTTAAAGTTGCGTGAAGTGGAGTGAGGAGCATTCTGAACATCAAACTATTTTAAGATAAATTGTCTGTAACAGGAAATTTAGTTTCTCAATTTATTTCTTATATATTATTTTGTTAATTATTGAGTTCAAAGTTTTGTAGTAAATGGTGATATTGTCATCAATTTGGTGATAATGCGAGCCAAACATTTCTCGAAAATGACATTTGCATACAGTAAGTAAAACATTCTGAAATCATATTTCTATTTTATTCTGCTGCTGCTTACATGTTTACATCTCTGTCTCTCTCGCTCTCTCTCTCCAGGACAGTGAAAGTAGGACTATTTACCCTTGTTTATGTAGCTGTAGGATGGCCATAATATAGTTTCAATCCGATATCGATGTAATGCTTGTCTGTGATGATTGGTTAACATATTGATTGGTGTATTAATATAGCCGGAAAGTAATAAAACCCATTGCAATCAAGTATACAGTGCCTTATAAAAGTATTCAGTTATCATAATTTTACTCAATTACAAAGGATAGTTAAACGTTTTCCAAATGAGCATTTTATTGCATTTCCAAAGGCACTGTAACTTATTTCTGTGCCAACATTAAAATTAAATAAACTTATGATTTAATGTCGATATGAGATGACAAATTATTCACAAATGATACAGAGGTGCCACTCATTTCCACATACAGTAACTCATCACAATTGGGTGCCACTGTGCTTTTTAATGAAAAGCTGATAAAACTTAAAATGTGGTTCGGTCATGTGTGTAGTCTGTGTGTAGACAAGGAAACAGAGGCATAGTAGCTGTTATTTTTTTATTCCAAAGTCATCCAATTTGCTATTTTCCTTACATACCCACCCATTCACTCACTCACTCACTGACCCACCCACCCATTCACACACCCAAGTCTTCCGTAAGGTGTTTGCAGAACTCGCTGCAGAACCCAGGCTGTGTGAAGTTCCCCTCGTCTTCCACGCCCAATGTAGCCTATGGGACAATAAATAATAAGCAAGCATACTTAGTATCAAAACAGAGCAACAATGTTTTTCATTGCATACTTTCAAGAAAATATTCAGGACCTGACACACAATAAATTGTTCTGGTGACTTTCTTTTTGCAACCACTGACTTCAGCAACAATTGTCAACATTCTTACACAGTATGCATACCTGGTAAGCTGTTCTTATAAGTCTCTAGACAGTGCTGGCAGCATTCCAGGCGATACAATCGTCGGAATTGTGCTTGATAGGCCGCACTGTACAGTTTCCATGGGACTACACCTGTAGGTTTCAAATTTAAGAATGATTCATTAGAGTAAAATCCCTTGTTAATGGGAATACAAACATCCTAACTCAAAGGGTATTCAAATATCATAATATGTTTTATACCTACTGTCAAGCCACTGAAAATGCGCTCGGGCACGGAATGTTTCCCTTCCGACTAAGTCCCAAAAAAAGGTGACAAACAAGTGACAGCTTTAAAAAAGCTTTGTCACCCTCGAACAGGACTACTTCTAAAAGGATATCCTCCAGGACGTCGAGGGGGATCTGTGAAAGAAATCATACAAGCACGCAAATATTATTTTACAATAGTTCTGTAATATAACAAAAACAGACAAAAATAGCATGACTTCTACATTCCAACTCCAACTGCTTAAAATGAAGCTCATTGTTTTCACATTTTTGTAGGGTACAGCACAGTAAGCACAGAGAAAAAAAGAGAAAAACAGCAGGTTCAGCTGTAAGATCAGCTACATAAATACCTGTTCAATGGAGATGGAACCCATTCCTCCTCCTCTACCATCTGTGCTTTCAACACATTGAATTTTCCTAAAAGAAATTATATTGTCACAACTATTGTAAAACTATGACATATTGTAATGGTATCACATAGAGTTGACTCCACCTGAGGGCACAGGTGTAAAACAATTTGATCACGTTGGGCACCAGACCTGGAAAAAGGCAGTCATGATACTACCAGCTTGTCAGACTGAAAGGCTTATATGCATATGGGTCAGAACAATGCATCAGAGTGATAAATATTACAGCATCAACTTTGTAAGGTGTATCAATCCCCACTAGGGTTGTAACGGTATACCGGTATGGCGGTTTATTGTGATATTGACATGTACGATTATCATATCATGCACATTTGCCTATCCGCGGTTTGGAAAAAAAAAAAAGAAACCAGATCTCACCTGCGCTGCTGTGTATATGCAACTTCTTTCCGCTTTACTGCTTAGACTCCACCCATAAATGCACAGCGGCGAAAATGTCCGATAGTGGCTGCAAATTCTAATCTCTATTTCCCGCCGAAAAAAAAATTAAAATCTGCAGTATGGGAATATTTTGGGTATCCGAAAAATGATCGTGGGGTGGATATCCAGTTTGCAAGAAATGTGGACGAACAGTGGCCGCAAAAGGAGGAAATACGTCGAACATGTTCTCCCATATTCGCGAACACCATCCCTCCGTGAAGATAAAGGTAAGTTCCATTTATAACTTAAAGCCGTATTATTTCTGTGATGCAGAGGGAATCCCGGAATCCAGTCATGTAATTGGAGTCAATTACAGTATAATTCAGATGCCACGTAAAATGTCCGATTTGATAGATAGATGGATGAATAAATCAAAATATAGCTGTGCAGCAAATTAAATCGCGATGTGCGTCTGTGAATATACAGCGCAAAAAGGCTGCCGCTTGCTCATTAACCAACTACCCCCCCCCCCCCCCACACACACACACACACACACACACACACACACACATACACACACACACACACACACACACACACAGCGGCACAGATGATTATTTTGTCCTCCAGGTTCGTGTGCCGCCCCCCATAGAATCCCTCCCGGCGCCCTCCCAACTTCATCCCTTATCGTCTCCGCTCGCCCATCCTCTAGAAAAACGCTTTATTTAGATTATTTTTGTTTTCCTCCAAGTTCGTGTGCCGCCCCCCACGTGACATGAAAAAGTGCCGCCCCGGGCGGCTGCCCCGTTCGCCCATGCCTAAAACCGCCACTGCATGATGGTCATGGTTTTTAAAGCGTCTGCTGTCTCATTCACTATGTGAAGACGTGAACACATGAACATATCCAGAGCTACTCTCAAGAGAACACTTAATGATCATTTTATAATTTTATTTAAAAGAATAATCATCAAATACACTAACTGAAAACTCATAGGTGTTTAGTACAAGTGGACACATTCTCTCACCTCAGCGGTCAAGATTGAGCCCTGAAAATCTCAACATGCTTACATTTCTTCATCATAATCTGACCTGAAAAAAAGCAAAGAAATGCATGCTGCTATGATAATCTCAGGAAAATATTAACAAACATGACCCTGCACATATTGCTCTCCCATATATGCTGTTAAAGAGGAAGGACAGTTTGATTTATTATTGTCTAATATAAAGAGAAATAACTTATTCCGTATTTTGTTCAAATGGGAGATGCGCAGCTTTATTTTATTTATTTTTCCCCCAAAAGTTAGACTCATACTTCCATAAGTTTTTTTTATTTTCATTAAAAAAAAGTTTGTTACAATAAACCATGTTCATCCAAAAACCATATCTCTTTTTATTCATTTAAGGGTCATTGTAGCTGATGATTATACTAATAATAATGATAGTTTAATACCGTATACCACGAAACCGTGATATTTTCTGAGACGATTATCATACCGTGAAAATCTCATACCGTTACAACCCTAATCCCCACCTTCAGATCAGATCACTAAGACCAATTAATCTGACTCCATTAAATTATGCTGCTGTTTGTAATAGGGTCAGTGGTGGCCTAATGGATAGGGAAGTGCACTTGTAATCGAAAGGTGCCACTGAAGTACCCTGAGCAAGGTACCACCCCCAAGCACTGCTCTCCTCTGCAATGTCATGGTGTCATATAGGTTAAATGCAGAGTACACATTTTGTTGTTGTGCACTGTGTGCTGTGGTGTGTCAATGACAACTAATCACTTCACTTATATGCCATGCACTACGAGGCATCACAGAAAATATTTAAAAAGTATGACACAAAAGGAATTGTATTACTGATTAATGAATAGTTTGTTTCCAAGTTATAAATAATATAATAACCGATACATTAGATGTTAAAAGTTATAACACCCATAAACAATGACAACTGTATTACATGAAATGGTTGCCAATTGTTAAATGGTTTCCAAATTTGCGACTAAGAGAGCCCATGCGGCAATCAATCAAATGAGTCAATCAATATATAAACAAACAAACAAATACGGAGGAACAAAACATAAAACATGCACCTCTGAGTCTCTGATTTCCGATCGGGCACTTGTGTGCTCCAGATGTGGTAGTCCCCAGCAGTCATCACTGCACACTGGTAGATCTCCTGTCATACATATCAGACCATGCATGAAAATATTAACCAAATAAGTGTTTCACCACATTTCTGTGATACTGAGCCATCTTATGAAGCATATAACACTTTCTTAGGGTGGCTGAAGGTTGGTATACATTTAGCTGCAGATCAAGTACCCACTGCAAACATACATAAGTATACATATTCTAAAAAACATGGATGTGTTAAGGTTTTTATTAAGTTGTACAACCAGGCCCTCAAAAAATATATATTGTCTTCATACCAGGGGATGCTGCAGTTGTCATACCATGAGCTGGTGCTGCTGTTGTTGTTTGTGCTTGTTCGGCTGGTGCTTCAGCTGGTGCTGCAAAAAAGCACATTTTAAACCAAATGATTTAGAATGAGTTAAATCGGTTGTACTGCATGCATTTCTCATCAACGCTATGCTGTCTAGCATTTCTGACAGATTTGTAAGTTATAGCTTTATGATCTTTCAAATTGCAAAATAAACATGAGGAATCACCTACAATTAAAAGACAAATATAACTTCACGGCACCGGACAGCAAAATTACATAAACATGACATAAACATGACATTACCACTAATAATTTAGAATGAGGGTGGAATACATACCCAAAACTGTCTGACCATTGGAATTTAACTGTATGTCCACTCCTTTGCCCAATCTCTTCTTCATGCTTTCTATGGTTCTTGAATTTCTAGCATTGTTGTAGTGACACAAAATATTTCGCATCAAAAAGACATGCGATGAGGGAGTCATCATGTTGAGAAAATGATTGTTTTTCCTCATTCCAGCAAAGAGCTGTTCAGCACACGGGCTGTTGATCCAACCACGTAACTCTGGGACCAGTTCCACCTTTCGCAAGACATCCCTGGCATCTTTTGAGTTTGCCTCATGAAATCTATCATAAAGAGCATAATGCTCAGACGATCCAGTTATAGGGTGGCCATTTTCATCAGGAACTGGCTTCTTGGTGACTAGCCATGGCAAGCTCACTTTTATCTGTCCAGTAGTGGCACATCTGATGTTATCTTCAGTAGGCTCAAGTAACCTACCCCCACGAGGTTTGAAGGGTAATGATTCTGGATCTCTTAGGTTGGTATGTGTTGCCAACCCTCTCGCAAAATCATATAATACAATGTTTGGAAAATGTTTCATCGACAATAAAAGGTCAGCAAAGTCCCGGGGGCTCTCAGCCCTTATGTTGAACTTAACACCATACACCACAGCACAAGGACAGGTGACCACAGCCCATCCACCTGTTTAAGGAAACTGTAAATCAGAGTACAACCATTCCAAGTAATGAAACTAAGAACTGTCTGTAAAAACGGTCTCTCAGTAATAGAACACAACTTACCAGAAGCTCCCCAGATCTGTGAAAACACCTTATCATAACTCGCTCTGTTCTTCATTTCTTGTTGAAGTCTCGTTACCAGGTCCATCCGTGAGCCTTTGGGGTCTATGCCACACTGTCGGCACAGAGCACGCACAGCTTCCATCTATAATGAACATTAGTATAGTTGGTCTGGCGTGGTTCAAAAACACACATCTTTGACAAAACTGACAAAAATTGACTTAAGTTCAGTACCTTGAGCTTAAGAAGTTCATCAGTCAGTCGGTCCTCTGTGAGGTTAAACTCAGATTCCTCCTTTGCACTACAAGCAGAATACACTTCTTTGTATTCAGTGTTGAGTACAACATCCCTATCTCTTGTGTGAGGACCAATCCACGGAGCCCAACTATGGTAACTGGGATGGACGACAAATGGGTTTGACTTGTTGCCTTTAAATGATGTTAGAAAATATTATTAACATAACAGTACATTATTCCACGATAAACAAAGTAAATGCTAGAATACTGTCATCCCACCTAGAACATTGTGCGGACTGTACTTACTTGGGACCAACCCACGGCTGATCATTTCAAGGGAAACCATCTCCCAGAAATTTTCAACACTTACCTTTCCATCAAAAGTCTGAGATGGTTCCTCAATGCTGCTCACTAAGGAAAGCAAGACTTAAGTAAGCATGTTCCAAACAGTCATAGCTGGATATGTGGTGCTTGAAACAATGTAAGACTAAGAAAATGAATAAATGTGTTCACTTACCAGGCATGCTAAAAACGCCCTTCTCATGAAGGTCCATCACAACAGATACTGGATGATAACCACACGATACACAAGCATATGTGTAACCGAGGTCTGACAGTGCTTCAAAGCTTAAATAAGCCTGCAGGACCCTTTCCCTGGATGGATAGGTTTTACCAGAGGTCTTCTCCAACACATCCATGGCACTCCCTACTGCCTGATGAGTCTGTGAAATTGATGTATGACATTTAAAGGCTTTACAATATATTATTTTGATAAAGTATTCGTAATTGTTTTAAATGATTAAAACAACAGAACATGGTTCCTACCTGAAGTGTATTGCGTAGAAAATGGCACATGTATATGGACAGAAGTGTGTGGTCATCGAAATTGTGGACACCATCAGTCCACTCCTGGTATCGATATGCCATACCACACCTGTAGCACCATTTTCTGTACACTGAAATTCCTAATGGACACAAGCACCAGTAAATGTTACACATTTATCTTTCACCATTTTACACTGTGACATGTCTCTATACTTTGCACAGTACTAAAAGCCAGTGTATGAAATTATCTCAGTAAGCATACAAGTGTGAATTGCTGGGAAGGAGGCTAAGCTGCTGATAGTGGAAGTCATGGCTACACTGACATTTACAGTACATGTAGTGAGTAATGAAATGTTAAAATATCGATAATAAATATTTAAATAAAGAGAGAACATACCTTCTATGACATCAGTGATTGTTAGGATTTTAGCCTTAGATGTAATCAGCACAGGTTCGCTTAGAGGAGTGGGCTCTAAACATTCTGAGCAAAAGGTTTCTGATGGTATGAAGTGCACAGGGAAATGAATGGTCTTGACCACGTCTGAGGGGAAAATCGCAGGCAGTTTCTTCTTATGAAAAATGTATTGAACCATCCGCGACAGATTTTTGCCTTCAGGTGAGTATGGAGCTCCTTCTTCTAGGTCAAAACTTTCCATGTCAATTGGAAAATGTTCTGTGATGTTCTCCTCCACACTTCTGGTTTTTCTGAAGAGTGCCTGGTCTGTTTCAAATAAATGCCACTTGGCAACATATTTAGGTATGCATGACTGCCTTGGGTTCGCGCAAGGACAATGCCATGAAATGATTTTAGAATTGTACCTTACCACCACTCTGCCAAGCCGGCTGTAATAGGAGATAGTTGACTCGTATACAGAAATGTGCTTTTTGTAGGGGGGTCCACACACAGTCACCAGACAGGACAACGGGACTCCTGCATCATTTGCTTCTCTCTGACGTACCAAACACCTTTCCTTTTTGTCTTCCCCAAACCACTTGTCATGTACCATCACCTGCAAAACATCCTCTGTAAGTGATGGAGTGTCCATTCTGGCTGGAGGGCAGTACACGAGGGACTGAATGTGGTGGCACTCAAATGGACGAAGGTTTGACCTCTCTGCAAACTCTGCATTAATTCTGCAGATATCCAGCTCACACATTGTTTTTTGTTCAGGACCCCATGTCCTTTTAATGACACGTACTGGTGTGCTGGGTGCTATAAAAGACTTTGCTACTGCAAACACTCCATTTGTGTAATCAACACACTGAGCACTGAGGTGGTTCTGTGCCGTAATGTCCATTTTGATGGGAGTGTGACGTCTTCGAAGATGTATCCGTAGGTTCCGTCTATTAAGGATTAGGCCACAGCTAGTACACTTCACTGTTTTCTGCTTTCTTTGGGTGAGAGGGTGGTAGTGCTGGTGCTGCTGAGGAGCCAGGATCAGAGGAACATGAAGAAAGTGAGGGGTGGAGGATGGGGACTGGGGGAGGGGGACATGCAGCTTCAGAAGCAGTAAAGGAGGGAGCAGGAGAGGCGGGAGGTGACTGATGCGCTTCCGTTGTGGTTGGCTTGGTTTCACTGATGCATTGGGATACATGATGTTTAAACTGGTCTTTGCGTATTATTGTTTGGCTGCAATAAAGACAATGAAAGTGTCCTGTGGGTCTGCAATAATTGTTGCATTTGCTGATGAAGAAACCTGCAAGACGGCAACATGAAGACCAAAGCTATCAACAGAAAAGAAAGGTATACACAGAACGGGACTGGGGGAGTGAGGTCAGGAGTAGCTGATCAGAAAGTTACAGTGTCAAACAAAACACAAACATAGGTAAATTAGCTTACCAATATTCACATGACTTCAGGGACTCCCACTAAGGAACTCCACATCATTTTGTCTATCTTGATTGTAAGAAGTGCATTCTACATTTAAGCATGTGTATGTTTTAAAACCACCAAAATCAATAGACCAATAAACATCATTAGGAATTACCTCTATGCTGTACTGCATGTCTCACGTGGCTCTGAATGTGTGTTGTAAATTTGAATTGTTGGTCAGTTGCATAAGTGCAGCATGGGCATCTGAACACACCGTCTAGGCAAAACCTTGTTGCATCAGGACTGGCCTGTAAATGCGTTGGATGCTTTAAAACATAAACAATAAAACATTGTGTAAACTTACTGTTACTCTGAGGTGCACGCTCATTCTAACAACATAACATGCATGCAGAAGTAATGCAGCTTGTAAGGTTATCAGGCTGTGATATCGATAAAATATCTTATAGAGCATTCATATCATCAGCATTAACTTGAGTATCCTGAGCATCATAATATAGCCTAAACATCTGCATAATTAACAATCATAATATACTATTTTTACATAAATACCATTGAGGTTGTTGGTGTAATTTAATAATATATCGGTCACATACTCCATAACTCTTAATAAAACAATTCGGTCATCATAATCAGAAAAACTCAAAAGCACCTGTCGTAGTCTGTTTTCTACATATGCATTTGTGATAAATATTTTGCAATATTGTCATATAATTTTTAGGACATAAGGCCCAGACCTGCGGTCCCTGAAACAAAAGAGAAACAACCTAGCAGCAAAACGTACCGTCTGCGTTTTCTAGTGTTACGCCCTAAAACAAAACATATATACATGATTTATTTATTCAAATTTCATTTTAGTCTATTCAATGTGTTACCCTTCTCATGTTCTGAATCTAAGGGCATTTCAAGTCCGGAAATTTTAACTAGAGACACAATATTTAAGTAGAGGCATACCCAATTTCATTTTAGTCTATTCAATGTGTTACCCTTCTCATGTTCTGAATCTAAGGGCATTTCAAGTCCGGAAATTTTAACTAGAGACACAATATTTAAGTAGAGGCATACCCAAGCGAAACAAGAGAAAGTGTGAAACAAGCACAACTACTTTAGCCCAAGTTTTTAAAAATGAGAAAAAGCCGTAATCAGTTTAACAGTTTTATTTCAATGTCAAAGAGAAAAAAAAACACTTCACCAAAGGCGAAGATCCATCCATAGCGGCTCTGGGTCCCGTCAGTGTAGCACAAAGCTAGCGTGATCTAGGCTGCCATTATCCAAGGAGCAGGGCCAGGCGCGTGCCACCCGTTTGAACAATGCGGGCGAAATAACTGCCTTATGGGATGCGAAGCTTGCGCATGCGCAGTGACGCAGACGCGCCTTTCAAAATGGCGGCGGCAGCAACACACGCGAAAGATCGATCTCCTGTATTTTCTTAGTTTTATTCTAAACAAGATGCCCCGATTTCATTTAAATACATTTAATAGCTGTAGGAACTAGTGAGCGGTATTTAGCAACATGCTATGTTAGAATAATGCCATCAAAC
This sequence comes from Paramormyrops kingsleyae, assembly GCF_048594095.1. Lineage (NCBI taxonomy): Eukaryota > Metazoa > Chordata > Actinopteri > Osteoglossiformes > Mormyridae > Paramormyrops > Paramormyrops kingsleyae. Next base: position 40,028,742 of record NC_132802.1, on the reverse strand, counting down.
GTGTCTGTTAAGCATATCACAGCGGACATACACGGAGGAAACATGGGGTAGAATCAAACAGGCCACAGGCTTTGAGATAGGCTGGCTCCCCAAGCTATTGCCCCCATTTAGCCCGAATGTCATAGACCTCCCCCCCCCCCCCACATCCTGACAAAGATGTATTTAGTTGTATTTTGTTATCAGGGTGATCGTCCGTTCGCAGGCCACTTTGGCCATGTGGTGTAGTCATAAACCGTCGCGGATGTTTACCCGAAACCGGGGCATCAAACAAAGAATAAGGATTCCTTAGACAACCCATTTCAAAATATGGCAGCAACAAACGGAGTGCCCAGTTATTTCAAATAAACCATGACCTTTTTTTAAAGTATTGAAGCACTTTTCTACCAATGTGAATAATAAACATTTTAGACAAAAAAAATCAACGAATAACGCTGGTAATTCGTTGTCAAAATGAGCGTACGGCATTAGCCCAGAAGAGGGGTGGCAATTTGCATATGTGAAAGCCTATGTGAATGAGACACAGGTCCAAAACTTTTAACTAGAGACACAATATTTAAGTAGAGGCATACCCAAGCGAAACAAGAGAAAGTGTGAAACAAGCACAACTACTTTAGCCCAAGTTTTTAAAAATGAGAAAAAGCCGTAATCAGTTTAACAGTTTTATTTCAATGTCAAAGAGAAAAAAAAAACACTTCACCAAAGGCGAAGATCCATCCATAGCGGCTCTGGGTCCCGTCAGTGTAGCACAAAGCTAGCGTGATCTAGGCTGCCATTATCCAAGGAGCAGGGCCAGGCGCGTGCCACCCGTTTGAACAATGCGGGCGAAATAACTGCCTTATGGGATGCGAAGCTTGCGCATGCGCAGTGACGCAGACGCGCCTTTCAAAATGGCGGCGGCAGCAACACACGCGAAAGATCGATCTCCTGTATTTTCTTAGTTTTATTCTAAACAAGATGCCCCGATTTCATTTAAATACATTTAATAGCTGTAGGAACTAGTGAGCGGTATTTAGCAACATGCTATGTTAGAATAATGCCATCAAACGTGTCTGTTAAGCATATCACAGCGGACATACACGGAGGAAACATGGGGTAGAATCAAACAGGCCACAGGCTTTGAGATAGGCTGGCTCCCCAAGCTATTGCCCCCATTTAGCCCGAATGTCATAGACCTGCCCCGCCCCACATCCTGACAAAGATGTATTTAGTTGTATTTTGTTATCAGGGTGATCGTCCGTTCGCAGGCCACTTTGGCCATGTGGTGTAGTCATAAACCGTCGCGGATGTTTACCCGAAACCGGGGCATCAAACAAAGAATAAGGATTCCTTAGACAACCCATTTCAAAATATGGCAGCAACAAACGGAGTGCCCAGTTATTTCAAATAAACCATGACCTTTTTTTAAAGTATTGAAGCACTTTTCTACCAATGTGAATAATAAACATTTTAGACAAAAAAAATCAACGAATAACGCTGGCAATTCGTTGTCAAAATGAGCGTACGGCATTAGCCCAGAAGAGGGGTGGCAATTTGCATATGTGAAAGCCTACGTGAATGAGACACAGGTCCCAAACTTTTAACTAGAGACACAATATTTAAGTAGAGGCATACCCAAGCGAAACAAGAGAAAGTGTGAAACAAGCACAACTATTTTAGCGGTGAGGGTAAAATGCGGACCGTTTACAAACAGCGGATTCCGTGTTTAATAGTGTTGAGGCAATGTTTTCTAGCCATTTAAGAAAGGCAGCAAAGGTTTTTTTTTATACCTTTAAACATTAACAAAAACCGCTAATGTCTTTTCTTTAAAATTTTCAAGTCTATTTCTGTCTGGTTTTTCGCGATAAGTTGCGTGAACGCCTGAGTTAGTGTGTTTTTGGGGCTTGGATACACATCGAGGTCCTGACAGAAATAATTATGTCTGCTTTCACAAACCTAAAGTTAAACTTTAAAGCCCATCGGCGTGTGTGTGTGTGTGTGTGTGTGCTTGTGCACATGAGCACAAGCACATGGTTCAATGTAACTGTAGCAGCTTATTCCATTCATTCATTGTGCACATACACACATACACTCACCTAAAGGATTATTAGGAACACCATACTAATATGGTGTTTGACCCCCTTTCGCCTTCAGAACTGCCTTAATTCTACGTGGCATTGATTCAACAAGGTGCTGAAAGCATTCTTTAGAAATGTTGGCCCATATTGATAGGATAGCATCTTGCAGTTGATGGAGATTTGTGGGATGCACATCCAGGGCACGAAGCTCCCGTTCCAACACATCCCGAAGATGCTCTATTGGGTTGAGATCTGGTGACTGTTGGGGCCATTGTAGTACAGTGAACTCACTGTCATGTTCAAGAAATCAATTTGAAATGATTCGAGCTTTGTGACATGGTGCATTATCCTGCTGGAAGTAGCCATCAGAGGATGGGTACATGGTGGTCATAAAGGGATGGACATGGTCAGAAACAATGCTCAGGTAGGCCGTGGCATTTAAACGATGCCCAATTGGCACTAAGGGGCCTAAAGTGTGCCAAGAAAACATCCCCCACACCATTACACCACCACCAGCAGCCTGCACAGTGGTAACAAGGCATGATGGATCCATGTTCTCATTCTGTTTACGCCAAATTCTGACTCTACCATTTGAATGTCTCAACAGAAATCGAGACTCATCAGACCAGGCAACATTTTTCCAGTCTTCAACTGTCCAATTTTGGTGAGCTCGTGCAAATTGTAGCCTCTTTTTCCTATTTGTAGTGGAGATGAGTGGTACCCGGTGGGGTCTTCTGCTGTTGTAGCCCATCCGCCTCAAGGTTGTGCGTGTTGTGGCTTCACAAATGCTTTGCTGCATACCTCGGTTGTAACGAGTGGTTATTTCAGCCAAAGTTGCTCTTCTATCAGCTTGAATCAGTCGGACCATTCTCCTCTGACCTCTAGCATCAACAAGGCATTTTCGCCCAACGGGACTGCCGCATACTGGATGTTTTTCCCTTTGCACACCATTCTTTGTAAACCCTAGAAATGGTTGTGCGTGAAAATCCCAGTAACTGAGCAGATTGTGAAATACTCAGACCGGCCCGTCTGGCACCAACAACTATGCCACGCTCAAAATTGCTTAAATCACCTTTCTTTCCCATTCTGACATTCAGTTTGGAGTTCAGGAGATTGTCTTGACCAGGACCACACCCCTAAATGCATTGAAGCAACTGCCATGTGATTGGTTGATTAGATAATTGCATTAATGAGAAATTGAACAGGTGTTCCTAATAATCCTTTAGGTGAGCATATATGCTATGTCTAGATCTCCTGGGGAAATCAAGAGTGTTGCCCACAAACATTGTTCAGCTTTTGGCCTAACATGGTCCTTGCGTGTTTTAAAGTTGCGTGAAGTGGAGTGAGGAGCATTCTGAACATCAAACTATTTTAAGATAAATTGTCTGTAACAGGAAATTTAGTTTCTCAATTTATTTCTTATATATTATTTTGTTAATTATTGAGTTCAAAGTTTTGTAGTAAATGGTGATATTGTCATCAATTTGGTGATAATGCGAGCCAAACATTTCTCGAAAATGACATTTGCATACAGTAAGTAAAACATTCTGAAATCATATTTCTATTTTATTCTGCTGCTGCTTACATGTTTACATCTCTGTCTCTCTCGCTCTCTCTCTCCAGGACAGTGAAAGTAGGACTATTTACCCTTGTTTATGTAGCTGTAGGATGGCCATAATATAGTTTCAATCCGATATCGATGTAATGCTTGTCTGTGATGATTGGTTAACATATTGATTGGTGTATTAATATAGCCGGAAAGTAATAAAACCCATTGCAATCAAGTATACAGTGCCTTATAAAAGTATTCAGTTATCATAATTTTACTCAATTACAAAGGATAGTTAAACGTTTTCCAAATGAGCATTTTATTGCATTTCCAAAGGCACTGTAACTTATTTCTGTGCCAACATTAAAATTAAATAAACTTATGATTTAATGTCGATATGAGATGACAAATTACTCACAAATGATACAGAGGTGCCACTCATTTCCACATACAGTAACTCATCACAATTGGGTGCCACTGTGCTTTTTAATGAAAAGCTGATAAAACTTAAAATGTGGTTCGGTCATGTGTGTAGTCTGTGTGTAGACAAGGAAACAGAGGCATAGTAGCTGTTATTTTTTTATTCCAAAGTCATCCAATTTGCTATTTTCCTTACATACCCACCCATTCACTCACTCACTCACTGACCCACCCACCCATTCACACACCCAAGTCTTCCGTAAGGTGTTTGCAGAACTCGCTGCAGAACCCAGGCTGTGTGAAGTTCCCCTCGTCTTCCACGCCCAATGTAGCCTATGGGACAATAAATAATAAGCAAGCATACTTAGTATCAAAACAGAGCAACAATGTTTTTCATTGCATACTTTCAAGAAAATATTCAGGACCTGACACACAATAAATTGTTCTGGTGACTTTCTTTTTGCAACCACTGACTTCAGCAACAATTGTCAACATTCTTACACAGTATGCATACCTGGTAAGCTGTTCTTATAAGTCTCTAGACAGTGCTGGCAGCATTCCAGGCGATACAATCGTCGGAATTGTGCTTGATAGGCCGCACTGTACAGTTTCCATGGGACTACACCTGTAGGTTTCAAATTTAAGAATGATTCATTAGAGTAAAATCCCTTGTTAATGGGAATACAAACATCCTAACTCAAAGGGTATTCAAATATCATAATATGTTTTATACCTACTGTCAAGCCACTGAAAATGCGCTCGGGCACGGAATGTTTCCCTTCCGACTAAGTCCCAAAAAAAGGTGACAAACAAGTGACAGCTTTAAAAAAGCTTTGTCACCCTCGAACAGGACTACTTCTAAAAGGATATCCTCCAGGACGTCGAGGGGGATCTGTGAAAGAAATCATACAAGCACGCAAATATTATTTTACAATAGTTCTGTAATATAACAAAAACAGACAAAAATAGCATGACTTCTACATTCCAACTCCAACTGCTTAAAATGAAGCTCATTGTTTTCACATTTTTGTAGGGTACAGCACAGTAAGCACAGAGAAAAAAAGAGAAAAACAGCAGGTTCAGCTGTAAGATCAGCTACATAAATACCTGTTCAATGGAGATGGAACCCATTCCTCCTCCTCTACCATCTGTGCTTTCAACACATTGAATTTTCCTAAAAGAAATTATATTGTCACAACTATTGTAAAACTATGACATATTGTAATGGTATCACATAGAGTTGACTCCACCTGAGGGCACAGGTGTAAAACAATTTGATCACGTTGGGCACCAGACCTGGAAAAAGGCAGTCATGATACTACCAGCTTGTCAGACTGAAAGGCTTATATGCATATGGGTCAGAACAATGCATCAGAGTGATAAATATTACAGCATCAACTTTGTAAGGTGTATCAATCCCCACTAGGGTTGTAACGGTATACCGGTATGGCGGTTTATTGTGATATTGACATGTACGATTATCATATCATGCACATTTGCCTATCCGCGGTTTGGAAAAAAAAAAAAGAAACCAGATCTCACCTGCGCTGCTGTGTATATGCAACTTCTTTCCGCTTTACTGCTTAGACTCCACCCATAAATGCACAGCGGCGAAAATGTCCGATAGTGGCTGCAAATTCTAATCTCTATTTCCCGCCGAAAAAAAAATTAAAATCTGCAGTATGGGAATATTTTGGGTATCCGAAAAATGATCGTGGGGTGGATATCCAGTTTGCAAGAAATGTGGACGAACAGTGGCCGCAAAAGGAGGAAATACGTCGAACATGTTCTCCCATATTCGCGAACACCATCCCTCCGTGAAGATAAAGGTAAGTTCCATTTATAACTTAAAGCCGTATTATTTCTGTGATGCAGAGGGAATCCCGGAATCCAGTCATGTAATTGGAGTCAATTACAGTATAATTCAGATGCCACGTAAAATGTCCGATTTGATAGATAGATGGATGAATAAATCAAAATATAGCTGTGCAGCAAATTAAATCGCGATGTGCGTCTGTGAATATACAGCGCAAAAAGGCTGCCGCTTGCTCATTAACCAACTACCCCCCCCCCCCCCCCACACACACACACACACACACACACACACACACACACAGCGGCACAGATGATTATTTTGTCCTCCAGGTTCGTGTGCCGCCCCCCATAGAATCCCTCCCGGCGCCCTCCCAACTTCATCCCTTATCGTCTCCGCTCGCCCATCCTCTAGAAAAACGCTTTATTTAGATTATTTTTGTTTTCCTCCAAGTTCGTGTGCCGCCCCCCACGTGACATGAAAAAGTGCCGCCCCGGGCGGCTGCCCCGTTCGCCCATGCCTAAAACCGCCACTGCATGATGGTCATGGTTTTTAAAGCGTCTGCTGTCTCATTCACTATGTGAAGACGTGAACACATGAACATATCCAGAGCTACTCTCAAGAGAACACTTAATGATCATTTTATAATTTTATTTAAAAGAATAATCATCAAATACACTAACTGAAAACTCATAGGTGTTTAGTACAAGTGGACACATTCTCTCACCTCAGCGGTCAAGATTGAGCCCTGAAAATCTCAACATGCTTACATTTCTTCATCATAATCTGACCTGAAAAAAAGCAAAGAAATGCATGCTGCTATGATAATCTCAGGAAAATATTAACAAACATGACCCTGCACATATTGCTCTCCCATATATGCTGTTAAAGGGGAAGGACAGTTTGATTTATTATTGTCTAATATAAAGAGAAATAACTTATTCCGTATTTTGTTCAAATGGGAGATGCGCAGCTTTATTTTATTTATTTTTCCCCCAAAAGTTAGACTCATACTTCCATAAGTTTTTTTTATTTTCATTAAAAAAAAGTTTGTTACAATAAACCATGTTCATCCAAAAACCATATCTCTTTTTATTCATTTAAGGGTCATTGTAGCTGATGATTATACTAATAATAATGATAGTTTAATACCGTATACCACGAAACCGTGATATTTTCTGAGACGATTATCATACCGTGAAAATCTCATACCGTTACAACCCTAATCCCCACCTTCAGATCAGATCACTAAGACCAATTAATCTGACTCCATTAAATTATGCTGCTGTTTGTAATAGGGTCAGTGGTGGCCTAATGGATAGGGAAGTGCACTTGTAATCGAAAGGTGCCACTGAAGTACCCTGAGCAAGGTACCACCCCCAAGCACTGCTCTCCTCTGCAATGTCATGGTGTCATATAGGTTAAATGCAGAGTACACATTTTGTTGTTGTGCACTGTGTGCTGTGGTGTGTCAATGACAACTAATCACTTCACTTATATGCCATGCACTACGAGGCATCACAGAAAATATTTAAAAAGTATGACACAAAAGGAATTGTATTACTGATTAATGAATAGTTTGTTTCCAAGTTATAAATAATATAATAACCGATACATTAGATGTTAAAAGTTATAACACCCATAAACAATGACAACTGTATTACATGAAATGGTTGCCAATTGTTAAATGGTTTCCAAATTTGCGACTAAGAGAGCCCATGCGGCAATCAATCAAATGAGTCAATCAATATATAAACAAACAAACAAATACGGAGGAACAAAACATAAAACATGCACCTCTGAGTCTCTGATTTCCGATCGGGCACTTGTGTGCTCCAGATGTGGTAGTCCCCAGCAGTCATCACTGCACACTGGTAGATCTCCTGTCATACATATCAGACCATGCATGAAAATATTAACCAAATAAGTGTTTCACCACATTTCTGTGATACTGAGCCATCTTATGAAGCATATAACACTTTCTTAGGGTGGCTGAAGGTTGGTATACATTTAGCTGCAGATCAAGTACCCACTGCAAACATACATAAGTATACATATTCTAAAAAACATGGATGTGTTAAGGTTTTTATTAAGTTGTACAACCAGGCCCTCAAAAAATATATATTGTCTTCATACCAGGGGATGCTGCAGTTGTCATACCATGAGCTGGTGCTGCTGTTGTTGTTTGTGCTTGTTCGGCTGGTGCTTCAGCTGGTGCTGCAAAAAAGCACATTTTAAACCAAATGATTTAGAATGAGTTAAATCGGTTGTACTGCATGCATTTCTCATCAACGCTATGCTGTCTAGCATTTCTGACAGATTTGTAAGTTATAGCTTTATGATCTTTCAAATTGCAAAATAAACATGAGGAATCACCTACAATTAAAAGACAAATATAACTTCACGGCACCGGACAGCAAAATTACATAAACATGACATAAACATGACATTACCACTAATAATTTAGAATGAGGGTGGAATACATACCCAAAACTGTCTGACCATTGGAATTTAACTGTATGTCCACTCCTTTGCCCAATCTCTTCTTCATGCTTTCTATGGTTCTTGAATTTCTAGCATTGTTGTAGTGACACAAAATATTTCGCATCAAAAAGACATGCGATGAGGGAGTCATCATGTTGAGAAAATGATTGTTTTTCCTCATTCCAGCAAAGAGCTGTTCAGCACACGGGCTGTTGATCCAACCACGTAACTCTGGGACCAGTTCCACCTTTCGCAAGACATCCCTGGCATCTTTTGAGTTTGCCTCATGAAATCTATCATAAAGAGCATAATGCTCAGACGATCCAGTTATAGGGTGGCCATTTTCATCAGGAACTGGCTTCTTGGTGACTAGCCATGGCAAGCTCACTTTTATCTGTCCAGTAGTGGCACATCTGATGTTATCTTCAGTAGGCTCAAGTAACCTACCCCCACGAGGTTTGAAGGGTAATGATTCTGGATCTCTTAGGTTGGTATGTGTTGCCAACCCTCTCGCAAAATCATATAATACAATGTTTGGAAAATGTTTCATCGACAATAAAAGGTCAGCAAAGTCCCGGGGGCTCTCAGCCCTTATGTTGAACTTAACACCATACACCACAGCACAAGGACAGGTGACCACAGCCCATCCACCTGTTTAAGGAAACTGTAAATCAGAGTGCAACCATTCCAAGTAATGAAACTAAGAACTGTCTGTAAAAACGGTCTCTCAGTAATAGAACACAACTTACCAGAAGCTCCCCAGATCTGTGAAAACACCTTATCATAACTCGCTCTGTTCTTCATTTCTTGTTGAAGTCTCGTTACCAGGTCCATCCGTGAGCCTTTGGGGTCTATGCCACACTGTCGGCACAGAGCACGCACAGCTTCCATCTATAATGAACATTAGTATAGTTGGTCTGGCGTGGTTCAAAAACACACATCTTTGACAAAACTGACAAAAATTGACTTAAGTTCAGTACCTTGAGCTTAAGAAGTTCATCAGTCAGTCGGTCCTCTGTGAGGTTAAACTCAGATTCCTCCTTTGCACTACAAGCAGAATACACTTCTTTGTATTCAGTGTTGAGTACAACATCCCTATCTCTTGTGTGAGGACCAATCCACGGAGCCCAACTATGGTAACTGGGATGGACGACAAATGGGTTTGACTTGTTGCCTTTAAATGATGTTAGAAAATATTATTAACATAACAGTACATTATTCCACGATAAACAAAGTAAATGCTAGAATACTGTCATCCCACCTAGAACATTGTGCGGACTGTACTTACTTGGGACCAACCCACGGCTGATCATTTCAAGGGAAACCATCTCCCAGAAATTTTCAACACTTACCTTTCCATCAAAAGTCTGAGATGGTTCCTCAATGCTGCTCACTAAGGAAAGCAAGACTTAAGTAAGCATGTTCCAAACAGTCATAGCTGGATATGTGGTGCTTGAAACAATGTAAGACTAAGAAAATGAATAAATGTGTTCACTTACCAGGCATGCTAAAAACGCCCTTCTCATGAAGGTCCATCACAACAGATACTGGATGATAACCACACGATACACAAGCATATGTGTAACCGAGGTCTGACAGTGCTTCAAAGCTTAAATAAGCCTGCAGGACCCTTTCCCTGGATGGATAGGTTTTACCAGAGGTCTTCTCCAACACATCCATGGCACTCCCTACTGCCTGATGAGTCTGTGAAATTGATGTATGACATTTAAAGGCTTTACAATATATTATTTTGATAAAGTATTCGTAATTGTTTTAAATGATTAAAACAACAGAACATGGTTCCTACCTGAAGTGTATTGCGTAGAAAATGGCACATGTATATGGACAGAAGTGTGTGGTCATCGAAATTGTGGACACCATCAGTCCACTCCTGGTATCGATATGCCATACCACACCTGTAGCACCATTTTCTGTACACTGAAATTCCTAATGGACACAAGCACCAGTAAATGTTACACATTTATCTTTCACCATTTTACACTGTGACATGTCTCTATACTTTGCACAGTACTAAAAGCCAGTGTATGAAATTATCTCAGTAAGCATACAAGTGTGAATTGCTGGGAAGGAGGCTAAGCTGCTGATAGTGGAAGTCATGGCTACACTGACATTTACAGTACATGTAGTGAGTAATGAAATGTTAAAATATCGATAATAAATATTTAAATAAAGAGAGAACATACCTTCTATGACATCAGTGATTGTTAGGATTTTAGCCTTAGATGTAATCAGCACAGGTTCGCTTAGAGGAGTGGGCTCTAAACATTCTGAGCAAAAGGTTTCTGATGGTATGAAGTGCACAGGGAAATGAATGGTCTTGACCACGTCTGAGGGGAAAATCGCAGGCAGTTTCTTCTTATGAAAAATGTATTGAACCATCCGCGACAGATTTTTGCCTTCAGGTGAGTATGGAGCTCCTTCTTCTAGGTCAAAACTTTCCATGTCAATTGGAAAATGTTCTGTGATGTTCTCCTCCACACTTCTGGTTTTTCTGAAGAGTGCCTGGTCTGTTTCAAATAAATGCCACTTGGCAACATATTTAGGTATGCATGACTGCCTTGGGTTCGCGCAAGGACAATGCCATGAAATGATTTTAGAATTGTACCTTACCACCACTCTGCCAAGCCGGCTGTAATAGGAGATAGTTGACTCGTATACAGAAATGTGCTTTTTGTAGGGGGGTCCACACACAGTCACCAGACAGGACAACGGGACTCCTGCATCATTTGCTTCTCTCTGACGTACCAAACACCTTTCCTTTTTGTCTTCCCCAAACCACTTGTCATGTACCATCACCTGCAAAACATCCTCTGTAAGTGATGGAGTGTCCATTCTGGCTGGAGGGCAGTACACGAGGGACTGAATGTGGTGGCACTCAAATGGACGAAGGTTTGACCTCTCTGCAAACTCTGCATTAATTCTGCAGATATCCAGCTCACACATTGTTTTTTGTTCAGGACCCCATGTCCTTTTAATGACACGTACTGGTGTGCTGGGTGCTATAAAAGACTTTGCTACTGCAAACACTCCATTTGTGTAATCAACACACTGAGCACTGAGGTGGTTCTGTGCCGTAATGTCCATTTTGATGGGAGTGTGACGTCTTCGAAGATGTATCCGTAGGTTCCGTCTATTAAGGATTAGGCCACAGCTAGTACACTTCACTGTTTTCTGCTTTCTTTGGGTGAGAGGGTGGTAGTGCTGGTGCTGCTGAGGAGCCAGGATCAGAGGAACATGAAGAAAGTGAGGGGTGGAGGATGGGGACTGGGGGAGGGGGACATGCAGCTTCAGAAGCAGTAAAGGAGGGAGCAGGAGAGGCGGGAGGTGACTGATGCGCTTCCGTTGTGGTTGGCTTGGTTTCACTGATGCATTGGGATACATGATGTTTAAACTGGTCTTTGCGTATTATTGTTTGGCTGCAATAAAGACAATGAAAGTGTCCTGTGGGTCTGCAATAATTGTTGCATTTGCTGATGAAGAAACCTGCAAGACGGCAACATGAAGACCAAAGCTATCAACAGAAAAGAAAGGTATACACAGAACGGGACTGGGGGAGTGAGGTCAGGAGTAGCTGATCAGAAAGTTACAGTGTCAAACAAAACACAAACATAGGTAAATTAGCTTACCAATATTCACATGACTTCAGGGACTCCCACTAAGGAACTCCACATCATTTTGTCTATCTTGATTGTAAGAAGTGCATTCTACATTTAAGCACGTGTATGTTTTAAAACCACCAAAATCAATAGACCAATAAACATCATTAGGAATTACCTCTATGCTGTACTGCATGTCTCACGTGGCTCTGAATGTGTGTTGTAAATTTGAATTGTTGGTCAGTTGCATAAGTGCAGCATGGGCATCTGAACACACCGTCTAGGCAAAACCTTGTTGCATCAGGACTGGCCTGTAAATGCGTTGGATGCTTTAAAACATAAACAATAAAACATTGTGTAAACTTACTGTTACTCTGAGGTGCACGCTCATTCTAACAACATAACATGCATGCAGAAGTAATGCAGCTTGTAAGGTTATCAGGCTGTGATATCGATAAAATATCTTATAGAGCATTCATATCATCAGCATTAACTTGAGTATCCTGAGCATCATAATATAGCCTAAACATCTGCATAATATACTATTTTTACATAAATACCATTGAGGTTGTTGGTGTAATTTAATAATATATCGGTCACATACTCCATAACTCTTAATAAAACAATTCGGTCATCATAATCAGAAAAACTCAAAAGCACCTGTCGTAGTCTGTTTTCTACATATGCATTTGTGATAAATATTTTGCAATATTGTCATATAATTTTTAGGACATAAGGCCCAGACCTGCGGTCCCGGAAACAAAAGAGAAACAACCTAGCAGCAAAACGTACCGTCTGCGTTTTCTAGTGTTACGCCCTAAAACAAAACATATATACATGATTTATTTATTCAAATTTCATTTTAGTCTATTCAATGTGTTACCCTTCTCATGTTCTGAATCTAAGGGCATTTCAAGTCCGGAAATTTTAACTAGAGACACAATATTTAAGTAGAGGCATACCCAAGCGAAACAAGAGAAAGTGTGAAACAAGCACAACTACTTTAGCCCAAGTTTTTAAAAATGAGAAAAAGCCGTAATCAGTTTAACAGTTTTATTTCAATGTCAAAGAGAAAAAAAAACACTTCACCAAAGGCGAAGATCCATCCATAGCGGCTCTGGGTCCCGTCAGCGTAGCACAAAGCTAGCGTGATCTAGGCTGCCATTATCCAAGGAGCAGGGCCAGGCGCGTGCCACCCGTTTGAACAATGCGGGCGAAATAACTGCCTTATGGGATGCGAAGCTTGCGCATGCGCAGTGACGCAGACGCGCCTTTCAAAATGGCGGCGGCAGCAACACACGCGAAAGATCGATCTCCTGTATTTTCTTAGTTTTATTCTAAACAAGATGCCCCGATTTCATTTAAATACATTTAATAGCTGTAGGAACTAGTGAGCGGTATTTAGCAACATGCTATGTTAGAATAATGCCATCAAACGTGTCTGTTAAGCATATCACAGCGGACATACACGGAGGAAACATGGGGTAGAATCAAACAGGCCACAGGCTTTGAGATAGGCTGGCTCCCCAAGCTATTGCCCCCATTTAGCCCGAATGTCATAGACCTCCCCCCCCCCCCCACATCCTGACAAAGATGTATTTAGTTGTATTTTGTTATCAGGGTGATCGTCCGTTCGCAGGCCACTTTGGCCATGTGGTGTAGTCATAAACCGTCGCGGATGTTTACCCGAAACCGGGGCATCAAACAAAGAATAAGGATTCCTTAGACAACCCATTTCAAAATATGGCAGCAACAAACGGAGTGCCCAGTTATTTCAAATAAACCATGACCTTTTTTTTAAAGTATTGAAGCACTTTTCTACCAATGTGAATAATAAACATTTTAGACAAAAAAAATCAACGAATAACGCTGGTAATTCGTTGTCAAAATGAGCGTACGGCATTAGCCCAGAAGAGGGGTGGCAATTTGCATATGTGAAAGCCTATGTGAATGAGACACAGGTCCAAAACTTTTAACTAGAGACACAATATTTAAGTAGAGGCATACCCAAGCGAAACAAGAGAAAGTGTGAAACAAGCACAACTACTTTAGCCCAAGTTTTTAAAAATGAGAAAAAGCCGTAATCAGTTTAACAGTTTTATTTCAATGTCAAAGAGAAAAAAAAACACTTCACCAAAGGCGAAGATCCATCCATAGCGGCTCTGGGTCCCGTCAGCGTAGCACAAAGCTAGCGTGATCTAGGCTGCCATTATCCAAGGAGCAGGGCCAGGCGCGTGCCACCCGTTTGAACAATGCGGGCGAAATAACTGCCTTATGGGATGCGAAGCTTGCGCATGCGCAGTGACGCAGACGCGCCTTTCAAAATGGCGGCGGCAGCAACACACGCGAAAGATCGATCTCCTGTATTTTCTTAGTTTTATTCTAAACAAGATGCCCCGATTTCATTTAAATACATTTAATAGCTGTAGGAACTAGTGAGCGGTATTTAGCAACATGCTATGTTAGAATAATGCCATCAAACGTGTCTGTTAAGCATATCACAGCGGACATACACGGAGGAAACATGGGGTAGAATCAAACAGGCCACAGGCTTTGAGATAGGCTGGCTCCCCAAGCTATTGCCCCCATTTAGCCCGAATGTCATAGACCTCTCCCCCCCCCCACATCCTGACAAAGATGTATTTAGTTGTATTTTGTTATCAGGGTGATCGTCCGTTCGCAGGCCACTTTGGCCATGTGGTGTAGTCATAAACCGTCGCGGATGTTTACCCGAAACCGGGGCATCAAACAAAGAATAAGGATTCCTTAGACAACCCATTTCAAAATATGGCAGCAACAAACGGAGTGCCCAGTTATTTCAAATAAACCATGACCTTTTTTTTAAAGTATTGAAGCACTTTTCTACCAATGTGAATAATAAACATTTTAGACAAAAAAAATCAACGAATAACGCTGGTAATTCGTTGTCAAAATGAGCGTACGGCATTAGCCCAGAAGAGGGGTGGCAATTTGCATATGTGAAAGCCTATGTGAATGAGACACAGGTCCAAAACTTTTAACTAGAGACACAATATTTAAGTAGAGGCATACCCAAGCGAAACAAGAGAAAGTGTGAAACAAGCACAACTACTTTAGCCCAAGTTTTTAAAAATGAGAAAAAGCCGTAATCAGTTTAACAGTTTTATTTCAATGTCAAAGAGAAAAAAAAACACTTCACCAAAGGCGAAGATCCATCCATAGCGGCTCTGGGTCCCGTCAGTGTAGCACAAAGCTAGCGTGATCTAGGCTGCCATTATCCAAGGAGCAGGGCCAGGCGCGTGCCACCCGTTTGAACAATGCGGGCGAAATAACTGCCTTATGGGATGCGAAGCTTGCGCATGCGCAGTGACGCAGACGCGCCTTTCAAAATGGCGGCGGCAGTAACACACGCGAAAGATCGATCTCCTGTATTTTCTTAGTTTTATTCTAAACAAGATGCCCCGATTTCATTTAAATACATTTAATAGCTGTAGGAACTAGTGAGCGGTATTTAGCAACATGCTATGTTAGAATAATGCCATCAAACGTGTCTGTTAAGCATATCACAGCGGACATACACGGAGGAAACATGGGGTAGAATCAAACAGGCCACAGGCTTTGAGATAGGCTGGCTCCCCAAGCTATTGCCCCCATTTAGCCCGAATGTCATAGACCTCTCCCCCCCCCCCCCACATCCTGACAAAGATGTATTTAGTTGTATTTTGTTATCAGGGTGATCGTCCGTTCGCAGGCCACTTTGGCCATGTGGTGTAGTCATAAACCGTCGCGGATGTTTACCCGAAACCGGGGCATCAAACAAAGAATAAGGATTCCTTAGACAACCCATTTCAAAATATGGCAGCAACAAACGGAGTGCCCAGTTATTTCAAATAAACCATGACCTTTTTTTTTAAGTATTGAAGCACTTTTCTACCAATGTGAATAATAAACATTTTAGACAAAAAAAATCAACGAATAACGCTGGTAATTCGTTGTCAAAATGAGCGTACGGCATTAGCCCAGAAGAGGGGTGGCAATTTGCATATGTGAAAGCCTATGTGAATGAGACACAGGTCCAAAACTTTTAACTAGAGACACAATATTTAAGTAGAGGCATACCCAAGCGAAACAAGAGAAAGTGTGAAACAAGCACAACTACTTTAGCCCAAGTTTTTAAAAATGAGAAAAAGCCGTAATCAGTTTAACAGTTTTATTTCAATGTCAAAGAGAAAAAAAAACACTTCACCAAAGGCGAAGATCCATCCATAGCGGCTCTGGGTCCCGTCAGTGTAGCACAAAGCTAGCGTGATCTAGGCTGCCATTATCCAAGGAGCAGGGCCAGGCGCGTGCCACCCGTTTGAACAATGCGGGCGAAATAACTGCCTTATGGGATGCGAAGCTTGCGCATGCGCAGTGACGCAGACGCGCCTTTCAAAATGGCGGCGGCAGCAACACACGCGAAAGATCGATCTCCTGTATTTTCTTAGTTTTATTCTAAACAAGATGCCCCGATTTCATTTAAATACATTTAATAGCTGTAGGAACTAGTGAGTGGTATTTAGCAACATGCTATGTTAGAATAATGCCATCAAACGTGTCTGTTAAGCATATCACAGCGGACATACACGGAGGAAACATGGGGTAGAATCAAACAGGCCACAGGCTTTGAGATAGGCTGGCTCCCCAAGCTATTGCCCCCATTTAGCCCGAATGTCATAGACCTGCCCCGCCCCACATCCTGACAAAGATGTATTTAGTTGTATTTTGTTATCAGGGTGATCGTCCGTTCGCAGGCCACTTTGGCCATGTGGTGTAGTCATAAACCGTCGCGGATGTTTACCCGAAACCGGGGCATCAAACAAAGAATAAGGATTCCTTAGACAACCCATTTCAAAATATGGCAGCAACAAACGGAGTGCCCAGTTATTTCAAATAAACCATGACCTTTTTTTTAAAGTATTGAAGCACTTTTCTACCAATGTGAATAATAAACATTTTAGACAAAAAAAATCAACGAATAACGCTGGTAATTCGTTGTCAAAATGAGCGTACGGCATTAGCCCAGAAGAGGGGTGGCAATTTGCATATGTGAAAGCCTATGTGAATGAGACACAGGTCCAAAACTTTTAACTAGAGACACAATATTTAAGTAGAGGCATACCCAAGCGAAACAAGAGAAAGTGTGAGACAAGCACAACTACTTTAGCCCAAGTTTTTAAAAATGAGAAAAAGCCGTAATCAGTTTAACAGTTTTATTTCAATGTCAAAGAGAAAAAAAAACACTTCACCAAAGGCGAAGATCCATCCATAGCGGCTCTGGGTCCCGTCAGTGTAGCACAAAGCTAGCGTGATCTAGGCTGCCATTATCCAAGGAGCAGGGCCAGGCGCGTGCCACCCGTTTGAACAATGCGGGCGAAATAACTGCCTTATGGGATGCGAAGCTTGCGCATGCGCAGTGACGCAGACGCGCCTTTCAAAATGGCGGCGGCAGCAACACACGCGAAAGATCGATCTCCTGTATTTTCTTAGTTTTATTCTAAACAAGATGCCCCGATTTCATTTAAATACATTTAATAGCTGTAGGAACTAGTGAGCGGTATTTAGCAACATGCTATGTTAGAATAATGCCATCAAACGTGTCTGTTAAGCATATCACAGCGGACATACACGGAGGAAACATGGGGTAGAATCAAACAGGCCACAGGCTTTGAGATAGGCTGGCTCCCCAAGCTATTGCCCCCATTTAGCCCGAATGTCATAGACCTCCCCCCCCCCCCCACATCCTGACAAAGATGTATTTAGTTGTATTTTGTTATCAGGGTGATCGTCCGTTCGCAGGCCACTTTGGCCATGTGGTGTAGTCATAAACCGTCGCGGATGTTTACCCGAAACCGGGGCATCAAACAAAGAATAAGGATTCCTTAGACAACCCATTTCAAAATATGGCAGCAACAAACGGAGTGCCCAGTTATTTCAAATAAACCATGACCTTTTTTTAAAGTATTGAAGCACTTTTCTACCAATGTGAATAATAAACATTTTAGACAAAAAAAATCAACGAATAACGCTGGTAATTCGTTGTCAAAATGAGCGTACGGCATTAGCCCAGAAGAGGGGTGGCAATTTGCATATGTGAAAGCCTATGTGAATGAGACACAGGTCCAAAACTTTTAACTAGAGACACAATATTTAAGTAGAGGCATACCCAAGCGAAACAAGAGAAAGTGTGAAACAAGCACAACTACTTTAGCCCAAGTTTTTAAAAATGAGAAAAAGCCGTAATCAGTTTAACAGTTTTATTTCAATGTCAAAGAGAAAAAAAAACACTTCACCAAAGGCGAAGATCCATCCATAGCGGCTCTGGGTCCCGTCAGCGTAGCACAAAGCTAGCGTGATCTAGGCTGCCATTATCCAAGGAGCAGGGCCAGGCGCGTGCCACCCGTTTGAACAATGCGGGCGAAATAACTGCCTTATGGGATGCGAAGCTTGCGCATGCGCAGTGACGCAGACGCGCCTTTCAAAATGGCGGCGGCAGCAACACACGCGAAAGATCGATCTCCTGTATTTTCTTAGTTTTATTCTAAACAAGATGCCCCGATTTCATTTAAATACATTTAATAGCTGTAGGAACTAGTGAGCGGTATTTAGCAACATGCTATGTTAGAATAATGCCATCAAACGTGTCTGTTAAGCATATCACAGCGGACATACACGGAGGAAACATGGGGTAGAATCAAACAGGCCACAGGCTTTGAGATAGGCTGGCTCCCCAAGCTATTGCCCCCATTTAGCCCGAATGTCATAGACCTCCCCCCCCCCCCCCACATCCTGACAAAGATGTATTTAGTTGTATTTTGTTATCAGGGTGATCGTCCGTTCGCAGGCCACTTTGGCCATGTGGTGTAGTCATAAACCGTCGCGGATGTTTACCCGAAACCGGGGCATCAAACAAAGAATAAGGATTCCTTAGACAACCCATTTCAAAATATGGCAGCAACAAACGGAGTGCCCAGTTATTTCAAATAAACCATGACCTTTTTTTAAAGTATTGAAGCACTTTTCTACCAATGTGAATAATAAACATTTTAGACAAAAAAAATCAACGAATAACGCTGGTAATTCGTTGTCAAAATGAGCGTACGGCATTAGCCCAGAAGAGGGGTGGCAATTTGCATATGTGAAAGCCTATGTGAATGAGACACAGGTCCAAAACTTTTAACTAGAGACACAATATTTAAGTAGAGGCATACCCAAGCGAAACAAGAGAAAGTGTGAAACAAGCACAACTACTTTAGCCCAAGTTTTTAAAAATGAGAAAAAGCCGTAATCAGTTTAACAGTTTTATTTCAATGTCAAAGAGAAAAAAAAACACTTCACCAAAGGCGAAGATCCATCCATAGCGGCTCTGGGTCCCGTCAGCGTAGCACAAAGCTAGCGTGATCTAGGCTGCCATTATCCAAGGAGCAGGGCCAGGCGCGTGCCACCCGTTTGAACAATGCGGGCGAAATAACTGCCTTATGGGATGCGAAGCTTGCGCATGCGCAGTGACGCAGACGCGCCTTTCAAAATGGCGGCGGCAGCAACACACGCGAAAGATCGATCTCCTGTATTTTCTTAGTTTTATTCTAAACAAGATGCCCCGATTTCATTTAAATACATTTAATAGCTGTAGGAACTAGTGAGCGGTATTTAGCAACATGCTATGTTAGAATAATGCCATCAAACGTGTCTGTTAAGCATATCACAGCGGACATACACGGAGGAAACATGGGGTAGAATCAAACAGGCCACAGGCTTTGAGATAGGCTGGCTCCCCAAGCTATTGCCCCCATTTAGCCCGAATGTCATAGACCTGCCCCGCCCCACATCCTGACAAAGATGTATTTAGTTGTATTTTGTTATCAGGGTGATCGTCCGTTCGCAGGCCACTTTGGCCATGTGGTGTAGTCATAAACCGTCGCGGATGTTTACCCGAAACCGGGGCATCAAACAAAGAATAAGGATTCCTTAGACAACCCATTTCAAAATATGGCAGCAACAAACGGAGTGCCCAGTTATTTCAAATAAACCATGACCTTTTTTTTAAAGTATTGAAGCACTTTTCTACCAATGTGAATAATAAACATTTTAGACAAAAAAAATCAACGAATAACGCTGGTAATTCGTTGTCAAAATGAGCGTACGGCATTAGCCCAGAAGAGGGGTGGCAATTTGCATATGTGAAAGCCTATGTGAATGAGACACAGGTCCAAAACTTTTAACTAGAGACACAATATTTAAGTAGAGGCATACCCAAGCGAAACAAGAGAAAGTGTGAAACAAGCACAACTACTTTAGCCCAAGTTTTTAAAAATGAGAAAAAGCCGTAATCAGTTTAACAGTTTTATTTCAATGTCAAAGAGAAAAAAAAACACTTCACCAAAGGCGAAGATCCATCCATAGCGGCTCTGGGTCCCGTCAGCGTAGCACAAAGCTAGCGTGATCTAGGCTGCCATTATCCAAGGAGCAGGGCCAGGCGCGTGCCACCCGTTTGAACAATGCGGGCGAAATAACTGCCTTATGGGATGCGAAGCTTGCGCATGCGCAGTGACGCAGACGCGCCTTTCAAAATGGCGGCGGCAGCAACACACGCGAAAGATCGATCTCCTGTATTTTCTTAGTTTTATTCTAAACAAGATGCCCCGATTTCATTTAAATACATTTAATAGCTGTAGGAACTAGTGAGCGGTATTTAGCAACATGCTATGTTAGAATAATGCCATCAAACGTGTCTGTTAAGCATATCACAGCGGACATACACGGAGGAAACATGGGGTAGAATCAAACAGGCCACAGGCTTTGAGATAGGCTGGCTCCCCAAGCTATTGCCCCCATTTAGCCCGAATGTCATAGACCTGCCCCGCCCCACATCCTGACAAAGATGTATTTAGTTGTATTTTGTTATCAGGGTGATCGTCCGTTCGCAGGCCACTTTGGCCATGTGGTGTAGTCATAAACCGTCGCGGATGTTTACCCGAAACCGGGGCATCAAACAAAGAATAAGGATTCCTTAGACAACCCATTTCAAAATATGGCAGCAACAAACGGAGTGCCCAGTTATTTCAAATAAACCATGACCTTTTTTTAAAGTATTGAAGCACTTTTCTACCAATGTGAATAATAAACATTTTAGACAAAAAAAATCAACGAATAACGCTGGCAATTCGTTGTCAAAATGAGCGTACGGCATTAGCCCAGAAGAGGGGTGGCAATTTGCATATGTGAAAGCCTACGTGAATGAGACACAGGTCCCAAACTTTTAACTAGAGACACAATATTTAAGTAGAGGCATACCCAAGCGAAACAAGAGAAAGTGTGAAACAAGCACAACTATTTTAGCGGTGAGGGTAAAATGCGGACCGTTTACAAACAGCGGATTCCGTGTTTAATAGTGTTGAGGCAATGTTTTCTAGCCATTTAAGAAAGGCAGCAAAGGTTTTTTTTTATACCTTTAAACATTAACAAAAACCGCTAATGTCTTTTCTTTAAAATTTTCAAGTCTATTTCTGTCTGGTTTTTCGCGATAAGTTGCGTGAACGCCTGAGTTAGTGTGTTTTTGGGGCTTGGATACACATCGAGGTCCTGACAGAAATAATTATGTCTGCTTTCACAAACCTAAAGTTAAACTTTAAAGCCCATCGGCGTGTGTGTGTGTGTGTGTGTGTGCTTGTGCACATGAGCACAAGCACATGGTTCAATGTAACTGTAGCAGCTTATTCCATTCATTCATTGTGCACATACACACATACACTCACCTAAAGGATTATTAGGAACACCATACTAATATGGTGTTTGACCCCCTTTCGCCTTCAGAACTGCCTTAATTCTACGTGGCATTGATTCAACAAGGTGCTGAAAGCATTCTTTAGAAATGTTGGCCCATATTGATAGGATAGCATCTTGCAGTTGATGGAGATTTGTGGGATGCACATCCAGGGCACGAAGCTCCCGTTCCAACACATCCCGAAGATGCTCTATTGGGTTGAGATCTGGTGACTGTTGGGGCCATTGTAGTACAGTGAACTCACTGTCATGTTCAAGAAATCAATTTGAAATGATTCGAGCTTTGTGACATGGTGCATTATCCTGCTGGAAGTAGCCATCAGAGGATGGGTACATGGTGGTCATAAAGGGATGGACATGGTCAGAAACAATGCTCAGGTAGGCCGTGGCATTTAAACGATGCCCAATTGGCACTAAGGGGCCTAAAGTGTGCCAAGAAAACATCCCCCACACCATTACACCACCACCAGCAGCCTGCACAGTGGTAACAAGGCATGATGGATCCATGTTCTCATTCTGTTTACGCCAAATTCTGACTCTACCATTTGAATGTCTCAACAGAAATCGAGACTCATCAGACCAGGCAACATTTTTCCAGTCTTCAACTGTCCAATTTTGGTGAGCTCGTGCAAATTGTAGCCTCTTTTTCCTATTTGTAGTGGAGATGAGTGGTACCCGGTGGGGTCTTCTGCTGTTGTAGCCCATCCGCCTCAAGGTTGTGCGTGTTGTGGCTTCACAAATGCTTTGCTGCATACCTCGGTTGTAACGAGTGGTTATTTCAGCCAAAGTTGCTCTTCTATCAGCTTGAATCAGTCGGACCATTCTCCTCTGACCTCTAGCATCAACAAGGCATTTTCGCCCAACGGGACTGCCGCATACTGGATGTTTTTCCCTTTGCACACCATTCTTTGTAAACCCTAGAAATGGTTGTGCGTGAAAATCCCAGTAACTGAGCAGATTGTGAAATACTCAGACCGGCCCGTCTGGCACCAACAACTATGCCACGCTCAAAATTGCTTAAATCACCTTTCTTTCCCATTCTGACATTCAGTTTGGAGTTCAGGAGATTGTCTTGACCAGGACCACACCCCTAAATGCATTGAAGCAACTGCCATGTGATTGGTTGATTAGATAATTGCATTAATGAGAAATTGAACAGGTGTTCCTAATAATCCTTTAGGTGAGCATATATGCTATGTCTAGATCTCCTGGGGAAATCAAGAGTGTTGCCCACAAACATTGTTCAGCTTTTGGCCTAACATGGTCCTTGCGTGTTTTAAAGTTGCGTGAAGTGGAGTGAGGAGCATTCTGAACATCAAACTATTTTAAGATAAATTGTCTGTAACAGGAAATTTAGTTTCTCAATTTATTTCTTATATATTATTTTGTTAATTATTGAGTTCAAAGTTTTGTAGTAAATGGTGATATTGTCATCAATTTGGTGATAATGCGAGCCAAACATTTCTCGAAAATGACATTTGCATACAGTAAGTAAAACATTCTGAAATCATATTTCTATTTTATTCTGCTGCTGCTTACATGTTTACATCTCTGTCTCTCTCGCTCTCTCTCTCCAGGACAGTGAAAGTAGGACTATTTACCCTTGTTTATGTAGCTGTAGGATGGCCATAATATAGTTTCAATCCGATATCGATGTAATGCTTGTCTGTGATGATTGGTTAACATATTGATTGGTGTATTAATATAGCCGGAAAGTAATAAAACCCATTGCAATCAAGTATACAGTGCCTTATAAAAGTATTCAGTTATCATAATTTTACTCAATTACAAAGGATAGTTAAACGTTTTCCAAATGAGCATTTTATTGCATTTCCAAAGGCACTGTAACTTATTTCTGTGCCAACATTAAAATTAAATAAACTTATGATTTAATGTCGATATGAGATGACAAATTACTCACAAATGATACAGAGGTGCCACTCATTTCCACATACAGTAACTCATCACAATTGGGTGCCACTGTGCTTTTTAATGAAAAGCTGATAAAACTTAAAATGTGGTTCGGTCATGTGTGTAGTCTGTGTGTAGACAAGGAAACAGAGGCATAGTAGCTGTTATTTTTTTATTCCAAAGTCATCCAATTTGCTATTTTCCTTACATACCCACCCATTCACTCACTCACTCACTGACCCACCCACCCATTCACACACCCAAGTCTTCCGTAAGGTGTTTGCAGAACTCGCTGCAGAACCCAGGCTGTGTGAAGTTCCCCTCGTCTTCCACGCCCAATGTAGCCTATGGGACAATAAATAATAAGCAAGCATACTTAGTATCAAAACAGAGCAACAATGTTTTTCATTGCATACTTTCAAGAAAATATTCAGGACCTGACACACAATAAATTGTTCTGGTGACTTTCTTTTTGCAACCACTGACTTCAGCAACAATTGTCAACATTCTTACACAGTATGCATACCTGGTAAGCTGTTCTTATAAGTCTCTAGACAGTGCTGGCAGCATTCCAGGCGATACAATCGTCGGAATTGTGCTTGATAGGCCGCACTGTACAGTTTCCATGGAACTACACCTGTAGGTTTCAAATTTAAGAATGATTCATTAGAGTAAAATCCCTTGTTAATGGGAATACAAACATCCTAACTCAAAGGGTATTCAAATATCATAATATGTTTTATACCTACTGTCAAGCCACTGAAAATGCGCTCGGGCACGGAATGTTTCCCTTCCGACTAAGTCCCAAAAAAAGGTGACAAACAAGTGACAGCTTTAAAAAAGCTTTGTCACCCTCGAACAGGACTACTTCTAAAAGGATATCCTCCAGGACGTCGAGGGGGATCTGTGAAAGAAATCATACAAGCACGCAAATATTATTTTACAATAGTTCTGTAATATAACAAAAACAGACAAAAATAGCATGACTTCTACATTCCAACTCCAACTGCTTAAAATGAAGCTCATTGTTTTCACATTTTTGTAGGGTACAGCACAGTAAGCACAGAGAAAAAAAGAGAAAAACAGCAGGTTCAGCTGTAAGATCAGCTACATAAATACCTGTTCAATGGAGATGGAACCCATTCCTCCTCCTCTACCATCTGTGCTTTCAACACATTGAATTTTCCTAAAAGAAATTATATTGTCACAACTATTGTAAAACTATGACATATTGTAATGGTATCACATAGAGTTGACTCCACCTGAGGGCACAGGTGTAAAACAATTTGATCACGTTGGGCACCAGACCTGGAAAAAGGCAGTCATGATACTACCAGCTTGTCAGACTGAAAGGCTTATATGCATATGGGTCAGAACAATGCATCAGAGTGATAAATATTACAGCATCAACTTTGTAAGGTGTATCAATCCCCACTAGGGTTGTAACGGTATACCGGTATGGCGGTTTATTGTGATATTGACATGTACGATTATCATATCATGCACATTTGCCTATCCGCGGTTTGGAAAAAAAAAAAAGAAACCAGATCTCACCTGCGCTGCTGTGTATATGCAACTTCTTTCCGCTTTACTGCTTAGACTCCACCCATAAATGCACAGCGGCGAAAATGTCCGATAGTGGCTGCAAATTCTAATCTCTATTTCCCGCCGAAAAAAAAATTAAAATCTGCAGTATGGGAATATTTTGGGTATCCGAAAAATGATCGTGGGGTGGATATCCAGTTTGCAAGAAATGTGGACGAACAGTGGCCGCAAAAGGAGGAAATACGTCGAACATGTTCTCCCATATTCGCGAACACCATCCCTCCGTGAAGATAAAGGTAAGTTCCATTTATAACTTAAAGCCGTATTATTTCTGTGATGCAGAGGGAATCCCGGAATCCAGTCATGTAATTGGAGTCAATTACAGTATAATTCAGATGCCACGTAAAATGTCCGATTTGATAGATAGATGGATGAATAAATCAAAATATAGCTGTGCAGCAAATTAAATCGCGATGTGCGTCTGTGAATATACAGCGCAAAAAGGCTGCCGCTTGCTCATTAACCAACTACCCCCCCACACACACACACACACACACACACACACACAGCGGCACAGATGATTATTTTGTCCTCCAGGTTCGTGTGCCGCCCCCCATAGAATCCCTCCCGGCGCCCTCCCAACTTCATCCCTTATCGTCTCCGCTCGCCCATCCTCTAGAAAAACGCTTTATTTAGATTATTTTTGTTTTCCTCCAAGTTCGTGTGCCGCCCCCCACGTGACATGAAAAAGTGCCGCCCCGGGCGGCTGCCCCGTTCGCCCATGCCTAAAACCGCCACTGCATGATGGTCATGGTTTTTAAAGCGTCTGCTGTCTCATTCACTATGTGAAGACGTGAACACATGAACATATCCAGAGCTACTCTCAAGAGAACACTTAATGATCATTTTATAATTTTATTTAAAAGAATAATCATCAAATACACTAACTGAAAACTCATAGGTGTTTAGTACAAGTGGACACATTCTCTCACCTCAGCGGTCAAGATTGAGCCCTGAAAATCTCAACATGCTTACATTTCTTCATCATAATCTGACCTGAAAAAAAGCAAAGAAATGCATGCTGCTATGATAATCTCAGGAAAATATTAACAAACATGACCCTGCACATATTGCTCTCCCATATATGCTGTTAAAGAGGAAGGACAGTTTGATTTATTCTTGTCTAATATAAAGAGAAATAACTTATTCCTTATTTTGTTCAAATGGGAGATGCGCAGCTTTATTTTATTTATTTTTCCCCCAAAAGTTAGACTCATACTTCCATAAGTTTTTTTTATTTTCATTAAAAAAAAGTTTGTTACAATAAACCATGTTCATCCAAAAACCATATCTCTTTTTATTCATTTAAGGGTCATTGTAGCTGATGATTATACTAATAATAATGATAGTTTAATACCGTATACCACGAAACCGTGATATTTTCTGAGACGATTATCATACCGTGAAAATCTCATACCGTTACAACCCTAATCCCCACCTTCAGATCAGATCACTAAGACCAATTAATCTGACTCCATTAAATTATGCTGCTGTTTGTAATAGGGTCAGTGGTGGCCTAATGGATAGGGAAGTGCACTTGTAATCGAAAGGTGCCACTGAAGTACCCTGAGCAAGGTACCACCCCCAAGCACTGCTCTCCTCTGCAATGTCATGGTGTCATATAGGTTAAATGCAGAGTACACATTTTGTTGTTGTGCACTGTGTGCTGTGGTGTGTCAATGACAACTAATCACTTCACTTATATGCCATGCACTACGAGGCATCACAGAAAATATTTAAAAAGTATGACACAAAAGGAATTGTATTACTGATTAATGAATAGTTTGTTTCCAAGTTATAAATAATATAATAACCGATACATTAGATGTTAAAAGTTATAACACCCATAAACAATGACAACTGTATTACATGAAATGGTTGCCAATTGTTAAATGGTTTCCAAATTTGCGACTAAGAGAGCCCATGCGGCAATCAATCAAATGAGTCAATCAATATATAAACAAACAAACAAATACGGAGGAACAAAACATAAAACATGCACCTCTGAGTCTCTGATTTCCGATCGGGCACTTGTGTGCTCCAGATGTGGTAGTCCCCAGCAGTCATCACTGCACACTGGTAGATCTCCTGTCATACATATCAGACCATGCATGAAAATATTAACCAAATAAGTGTTTCACCACATTTCTGTGATACTGAGCCATCTTATGAAGCATATAACACTTTCTTAGGGTGGCTGAAGGTTGGTATACATTTAGCTGCAGATCAAGTACCCACTGCAAACATACATAAGTATACATATTCTAAAAAACATGGATGTGTTAAGGTTTTTATTAAGTTGTACAACCAGGCCCTCAAAAAATATATATTGTCTTCATACCAGGGGATGCTGCAGTTGTCATACCATGAGCTGGTGCTGCTGTTGTTGTTTGTGCTTGTTCGGCTGGTGCTTCAGCTGGTGCTGCAAAAAAGCACATTTTAAACCAAATGATTTAGAATGAGTTAAATCGGTTGTACTGCATGCATTTCTCATCAACGCTATGCTGTCTAGCATTTCTGACAGATTTGTAAGTTATAGCTTTATGATCTTTCAAATTGCAAAATAAACATGAGGAATCACCTACAATTAAAAGACAAATATAACTTCACGGCACCGGACAGCAAAATTACATAAACATGACATAAACATGACATTACCACTAATAATTTAGAATGAGGGTGGAATACATACCCAAAACTGTCTGACCATTGGAATTTAACTGTATGTCCACTCCTTTGCCCAATCTCTTCTTCATGCTTTCTATGGTTCTTGAATTTCTAGCATTGTTGTAGTGACACAAAATATTTCGCATCAAAAAGACATGCGATGAGGGAGTCATCATGTTGAGAAAATGATTGTTTTTCCTCATTCCAGCAAAGAGCTGTTCAGCACACGGCTGTTGATCCAACCACGTAACTCTGGGACCAGTTCCACCTTTCGCAAGACATGCCTGGCATCTTTTGAGTTTGCCTCATGAAATCTATCATAAAGAGCATAATGCTCAGACGATCCAGTTATAGGGTGGCCATTTTCATCAGGAACTGGCTTCTTGGTGACTAGCCATGGCAAGCTCACTTTTATCTGTCCAGTAGTGGCACATCTGATGTTATCTTCAGTAGGCTCAAGTAACCTACCCCCATGAGGTTTGAAGGGTAATGATTCTGGATCTCTTAGGTTGGTATGTGTTGCCAACCCTCTCGCAAAATCATATAATACAATGTTTGGAAAATGTTTCATCGACAATAAAAGGTCAGCAAAGTCCCGGGGGCTCTCAGCCCTTATGTTGAACTTAACACCATACACCACAGCACAAGGACAGGTGACCACAGCCCATCCACCTGTTTAAGGAAACTGTAAATCAGAGTGCAACCATTCCAAGTAATGAAACTAAGAACTGTCTGTAAAAACGGTCTCTCAGTAATAGAACACAACTTACCAGAAGCTCCCCAGATCTGTGAAAACACCTTATCATAACTCGCTCTGTTCTTCATTTCTTGTTGAAGTCTCGTTACCAGGTCCATCCGTGAGCCTTTGGGGTCTATGCCACACTGTCGGCACAGAGCACGCACAGCTTCCATCTATAATGAACATTAGTATAGTTGGTCTGGCGTGGTTCAAAAACACACATCTTTGACAAAACTGACAAAAATTGACTTAAGTTCAGTACCTTGAGCTTAAGAAGTTCATCAGTCAGTCGGTCCTCTGTGAGGTTAAACTCAGATTCCTCCTTTGCACTACAAGCAGAATACACTTCTTTGTATTCAGTGTTGAGTACAACATCCCTATCTCTTGTGTGAGGACCAATCCACGGAGCCCAACTATGGTAACTGGGATGGACGACAAATGGGTTTGACTTGTTGCCTTTAAATGATGTTAGAAAATATTATTAACATAACAGTACATTATTCCACGATAAACAAAGTAAATGCTAGAATACTGTCATCCCACCTAGAACATTGTGCGGACTGTACTTACTTGGGACCAACCCACGGCTGATCATTTCAAGGGAAACCATCTCCCAGAAATTTTCAACACTTACCTTTCCATCAAAAGTCTGAGATGGTTCCTCAATGCTGCTCATTAAGGAAAGCAAGACTTAAGTAAGCATGTTCCAAACAGTCATAGCTGGATATGTGGTGCTTGAAACAATGTAAGACTAAGAAAATGAATAAATGTGTTCACTTACCAGGCATGCTAAAAACGCCCTTCTCATGAAGGTCCATCACAACAGATACTGGATGATAACCACACGATACACAAGCATATGTGTAACCGAGGTCTGACAGTGCTTCAAAGCTTAAATAAGCCTGCAGGACCCTTTCCCTGGATGGATAGGTTTTACCAGAGGTCTTCTCCAACACATCCATGGCACTCCCTACTGCCTGATGAGTCTGTGAAATTGATGTATGACATTTAAAGGCTTTACAATATATTATTTTGATAAAGTATTCGTAATTGTTTTAAATGATTAAAACAACAGAACATGGTTCCTACCTGAAGTGTATTGCGTAGAAAATGGCACATGTATATGGACAGAAGTGTGTGGTCATCGAAATTGTGGACACCATCAGTCCACTCCTGGTATCGATATGCCATACCACACCTGTAGCACCATTTTCTGTACACTGAAATTCCTAATGGACACAAGCACCAGTAAATGTTACACATTTATCTTTCACCATTTTACACTGTGACATGTCTCTATACTTTGCACAGTACTAAAAGCCAGTGTATGAAATTATCTCAGTAAGCATACAAGTGTGAATTGCTGGGAAGGAGGCTAAGCTGCTGATAGTGGAAGTCATGGCTACACTGACATTTACAGTACATGTAGTGAGTAATGAAATGTTAAAATATCGATAATAAATATTTAAATAAAGAGAGAACATACCTTCTATGACATCAGTGATTGTTAGGATTTTAGCCTTAGATGTAATCAGCACAGGTTCGCTTAGAGGAGTGGGCTCTAAACATTCTGAGCAAAAGGTTTCTGATGGTATGAAGTGCACAGGGAAATGAATGGTCTTGACCACGTCTGAGGGGAAAATCGCAGGCAGTTTCTTCTTATGAAAAATGTATTGAACCATCCGCGACAGATTTTTGCCTTCAGGTGAGTATGGAGCTCCTTCTTCTAGGTCAAAACTTTCCATGTCAATTGGAAAATGTTCTGTGATGTTCTCCTCCACACTTCTGGTTTTTCTGAAGAGTGCCTGGTCTGTTTCAAATAAATGCCACTTGGCAACATATTTAGGTATGCATGACTGCCTTGGGTTTGCGCAAGGACAATGCCATGAAATGATTTTAGAATTGTACCTTACCACCACTCTGCCAAGCCGGCTGTAATAGGAGATAGTTGACTCGTATACAGAAATGTGCTTTTTGTAGGGGGGTCCACACACAGTCACCAGACAGGACAACGGGACTCCTGCATCATTTGCTTCTCTCTGACGTACCAAACACCTTTCCTTTTTGTCTTCCCCAAACCACTTGTCATGTACCATCACCTGCAAAACATCCTCTGTAAGTGATGGAGTGTCCATTCTGGCTGGAGGGCAGTACACGAGGGACTGAATGTGGTGGCACTCAAATGGACGAAGGTTTGACCTCTCTGCAAACTCTGCATTAATTCTGCAGATATCCAGCTCACACATTGTTTTTTGTTCAGGACCCCATGTCCTTTTAATGACACGTACTGGTGTGCTGGGTGCTATAAAAGACTTTGCTACTGCAAACACTCCATTTGTGTAATCAACACACTGAGCACTGAGGTGGTTCTGTGCCGTAATGTCCATTTTGATGGGAGTGTGACGTCTTCGAAGATGTATCCGTAGGTTCCGTCTATTAAGGATTAGGCCACAGCTAGTACACTTCACTGTTTTCTGCTTTCTTTGGGTGAGAGGGTGGTAGTGCTGGTGCTGCTGAGGAGCCAGGATCAGAGGAACATGAAGAAAGTGAGGGGTGGAGGATGGGGACTGGGGGAGGGGGACATGCAGCTTCAGAAGCAGTAAAGGAGGGAGCAGGAGAGGCGGGAGGTGACTGATGCGCTTCCGTTGTGGTTGGCTTGGTTTCACTGATGCATTGGGATACATGATGTTTAAACTGGTCTTTGCGTATTATTGTTTGGCTGCAATAAAGACAATGAAAGTGTCCTGTGGGTCTGCAATAATTGTTGCATTTGCTGATGAAGAAACCTGCAAGACGGCAACATGAAGACCAAAGCTATCAACAGAAAAGAAAGGTATACACAGAACGGGACTGGGGGAGTGAGGTCAGGAGTAGCTGATCAGAAAGTTACAGTGTCAAACAAAACACAAACATAGGTAAATTAGCTTACCAATATTCACATGACTTCAGGGACTCCCACTAAGGAACTCCACATCATTTTGTCTATCTTGATTGTAAGAAGTGCATTCTACATTTAAGCATGTGTATGTTTTAAAACCACCAAAATCAATAGACCAATAAACATCATTAGGAATTACCTCTATGCTGTACTGCATGTCTCACGTGGCTCTGAATGTGTGTTGTAAATTTGAATTGTTGGTCAGTTGCATAAGTGCAGCATGGGCATCTGAACACACCGTCTAGGCAAAACCTTGTTGCATCAGGACTGGCCTGTAAATGCGTTGGATGCTTTAAAACATAAACAATAAAACATTGTGTAAACTTACTGTTACTCTGAGGTGCACGCTCATTCTAACAACATAACATGCATGCAGAAGTAATGCAGCTTGTAAGGTTATCAGGCTGTGATATCGATAAAATATCTTATAGAGCATTCATATCATCAGCATTAACTTGAGTATCCTGAGCATCATAATATAGCCTAAACATCTGCATAATTAACAATCATAATATACTATTTTTACATAAATACCATTGAGGTTGTTGGTGTAATTTAATAATATATCGGTCACATACTCCATAACTCTTAATAAAACAATTCGGTCATCATAATCAGAAAAACTCAAAAGCACCTGTCGTAGTCTGTTTTCTACATATGCATTTGTGATAAATATTTTGCAATATTGTCATATAATTTTTAGGACATAAGGCCCAGACCTGCGGTCCCTGAAACAAAAGAGAAACAACCTAGCAGCAAAACGTACCGTCTGCGTTTTCTAGTGTTACGCCCTAAAACAAAACATATATACATGATTTATTTATTCAAATTTCATTTTAGTCTATTCAATGTGTTACCCTTCTCATGTTCTGAATCTAAGGGCATTTCAAGTCCGGAAATTTTAACTAGAGACACAATATTTAAGTAGAGGCATACCCAATTTCATTTTAGTCTATTCAATGTGTTACCCTTCTCATGTTCTGAATCTAAGGGCATTTCAAGTCCGGAAATTTTAACTAGAGACACAATATTTAAGTAGAGGCATACCCAAGCGAAACAAGAGAAAGTGTGAAACAAGCACAACTACTTTAGCCCAAGTTTTTAAAAATGAGAAAAAGCCGTAATCAGTTTAACAGTTTTATTTCAATGTCAAAGAGAAAAAAAAACACTTCACCAAAGGCGAAGATCCATCCATAGCGGCTCTGGGTCCCGTCAGTGTAGCACAAAGCTAGCGTGATCTAGGCTGCCATTATCCAAGGAGCAGGGCCAGGCGCGTGCCACCCGTTTGAACAATGCGGGCGAAATAACTGCCTTATGGGATGCGAAGCTTGCGCATGCGCAGTGACGCAGACGCGCCTTTCAAAATGGCGGCGGCAGCAACACACGCGAAAGATCGATCTCCTGTATTTTCTTAGTTTTATTCTAAACAAGATGCCCCGATTTCATTTAAATACATTTAATAGCTGTAGGAACTAGTGAGCGGTATTTAGCAACATGCTATGTTAGAATAATGCCATCAAACGTGTCTGTTAAGCATATCACAGCGGACATACACGGAGGAAACATGGGGTAGAATCAAACAGGCCACAGGCTTTGAGATAGGCTGGCTCCCCAAGCTATTGCCCCCATTTAGCCCGAATGTCATAGACCTCTCCCCCCCCCACATCCTGACAAAGATGTATTTAGTTGTATTTTGTTATCAGGGTGATCTCCGTTCGCAGGCCACTTTGGCCATGTGGTGTAGTCATAAACCGTCGCGGATGTTTACCCGAAACCGGGGCATCAAACAAAGAATAAGGATTCCTTAGACAACCCATTTCAAAATATGGCAGCAACAAACGGAGTGCCCAGTTATTTCAAATAAACCATGACCTTTTTTTTAAAGTATTGAAGCACTTTTCTACCAATGTGAATAATAAACATTTTAGACAAAAAAAATCAACGAATAACGCTGGTAATTCGTTGTCAAAATGAGCGTACGGCATTAGCCCAGAAGAGGGGTGGCAATTTGCATATGTGAAAGCCTATGTGAATGAGACACAGGTCCAAAACTTTTAACTAGAGACACAATATTTAAGTAGAGGCATACCCAAGCGAAACAAGAGAAAGTGTGAAACAAG
This sequence comes from Paramormyrops kingsleyae, assembly GCF_048594095.1. Classification (NCBI taxonomy): domain Eukaryota; kingdom Metazoa; phylum Chordata; class Actinopteri; order Osteoglossiformes; family Mormyridae; genus Paramormyrops; species Paramormyrops kingsleyae. The sequence goes on along the minus strand of NC_132802.1, from coordinate 39,995,024 downwards.
CACAACTACTTTAGCCCAAGTTTTTAAAAATGAGAAAAAGCCGTAATCAGTTTAACAGTTTTATTTCAATGTCAAAGAGAAAAAAAAACACTTCACCAAAGGCGAAGATCCATCCATAGCGGCTCTGGGTCCCGTCAGCGTAGCACAAAGCTAGCGTGATCTAGGCTGCCATTATCCAAGGAGCAGGGCCAGGCGCGTGCCACCCGTTTGAACAATGCGGGCGAAATAACTGCCTTATGGGATGCGAAGCTTGCGCATGCGCAGTGACGCAGACGCGCCTTTCAAAATGGCGGCGGCAGCAACACACGCGAAAGATCGATCTCCTGTATTTTCTTAGTTTTATTCTAAACAAGATGCCCCGATTTCATTTAAATACATTTAATAGCTGTAGGAACTAGTGAGCGGTATTTAGCAACATGCTATGTTAGAATAATGCCATCAAACGTGTCTGTTAAGCATATCACAGCGGACATACACGGAGGAAACATGGGGTAGAATCAAACAGGCCACAGGCTTTGAGATAGGCTGGCTCCCCAAGCTATTGCCCCCATTTAGCCCGAATGTCATAGACCTCTCCCCCCCCCCACATCCTGACAAAGATGTATTTAGTTGTATTTTGTTATCAGGGTGATCGTCCGTTCGCAGGCCACTTTGGCCATGTGGTGTAGTCATAAACCGTCGCGGATGTTTACCCGAAACCGGGGCATCAAACAAAGAATAAGGATTCCTTAGACAACCCATTTCAAAATATGGCAGCAACAAACAGAGTGCCCAGTTATTTCAAATAAACCATGACCTTTTTTTTAAAGTATTGAAGCACTTTTCTACCAATGTGAATAATAAACATTTTAGACAAAAAAAATCAACGAATAACGCTGGTAATTCGTTGTCAAAATGAGCGTACGGCATTAGCCCAGAAGAGGGGTGGCAATTTGCATATGTGAAAGCCTATGTGAATGAGACACAGGTCCAAAACTTTTAACTAGAGACACAATATTTAAGTAGAGGCATACCCAAGCGAAACAAGAGAAAGTGTGAAACAAGCACAACTACTTTAGCCCAAGTTTTTAAAAATGAGAAAAAGCCGTAATCAGTTTAACAGTTTTATTTCAATGTCAAAGAGAAAAAAAAACACTTCACCAAAGGCGAAGATCCATCCATAGCGGCTCTGGGTCCCGTCAGCGTAGCACAAAGCTAGCGTGATCTAGGCTGCCATTATCCAAGGAGCAGGGCCAGGCGCGTGCCACCCGTTTGAACAATGCGGGCGAAATAACTGCCTTATGGGATGCGAAGCTTGCGCATGCGCAGTGACGCAGACGCGCCTTTCAAAATGGCGGCGGCAGCAACACACGCGAAAGATCGATCTCCTGTATTTTCTTAGTTTTATTCTAAACAAGATGCCCCGATTTCATTTAAATACATTTAATAGCTGTAGGAACTAGTGAGCGGTATTTAGCAACATGCTATGTTAGAATAATGCCATCAAACGTGTCTGTTAAGCATATCACAGCGGACATACACGGAGGAAACATGGGGTAGAATCAAACAGGCCACAGGCTTTGAGATAGGCTGGCTCCCCAAGCTATTGCCCCCATTTAGCCCGAATGTCATAGACCTCTCCCCCCCCCCACATCCTGACAAAGATGTATTTAGTTGTATTTTGTTATCAGGGTGATCGTCCGTTCGCAGGCCACTTTGGCCATGTGGTGTAGTCATAAACCGTCGCGGATGTTTACCCGAAACCGGGGCATCAAACAAAGAATAAGGATTCCTTAGACAACCCATTTCAAAATATGGCAGCAACAAACGGAGTGCCCAGTTATTTCAAATAAACCATGACCTTTTTTTTAAAGTATTGAAGCACTTTTCTACCAATGTGAATAATAAACATTTTAGACAAAAAAAATCAACGAATAACGCTGGTAATTCGTTGTCAAAATGAGCGTACGGCATTAGCCCAGAAGAGGGGTGGCAATTTGCATATGTGAAAGCCTATGTGAATGAGACACAGGTCCAAAACTTTTAACTAGAGACACAATATTTAAGTAGAGGCATACCCAAGCGAAACAAGAGAAAGTGTGAAACAAGCACAACTACTTTAGCCCAAGTTTTTAAAAATGAGAAAAAGCCGTAATCAGTTTAACAGTTTTATTTCAATGTCAAAGAGAAAAAAAAACACTTCACCAAAGGCGAAGATCCATCCATAGCGGCTCTGGGTCCCGTCAGCGTAGCACAAAGCTAGCGTGATCTAGGCTGCCATTATCCAAGGAGCAGGGCCAGGCGCGTGCCACCCGTTTGAACAATGCGGGCGAAATAACTGCCTTATGGGATGCGAAGCTTGCGCATGCGCAGTGACGCAGACGCGCCTTTCAAAATGGCGGCGGCAGCAACACACGCGAAAGATCGATCTCCTGTATTTTCTTAGTTTTATTCTAAACAAGATGCCCCGATTTCATTTAAATACATTTAATAGCTGTAGGAACTAGTGAGCGGTATTTAGCAACATGCTATGTTAGAATAATGCCATCAAACGTGTCTGTTAAGCATATCACAGCGGACATACACGGAGGAAACATGGGGTAGAATCAAACAGGCCACAGGCTTTGAGATAGGCTGGCTCCCCAAGCTATTGCCCCCATTTAGCCCGAATGTCATAGACCTCTCCCCCCCCCCACATCCTGACAAAGATGTATTTAGTTGTATTTTGTTATCAGGGTGATCGTCCGTTCGCAGGCCACTTTGGCCATGTGGTGTAGTCATAAACCGTCGCGGATGTTTACCCGAAACCGGGGCATCAAACAAAGAATAAGGATTCCTTAGACAACCCATTTCAAAATATGGCAGCAACAAACGGAGTGCCCAGTTATTTCAAATAAACCATGACCTTTTTTTTAAAGTATTGAAGCACTTTTCTACCAATGTGAATAATAAACATTTTAGACAAAAAAAATCAACGAATAACGCTGGTAATTCGTTGTCAAAATGAGCGTACGGCATTAGCCCAGAAGAGGGGTGGCAATTTGCATATGTGAAAGCCTATGTGAATGAGACACAGGTCCAAAACTTTTAACTAGAGACACAATATTTAAGTAGAGGCATACCCAAGCGAAACAAGAGAAAGTGTGAAACAAGCACAACTACTTTAGCCCAAGTTTTTAAAAATGAGAAAAAGCCGTAATCAGTTTAACAGTTTTATTTCAATGTCAAAGAGAAAAAAAAACACTTCACCAAAGGCGAAGATCCATCCATAGCGGCTCTGGGTCCCGTCAGTGTAGCACAAAGCTAGCGTGATCTAGGCTGCCATTATCCAAGGAGCAGGGCCAGGCGCGTGCCACCCGTTTGAACAATGCGGGCGAAATAACTGCCTTATGGGATGCGAAGCTTGCGCATGCGCAGTGACGCAGACGCGCCTTTCAAAATGGCGGCGGCAGCAACACACGCGAAAGATCGATCTCCTGTATTTTCTTAGTTTTATTCTAAACAAGATGCCCCGATTTCATTTAAATACATTTAATAGCTGTAGGAACTAGTGAGCGGTATTTAGCAACATGCTATGTTAGAATAATGCCATCAAACGTGTCTGTTAAGCATATCACAGCGGACATACACGGAGGAAACATGGGGTAGAATCAAACAGGCCACAGGCTTTGAGATAGGCTGGCTCCCCAAGCTATTGCCCCCATTTAGCCCGAATGTCATAGACCTCCCCCCCCCCCCCACATCCTGACAAAGATGTATTTAGTTGTATTTTGTTATCAGGGTGATCGTCCGTTCGCAGGCCACTTTGGCCATGTGGTGTAGTCATAAACCGTCGCGGATGTTTACCCGAAACCGGGGCATCAAACAAAGAATAAGGATTCCTTAGACAACCCATTTCAAAATATGGCAGCAACAAACGGAGTGCCCAGTTATTTCAAATAAACCATGACCTTTTTTTTAAAGTATTGAAGCACTTTTCTACCAATGTGAATAATAAACATTTTAGACAAAAAAAATCAACGAATAACGCTGGTAATTCGTTGTCAAAATGAGCGTACGGCATTAGCCCAGAAGAGGGGTGGCAATTTGCATATGTGAAAGCCTATGTGAATGAGACACAGGTCCAAAACTTTTAACTAGAGACACAATATTTAAGTAGAGGCATACCCAAGCGAAACAAGAGAAAGTGTGAAACAAGCACAACTACTTTAGCCCAAGTTTTTAAAAATGAGAAAAAGCCGTAATCAGTTTAACAGTTTTATTTCAATGTCAAAGAGAAAAAAAAACACTTCACCAAAGGCGAAGATCCATCCATAGCGGCTCTGGGTCCCGTCAGCGTAGCACAAAGCTAGCGTGATCTAGGCTGCCATTATCCAAGGAGCAGGGCCAGGCGCGTGCCACCCGTTTGAACAATGCGGGCGAAATAACTGCCTTATGGGATGCGAAGCTTGCGCATGCGCAGTGACGCAGACGCGCCTTTCAAAATGGCGGCGGCAGCAACACACGCGAAAGATCGATCTCCTGTATTTTCTTAGTTTTATTCTAAACAAGATGCCCCGATTTCATTTAAATACATTTAATAGCTGTAGGAACTAGTGAGCGGTATTTAGCAACATGCTATGTTAGAATAATGCCATCAAACGTGTCTGTTAAGCATATCACAGCGGACATACACGGAGGAAACATGGGGTAGAATCAAACAGGCCACAGGCTTTGAGATAGGCTGGCTCCCCAAGCTATTACCCCCATTTAGCCCGAATGTCATAGACCTCTCCCCCCCCCCCCACATCCTGACAAAGATGTATTTAGTTGTATTTTGTTATCAGGGTGATCGTCCGTTCGCAGGCCACTTTGGCCATGTGGTGTAGTCATAAACCGTCGCGGATGTTTACCCGAAACCGGGGCATCAAACAAAGAATAAGGATTCCTTAGACAACCCATTTCAAAATATGGCAGCAACAAACGGAGTGCCCAGTTATTTCAAATAAACCATGACCTTTTTTTTAAAGTATTGAAGCACTTTTCTACCAATGTGAATAATAAACATTTTAGACAAAAAAAATCAACGAATAACGCTGGTAATTCGTTGTCAAAATGAGCGTACGGCATTAGCCCAGAAGAGGGGTGGCAATTTGCATATGTGAAAGCCTATGTGAATGAGACACAGGTCCAAAACTTTTAACTAGAGACACAATATTTAAGTAGAGGCATACCCAAGCGAAACAAGAGAAAGTGTGAAACAAGCACAACTACTTTAGCCCAAGTTTTTAAAAATGAGAAAAAGCCGTAATCAGTTTAACAGTTTTATTTCAATGTCAAAGAGAAAAAAAAACACTTCACCAAAGGCGAAGATCCATCCATAGCGGCTCTGGGTCCCGTCAGCGTAGCACAAAGCTAGCGTGATCTAGGCTGCCATTATCCAAGGAGCAGGGCCAGGCGCGTGCCACCCGTTTGAACAATGCGGGCGAAATAACTGCCTTATGGGATGCGAAGCTTGCGCATGCGCAGTGACGCAGACGCGCCTTTCAAAATGGCGGCGGCAGCAACACACGCGAAAGATCGATCTCCTGTATTTTCTTAGTTTTATTCTAAACAAGATGCCCCGATTTCATTTAAATACATTTAATAGCTGTAGGAACTAGTGAGCGGTATTTAGCAACATGCTATGTTAGAATAATGCCATCAAACGTGTCTGTTAAGCATATCACAGCGGACATACACGGAGGAAACATGGGGTAGAATCAAACAGGCCACAGGCTTTGAGATAGGCTGGCTCCCCAAGCTATTGCCCCCATTTAGCCCGAATGTCATAGACCTCTCCCCCCCCCCACATCCTGACAAAGATGTATTTAGTTGTATTTTGTTATCAGGGTGATCGTCCGTTCGCAGGCCACTTTGGCCATGTGGTGTAGTCATAAACCGTCGCGGATGTTTACCCGAAACCGGGGCATCAAACAAAGAATAAGGATTCCTTAGACAACCCATTTCAAAATATGGCAGCAACAAACGGAGTGCCCAGTTATTTCAAATAAACCATGACCTTTTTTTTAAAGTATTGAAGCACTTTTCTACCAATGTGAATAATAAACATTTTAGACAAAAAAAATCAACGAATAACGCTGGTAATTCGTTGTCAAAATGAGCGTACGGCATTAGCCCAGAAGAGGGGTGGCAATTTGCATATGTGAAAGCCTATGTGAATGAGACACAGGTCCAAAACTTTTAACTAGAGACACAATATTTAAGTAGAGGCATACCCAAGCGAAACAAGAGAAAGTGTGAAACAAGCACAACTACTTTAGCCCAAGTTTTTAAAAATGAGAAAAAGCCGTAATCAGTTTAACAGTTTTATTTCAATGTCAAAGAGAAAAAAAAACACTTCACCAAAGGCGAAGATCCATCCATAGCGGCTCTGGGTCCCGTCAGCGTAGCACAAAGCTAGCGTGATCTAGGCTGCCATTATCCAAGGAGCAGGGCCAGGCGCGTGCCACCCGTTTGAACAATGCGGGCGAAATAACTGCCTTATGGGATGCGAAGCTTGCGCATGCGCAGTGACGCAGACGCGCCTTTCAAAATGGCGGCGGCAGCAACACACGCGAAAGATCGATCTCCTGTATTTTCTTAGTTTTATTCTAAACAAGATGCCCCGATTTCATTTAAATACATTTAATAGCTGTAGGAACTAGTGAGCGGTATTTAGCAACATGCTATGTTAGAATAATGCCATCAAACGTGTCTGTTAAGCATATCACAGCGGACATACACGGAGGAAACATGGGGTAGAATCAAACAGGCCACAGGCTTTGAGATAGGCTGGCTCCCCAAGCTATTGCCCCCATTTAGCCCGAATGTCATAGACCTCTCCCCCCCCCCACATCCTGACAAAGATGTATTTAGTTGTATTTTGTTATCAGGGTGATCGTCCGTTCGCAGGCCACTTTGGCCATGTGGTGTAGTCATAAACCGTCGCGGATGTTTACCCGAAACCGGGGCATCAAACAAAGAATAAGGATTCCTTAGACAACCCATTTCAAAATATGGCAGCAACAAACGGAGTGCCCAGTTATTTCAAATAAACCATGACCTTTTTTTTAAAGTATTGAAGCACTTTTCTACCAATGTGAATAATAAACATTTTAGACAAAAAAAATCAACGAATAACGCTGGTAATTCGTTGTCAAAATGAGCGTACGGCATTAGCCCAGAAGAGGGGTGGCAATTTGCATATGTGAAAGCCTATGTGAATGAGACACAGGTCCAAAACTTTTAACTAGAGACACAATATTTAAGTAGAGGCATACCCAAGCGAAACAAGAGAAAGTGTGAAACAAGCACAACTACTTTAGCCCAAGTTTTTAAAAATGAGAAAAAGCCGTAATCAGTTTAACAGTTTTATTTCAATGTCAAAGAGAAAAAAAAACACTTCACCAAAGGCGAAGATCCATCCATAGCGGCTCTGGGTCCCGTCAGCGTAGCACAAAGCTAGCGTGATCTAGGCTGCCATTATCCAAGGAGCAGGGCCAGGCGCGTGCCACCCGTTTGAACAATGCGGGCGAAATAACTGCCTTATGGGATGCGAAGCTTGCGCATGCGCAGTGACGCAGACGCGCCTTTCAAAATGGCGGCGGCAGCAACACACGCGAAAGATCGATCTCCTGTATTTTCTTAGTTTTATTCTAAACAAGATGCCCCGATTTCATTTAAATACATTTAATAGCTGTAGGAACTAGTGAGCGGTATTTAGCAACATGCTATGTTAGAATAATGCCATCAAACGTGTCTGTTAAGCATATCACAGCGGACATACACGGAGGAAACATGGGGTAGAATCAAACAGGCCACAGGCTTTGAGATAGGCTGGCTCCCCAAGCTATTGCCCCCATTTAGCCCGAATGTCATAGACCTCTCCCCCCCCCCCCCACATCCTGACAAAGATGTATTTAGTTGTATTTTGTTATCAGGGTGATCGTCCGTTCGCAGGCCACTTTGGCCATGTGGTGTAGTCATAAACCGTCGCGGATGTTTACCCGAAACCGGGGCATCAAACAAAGAATAAGGATTCCTTAGACAACCCATTTCAAAATATGGCAGCAACAAACGGAGTGCCCAGTTATTTCAAATAAACCATGACCTTTTTTTTAAAGTATTGAAGCACTTTTCTACCAATGTGAATAATAAACATTTTAGACAAAAAAAATCAACGAATAACGCTGGTAATTCGTTGTCAAAATGAGCGTACGGCATTAGCCCAGAAGAGGGGTGGCAATTTGCATATGTGAAAGCCTATGTGAATGAGACACAGGTCCAAAACTTTTAACTAGAGACACAATATTTAAGTAGAGGCATACCCAAGCGAAACAAGAGAAAGTGTGAAACAAGCACAACTACTTTAGCCCAAGTTTTTAAAAATGAGAAAAAGCCGTAATCAGTTTAACAGTTTTATTTCAATGTCAAAGAGAAAAAAAAACACTTCACCAAAGGCGAAGATCCATCCATAGCGGCTCTGGGTCCCGTCAGCGTAGCACAAAGCTAGCGTGATCTAGGCTGCCATTATCCAAGGAGCAGGGCCAGGCGCGTGCCACCCGTTTGAACAATGCGGGCGAAATAACTGCCTTATGGGATGCGAAGCTTGCGCATGCGCAGTGACGCAGACGCGCCTTTCAAAATGGCGGCGGCAGCAACACACGCGAAAGATCGATCTCCTGTATTTTCTTAGTTTTATTCTAAACAAGATGCCCCGATTTCATTTAAATACATTTAATAGCTGTAGGAACTAGTGAGCGGTATTTAGCAACATGCTATGTTAGAATAATGCCATCAAACGTGTCTGTTAAGCATATCACAGCGGACATACACGGAGGAAACATGGGGTAGAATCAAACAGGCCACAGGCTTTGAGATAGGCTGGCTCCCCAAGCTATTACCCCCATTTAGCCCGAATGTCATAGACCTCTCCCCCCCCCCCCACATCCTGACAAAGATGTATTTAGTTGTATTTTGTTATCAGGGTGATCGTCCGTTCGCAGGCCACTTTGGCCATGTGGTGTAGTCATAAACCGTCGCGGATGTTTACCCGAAACCGGGGCATCAAACAAAGAATAAGGATTCCTTAGACAACCCATTTCAAAATATGGCAGCAACAAACGGAGTGCCCAGTTATTTCAAATAAACCATGACCTTTTTTTTAAAGTATTGAAGCACTTTTCTACCAATGTGAATAATAAACATTTTAGACAAAAAAAATCAACGAATAACGCTGGTAATTCGTTGTCAAAATGAGCGTACGGCATTAGCCCAGAAGAGGGGTGGCAATTTGCATATGTGAAAGCCTATGTGAATGAGACACAGGTCCAAAACTTTTAACTAGAGACACAATATTTAAGTAGAGGCATACCCAAGCGAAACAAGAGAAAGTGTGAAACAAGCACAACTACTTTAGCCCAAGTTTTTAAAAATGAGAAAAAGCCGTAATCAGTTTAACAGTTTTATTTCAATGTCAAAGAGAAAAAAAAACACTTCACCAAAGGCGAAGATCCATCCATAGCGGCTCTGGGTCCCGTCAGCGTAGCACAAAGCTAGCGTGATCTAGGCTGCCATTATCCAAGGAGCAGGGCCAGGCGCGTGCCACCCGTTTGAACAATGCGGGCGAAATAACTGCCTTATGGGATGCGAAGCTTGCGCATGCGCAGTGACGCAGACGCGCCTTTCAAAATGGCGGCGGCAGCAACACACGCGAAAGATCGATCTCCTGTATTTTCTTAGTTTTATTCTAAACAAGATGCCCCGATTTCATTTAAATACATTTAATAGCTGTAGGAACTAGTGAGCGGTATTTAGCAACATGCTATGTTAGAATAATGCCATCAAACGTGTCTGTTAAGCATATCACAGCGGACATACACGGAGGAAACATGGGGTAGAATCAAACAGGCCACAGGCTTTGAGATAGGCTGGCTCCCCAAGCTATTACCCCCATTTAGCCCGAATGTCATAGACCTCTCCCCCCCCCCCACATCCTGACAAAGATGTATTTAGTTGTATTTTGTTATCAGGGTGATCGTCCGTTCGCAGGCCACTTTGGCCATGTGGTGTAGTCATAAACCGTCGCGGATGTTTACCCGAAACCGGGGCATCAAACAAAGAATAAGGATTCCTTAGACAACCCATTTCAAAATATGGCAGCAACAAACGGAGTGCCCAGTTATTTCAAATAAACCATGACCTTTTTTTTAAAGTATTGAAGCACTTTTCTACCAATGTGAATAATAAACATTTTAGACAAAAAAAATCAACGAATAACGCTGGTAATTCGTTGTCAAAATGAGCGTACGGCATTAGCCCAGAAGAGGGGTGGCAATTTGCATATGTGAAAGCCTATGTGAATGAGACACAGGTCCAAAACTTTTAACTAGAGACACAATATTTAAGTAGAGGCATACCCAAGCGAAACAAGAGAAAGTGTGAAACAAGCACAACTACTTTAGCCCAAGTTTTTAAAAATGAGAAAAAGCCGTAATCAGTTTAACAGTTTTATTTCAATGTCAAAGAGAAAAAAAAACACTTCACCAAAGGCGAAGATCCATCCATAGCGGCTCTGGGTCCCGTCAGTGTAGCACAAAGCTAGCGTGATCTAGGCTGCCATTATCCAAGGAGCAGGGCCAGGCGCGTGCCACCCGTTTGAACAATGCGGGCGAAATAACTGCCTTATGGGATGCGAAGCTTGCGCATGCGCAGTGACGCAGACGCGCCTTTCAAAATGGCGGCGGCAGCAACACACGCGAAAGATCGATCTCCTGTATTTTCTTAGTTTTATTCTAAACAAGATGCCCCGATTTCATTTAAATACATTTAATAGCTGTAGGAACTAGTGAGCGGTATTTAGCAACATGCTATGTTAGAATAATGCCATCAAACGTGTCTGTTAAGCATATCACAGCGGACATACACGGAGGAAACATGGGGTAGAATCAAACAGGCCACAGGCTTTGAGATAGGCTGGCTCCCCAAGCTATTGCCCCCATTTAGCCCGAATGTCATAGACCTGCCCCGCCCCACATCCTGACAAAGATGTATTTAGTTGTATTTTGTTATCAGGGTGATCGTCCGTTCGCAGGCCACTTTGGCCATGTGGTGTAGTCATAAACCGTCGCGGATGTTTACCCGAAACCGGGGCATCAAACAAAGAATAAGGATTCCTTAGACAACCCATTTCAAAATATGGCAGCAACAAACGGAGTGCCCAGTTATTTCAAATAAACCATGACCTTTTTTTAAAGTATTGAAGCACTTTTCTACCAATGTGAATAATAAACATTTTAGACAAAAAAAATCAACGAATAACGCTGGCAATTCGTTGTCAAAATGAGCGTACGGCATTAGCCCAGAAGAGGGGTGGCAATTTGCATATGTGAAAGCCTACGTGAATGAGACACAGGTCCCAAACTTTTAACTAGAGACACAATATTTAAGTAGAGGCATACCCAAGCGAAACAAGAGAAAGTGTGAAACAAGCACAACTATTTTAGCGGTGAGGGTAAAATGCGGACCGTTTACAAACAGCGGATTCCGTGTTTAATAGTGTTGAGGCAATGTTTTCTAGCCATTTAAGAAAGGCAGCAAAGGTTTTTTTTTATACCTTTAAACATTAACAAAAACCGCTAATGTCTTTTCTTTAAAATTTTCAAGTCTATTTCTGTCTGGTTTTTCGCGATAAGTTGCGTGAACGCCTGAGTTAGTGTGTTTTTGGGGCTTGGATACACATCGAGGTCCTGACAGAAATAATTATGTCTGCTTTCACAAACCTAAAGTTAAACTTTAAAGCCCATCGGCGTGTGTGTGTGTGCTTGTGCACATGAGCACAAGCACATGGTTCAATGTAACTGTAGCAGCTTATTCCATTCATTCATTGTGCACATACACACATACACTCACCTAAAGGATTATTAGGAACACCATACTAATATGGTGTTTGACCCCCTTTCGCCTTCAGAACTGCCTTAATTCTACGTGGCATTGATTCAACAAGGTGCTGAAAGCATTCTTTAGAAATGTTGGCCCATATTGATAGGATAGCATCTTGCAGTTGATGGAGATTTGTGGGATGCACATCCAGGGCACGAAGCTCCCGTTCCAACACATCCCGAAGATGCTCTATTGGGTTGAGATCTGGTGACTGTTGGGGCCATTGTAGTACAGTGAACTCACTGTCATGTTCAAGAAATCAATTTGAAATGATTCGAGCTTTGTGACATGGTGCATTATCCTGCTGGAAGTAGCCATCAGAGGATGGGTACATGGTGGTCATAAAGGGATGGACATGGTCAGAAACAATGCTCAGGTAGGCCGTGGCATTTAAACGATGCCCAATTGGCACTAAGGGGCCTAAAGTGTGCCAAGAAAACATCCCCCACACCATTACACCACCACCAGCAGCCTGCACAGTGGTAACAAGGCATGATGGATCCATGTTCTCATTCTGTTTACGCCAAATTCTGACTCTACCATTTGAATGTCTCAACAGAAATCGAGACTCATCAGACCAGGCAACATTTTTCCAGTCTTCAACTGTCCAATTTTGGTGAGCTCGTGCAAATTGTAGCCTCTTTTTCCTATTTGTAGTGGAGATGAGTGGTACCCGGTGGGGTCTTCTGCTGTTGTAGCCCATCCGCCTCAAGGTTGTGCGTGTTGTGGCTTCACAAATGCTTTGCTGCATACCTCGGTTGTAACGAGTGGTTATTTCAGCCAAAGTTGCTCTTCTATCAGCTTGAATCAGTCGGACCATTCTCCTCTGACCTCTAGCATCAACAAGGCATTTTCGCCCAACGGGACTGCCGCATACTGGATGTTTTTCCCTTTGCACACCATTCTTTGTAAACCCTAGAAATGGTTGTGCGTGAAAATCCCAGTAACTGAGCAGATTGTGAAATACTCAGACCGGCCCGTCTGGCACCAACAACTATGCCACGCTCAAAATTGCTTAAATCACCTTTCTTTCCCATTCTGACATTCAGTTTGGAGTTCAGGAGATTGTCTTGACCAGGACCACACCCCTAAATGCATTGAAGCAACTGCCATGTGATTGGTTGATTAGATAATTGCATTAATGAGAAATTGAACAGGTGTTCCTAATAATCCTTTAGGTGAGCATATATGCTATGTCTAGATCTCCTGGGGAAATCAAGAGTGTTGCCCACAAACATTGTTCAGCTTTTGGCCTAACATGGTCCTTGCGTGTTTTAAAGTTGCGTGAAGTGGAGTGAGGAGCATTCTGAACATCAAACTATTTTAAGATAAATTGTCTGTAACAGGAAATTTAGTTTCTCAATTTATTTCTTATATATTATTTTGTTAATTATTGAGTTCAAAGTTTTGTAGTAAATGGTGATATTGTCATCAATTTGGTGATAATGCGAGCCAAACATTTCTCGAAAATGACATTTGCATACAGTAAGTAAAACATTCTGAAATCATATTTCTATTTTATTCTGCTGCTGCTTACATGTTTACATCTCTGTCTCTCTCGCTCTCTCTCTCCAGGACAGTGAAAGTAGGACTATTTACCCTTGTTTATGTAGCTGTAGGATGGCCATAATATAGTTTCAATCCGATATCGATGTAATGCTTGTCTGTGATGATTGGTTAACATATTGATTGGTGTATTAATATAGCCGGAAAGTAATAAAACCCATTGCAATCAAGTATACAGTGCCTTATAAAAGTATTCAGTTATCATAATTTTACTCAATTACAAAGGATAGTTAAACGTTTTCCAAATGAGCATTTTATTGCATTTCCAAAGGCACTGTAACTTATTTCTGTGCCAACATTAAAATTAAATAAACTTATGATTTAATGTCGATATGAGATGACAAATTATTCACAAATGATACAGAGGTGCCACTCATTTCCACATACAGTAACTCATCACAATTGGGTGCCACTGTGCTTTTTAATGAAAAGCTGATAAAACTTAAAATGTGGTTCGGTCATGTGTGTAGTCTGTGTGTAGACAAGGAAACAGAGGCATAGTAGCTGTTATTTTTTTATTCCAAAGTCATCCAATTTGCTATTTTCCTTACATACCCACCCATTCACTCACTCACTCACTGACCCACCCACCCATTCACACACCCAAGTCTTCCGTAAGGTGTTTGCAGAACTCGCTGCAGAACCCAGGCTGTGTGAAGTTCCCCTCGTCTTCCACGCCCAATGTAGCCTATGGGACAATAAATAATAAGCAAGCATACTTAGTATCAAAACAGAGCAACAATGTTTTTCATTGCATACTTTCAAGAAAATATTCAGGACCTGACACACAATAAATTGTTCTGGTGACTTTCTTTTTGCAACCACTGACTTCAGCAACAATTGTCAACATTCTTACACAGTATGCATACCTGGTAAGCTGTTCTTATAAGTCTCTAGACAGTGCTGGCAGCATTCCAGGCGATACAATCGTCGGAATTGTGCTTGATAGGCCGCACTGTACAGTTTCCATGGGACTACACCTGTAGGTTTCAAATTTAAGAATGATTCATTAGAGTAAAATCCCTTGTTAATGGGAATACAAACATCCTAACTCAAAGGGTATTCAAATATCATAATATGTTTTATACCTACTGTCAAGCCACTGAAAATGCGCTCGGGCACGGAATGTTTCCCTTCCGACTAAGTCCCAAAAAAAGGTGACAAACAAGTGACAGCTTTAAAAAAGCTTTGTCACCCTCGAACAGGACTACTTCTAAAAGGATATCCTCCAGGACGTCGAGGGGGATCTGTGAAAGAAATCATACAAGCACGCAAATATTATTTTACAATAGTTCTGTAATATAACAAAAACAGACAAAAATAGCATGACTTCTACATTCCAACTCCAACTGCTTAAAATGAAGCTCATTGTTTTCACATTTTTGTAGGGTACAGCACAGTAAGCACAGAGAAAAAAAGAGAAAAACAGCAGGTTCAGCTGTAAGATCAGCTACATAAATACCTGTTCAATGGAGATGGAACCCATTCCTCCTCCTCTACCATCTGTGCTTTCAACACATTGAATTTTCCTAAAAGAAATTATATTGTCACAACTATTGTAAAACTATGACATATTGTAATGGTATCACATAGAGTTGACTCCACCTGAGGGCACAGGTGTAAAACAATTTGATCACGTTGGGCACCAGACCTGGAAAAAGGCAGTCATGATACTACCAGCTTGTCAGACTGAAAGGCTTATATGCATATGGGTCAGAACAATGCATCAGAGTGATAAATATTACAGCATCAACTTTGTAAGGTGTATCAATCCCCACTAGGGTTGTAACAGTATACCGGTATGGCGGTTTATTGTGATATTGACATGTACGATTATCATATCATGCACATTTGCCTATCCGCGGTTTGGAAAAAAAAAAAAGAAACCAGATCTCACCTGCGCTGCTGTGTATATGCAACTTCTTTCCGCTTTACTGCTTAGACTCCACCCATAAATGCACAGCGGCGAAAATGTCCGATAGTGGCTGCAAATTCTAATCTCTATTTCCCGCCGAAAAAAAAATTAAAATCTGCAGTATGGGAATATTTTGGGTATCCGAAAAATGATCGTGGGGTGGATATCCAGTTTGCAAGAAATGTGGACGAACAGTGGCCGCAAAAGGAGGAAATACGTCGAACATGTTCTCCCATATTCGCGAACACCATCCCTCCGTGAAGATAAAGGTAAGTTCCATTTATAACTTAAAGCCGTATTATTTCTGTGATGCAGAGGGAATCCCGGAATCCAGTCATGTAATTGGAGTCAATTACAGTATAATTCAGATGCCACGTAAAATGTCCGATTTGATAGATAGATGGATGAATAAATCAAAATATAGCTGTGCAGCAAATTAAATCGCGATGTGCGTCTGTGAATATACAGCGCAAAAAGGCTGCCGCTTGCTCATTAACCAACTACCCCCCCCCCCCCCCACACACACACACACACACACACACACACACACACATACACACACACACACACACACACACACACAGCGGCACAGATGATTATTTTGTCCTCCAGGTTCGTGTGCCGCCCCCCATAGAATCCCTCCCGGCGCCCTCCCAACTTCATCCCTTATCGTCTCCGCTCGCCCATCCTCTAGAAAAACGCTTTATTTAGATTATTTTTGTTTTCCTCCAAGTTCGTGTGCCGCCCCCCACGTGACATGAAAAAGTGCCGCCCCGGGCGGCTGCCCCGTTCGCCCATGCCTAAAACCGCCACTGCATGATGGTCATGGTTTTTAAAGCGTCTGCTGTCTCATTCACTATGTGAAGACGTGAACACATGAACATATCCAGAGCTACTCTCAAGAGAACACTTAATGATCATTTTATAATTTTATTTAAAAGAATAATCATCAAATACACTAACTGAAAACTCATAGGTGTTTAGTACAAGTGGACACATTCTCTCACCTCAGCGGTCAAGATTGAGCCCTGAAAATCTCAACATGCTTACATTTCTTCATCATAATCTGACCTGAAAAAAAGCAAAGAAATGCATGCTGCTATGATAATCTCAGGAAAATATTAACAAACATGACCCTGCACATATTGCTCTCCCATATATGCTGTTAAAGAGGAAGGACAGTTTGATTTATTATTGTCTAATATAAAGAGAAATAACTTATTCCGTATTTTGTTCAAATGGGAGATGCGCAGCTTTATTTTATTTATTTTTCCCCCAAAAGTTAGACTCATACTTCCATAAGTTTTTTTTATTTTCATTAAAAAAAAGTTTGTTACAATAAACCATGTTCATCCAAAAACCATATCTCTTTTTATTCATTTAAGGGTCATTGTAGCTGATGATTATACTAATAATAATGATAGTTTAATACCGTATACCACGAAACCGTGATATTTTCTGAGACGATTATCATACCGTGAAAATCTCATACCGTTACAACCCTAATCCCCACCTTCAGATCAGATCACTAAGACCAATTAATCTGACTCCATTAAATTATGCTGCTGTTTGTAATAGGGTCAGTGGTGGCCTAATGGATAGGGAAGTGCACTTGTAATCGAAAGGTGCCACTGAAGTACCCTGAGCAAGGTACCACCCCCAAGCACTGCTCTCCTCTGCAATGTCATGGTGTCATATAGGTTAAATGCAGAGTACACATTTTGTTGTTGTGCACTGTGTGCTGTGGTGTGTCAATGACAACTAATCACTTCACTTATATGCCATGCACTACGAGGCATCACAGAAAATATTTAAAAAGTATGACACAAAAGGAATTGTATTACTGATTAATGAATAGTTTGTTTCCAAGTTATAAATAATATAATAACCGATACATTAGATGTTAAAAGTTATAACACCCATAAACAATGACAACTGTATTACATGAAATGGTTGCCAATTGTTAAATGGTTTCCAAATTTGCGACTAAGAGAGCCCATGCGGCAATCAATCAAATGAGTCAATCAATATATAAACAAACAAACAAATACGGAGGAACAAAACATAAAACATGCACCTCTGAGTCTCTGATTTCCGATCGGGCACTTGTGTGCTCCAGATGTGGTAGTCCCCAGCAGTCATCACTGCACACTGGTAGATCTCCTGTCATACATATCAGACCATGCATGAAAATATTAACCAAATAAGTGTTTCACCACATTTCTGTGATACTGAGCCATCTTATGAAGCATATAACACTTTCTTAGGGTGGCTGAAGGTTGGTATACATTTAGCTACAGATCAAGTACCCACTGCAAACATACATAAGTATACATATTCTAAAAAACATGGATGTGTTAAGGTTTTTATTAAGTTGTACAACCAGGCCCTCAAAAAATATATATTGTCTTCATACCAGGGGATGCTGCAGTTGTCATACCATGAGCTGGTGCTGCTGTTGTTGTTTGTGCTTGTTCGGCTGGTGCTTCAGCTGGTGCTGCAAAAAAGCACATTTTAAACCAAATGATTTAGAATGAGTTAAATCGGTTGTACTGCATGCATTTCTCATCAACGCTATGCTGTCTAGCATTTCTGACAGATTTGTAAGTTATAGCTTTATGATCTTTCAAATTGCAAAATAAACATGAGGAATCACCTACAATTAAAAGACAAATATAACTTCACGGCACCGGACAGCAAAATTACATAAACATGACATAAACATGACATTACCACTAATAATTTAGAATGAGGGTGGAATACATACCCAAAACTGTCTGACCATTGGAATTTAACTGTATGTCCACTCCTTTGCCCAATCTCTTCTTCATGCTTTCTATGGTTCTTGAATTTCTAGCATTGTTGTAGTGACACAAAATATTTCGCATCAAAAAGACATGCGATGAGGGAGTCATCATGTTGAGAAAATGATTGTTTTTCCTCATTCCAGCAAAGAGCTGTTCAGCACACGGGCTGTTGATCCAACCACGTAACTCTGGGACCAGTTCCACCTTTCGCAAGACATCCCTGGCATCTTTTGAGTTTGCCTCATGAAATCTATCATAAAGAGCATAATGCTCAGACGATCCAGTTATAGGGTGGCCATTTTCATCAGGAACTGGCTTCTTGGTGACTAGCCATGGCAAGCTCACTTTTATCTGTCCAGTAGTGGCACATCTGATGTTATCTTCAGTAGGCTCAAGTAACCTACCCCCACGAGGTTTGAAGGGTAATGATTCTGGATCTCTTAGGTTGGTATGTGTTGCCAACCCTCTCGCAAAATCATATAATACAATGTTTGGAAAATGTTTCATCGACAATAAAAGGTCAGCAAAGTCCCGGGGGCTCTCAGCCCTTATGTTGAACTTAACACCATACACCACAGCACAAGGACAGGTGACCACAGCCCATCCACCTGTTTAAGGAAACTGTAAATCAGAGTGCAACCATTCCAAGTAATGAAACTAAGAACTGTCTGTAAAAACGGTCTCTCAGTAATAGAACACAACTTACCAGAAGCTCCCCAGATCTGTGAAAACACCTTATCATAACTCGCTCTGTTCTTCATTTCTTGTTGAAGTCTCGTTACCAGGTCCATCCGTGAGCCTTTGGGGTCTATGCCACACTGTCGGCACAGAGCACGCACAGCTTCCATCTATAATGAACATTAGTATAGTTGGTCTGGCGTGGTTCAAAAACACACATCTTTGACAAAACTGACAAAAATTGACTTAAGTTCAGTACCTTGAGCTTAAGAAGTTCATCAGTCAGTCGGTCCTCTGTGAGGTTAAACTCAGATTCCTCCTTTGCACTACAAGCAGAATACACTTCTTTGTATTCAGTGTTGAGTACAACATCCCTATCTCTTGTGTGAGGACCAATCCACGGAGCCCAACTATGGTAACTGGGATGGACGACAAATGGGTTTGACTTGTTGCCTTTAAATGATGTTAGAAAATATTATTAACATAACAGTACATTATTCCACGATAAACAAAGTAAATGCTAGAATACTGTCATCCCACCTAGAACATTGTGCGGACTGTACTTACTTGGGACCAACCCACGGCTGATCATTTCAAGGGAAACCATCTCCCAGAAATTTTCAACACTTACCTTTCCATCAAAAGTCTGAGATGGTTCCTCAATGCTGCTCACTAAGGAAAGCAAGACTTAAGTAAGCATGTTCCAAACAGTCATAGCTGGATATGTGGTGCTTGAAACAATGTAAGACTAAGAAAATGAATAAATGTGTTCACTTACCAGGCATGCTAAAAACGCCCTTCTCATGAAGGTCCATCACAACAGATACTGGATGATAACCACACGATACACAAGCATATGTGTAACCGAGGTCTGACAGTGCTTCAAAGCTTAAATAAGCCTGCAGGACCCTTTCCCTGGATGGATAGGTTTTACCAGAGGTCTTCTCCAACACATCCATGGCACTCCCTACTGCCTGATGAGTCTGTGAAATTGATGTATGACATTTAAAGGCTTTACAATATATTATTTTGATAAAGTATTCGTAATTGTTTTAAATGATTAAAACAACAGAACATGGTTCCTACCTGAAGTGTATTGCGTAGAAAATGGCACATGTATATGGACAGAAGTGTGTGGTCATCGAAATTGTGGACACCATCAGTCCACTCCTGGTATCGATATGCCATACCACACCTGTAGCACCATTTTCTGTACACTGAAATTCCTAATGGACACAAGCACCAGTAAATGTTACACATTTATCTTTCACCATTTTACACTGTGACATGTCTCTATACTTTGCACAGTACTAAAAGCCAGTGTATGAAATTATCTCAGTAAGCATACAAGTGTGAATTGCTGGGAAGGAGGCTAAGCTGCTGATAGTGGAAGTCATGGCTACACTGACATTTACAGTACATGTAGTGAGTAATGAAATGTTAAAATATCGATAATAAATATTTAAATAAAGAGAGAACATACCTTCTATGACATCAGTGATTGTTAGGATTTTAGCCTTAGATGTAATCAGCACAGGTTCGCTTAGAGGAGTGGGCTCTAAACATTCTGAGCAAAAGGTTTCTGATGGTATGAAGTGCACAGGGAAATGAATGGTCTTGACCACGTCTGAGGGGAAAATCGCAGGCAGTTTCTTCTTATGAAAAATGTATTGAACCATCCGCGACAGATTTTTGCCTTCAGGTGAGTATGGAGCTCCTTCTTCTAGGTCAAAACTTTCCATGTCAATTGGAAAATGTTCTGTGATGTTCTCCTCCACACTTCTGGTTTTTCTGAAGAGTGCCTGGTCTGTTTCAAATAAATGCCACTTGGCAACATATTTAGGTATGCATGACTGCCTTGGGTTCGCGCAAGGACAATGCCATGAAATGATTTTAGAATTGTACCTTACCACCACTCTGCCAAGCCGGCTGTAATAGGAGATAGTTGACTCGTATACAGAAATGTGCTTTTTGTAGGGGGGTCCACACACAGTCACCAGACAGGACAACGGGACTCCTGCATCATTTGCTTCTCTCTGACGTACCAAACACCTTTCCTTTTTGTCTTCCCCAAACCACTTGTCATGTACCATCACCTGCAAAACATCCTCTGTAAGTGATGGAGTGTCCATTCTGGCTGGAGGGCAGTACACGAGGGACTGAATGTGGTGGCACTCAAATGGACGAAGGTTTGACCTCTCTGCAAACTCTGCATTAATTCTGCAGATATCCAGCTCACACATTGTTTTTTGTTCAGGACCCCATGTCCTTTTAATGACACGTACTGGTGTGCTGGGTGCTATAAAAGACTTTGCTACTGCAAACACTCCATTTGTGTAATCAACACACTGAGCACTGAGGTGGTTCTGTGCCGTAATGTCCATTTTGATGGGAGTGTGACGTCTTCGAAGATGTATCCGTAGGTTCCGTCTATTAAGGATTAGGCCACAGCTAGTACACTTCACTGTTTTCTGCTTTCTTTGGGTGAGAGGGTGGTAGTGCTGGTGCTGCTGAGGAGCCAGGATCAGAGGAACATGAAGAAAGTGAGGGGTGGAGGATGGGGACTGGGGGAGGGGGACATGCAGCTTCAGAAGCAGTAAAGGAGGGAGCAGGAGAGGCGGGAGGTGACTGATGCGCTTCCGTTGTGGTTGGCTTGGTTTCACTGATGCATTGGGATACATGATGTTTAAACTGGTCTTTGCGTATTATTGTTTGGCTGCAATAAAGACAATGAAAGTGTCCTGTGGGTCTGCAATAATTGTTGCATTTGCTGATGAAGAAACCTGCAAGACGGCAACATGAAGACCAAAGCTATCAACAGAAAAGAAAGGTATACACAGAACGGGACTGGGGGAGTGAGGTCAGGAGTAGCTGATCAGAAAGTTACAGTGTCAAACAAAACACAAACATAGGTAAATTAGCTTACCAATATTCACATGACTTCAGGGACTCCCACTAAGGAACTCCACATCATTTTGTCTATCTTGATTGTAAGAAGTGCATTCTACATTTAAGCATGTGTATGTTTTAAAACCACCAAAATCAATAGACCAATAAACATCATTAGGAATTACCTCTATGCTGTACTGCATGTCTCACGTGGCTCTGAATGTGTGTTGTAAATTTGAATTGTTGGTCAGTTGCATAAGTGCAGCATGGGCATCTGAACACACCGTCTAGGCAAAACCTTGTTGCATCAGGACTGGCCTGTAAATGCGTTGGATGCTTTAAAACATAAACAATAAAACATTGTGTAAACTTACTGTTACTCTGAGGTGCACGCTCATTCTAACAACATAACATGCATGCAGAAGTAATGCAGCTTGTAAGGTTATCAGGCTGTGATATCGATAAAATATCTTATAGAGCATTCATATCATCAGCATTAACTTGAGTATCCTGAGCATCATAATATAGCCTAAACATCTGCATAATTAACAATCATAATATACTATTTTTACATAAATACCATTGAGGTTGTTGGTGTAATTTAATAATATATCGGTCACATACTCCATAACTCTTAATAAAACAATTCGGTCATCATAATCAGAAAAACTCAAAAGCACCTGTCGTAGTCTGTTTTCTACATATGCATTTGTGATAAATATTTTGCAATATTGTCATATAATTTTTAGGACATAAGGCCCAGACCTGCGGTCCCTGAAACAAAAGAGAAACAACCTAGCAGCAAAACGTACCGTCTGCGTTTTCTAGTGTTACGCCCTAAAACAAAACATATATACATGATTTATTTATTCAAATTTCATTTTAGTCTATTCAATGTGTTACCCTTCTCATGTTCTGAATCTAAGGGCATTTCAAGTCCGGAAATTTTAACTAGAGACACAATATTTAAGTAGAGGCATACCCAATTTCATTTTAGTCTATTCAATGTGTTACCCTTCTCATGTTCTGAATCTAAGGGCATTTCAAGTCCGGAAATTTTAACTAGAGACACAATATTTAAGTAGAGGCATACCCAAGCGAAACAAGAGAAAGTGTGAAACAAGCACAACTACTTTAGCCCAAGTTTTTAAAAATGAGAAAAAGCCGTAATCAGTTTAACAGTTTTATTTCAATGTCAAAGAGAAAAAAAAACACTTCACCAAAGGCGAAGATCCATCCATAGCGGCTCTGGGTCCCGTCAGTGTAGCACAAAGCTAGCGTGATCTAGGCTGCCATTATCCAAGGAGCAGGGCCAGGCGCGTGCCACCCGTTTGAACAATGCGGGCGAAATAACTGCCTTATGGGATGCGAAGCTTGCGCATGCGCAGTGACGCAGACGCGCCTTTCAAAATGGCGGCGGCAGCAACACACGCGAAAGATCGATCTCCTGTATTTTCTTAGTTTTATTCTAAACAAGATGCCCCGATTTCATTTAAATACATTTAATAGCTGTAGGAACTAGTGAGCGGTATTTAGCAACATGCTATGTTAGAATAATGCCATCAAACGTGTCTGTTAAGCATATCACAGCGGACATACACGGAGGAAACATGGGGTAGAATCAAACAGGCCACAGGCTTTGAGATAGGCTGGCTCCCCAAGCTATTGCCCCCATTTAGCCCGAATGTCATAGACCTCCCCCCCCCCCCACATCCTGACAAAGATGTATTTAGTTGTATTTTGTTATCAGGGTGATCGTCCGTTCGCAGGCCACTTTGGCCATGTGGTGTAGTCATAAACCGTCGCGGATGTTTACCCGAAACCGGGGCATCAAACAAAGAATAAGGATTCCTTAGACAACCCATTTCAAAATATGGCAGCAACAAACGGAGTGCCCAGTTATTTCAAATAAACCATGACCTTTTTTTAAAGTATTGAAGCACTTTTCTACCAATGTGAATAATAAACATTTTAGACAAAAAAAATCAACGAATAACGCTGGTAATTCGTTGTCAAAATGAGCGTACGGCATTAGCCCAGAAGAGGGGTGGCAATTTGCATATGTGAAAGCCTATGTGAATGAGACACAGGTCCAAAACTTTTAACTAGAGACACAATATTTAAGTAGAGGCATACCCAAGCGAAACAAGAGAAAGTGTGAAACAAGCACAACTACTTTAGCCCAAGTTTTTAAAAATGAGAAAAAGCCGTAATCAGTTTAACAGTTTTATTTCAATGTCAAAGAGAAAAAAAAACACTTCACCAAAGGCGAAGATCCATCCATAGCGGCTCTGGGTCCCGTCAGTGTAGCACAAAGCTAGCGTGATCTAGGCTGCCATTATCCAAGGAGCAGGGCCAGGCGCGTGCCACCCGTTTGAACAATGCGGGCGAAATAACTGCCTTATGGGATGCGAAGCTTGCGCATGCGCAGTGACGCAGACGCGCCTTTCAAAATGGCGGCGGCAGCAACACACGCGAAAGATCGATCTCCTGTATTTTCTTAGTTTTATTCTAAACAAGATGCCCCGATTTCATTTAAATACATTTAATAGCTGTAGGAACTAGTGAGCGGTATTTAGCAACATGCTATGTTAGAATAATGCCATCAAACGTGTCTGTTAAGCATATCACAGCGGACATACACGGAGGAAACATGGGGTAGAATCAAACAGGCCACAGGCTTTGAGATAGGCTGGCTCCCCAAGCTATTGCCCCCATTTAGCCCGAATGTCATAGACCTGCCCCGCCCCACATCCTGACAAAGATGTATTTAGTTGTATTTTGTTATCAGGGTGATCGTCCGTTCGCAGGCCACTTTGGCCATGTGGTGTAGTCATAAACCGTCGCGGATGTTTACCCGAAACCGGGGCATCAAACAAAGAATAAGGATTCCTTAGACAACCCATTTCAAAATATGGCAGCAACAAACGGAGTGCCCAGTTATTTCAAATAAACCATGACCTTTTTTTAAAGTATTGAAGCACTTTTCTACCAATGTGAATAATAAACATTTTAGACAAAAAAAATCAACGAATAACGCTGGTAATTCGTTGTCAAAATGAGCGTACGGCATTAGCCCAGAAGAGGGGTGGCAATTTGCATATGTGAAAGCCTATGTGAATGAGACACAGGTCCCAAACTTTTAACTAGAGACACAATATTTAAGTAGAGGCATACCCAAGCGAAACAAGAGAAAGTGTGAAACAAGCACAACTATTTTAGCGGTGAGGGTAAAATGCGGACCGTTTACAAACAGCGGATTCCGTGTTTAATAGTGTTGAGGCAATGTTTTCTAGCCATTTAAGAAAGGCAGCAAAGGTTTTTTTTTATACCTTTAAACATTAACAAAAACCGCTAATGTCTTTTCTTTAAAATTTTCAAGTCTATTTCTGTCTGGTTTTTCGCGATAAGTTGCGTGAACGCCTGAGTTAGTGTGTTTTTGGGGCTTGGATACACATCGAGGTCCTGACAGAAATAATTATGTCTGCTTTCACAAACCTAAAGTTAAACTTTAAAGCCCATCGGCGTGTGTGTGTGTGTGTGTGTGTGCTTGTGCACATGAGCACAAGCACATGGTTCAATGTAACTGTAGCAGCTTATTCCATTCATTCATTGTGCACATACACACATACACTCACCTAAAGGATTATTAGGAACACCATACTAATATGGTGTTTGACCCCCTTTCGCCTTCAGAACTGCCTTAATTCTACGTGGCATTGATTCAACAAGGTGCTGAAAGCATTCTTTAGAAATGTTGGCCCATATTGATAGGATAGCATCTTGCAGTTGATGGAGATTTGTGGGATGCACATCCAGGGCACGAAGCTCCCGTTCCAACACATCCCGAAGATGCTCTATTGGGTTGAGATCTGGTGACTGTTGGGGCCATTGTAGTACAGTGAACTCACTGTCATGTTCAAGAAATCAATTTGAAATGATTCGAGCTTTGTGACATGGTGCATTATCCTGCTGGAAGTAGCCATCAGAGGATGGGTACATGGTGGTCATAAAGGGATGGACATGGTCAGAAACAATGCTCAGGTAGGCCGTGGCATTTAAACGATGCCCAATTGGCACTAAGGGGCCTAAAGTGTGCCAAGAAAACATCCCCCACACCATTACACCACCACCAGCAGCCTGCACAGTGGTAACAAGGCATGATGGATCCATGTTCTCATTCTGTTTACGCCAAATTCTGACTCTACCATTTGAATGTCTCAACAGAAATCGAGACTCATCAGACCAGGCAACATTTTTCCAGTCTTCAACTGTCCAATTTTGGTGAGCTCGTGCAAATTGTAGCCTCTTTTTCCTATTTGTAGTGGAGATGAGTGGTACCCGGTGGGGTCTTCTGCTGTTGTAGCCCATCCGCCTCAAGGTTGTGCGTGTTGTGGCTTCACAAATGCTTTGCTGCATACCTCGGTTGTAACGAGTGGTTATTTCAGCCAAAGTTGCTCTTCTATCAGCTTGAATCAGTCGGACCATTCTCCTCTGACCTCTAGCATCAACAAGGCATTTTCGCCCAACGGGACTGCCGCATACTGGATGTTTTTCCCTTTGCACACCATTCTTTGTAAACCCTAGAAATGGTTGTGCGTGAAAATCCCAGTAACTGAGCAGATTGTGAAATACTCAGACCGGCCCGTCTGGCACCAACAACTATGCCACGCTCAAAATTGCTTAAATCACCTTTCTTTCCCATTCTGACATTCAGTTTGGAGTTCAGGAGATTGTCTTGACCAGGACCACACCCCTAAATGCATTGAAGCAACTGCCATGTGATTGGTTGATTAGATAATTGCATTAATGAGAAATTGAACAGGTGTTCCTAATAATCCTTTAGGTGAGCATATATGCTATGTCTAGATCTCCTGGGGAAATCAAGAGTGTTGCCCACAAACATTGTTCAGCTTTTGGCCTAACATGGTCCTTGCGTGTTTTAAAGTTGCGTGAAGTGGAGTGAGGAGCATTCTGAACATCAAACTATTTTAAGATAAATTGTCTGTAACAGGAAATTTAGTTTCTCAATTTATTTCTTATATATTATTTTGTTAATTATTGAGTTCAAAGTTTTGTAGTAAATGGTGATATTGTCATCAATTTGGTGATAATGCGAGCCAAACATTTCTCGAAAATGACATTTGCATACAGTAAGTAAAACATTCTGAAATCATATTTCTATTTTATTCTGCTGCTGCTTACATGTTTACATCTCTGTCTCTCTCGCTCTCTCTCTCCAGGACAGTGAAAGTAGGACTATTTACCCTTGTTTATGTAGCTGTAGGATGGCCATAATATAGTTTCAATCCGATATCGATGTAATGCTTGTCTGTGATGATTGGTTAACATATTGATTGGTGTATTAATATAGCCGGAAAGTAATAAAACCCATTGCAATCAAGTATACAGTGCCTTATAAAAGTATTCAGTTATCATAATTTTACTCAATTACAAAGGATAGTTAAACGTTTTCCAAATGAGCATTTTATTGCATTTCCAAAGGCACTGTAACTTATTTCTGTGCCAACATTAAAATTAAATAAACTTATGATTTAATGTCGATATGAGATGACAAATTATTCACAAATGATACAGAGGTGCCACTCATTTCCACATACAGTAACTCATCACAATTGGGTGCCACTGTGCTTTTTAATGAAAAGCTGATAAAACTTAAAATGTGGTTCGGTCATGTGTGTAGTCTGTGTGTAGACAAGGAAACAGAGGCATAGTAGCTGTTATTTTTTTATTCCAAAGTCATCCAATTTGCTATTTTCCTTACATACCCACCCATTCACTCACTCACTCACTGACCCACCCACCCATTCACACACCCAAGTCTTCCGTAAGGTGTTTGCAGAACTCGCTGCAGAACCCAGGCTGTGTGAAGTTCCCCTCGTCTTCCACGCCCAATGTAGCCTATGGGACAATAAATAATAAGCAAGCATACTTAGTATCAAAACAGAGCAACAATGTTTTTCATTGCATACTTTCAAGAAAATATTCAGGACCTGACACACAATAAATTGTTCTGGTGACTTTCTTTTTGCAACCACTGACTTCAGCAACAATTGTCAACATTCTTACACAGTATGCATACCTGGTAAGCTGTTCTTATAAGTCTCTAGACAGTGCTGGCAGCATTCCAGGCGATACAATCGTCGGAATTGTGCTTGATAGGCCGCACTGTACAGTTTCCATGGGACTACACCTGTAGGTTTCAAATTTAAGAATGATTCATTAGAGTAAAATCCCTTGTTAATGGGAATACAAACATCCTAACTCAAAGGGTATTCAAATATCATAATATGTTTTATACCTACTGTCAAGCCACTGAAAATGCGCTCGGGCACGGAATGTTTCCCTTCCGACTAAGTCCCAAAAAAAGGTGACAAACAAGTGACAGCTTTAAAAAAGCTTTGTCACCCTCGAACAGGACTACTTCTAAAAGGATATCCTCCAGGACGTCGAGGGGGATCTGTGAAAGAAATCATACAAGCACGCAAATATTATTTTACAATAGTTCTGTAATATAACAAAAACAGACAAAAATAGCATGACTTCTACATTCCAACTCCAACTGCTTAAAATGAAGCTCATTGTTTTCACATTTTTGTAGGGTACAGCACAGTAAGCACAGAGAAAAAAAGAGAAAAACAGCAGGTTCAGCTGTAAGATCAGCTACATAAATACCTGTTCAATGGAGATGGAACCCATTCCTCCTCCTCTACCATCTGTGCTTTCAACACATTGAATTTTCCTAAAAGAAATTATATTGTCACAACTATTGTAAAACTATGACATATTGTAATGGTATCACATAGAGTTGACTCCACCTGAGGGCACAGGTGTAAAACAATTTGATCACGTTGGGCACCAGACCTGGAAAAAGGCAGTCATGATACTACCAGCTTGTCAGACTGAAAGGCTTATATGCATATGGGTCAGAACAATGCATCAGAGTGATAAATATTACAGCATCAACTTTGTAAGGTGTATCAATCCCCACTAGGGTTGTAACGGTATACCGGTATGGCGGTTTATTGTGATATTGACATGTACGATTATCATATCATGCACATTTGCCTATCCGCGGTTTGGAAAAAAAAAAAAGAAACCAGATCTCACCTGCGCTGCTGTGTATATGCAACTTCTTTCCGCTTTACTGCTTAGACTCCACCCATAAATGCACAGCGGCGAAAATGTCCGATAGTGGCTGCAAATTCTAATCTCTATTTCCCGCCGAAAAAAAAATTAAAATCTGCAGTATGGGAATATTTTGGGTATCCGAAAAATGATCGTGGGGTGGATATCCAGTTTGCAAGAAATGTGGACGAACAGTGGCCGCAAAAGGAGGAAATACGTCGAACATGTTCTCCCATATTCGCGAACACCATCCCTCCGTGAAGATAAAGGTAAGTTCCATTTATAACTTAAAGCCGTATTATTTCTGTGATGCAGAGGGAATCCCGGAATCCAGTCATGTAATTGGAGTCAATTACAGTATAATTCAGATGCCACGTAAAATGTCCGATTTGATAGATAGATGGATGAATAAATCAAAATATAGCTGTGCAGCAAATTAAATCGCGATGTGCGTCTGTGAATATACAGCGCAAAAAGGCTGCCGCTTGCTCATTAACCAACTACCCCCCCCCCCCCCCCCACACACACACACACACACACACACACACACACACACAGCGGCACAGATGATTATTTTGTCCTCCAGGTTCGTGTGCCGCCCCCCATAGAATCCCTCCCGGCGCCCTCCCAACTTCATCCCTTATCGTCTCCGCTCGCCCATCCTCTAGAAAAACGCTTTATTTAGATTATTTTTGTTTTCCTCCAAGTTCGTGTGCCGCCCCCCACGTGACATGAAAAAGTGCCGCCCCGGGCGGCTGCCCCGTTCGCCCATGCCTAAAACCGCCACTGCATGATGGTCATGGTTTTTAAAGCGTCTGCTGTCTCATTCACTATGTGAAGACGTGAACACATGAACATATCCAGAGCTACTCTCAAGAGAACACTTAATGATCATTTTATAATTTTATTTAAAAGAATAATCATCAAATACACTAACTGAAAACTCATAGGTGTTTAGTACAAGTGGACACATTCTCTCACCTCAGCGGTCAAGATTGAGCCCTGAAAATCTCAACATGCTTACATTTCTTCATCATAATCTGACCTGAAAAAAAGCAAAGAAATGCATGCTGCTATGATAATCTCAGGAAAATATTAACAAACATGACCCTGCACATATTGCTCTCCCATATATGCTGTTAAAGAGGAAGGACAGTTTGATTTATTATTGTCTAATATAAAGAGAAATAACTTATTCCGTATTTTGTTCAAATGGGAGATGCGCAGCTTTATTTTATTTATTTTTCCCCCAAAAGTTAGACTCATACTTCCATAAGTTTTTTTTATTTTCATTAAAAAAAAGTTTGTTACAATAAACCATGTTCATCCAAAAACCATATCTCTTTTTATTCATTTAAGGGTCATTGTAGCTGATGATTATACTAATAATAATGATAGTTTAATACCGTATACCACGAAACCGTGATATTTTCTGAGACGATTATCATACCGTGAAAATCTCATACCGTTACAACCCTAATCCCCACCTTCAGATCAGATCACTAAGACCAATTAATCTGACTCCATTAAATTATGCTGCTGTTTGTAATAGGGTCAGTGGTGGCCTAATGGATAGGGAAGTGCACTTGTAATCGAAAGGTGCCACTGAAGTACCCTGAGCAAGGTACCACCCCCAAGCACTGCTCTCCTCTGCAATGTCATGGTGTCATATAGGTTAAATGCAGAGTACACATTTTGTTGTTGTGCACTGTGTGCTGTGGTGTGTCAATGACAACTAATCACTTCACTTATATGCCATGCACTACGAGGCATCACAGAAAATATTTAAAAAGTATGACACAAAAGGAATTGTATTACTGATTAATGAATAGTTTGTTTCCAAGTTATAAATAATATAATAACCGATACATTAGATGTTAAAAGTTATAACACCCATAAACAATGACAACTGTATTACATGAAATGGTTGCCAATTGTTAAATGGTTTCCAAATTTGCGACTAAGAGAGCCCATGCGGCAATCAATCAAATGAGTCAATCAATATATAAACAAACAAACAAATACGGAGGAACAAAACATAAAACATGCACCTCTGAGTCTCTGATTTCCGATCGGGCACTTGTGTGCTCCAGATGTGGTAGTCCCCAGCAGTCATCACTGCACACTGGTAGATCTCCTGTCATACATATCAGACCATGCATGAAAATATTAACCAAATAAGTGTTTCACCACATTTCTGTGATACTGAGCCATCTTATGAAGCATATAACACTTTCTTAGGGTGGCTGAAGGTTGGTATACATTTAGCTGCAGATCAAGTACCCACTGCAAACATACATAAGTATACATATTCTAAAAAACATGGATGTGTTAAGGTTTTTATTAAGTTGTACAACCAGGCCCTCAAAAAATATATATTGTCTTCATACCAGGGGATGCTGCAGTTGTCATACCATGAGCTGGTGCTGCTGTTGTTGTTTGTGCTTGTTCGGCTGGTGCTTCAGCTGGTGCTGCAAAAAAGCACATTTTAAACCAAATGATTTAGAATGAGTTAAATCGGTTGTACTGCATGCATTTCTCATCAACGCTATGCTGTCTAGCATTTCTGACAGATTTGTAAGTTATAGCTTTATGATCTTTCAAATTGCAAAATAAACATGAGGAATCACCTACAATTAAAAGACAAATATAACTTCACGGCACCGGACAGCAAAATTACATAAACATGACATAAACATGACATTACCACTAATAATTTAGAATGAGGGTGGAATACATACCCAAAACTGTCTGACCATTGGAATTTAACTGTATGTCCACTCCTTTGCCCAATCTCTTCTTCATGCTTTCTATGGTTCTTGAATTTCTAGCATTGTTGTAGTGACACAAAATATTTCGCATCAAAAAGACATGCGATGAGGGAGTCATCATGTTGAGAAAATGATTGTTTTTCCTCATTCCAGCAAAGAGCTGTTCAGCACACGGGCTGTTGATCCAACCACGTAACTCTGGGACCAGTTCCACCTTTCGCAAGACATCCCTGGCATCTTTTGAGTTTGCCTCATGAAATCTATCATAAAGAGCATAATGCTCAGACGATCCAGTTATAGGGTGGCCATTTTCATCAGGAACTGGCTTCTTGGTGACTAGCCATGGCAAGCTCACTTTTATCTGTCCAGTAGTGGCACATCTGATGTTATCTTCAGTAGGCTCAAGTAACCTACCCCCACGAGGTTTGAAGGGTAATGATTCTGGATCTCTTAGGTTGGTATGTGTTGCCAACCCTCTCGCAAAATCATATAATACAATGTTTGGAAAATGTTTCATCGACAATAAAAGGTCAGCAAAGTCCCGGGGGCTCTCAGCCCTTATGTTGAACTTAACACCATACACCACAGCACAAGGACAGGTGACCACAGCCCATCCACCTGTTTAAGGAAACTGTAAATCAGAGTGCAACCATTCCAAGTAATGAAACTAAGAACTGTCTGTAAAAACGGTCTCTCAGTAATAGAACACAACTTACCAGAAGCTCCCCAGATCTGTGAAAACACCTTATCATAACTCGCTCTGTTCTTCATTTCTTGTTGAAGTCTCGTTACCAGGTCCATCCGTGAGCCTTTGGGGTCTATGCCACACTGTCGGCACAGAGCACGCACAGCTTCCATCTATAATGAACATTAGTATAGTTGGTCTGGCGTGGTTCAAAAACACACATCTTTGACAAAACTGACAAAAATTGACTTAAGTTCAGTACCTTGAGCTTAAGAAGTTCATCAGTCAGTCGGTCCTCTGTGAGGTTAAACTCAGATTCCTCCTTTGCACTACAAGCAGAATACACTTCTTTGTATTCAGTGTTGAGTACAACATCCCTATCTCTTGTGTGAGGACCAATCCACGGAGCCCAACTATGGTAACTGGGATGGACGACAAATGGGTTTGACTTGTTGCCTTTAAATGATGTTAGAAAATATTATTAACATAACAGTACATTATTCCACGATAAACAAAGTAAATGCTAGAATACTGTCATCCCACCTAGAACATTGTGCGGACTGTACTTACTTGGGACCAACCCACGGCTGATCATTTCAAGGGAAACCATCTCCCAGAAATTTTCAACACTTACCTTTCCATCAAAAGTCTGAGATGGTTCCTCAATGCTGCTCACTAAGGAAAGCAAGACTTAAGTAAGCATGTTCCAAACAGTCATAGCTGGATATGTGGTGCTTGAAACAATGTAAGACTAAGAAAATGAATAAATGTGTTCACTTACCAGGCATGCTAAAAACGCCCTTCTCATGAAGGTCCATCACAACAGATACTGGATGATAACCACACGATACACAAGCATATGTGTAACCGAGGTCTGACAGTGCTTCAAAGCTTAAATAAGCCTGCAGGACCCTTTCCCTGGATGGATAGGTTTTACCAGAGGTCTTCTCCAACACATCCATGGCACTCCCTACTGCCTGATGAGTCTGTGAAATTGATGTATGACATTTAAAGGCTTTACAATATATTATTTTGATAAAGTATTCGTAATTGTTTTAAATGATTAAAACAACAGAACATGGTTCCTACCTGAAGTGTATTGCGTAGAAAATGGCACATGTATATGGACAGAAGTGTGTGGTCATCGAAATTGTGGACACCATCAGTCCACTCCTGGTATCGATATGCCATACCACACCTGTAGCACCATTTTCTGTACACTGAAATTCCTAATGGACACAAGCACCAGTAAATGTTACACATTTATCTTTCACCATTTTACACTGTGACATGTCTCTATACTTTGCACAGTACTAAAAGCCAGTGTATGAAATTATCTCAGTAAGCATACAAGTGTGAATTGCTGGGAAGGAGGCTAAGCTGCTGATAGTGGAAGTCATGGCTACACTGACATTTACAGTACATGTAGTGAGTAATGAAATGTTAAAATATCGATAATAAATATTTAAATAAAGAGAGAACATACCTTCTATGACATCAGTGATTGTTAGGATTTTAGCCTTAGATGTAATCAGCACAGGTTCGCTTAGAGGAGTGGGCTCTAAACATTCTGAGCAAAAGGTTTCTGATGGTATGAAGTGCACAGGGAAATGAATGGTCTTGACCACGTCTGAGGGGAAAATCGCAGGCAGTTTCTTCTTATGAAAAATGTATTGAACCATCCGCGACAGATTTTTGCCTTCAGGTGAGTATGGAGCTCCTTCTTCTAGGTCAAAACTTTCCATGTCAATTGGAAAATGTTCTGTGATGTTCTCCTCCACACTTCTGGTTTTTCTGAAGAGTGCCTGGTCTGTTTCAAATAAATGCCACTTGGCAACATATTTAGGTATGCATGACTGCCTTGGGTTCGCGCAAGGACAATGCCATGAAATGATTTTAGAATTGTACCTTACCACCACTCTGCCAAGCCGGCTGTAATAGGAGATAGTTGACTCGTATACAGAAATGTGCTTTTTGTAGGGGGGTCCACACACAGTCACCAGACAGGACAACGGGACTCCTGCATCATTTGCTTCTCTCTGACGTACCAAACACCTTTCCTTTTTGTCTTCCCCAAACCACTTGTCATGTACCATCACCTGCAAAACATCCTCTGTAAGTGATGGAGTGTCCATTCTGGCTGGAGGGCAGTACACGAGGGACTGAATGTGGTGGCACTCAAATGGACGAAGGTTTGACCTCTCTGCAAACTCTGCATTAATTCTGCAGATATCCAGCTCACACATTGTTTTTTGTTCAGGACCCCATGTCCTTTTAATGACACGTACTGGTGTGCTGGGTGCTATAAAAGACTTTGCTACTGCAAACACTCCATTTGTGTAATCAACACACTGAGCACTGAGGTGGTTCTGTGCCGTAATGTCCATTTTGATGGGAGTGTGACGTCTTCGAAGATGTATCCGTAGGTTCCGTCTATTAAGGATTAGGCCACAGCTAGTACACTTCACTGTTTTCTGCTTTCTTTGGGTGAGAGGGTGGTAGTGCTGGTGCTGCTGAGGAGCCAGGATCAGAGGAACATGAAGAAAGTGAGGGGTGGAGGATGGGGACTGGGGGAAGGGGACATGCAGCTTCAGAAGCAGTAAAGGAGGGAGCAGGAGAGGCGGGAGGTGACTGATGCGCTTCCGTTGTGGTTGGCTTGGTTTCACTGATGCATTGGGATACATGATGTTTAAACTGGTCTTTGCGTATTATTGTTTGGCTGCAATAAAGACAATGAAAGTGTCCTGTGGGTCTGCAATAATTGTTGCATTTGCTGATGAAGAAACCTGCAAGACGGCAACATGAAGACCAAAGCTATCAACAGAAAAGAAAGGTATACACAGAACGGGACTGGGGGAGTGAGGTCAGGAGTAGCTGATCAGAAAGTTACAGTGTCAAACAAAACACAAACATAGGTAAATTAGCTTACCAATATTCACATGACTTCAGGGACTCCCACTAAGGAACTCCACATCATTTTGTCTATCTTGATTGTAAGAAGTGCATTCTACATTTAAGCATGTGTATGTTTTAAAACCACCAAAATCAATAGACCAATAAACATCATTAGGAATTACCTCTATGCTGTACTGCATGTCTCACGTGGCTCTGAATGTGTGTTGTAAATTTGAATTGTTGGTCAGTTGCATAAGTGCAGCATGGGCATCTGAACACACCGTCTAGGCAAAACCTTGTTGCATCAGGACTGGCCTGTAAATGCGTTGGATGCTTTAAAACATAAACAATAAAACATTGTGTAAACTTACTGTTACTCTGAGGTGCACGCTCATTCTAACAACATAACATGCATGCAGAAGTAATGCAGCTTGTAAGGTTATCAGGCTGTGATATCGATAAAATATCTTATAGAGCATTCATATCATCAGCATTAACTTGAGTATCCTGAGCATCATAATATAGCCTAAACATCTGCATAATTAACAATCATAATATACTATTTTTACATAAATACCATTGAGGTTGTTGGTGTAATTTAATAATATATCGGTCACATACTCACATCCTGACAAAGATGTATTTAGTTGTATTTTGTTATCAGGGTGATCGTCCGTTCGCAGGCCACTTTGGCCATGTGGTGTAGTCATAAACCGTCGCGGATGTTTACCCGAAACCGGGGCATCAAACAAAGAATAAGGATTCCTTAGACAACCCATTTCAAAATATGGCAGCAACAAACGGAGTGCCCAGTTATTTCAAATAAACCATGACCTTTTTTTTAAAGTATTGAAGCACTTTTCTACCAATGTGAATAATAAACATTTTAGACAAAAAAAATCAACGAATAACGCTGGTAATTCGTTGTCAAAATGAGCGTACGGCATTAGCCCAGAAGAGGGGTGGCAATTTGCATATGTGAAAGCCTATGTGAATGAGACACAGGTCCAAAACTTTTAACTAGAGACACAATATTTAAGTAGAGGCATACCCAAGCGAAACAAGAGAAAGTGTGAAACAAGCACAACTACTTTAGCCCAAGTTTTTAAAAATGAGAAAAAGCCGTAATCAGTTTAACAGTTTTATTTCAATGTCAAAGAGAAAAAAAAACACTTCACCAAAGGCGAAGATCCATCCATAGCGGCTCTGGGTCCCGTCAGCGTAGCACAAAGCTAGCGTGATCTAGGCTGCCATTATCCAAGGAGCAGGGCCAGGCGCGTGCCACCCGTTTGAACAATGCGGGCGAAATAACTGCCTTATGGGATGCGAAGCTTGCGCATGCGCAGTGACGCAGACGCGCCTTTCAAAATGGCGGCGGCAGCAACACACGCGAAAGATCGATCTCCTGTATTTTCTTAGTTTTATTCTAAACAAGATGCCCCGATTTCATTTAAATACATTTAATAGCTGTAGGAACTAGTGAGCGGTATTTAGCAACATGCTATGTTAGAATAATGCCATCAAACGTGTCTGTTAAGCATATCACAGCGGACATACACGGAGGAAACATGGGGTAGAATCAAACAGGCCACAGGCTTTGAGATAGGCTGGCTCCCCAAGCTATTGCCCCCATTTAGCCCGAATGTCATAGACCTCTCCCCCCCCCCCACATCCTGACAAAGATGTATTTAGTTGTATTTTGTTATCAGGGTGATCGTCCGTTCGCAGGCCACTTTGGCCATGTGGTGTAGTCATAAACCGTCGCGGATGTTTACCCGAAACCGGGGCATCAAACAAAGAATAAGGATTCCTTAGACAACCCATTTCAAAATATGGCAGCAACAAACGGAGTGCCCAGTTATTTCAAATAAACCATGACCTTTTTTTAAAGTATTGAAGCACTTTTCTACCAATGTGAATAATAAACATTTTAGACAAAAAAAATCAACGAATAACACTGGTAATTCGTTGTCAAAATGAGCGTACGGCATTAGCCCAGAAGAGGGGTGGCAATTTGCATATGTGAAAGCCTATGTGAATGAGACACAGGTCCAAAACTTTTAACTAGAGACACAATATTTAAGTAGAGGCATACCCAAGCGAAACAAGAGAAAGTGTGAAACAAGCACAACTACTTTAGCCCAAGTTTTTAAAAATGAGAAAAAGCCGTAATCAGTTTAACAGTTTTATTTCAATGTCAAAGAGAAAAAAAAACACTTCACCAAAGGCGAAGATCCATCCATAGCGGCTCTGGGTCCCGTCAGCGTAGCACAAAGCTAGCGTGATCTAGGCTGCCATTATCCAAGGAGCAGGGCCAGGCGCGTGCCACCCGTTTGAACAATGCGGGCGAAATAACTGCCTTATGGGATGCGAAGCTTGCGCATGCGCAGTGACGCAGACGCGCCTTTCAAAATGGCGGCGGCAGCAACACACGCGAAAGATCGATCTCCTGTATTTTCTTAGTTTTATTCTAAACAAGATGCCCCGATTTCATTTAAATACATTTAATAGCTGTAGGAACTAGTGAGCGGTATTTAGCAACATGCTATGTTAGAATAATGCCATCAAACGTGTCTGTTAAGCATATCACAGCGGACATACACGGAGGAAACATGGGGTAGAATCAAACAGGCCACAGGCTTTGAGATAGGCTGGCTCCCCAAGCTATTGCCCCCATTTAGCCCGAATGTCATAGACCTCCCCCCCCCCCACATCCTGACAAAGATGTATTTAGTTGTATTTTGTTATCAGGGTGATCGTCCGTTCGCAGGCCACTTTGGCCATGTGGTGTAGTCATAAACCGTCGCGGATGTTTACCCGAAACCGGGGCATCAAACAAAGAATAAGGAT
This sequence comes from Paramormyrops kingsleyae, assembly GCF_048594095.1. Taxonomy (NCBI): domain Eukaryota; kingdom Metazoa; phylum Chordata; class Actinopteri; order Osteoglossiformes; family Mormyridae; genus Paramormyrops; species Paramormyrops kingsleyae. Next base: position 39,956,879 of record NC_132802.1, on the reverse strand, counting down.
TCCTTAGACAACCCATTTCAAAATATGGCAGCAACAAACGGAGTGCCCAGTTATTTCAAATAAACCATGACCTTTTTTTTAAAGTATTGAAGCACTTTTCTACCAATGTGAATAATAAACATTTTAGACAAAAAAAATCAACGAATAACGCTGGTAATTCGTTGTCAAAATGAGCGTACGGCATTAGCCCAGAAGAGGGGTGGCAATTTGCATATGTGAAAGCCTATGTGAATGAGACACAGGTCCAAAACTTTTAACTAGAGACACAATATTTAAGTAGAGGCATACCCAAGCGAAACAAGAGAAAGTGTGAAACAAGCACAACTACTTTAGCCCAAGTTTTTAAAAATGAGAAAAAGCCGTAATCAGTTTAACAGTTTTATTTCAATGTCAAAGAGAAAAAAAAACACTTCACCAAAGGCGAAGATCCATCCATAGCGGCTCTGGGTCCCGTCAGCGTAGCACAAAGCTAGCGTGATCTAGGCTGCCATTATCCAAGGAGCAGGGCCAGGCGCGTGCCACCCGTTTGAACAATGCGGGCGAAATAACTGCCTTATGGGATGCGAAGCTTGCGCATGCGCAGTGACGCAGACGCGCCTTTCAAAATGGCGGCGGCAGCAACACACGCGAAAGATCGATCTCCTGTATTTTCTTAGTTTTATTCTAAACAAGATGCCCCGATTTCATTTAAATACATTTAATAGCTGTAGGAACTAGTGAGCGGTATTTAGCAACATGCTATGTTAGAATAATGCCATCAAACGTGTCTGTTAAGCATATCACAGCGGACATACACGGAGGAAACATGGGGTAGAATCAAACAGGCCACAGGCTTTGAGATAGGCTGGCTCCCCAAGCTATTGCCCCCATTTAGCCCGAATGTCATAGACCTCCCCCCCCCCCCACATCCTGACAAAGATGTATTTAGTTGTATTTTGTTATCAGGGTGATCGTCCGTTCGCAGGCCACTTTGGCCATGTGGTGTAGTCATAAACCGTCGCGGATGTTTACCCGAAACCGGGGCATCAAACAAAGAATAAGGATTCCTTAGACAACCCATTTCAAAATATGGCAGCAACAAACGGAGTGCCCAGTTATTTCAAATAAACCATGACCTTTTTTTAAAGTATTGAAGCACTTTTCTACCAATGTGAATAATAAACATTTTAGACAAAAAAAAATCAACGAATAACGCTGGTAATTCGTTGTCAAAATGAGCGTACGGCATTAGCCCAGAAGAGGGGTGGCAATTTGCATATGTGAAAGCCTATGTGAATGAGACACAGGTCCAAAACTTTTAACTAGAGACACAATATTTAAGTAGAGGCATACCCAAGCGAAACAAGAGAAAGTGTGAAACAAGCACAACTACTTTAGCCCAAGTTTTTAAAAATGAGAAAAAGCCGTAATCAGTTTAACAGTTTTATTTCAATGTCAAAGAGAAAAAAAAACACTTCACCAAAGGCGAAGATCCATCCATAGCGGCTCTGGGTCCCGTCAGCGTAGCACAAAGCTAGCGTGATCTAGGCTGCCATTATCCAAGGAGCAGGGCCAGGCGCGTGCCACCCGTTTGAACAATGCGGGCGAAATAACTGCCTTATGGGATGCGAAGCTTGCGCATGCGCAGTGACGCAGACGCGCCTTTCAAAATGGCGGCGGCAGCAACACACGCGAAAGATCGATCTCCTGTATTTTCTTAGTTTTATTCTAAACAAGATGCCCCGATTTCATTTAAATACATTTAATAGCTGTAGGAACTAGTGAGCGGTATTTAGCAACATGCTATGTTAGAATAATGCCATCAAACGTGTCTGTTAAGCATATCACAGCGGACATACACGGAGGAAACATGGGGTAGAATCAAACAGGCCACAGGCTTTGAGATAGGCTGGCTCCCCAAGCTATTGCCCCCATTTAGCCCGAATGTCATAGACCTCCCCCCCCCCCCACATCCTGACAAAGATGTATTTAGTTGTATTTTGTTATCAGGGTGATCGTCCGTTCGCAGGCCACTTTGGCCATGTGGTGTAGTCATAAACCGTCGCGGATGTTTACCCGAAACCGGGGCATCAAACAAAGAATAAGGATTCCTTAGACAACCCATTTCAAAATATGGCAGCAACAAACGGAGTGCCCAGTTATTTCAAATAAACCATGACCTTTTTTTAAAGTATTGAAGCACTTTTCTACCAATGTGAATAATAAACATTTTAGACAAAAAAAAATCAACGAATAACGCTGGTAATTCGTTGTCAAAATGAGCGTACGGCATTAGCCCAGAAGAGGGGTGGCAATTTGCATATGTGAAAGCCTATGTGAATGAGACACAGGTCCAAAACTTTTAACTAGAGACACAATATTTAAGTAGAGGCATACCCAAGCGAAACAAGAGAAAGTGTGAAACAAGCACAACTACTTTAGCCCAAGTTTTTAAAAATGAGAAAAAGCCGTAATCAGTTTAACAGTTTTATTTCAATGTCAAAGAGAAAAAAAAACACTTCACCAAAGGCGAAGATCCATCCATAGCGGCTCTGGGTCCCGTCAGCGTAGCACAAAGCTAGCGTGATCTAGGCTGCCATTATCCAAGGAGCAGGGCCAGGCGCGTGCCACCCGTTTGAACAATGCGGGCGAAATAACTGCCTTATGGGATGCGAAGCTTGCGCATGCGCAGTGACGCAGACGCGCCTTTCAAAATGGCGGCGGCAGCAACACACGCGAAAGATCGATCTCCTGTATTTTCTTAGTTTTATTCTAAACAAGATGCCCCGATTTCATTTAAATACATTTAATAGCTGTAGGAACTAGTGAGCGGTATTTAGCAACATGCTATGTTAGAATAATGCCATCAAACGTGTCTGTTAAGCATATCACAGCGGACATACACGGAGGAAACATGGGGTAGAATCAAACAGGCCACAGGCTTTGAGATAGGCTGGCTCCCCAAGCTATTGCCCCCATTTAGCCCGAATGTCATAGACCTCCCCCCCCCCCCCCACATCCTGACAAAGATGTATTTAGTTGTATTTTGTTATCAGGGTGATCGTCCGTTCGCAGGCCACTTTGGCCATGTGGTGTAGTCATAAACCGTCGCGGATGTTTACCCGAAACCGGGGCATCAAACAAAGAATAAGGATTCCTTAGACAACCCATTTCAAAATATGGCAGCAACAAACGGAGTGCCCAGTTATTTCAAATAAACCATGACCTTTTTTTTAAAGTATTGAAGCACTTTTCTACCAATGTGAATAATAAACATTTTAGACAAAAAAAATCAACGAATAACGCTGGTAATTCGTTGTCAAAATGAGCGTACGGCATTAGCCCAGAAGAGGGGTGGCAATTTGCATATGTGAAAGCCTATGTGAATGAGACACAGGTCCAAAACTTTTAACTAGAGACACAATATTTAAGTAGAGGCATACCCAAGCGAAACAAGAGAAAGTGTGAAACAAGCACAACTACTTTAGCCCAAGTTTTTAAAAATGAGAAAAAGCCGTAATCAGTTTAACAGTTTTATTTCAATGTCAAAGAGAAAAAAAAACACTTCACCAAAGGCGAAGATCCATCCATAGCGGCTCTGGGTCCCGTCAGCGTAGCACAAAGCTAGCGTGATCTAGGCTGCCATTATCCAAGGAGCAGGGCCAGGCGCGTGCCACCCGTTTGAACAATGCGGGCGAAATAACTGCCTTATGGGATGCGAAGCTTGCGCATGCGCAGTGACGCAGACGCGCCTTTCAAAATGGCGGCGGCAGCAACACACGCGAAAGATCGATCTCCTGTATTTTCTTAGTTTTATTCTAAACAAGATGCCCCGATTTCATTTAAATACATTTAATAGCTGTAGGAACTAGTGAGCGGTATTTAGCAACATGCTATGTTAGAATAATGCCATCAAACGTGTCTGTTAAGCATATCACAGCGGACATACACGGAGGAAACATGGGGTAGAATCAAACAGGCCACAGGCTTTGAGATAGGCTGGCTCCCCAAGCTATTGCCCCCATTTAGCCCGAATGTCATAGACCTCCCCCCCCCCCCACATCCTGACAAAGATGTATTTAGTTGTATTTTGTTATCAGGGTGATCGTCCGTTCGCAGGCCACTTTGGCCATGTGGTGTAGTCATAAACCGTCGCGGATGTTTACCCGAAACCGGGGCATCAAACAAAGAATAAGGATTCCTTAGACAACCCATTTCAAAATATGGCAGCAACAAACGGAGTGCCCAGTTATTTCAAATAAACCATGACCTTTTTTTTAAAGTATTGAAGCACTTTTCTACCAATGTGAATAATAAACATTTTAGACAAAAAAAATCAACGAATAACGCTGGTAATTCGTTGTCAAAATGAGCGTACGGCATTAGCCCAGAAGAGGGGTGGCAATTTGCATATGTGAAAGCCTATGTGAATGAGACACAGGTCCAAAACTTTTAACTAGAGACACAATATTTAAGTAGAGGCATACCCAAGCGAAACAAGAGAAAGTGTGAAACAAGCACAACTACTTTAGCCCAAGTTTTTAAAAATGAGAAAAAGCCGTAATCAGTTTAACAGTTTTATTTCAATGTCAAAGAGAAAAAAAAACACTTCACCAAAGGCGAAGATCCATCCATAGCGGCTCTGGGTCCCGTCAGCGTAGCACAAAGCTAGCGTGATCTAGGCTGCCATTATCCAAGGAGCAGGGCCAGGCGCGTGCCACCCGTTTGAACAATGCGGGCGAAATAACTGCCTTATGGGATGCGAAGCTTGCGCATGCGCAGTGACGCAGACGCGCCTTTCAAAATGGCGGCGGCAGCAACACACGCGAAAGATCGATCTCCTGTATTTTCTTAGTTTTATTCTAAACAAGATGCCCCGATTTCATTTAAATACATTTAATAGCTGTAGGAACTAGTGAGCGGTATTTAGCAACATGCTATGTTAGAATAATGCCATCAAACGTGTCTGTTAAGCATATCACAGCGGACATACACGGAGGAAACATGGGGTAGAATCAAACAGGCCACAGGCTTTGAGATAGGCTGGCTCCCCAAGCTATTGCCCCCATTTAGCCCGAATGTCATAGACCTGCCCCGCCCCACATCCTGACAAAGATGTATTTAGTTGTATTTTGTTATCAGGGTGATCGTCCGTTCGCAGGCCACTTTGGCCATGTGGTGTAGTCATAAACCGTCGCGGATGTTTACCCGAAACCGGGGCATCAAACAAAGAATAAGGATTCCTTAGACAACCCATTTCAAAATATGGCAGCAACAAACGGAGTGCCCAGTTATTTCAAATAAACCATGACCTTTTTTTAAAGTATTGAAGCACTTTTCTACCAATGTGAATAATAAACATTTTAGACAAAAAAAATCAACGAATAACGCTGGCAATTCGTTGTCAAAATGAGCGTACGGCATTAGCCCAGAAGAGGGGTGGCAATTTGCATATGTGAAAGCCTACGTGAATGAGACACAGGTCCCAAACTTTTAACTAGAGACACAATATTTAAGTAGAGGCATACCCAAGCGAAACAAGAGAAAGTGTGAAACAAGCACAACTATTTTAGCGGTGAGGGTAAAATGCGGACCGTTTACAAACAGCGGATTCCGTGTTTAATAGTGTTGAGGCAATGTTTTCTAGCCATTTAAGAAAGGCAGCAAAGGTTTTTTTTTATACCTTTAAACATTAACAAAAACCGCTAATGTCTTTTCTTTAAAATTTTCAAGTCTATTTCTGTCTGGTTTTTCGCGATAAGTTGCGTGAACGCCTGAGTTAGTGTGTTTTTGGGGCTTGGATACACATCGAGGTCCTGACAGAAATAATTATGTCTGCTTTCACAAACCTAAAGTTAAACTTTAAAGCCCATCGGCGTGTGTGTGTGTGTGTGTGTGTGCTTGTGCACATGAGCACAAGCACATGGTTCAATGTAACTGTAGCAGCTTATTCCATTCATTCATTGTGCACATACACACATACACTCACCTAAAGGATTATTAGGAACACCATACTAATATGGTGTTTGACCCCCTTTCGCCTTCAGAACTGCCTTAATTCTACGTGGCATTGATTCAACAAGGTGCTGAAAGCATTCTTTAGAAATGTTGGCCCATATTGATAGGATAGCATCTTGCAGTTGATGGAGATTTGTGGGATGCACATCCAGGGCACGAAGCTCCCGTTCCAACACATCCCGAAGATGCTCTATTGGGTTGAGATCTGGTGACTGTTGGGGCCATTGTAGTACAGTGAACTCACTGTCATGTTCAAGAAATCAATTTGAAATGATTCGAGCTTTGTGACATGGTGCATTATCCTGCTGGAAGTAGCCATCAGAGGATGGGTACATGGTGGTCATAAAGGGATGGACATGGTCAGAAACAATGCTCAGGTAGGCCGTGGCATTTAAACGATGCCCAATTGGCACTAAGGGGCCTAAAGTGTGCCAAGAAAACATCCCCCACACCATTACACCACCACCAGCAGCCTGCACAGTGGTAACAAGGCATGATGGATCCATGTTCTCATTCTGTTTACGCCAAATTCTGACTCTACCATTTGAATGTCTCAACAGAAATCGAGACTCATCAGACCAGGCAACATTTTTCCAGTCTTCAACTGTCCAATTTTGGTGAGCTCGTGCAAATTGTAGCCTCTTTTTCCTATTTGTAGTGGAGATGAGTGGTACCCGGTGGGGTCTTCTGCTGTTGTAGCCCATCCGCCTCAAGGTTGTGCGTGTTGTGGCTTCACAAATGCTTTGCTGCATACCTCGGTTGTAACGAGTGGTTATTTCAGCCAAAGTTGCTCTTCTATCAGCTTGAATCAGTCGGACCATTCTCCTCTGACCTCTAGCATCAACAAGGCATTTTCGCCCAACGGGACTGCCGCATACTGGATGTTTTTCCCTTTGCACACCATTCTTTGTAAACCCTAGAAATGGTTGTGCGTGAAAATCCCAGTAACTGAGCAGATTGTGAAATACTCAGACCGGCCCGTCTGGCACCAACAACTATGCCACGCTCAAAATTGCTTAAATCACCTTTCTTTCCCATTCTGACATTCAGTTTGGAGTTCAGGAGATTGTCTTGACCAGGACCACACCCCTAAATGCATTGAAGCAACTGCCATGTGATTGGTTGATTAGATAATTGCATTAATGAGAAATTGAACAGGTGTTCCTAATAATCCTTTAGGTGAGCATATATGCTATGTCTAGATCTCCTGGGGAAATCAAGAGTGTTGCCCACAAACATTGTTCAGCTTTTGGCCTAACATGGTCCTTGCGTGTTTTAAAGTTGCGTGAAGTGGAGTGAGGAGCATTCTGAACATCAAACTATTTTAAGATAAATTGTCTGTAACAGGAAATTTAGTTTCTCAATTTATTTCTTATATATTATTTTGTTAATTATTGAGTTCAAAGTTTTGTAGTAAATGGTGATATTGTCATCAATTTGGTGATAATGCGAGCCAAACATTTCTCGAAAATGACATTTGCATACAGTAAGTAAAACATTCTGAAATCATATTTCTATTTTATTCTGCTGCTGCTTACATGTTTACATCTCTGTCTCTCTCGCTCTCTCTCTCCAGGACAGTGAAAGTAGGACTATTTACCCTTGTTTATGTAGCTGTAGGATGGCCATAATATAGTTTCAATCCGATATCGATGTAATGCTTGTCTGTGATGATTGGTTAACATATTGATTGGTGTATTAATATAGCCGGAAAGTAATAAAACCCATTGCAATCAAGTATACAGTGCCTTATAAAAGTATTCAGTTATCATAATTTTACTCAATTACAAAGGATAGTTAAACGTTTTCCAAATGAGCATTTTATTGCATTTCCAAAGGCACTGTAACTTATTTCTGTGCCAACATTAAAATTAAATAAACTTATGATTTAATGTCGATATGAGATGACAAATTACTCACAAATGATACAGAGGTGCCACTCATTTCCACATACAGTAACTCATCACAATTGGGTGCCACTGTGCTTTTTAATGAAAAGCTGATAAAACTTAAAATGTGGTTCGGTCATGTGTGTAGTCTGTGTGTAGACAAGGAAACAGAGGCATAGTAGCTGTTATTTTTTTATTCCAAAGTCATCCAATTTGCTATTTTCCTTACATACCCACCCATTCACTCACTCACTCACTGACCCACCCACCCATTCACACACCCAAGTCTTCCGTAAGGTGTTTGCAGAACTCGCTGCAGAACCCAGGCTGTGTGAAGTTCCCCTCGTCTTCCACGCCCAATGTAGCCTATGGGACAATAAATAATAAGCAAGCATACTTAGTATCAAAACAGAGCAACAATGTTTTTCATTGCATACTTTCAAGAAAATATTCAGGACCTGACACACAATAAATTGTTCTGGTGACTTTCTTTTTGCAACCACTGACTTCAGCAACAATTGTCAACATTCTTACACAGTATGCATACCTGGTAAGCTGTTCTTATAAGTCTCTAGACAGTGCTGGCAGCATTCCAGGCGATACAATCGTCGGAATTGTGCTTGATAGGCCGCACTGTACAGTTTCCATGGAACTACACCTGTAGGTTTCAAATTTAAGAATGATTCATTAGAGTAAAATCCCTTGTTAATGGGAATACAAACATCCTAACTCAAAGGGTATTCAAATATCATAATATGTTTTATACCTACTGTCAAGCCACTGAAAATGCGCTCGGGCACGGAATGTTTCCCTTCCGACTAAGTCCCAAAAAAAGGTGACAAACAAGTGACAGCTTTAAAAAAGCTTTGTCACCCTCGAACAGGACTACTTCTAAAAGGATATCCTCCAGGACGTCGAGGGGGATCTGTGAAAGAAATCATACAAGCACGCAAATATTATTTTACAATAGTTCTGTAATATAACAAAAACAGACAAAAATAGCATGACTTCTACATTCCAACTCCAACTGCTTAAAATGAAGCTCATTGTTTTCACATTTTTGTAGGGTACAGCACAGTAAGCACAGAGAAAAAAAGAGAAAAACAGCAGGTTCAGCTGTAAGATCAGCTACATAAATACCTGTTCAATGGAGATGGAACCCATTCCTCCTCCTCTACCATCTGTGCTTTCAACACATTGAATTTTCCTAAAAGAAATTATATTGTCACAACTATTGTAAAACTATGACATATTGTAATGGTATCACATAGAGTTGACTCCACCTGAGGGCACAGGTGTAAAACAATTTGATCACGTTGGGCACCAGACCTGGAAAAAGGCAGTCATGATACTACCAGCTTGTCAGACTGAAAGGCTTATATGCATATGGGTCAGAACAATGCATCAGAGTGATAAATATTACAGCATCAACTTTGTAAGGTGTATCAATCCCCACTAGGGTTGTAACGGTATACCGGTATGGCGGTTTATTGTGATATTGACATGTACGATTATCATATCATGCACATTTGCCTATCCGCGGTTTGGAAAAAAAAAAAAGAAACCAGATCTCACCTGCGCTGCTGTGTATATGCAACTTCTTTCCGCTTTACTGCTTAGACTCCACCCATAAATGCACAGCGGCGAAAATGTCCGATAGTGGCTGCAAATTCTAATCTCTATTTCCCGCCGAAAAAAAAATTAAAATCTGCAGTATGGGAATATTTTGGGTATCCGAAAAATGATCGTGGGGTGGATATCCAGTTTGCAAGAAATGTGGACGAACAGTGGCCGCAAAAGGAGGAAATACGTCGAACATGTTCTCCCATATTCGCGAACACCATCCCTCCGTGAAGATAAAGGTAAGTTCCATTTATAACTTAAAGCCGTATTATTTCTGTGATGCAGAGGGAATCCCGGAATCCAGTCATGTAATTGGAGTCAATTACAGTATAATTCAGATGCCACGTAAAATGTCCGATTTGATAGATAGATGGATGAATAAATCAAAATATAGCTGTGCAGCAAATTAAATCGCGATGTGCGTCTGTGAATATACAGCGCAAAAAGGCTGCCGCTTGCTCATTAACCAACTACCCCCCCACACACACACACACACACACACACACACACACAGCGGCACAGATGATTATTTTGTCCTCCAGGTTCGTGTGCCGCCCCCCATAGAATCCCTCCCGGCGCCCTCCCAACTTCATCCCTTATCGTCTCCGCTCGCCCATCCTCTAGAAAAACGCTTTATTTAGATTATTTTTGTTTTCCTCCAAGTTCGTGTGCCGCCCCCCACGTGACATGAAAAAGTGCCGCCCCGGGCGGCTGCCCCGTTCGCCCATGCCTAAAACCGCCACTGCATGATGGTCATGGTTTTTAAAGCGTCTGCTGTCTCATTCACTATGTGAAGACGTGAACACATGAACATATCCAGAGCTACTCTCAAGAGAACACTTAATGATCATTTTATAATTTTATTTAAAAGAATAATCATCAAATACACTAACTGAAAACTCATAGGTGTTTAGTACAAGTGGACACATTCTCTCACCTCAGCGGTCAAGATTGAGCCCTGAAAATCTCAACATGCTTACATTTCTTCATCATAATCTGACCTGAAAAAAAGCAAAGAAATGCATGCTGCTATGATAATCTCAGGAAAATATTAACAAACATGACCCTGCACATATTGCTCTCCCATATATGCTGTTAAAGAGGAAGGACAGTTTGATTTATTCTTGTCTAATATAAAGAGAAATAACTTATTCCTTATTTTGTTCAAATGGGAGATGCGCAGCTTTATTTTATTTATTTTTCCCCCAAAAGTTAGACTCATACTTCCATAAGTTTTTTTTATTTTCATTAAAAAAAAGTTTGTTACAATAAACCATGTTCATCCAAAAACCATATCTCTTTTTATTCATTTAAGGGTCATTGTAGCTGATGATTATACTAATAATAATGATAGTTTAATACCGTATACCACGAAACCGTGATATTTTCTGAGACGATTATCATACCGTGAAAATCTCATACCGTTACAACCCTAATCCCCACCTTCAGATCAGATCACTAAGACCAATTAATCTGACTCCATTAAATTATGCTGCTGTTTGTAATAGGGTCAGTGGTGGCCTAATGGATAGGGAAGTGCACTTGTAATCGAAAGGTGCCACTGAAGTACCCTGAGCAAGGTACCACCCCCAAGCACTGCTCTCCTCTGCAATGTCATGGTGTCATATAGGTTAAATGCAGAGTACACATTTTGTTGTTGTGCACTGTGTGCTGTGGTGTGTCAATGACAACTAATCACTTCACTTATATGCCATGCACTACGAGGCATCACAGAAAATATTTAAAAAGTATGACACAAAAGGAATTGTATTACTGATTAATGAATAGTTTGTTTCCAAGTTATAAATAATATAATAACCGATACATTAGATGTTAAAAGTTATAACACCCATAAACAATGACAACTGTATTACATGAAATGGTTGCCAATTGTTAAATGGTTTCCAAATTTGCGACTAAGAGAGCCCATGCGGCAATCAATCAAATGAGTCAATCAATATATAAACAAACAAACAAATACGGAGGAACAAAACATAAAACATGCACCTCTGAGTCTCTGATTTCCGATCGGGCACTTGTGTGCTCCAGATGTGGTAGTCCCCAGCAGTCATCACTGCACACTGGTAGATCTCCTGTCATACATATCAGACCATGCATGAAAATATTAACCAAATAAGTGTTTCACCACATTTCTGTGATACTGAGCCATCTTATGAAGCATATAACACTTTCTTAGGGTGGCTGAAGGTTGGTATACATTTAGCTGCAGATCAAGTACCCACTGCAAACATACATAAGTATACATATTCTAAAAAACATGGATGTGTTAAGGTTTTTATTAAGTTGTACAACCAGGCCCTCAAAAAATATATATTGTCTTCATACCAGGGGATGCTGCAGTTGTCATACCATGAGCTGGTGCTGCTGTTGTTGTTTGTGCTTGTTCGGCTGGTGCTTCAGCTGGTGCTGCAAAAAAGCACATTTTAAACCAAATGATTTAGAATGAGTTAAATCGGTTGTACTGCATGCATTTCTCATCAACGCTATGCTGTCTAGCATTTCTGACAGATTTGTAAGTTATAGCTTTATGATCTTTCAAATTGCAAAATAAACATGAGGAATCACCTACAATTAAAAGACAAATATAACTTCACGGCACCGGACAGCAAAATTACATAAACATGACATAAACATGACATTACCACTAATAATTTAGAATGAGGGTGGAATACATACCCAAAACTGTCTGACCATTGGAATTTAACTGTATGTCCACTCCTTTGCCCAATCTCTTCTTCATGCTTTCTATGGTTCTTGAATTTCTAGCATTGTTGTAGTGACACAAAATATTTCGCATCAAAAAGACATGCGATGAGGGAGTCATCATGTTGAGAAAATGATTGTTTTTCCTCATTCCAGCAAAGAGCTGTTCAGCACACGGGCTGTTGATCCAACCACGTAACTCTGGGACCAGTTCCACCTTTCGCAAGACATCCCTGGCATCTTTTGAGTTTGCCTCATGAAATCTATCATAAAGAGCATAATGCTCAGACGATCCAGTTATAGGGTGGCCATTTTCATCAGGAACTGGCTTCTTGGTGACTAGCCATGGCAAGCTCACTTTTATCTGTCCAGTAGTGGCACATCTGATGTTATCTTCAGTAGGCTCAAGTAACCTACCCCCATGAGGTTTGAAGGGTAATGATTCTGGATCTCTTAGGTTGGTATGTGTTGCCAACCCTCTCGCAAAATCATATAATACAATGTTTGGAAAATGTTTCATCGACAATAAAAGGTCAGCAAAGTCCCGGGGGCTCTCAGCCCTTATGTTGAACTTAACACCATACACCACAGCACAAGGACAGGTGACCACAGCCCATCCACCTGTTTAAGGAAACTGTAAATCAGAGTGCAACCATTCCAAGTAATGAAACTAAGAACTGTCTGTAAAAACGGTCTCTCAGTAATAGAACACAACTTACCAGAAGCTCCCCAGATCTGTGAAAACACCTTATCATAACTCGCTCTGTTCTTCATTTCTTGTTGAAGTCTCGTTACCAGGTCCATCCGTGAGCCTTTGGGGTCTATGCCACACTGTCGGCACAGAGCACGTACAGCTTCCATCTATAATGAACATTAGTATAGTTGGTCTGGCGTGGTTCAAAAACACACATCTTTGACAAAACTGACAAAAATTGACTTAAGTTCAGTACCTTGAGCTTAAGAAGTTCATCAGTCAGTCGGTCCTCTGTGAGGTTAAACTCAGATTCCTCCTTTGCACTACAAGCAGAATACACTTCTTTGTATTCAGTGTTGAGTACAACATCCCTATCTCTTGTGTGAGGACCAATCCACGGAGCCCAACTATGGTAACTGGGATGGACGACAAATGGGTTTGACTTGTTGCCTTTAAATGATGTTAGAAAATATTATTAACATAACAGTACATTATTCCACGATAAACAAAGTAAATGCTAGAATACTGTCATCCCACCTAGAACATTGTGCGGACTGTACTTACTTGGGACCAACCCACGGCTGATCATTTCAAGGGAAACCATCTCCCAGAAATTTTCAACACTTACCTTTCCATCAAAAGTCTGAGATGGTTCCTCAATGCTGCTCACTAAGGAAAGCAAGACTTAAGTAAGCATGTTCCAAACAGTCATAGCTGGATATGTGGTGCTTGAAACAATGTAAGACTAAGAAAATGAATAAATGTGTTCACTTACCAGGCATGCTAAAAACGCCCTTCTCATGAAGGTCCATCACAACAGATACTGGATGATAACCACACGATACACAAGCATATGTGTAACCGAGGTCTGACAGTGCTTCAAAGCTTAAATAAGCCTGCAGGACCCTTTCCCTGGATGGATAGGTTTTACCAGAGGTCTTCTCCAACACATCCATGGCACTCCCTACTGCCTGATGAGTCTGTGAAATTGATGTATGACATTTAAAGGCTTTACAATATATTATTTTGATAAAGTATTCGTAATTGTTTTAAATGATTAAAACAACAGAACATGGTTCCTACCTGAAGTGTATTGCGTAGAAAATGGCACATGTATATGGACAGAAGTGTGTGGTCATCGAAATTGTGGACACCATCAGTCCACTCCTGGTATCGATATGCCATACCACACCTGTAGCACCATTTTCTGTACACTGAAATTCCTAATGGACACAAGCACCAGTAAATGTTACACATTTATCTTTCACCATTTTACACTGTGACATGTCTCTATACTTTGCACAGTACTAAAAGCCAGTGTATGAAATTATCTCAGTAAGCATACAAGTGTGAATTGCTGGGAAGGAGGCTAAGCTGCTGATAGTGGAAGTCATGGCTACACTGACATTTACAGTACATGTAGTGAGTAATGAAATGTTAAAATATCGATAATAAATATTTAAATAAAGAGAGAACATACCTTCTATGACATCAGTGATTGTTAGGATTTTAGCCTTAGATGTAATCAGCACAGGTTCGCTTAGAGGAGTGGGCTCTAAACATTCTGAGCAAAAGGTTTCTGATGGTATGAAGTGCACAGGGAAATGAATGGTCTTGACCACGTCTGAGGGGAAAATCGCAGGCAGTTTCTTCTTATGAAAAATGTATTGAACCATCCGCGACAGATTTTTGCCTTCAGGTGAGTATGGAGCTCCTTCTTCTAGGTCAAAACTTTCCATGTCAATTGGAAAATGTTCTGTGATGTTCTCCTCCACACTTCTGGTTTTTCTGAAGAGTGCCTGGTCTGTTTCAAATAAATGCCACTTGGCAACATATTTAGGTATGCATGACTGCCTTGGGTTCGCGCAAGGACAATGCCATGAAATGATTTTAGAATTGTACCTTACCACCACTCTGCCAAGCCGGCTGTAATAGGAGATAGTTGACTCGTATACAGAAATGTGCTTTTTGTAGGGGGGTCCACACACAGTCACCAGACAGGACAACGGGACTCCTGCATCATTTGCTTCTCTCTGACGTACCAAACACCTTTCCTTTTTGTCTTCCCCAAACCACTTGTCATGTACCATCACCTGCAAAACATCCTCTGTAAGTGATGGAGTGTCCATTCTGGCTGGAGGGCAGTACACGAGGGACTGAATGTGGTGGCACTCAAATGGACGAAGGTTTGACCTCTCTGCAAACTCTGCATTAATTCTGCAGATATCCAGCTCACACATTGTTTTTTGTTCAGGACCCCATGTCCTTTTAATGACACGTACTGGTGTGCTGGGTGCTATAAAAGACTTTGCTACTGCAAACACTCCATTTGTGTAATCAACACACTGAGCACTGAGGTGGTTCTGTGCCGTAATGTCCATTTTGATGGGAGTGTGACGTCTTCGAAGATGTATCCGTAGGTTCCGTCTATTAAGGATTAGGCCACAGCTAGTACACTTCACTGTTTTCTGCTTTCTTTGGGTGAGAGGGTGGTAGTGCTGGTGCTGCTGAGGAGCCAGGATCAGAGGAACATGAAGAAAGTGAGGGGTGGAGGATGGGGACTGGGGGAGGGGGACATGCAGCTTCAGAAGCAGTAAAGGAGGGAGCAGGAGAGGCGGGAGGTGACTGATGCGCTTCCGTTGTGGTTGGCTTGGTTTCACTGATGCATTGGGATACATGATGTTTAAACTGGTCTTTGCGTATTATTGTTTGGCTGCAATAAAGACAATGAAAGTGTCCTGTGGGTCTGCAATAATTGTTGCATTTGCTGATGAAGAAACCTGCAAGACGGCAACATGAAGACCAAAGCTATCAACAGAAAAGAAAGGTATACACAGAACGGGACTGGGGGAGTGAGGTCAGGAGTAGCTGATCAGAAAGTTACAGTGTCAAACAAAACACAAACATAGGTAAATTAGCTTACCAATATTCACATGACTTCAGGGACTCCCACTAAGGAACTCCACATCATTTTGTCTATCTTGATTGTAAGAAGTGCATTCTACATTTAAGCATGTGTATGTTTTAAAACCACCAAAATCAATAGACCAATAAACATCATTAGGAATTACCTCTATGCTGTACTGCATGTCTCACGTGGCTCTGAATGTGTGTTGTAAATTTGAATTGTTGGTCAGTTGCATAAGTGCAGCATGGGCATCTGAACACACCGTCTAGGCAAAACCTTGTTGCATCAGGACTGGCCTGTAAATGCGTTGGATGCTTTAAAACATAAACAATAAAACATTGTGTAAACTTACTGTTACTCTGAGGTGCACGCTCATTCTAACAACATAACATGCATGCAGAAGTAATGCAGCTTGTAAGGTTATCAGGCTGTGATATCGATAAAATATCTTATAGAGCATTCATATCATCAGCATTAACTTGAGTATCCTGAGCATCATAATATAGCCTAAACATCTGCATAATTAACAATCATAATATACTATTTTTACATAAATACCATTGAGGTTGTTGGTGTAATTTAATAATATATCGGTCACATACTCCATAACTCTTAATAAAACAATTCGGTCATCATAATCAGAAAAACTCAAAAGCACCTGTCGTAGTCTGTTTTCTACATATGCATTTGTGATAAATATTTTGCAATATTGTCATATAATTTTTAGGACATAAGGCCCAGACCTGCGGTCCCTGAAACAAAAGAGAAACAACCTAGCAGCAAAACGTACCGTCTGCGTTTTCTAGTGTTACGCCCTAAAACAAAACATATATACATGATTTATTTATTCAAATTTCATTTTAGTCTATTCAATGTGTTACCCTTCTCATGTTCTGAATCTAAGGGCATTTCAAGTCCGGAAATTTTAACTAGAGACACAATATTTAAGTAGAGGCATACCCAATTTCATTTTAGTCTATTCAATGTGTTACCCTTCTCATGTTCTGAATCTAAGGGCATTTCAAGTCCGGAAATTTTAACTAGAGACACAATATTTAAGTAGAGGCATACCCAAGCGAAACAAGAGAAAGTGTGAAACAAGCACAACTACTTTAGCCCAAGTTTTTAAAAATGAGAAAAAGCCGTAATCAGTTTAACAGTTTTATTTCAATGTCAAAGAGAAAAAAAAACACTTCACCAAAGGCGAAGATCCATCCATAGCGGCTCTGGGTCCCGTCAGTGTAGCACAAAGCTAGCGTGATCTAGGCTGCCATTATCCAAGGAGCAGGGCCAGGCGCGTGCCACCCGTTTGAACAATGCGGGCGAAATAACTGCCTTATGGGATGCGAAGCTTGCGCATGCGCAGTGACGCAGACGCGCCTTTCAAAATGGCGGCGGCAGCAACACACGCGAAAGATCGATCTCCTGTATTTTCTTAGTTTTATTCTAAACAAGATGCCCCGATTTCATTTAAATACATTTAATAGCTGTAGGAACTAGTGAGCGGTATTTAGCAACATGCTATGTTAGAATAATGCCATCAAACGTGTCTGTTAAGCATATCACAGCGGACATACACGGAGGAAACATGGGGTAGAATCAAACAGGCCACAGGCTTTGAGATAGGCTGGCTCCCCAAGCTATTGCCCCCATTTAGCCCGAATGTCATGCGGCAATCAATCAAATGAGTCAATCAATATATAAACAAACAAACAAATACGGAGGAACAAAACATAAAACATGCACCTCTGAGTCTCTGATTTCCGATCGGGCACTTGTGTGCTCCAGATGTGGTAGTCCCCAGCAGTCATCACTGCACACTGGTAGATCTCCTGTCATACATATCAGACCATGCATGAAAATATTAACCAAATAAGTGTTTCACCACATTTCTGTGATACTGAGCCATCTTATGAAGCATATAACACTTTCTTAGGGTGGCTGAAGGTTGGTATACATTTAGCTGCAGATCAAGTACCCACTGCAAACATACATAAGTATACATATTCTAAAAAACATGGATGTGTTAAGGTTTTTATTAAGTTGTACAACCAGGCCCTCAAAAAATATATATTGTCTTCATACCAGGGGATGCTGCAGTTGTCATACCATGAGCTGGTGCTGCTGTTGTTGTTTGTGCTTGTTCGGCTGGTGCTTCAGCTGGTGCTGCAAAAAAGCACATTTTAAACCAAATGATTTAGAATGAGTTAAATCGGTTGTACTGCATGCATTTCTCATCAACGCTATGCTGTCTAGCATTTCTGACAGATTTGTAAGTTATAGCTTTATGATCTTTCAAATTGCAAAATAAACATGAGGAATCACCTACAATTAAAAGACAAATATAACTTCACGGCACCGGACAGCAAAATTACATAAACATGACATAAACATGACATTACCACTAATAATTTAGAATGAGGGTGGAATACATACCCAAAACTGTCTGACCATTGGAATTTAACTGTATGTCCACTCCTTTGCCCAATCTCTTCTTCATGCTTTCTATGGTTCTTGAATTTCTAGCATTGTTGTAGTGACACAAAATATTTCGCATCAAAAAGACATGCGATGAGGGAGTCATCATGTTGAGAAAATGATTGTTTTTCCTCATTCCAGCAAAGAGCTGTTCAGCACACGGGCTGTTGATCCAACCACGTAACTCTGGGACCAGTTCCACCTTTCGCAAGACATCCCTGGCATCTTTTGAGTTTGCCTCATGAAATCTATCATAAAGAGCATAATGCTCAGACGATCCAGTTATAGGGTGGCCATTTTCATCAGGAACTGGCTTCTTGGTGACTAGCCATGGCAAGCTCACTTTTATCTGTCCAGTAGTGGCACATCTGATGTTATCTTCAGTAGGCTCAAGTAACCTACCCCCATGAGGTTTGAAGGGTAATGATTCTGGATCTCTTAGGTTGGTATGTGTTGCCAACCCTCTCGCAAAATCATATAATACAATGTTTGGAAAATGTTTCATCGACAATAAAAGGTCAGCAAAGTCCCGGGGGCTCTCAGCCCTTATGTTGAACTTAACACCATACACCACAGCACAAGGACAGGTGACCACAGCCCATCCACCTGTTTAAGGAAACTGTAAATCAGAGTGCAACCATTCCAAGTAATGAAACTAAGAACTGTCTGTAAAAACGGTCTCTCAGTAATAGAACACAACTTACCAGAAGCTCCCCAGATCTGTGAAAACACCTTATCATAACTCGCTCTGTTCTTCATTTCTTGTTGAAGTCTCGTTACCAGGTCCATCCGTGAGCCTTTGGGGTCTATGCCACACTGTCGGCACAGAGCACGCACAGCTTCCATCTATAATGAACATTAGTATAGTTGGTCTGGCGTGGTTCAAAAACACACATCTTTGACAAAACTGACAAAAATTGACTTAAGTTCAGTACCTTGAGCTTAAGAAGTTCATCAGTCAGTCGGTCCTCTGTGAGGTTAAACTCAGATTCCTCCTTTGCACTACAAGCAGAATACACTTCTTTGTATTCAGTGTTGAGTACAACATCCCTATCTCTTGTGTGAGGACCAATCCACGGAGCCCAACTATGGTAACTGGGATGGACGACAAATGGGTTTGACTTGTTGCCTTTAAATGATGTTAGAAAATATTATTAACATAACAGTACATTATTCCACGATAAACAAAGTAAATGCTAGAATACTGTCATCCCACCTAGAACATTGTGCGGACTGTACTTACTTGGGACCAACCCACGGCTGATCATTTCAAGGGAAACCATCTCCCAGAAATTTTCAACACTTACCTTTCCATCAAAAGTCTGAGATGGTTCCTCAATGCTGCTCACTAAGGAAAGCAAGACTTAAGTAAGCATGTTCCAAACAGTCATAGCTGGATATGTGGTGCTTGAAACAATGTAAGACTAAGAAAATGAATAAATGTGTTCACTTACCAGGCATGCTAAAAACGCCCTTCTCATGAAGGTCCATCACAACAGATACTGGATGATAACCACACGATACACAAGCATATGTGTAACCGAGGTCTGACAGTGCTTCAAAGCTTAAATAAGCCTGCAGGACCCTTTCCCTGGATGGATAGGTTTTACCAGAGGTCTTCTCCAACACATCCATGGCACTCCCTACTGCCTGATGAGTCTGTGAAATTGATGTATGACATTTAAAGGCTTTACAATATATTATTTTGATAAAGTATTCGTAATTGTTTTAAATGATTAAAACAACAGAACATGGTTCCTACCTGAAGTGTATTGCGTAGAAAATGGCACATGTATATGGACAGAAGTGTGTGGTCATCGAAATTGTGGACACCATCAGTCCACTCCTGGTATCGATATGCCATACCACACCTGTAGCACCATTTTCTGTACACTGAAATTCCTAATGGACACAAGCACCAGTAAATGTTACACATTTATCTTTCACCATTTTACACTGTGACATGTCTCTATACTTTGCACAGTACTAAAAGCCAGTGTATGAAATTATCTCAGTAAGCATACAAGTGTGAATTGCTGGGAAGGAGGCTAAGCTGCTGATAGTGGAAGTCATGGCTACACTGACATTTACAGTACATGTAGTGAGTAATGAAATGTTAAAATATCGATAATAAATATTTAAATAAAGAGAGAACATACCTTCTATGACATCAGTGATTGTTAGGATTTTAGCCTTAGATGTAATCAGCACAGGTTCGCTTAGAGGAGTGGGCTCTAAACATTCTGAGCAAAAGGTTTCTGATGGTATGAAGTGCACAGGGAAATGAATGGTCTTGACCACGTCTGAGGGGAAAATCGCAGGCAGTTTCTTCTTATGAAAAATGTATTGAACCATCCGCGACAGATTTTTGCCTTCAGGTGAGTATGGAGCTCCTTCTTCTAGGTCAAAACTTTCCAAGTCAATTGGAAAATGTTCTGTGATGTTCTCCTCCACACTTCTGGTTTTTCTGAAGAGTGCCTGGTCTGTTTCAAATAAATGCCACTTGGCAACATATTTAGGTATGCATGACTGCCTTGGGTTCGCGCAAGGACAATGCCATGAAATGATTTTAGAATTGTACCTTACCACCACTCTGCCAAGCCGGCTGTAATAGGAGATAGTTGACTCGTATACAGAAATGTGCTTTTTGTAGGGGGGTCCACACACAGTCACCAGACAGGACAACGGGACTCCTGCATCATTTGCTTCTCTCTGACGTACCAAACACCTTTCCTTTTTGTCTTCCCCAAACCACTTGTCATGTACCATCACCTGCAAAACATCCTCTGTAAGTGATGGAGTGTCCATTCTGGCTGGAGGGCAGTACACGAGGGACTGAATGTGGTGGCACTCAAATGGACGAAGGTTTGACCTCTCTGCAAACTCTGCATTAATTCTGCAGATATCCAGCTCACACATTGTTTTTTGTTCAGGACCCCATGTCCTTTTAATGACACGTACTGGTGTGCTGGGTGCTATAAAAGACTTTGCTACTGCAAACACTCCATTTGTGTAATCAACACACTGAGCACTGAGGTGGTTCTGTGCCGTAATGTCCATTTTGATGGGAGTGTGACGTCTTCGAAGATGTATCCGTAGGTTCCGTCTATTAAGGATTAGGCCACAGCTAGTACACTTCACTGTTTTCTGCTTTCTTTGGGTGAGAGGGTGGTAGTGCTGGTGCTGCTGAGGAGCCAGGATCAGAGGAACATGAAGAAAGTGAGGGGTGGAGGATGGGGACTGGGGGAGGGGGACATGCAGCTTCAGAAGCAGTAAAGGAGGGAGCAGGAGAGGCGGGAGGTGACTGATGCGCTTCCGTTGTGGTTGGCTTGGTTTCACTGATGCATTGGGATACATGATGTTTAAACTGGTCTTTGCGTATTATTGTTTGGCTGCAATAAAGACAATGAAAGTGTCCTGTGGGTCTGCAATAATTGTTGCATTTGCTGATGAAGAAACCTGCAAGACGGCAACATGAAGACCAAAGCTATCAACAGAAAAGAAAGGTATACACAGAACGGGACTGGGGGAGTGAGGTCAGGAGTAGCTGATCAGAAAGTTACAGTGTCAAACAAAACACAAACATAGGTAAATTAGCTTACCAATATTCACATGACTTCAGGGACTCCCACTAAGGAACTCCACATCATTTTGTCTATCTTGATTGTAAGAAGTGCATTCTACATTTAAGCATGTGTATGTTTTAAAACCACCAAAATCAATAGACCAATAAACATCATTAGGAATTACCTCTATGCTGTACTGCATGTCTCACGTGGCTCTGAATGTGTGTTGTAAATTTGAATTGTTGGTCAGTTGCATAAGTGCAGCATGGGCATCTGAACACACCGTCTAGGCAAAACCTTGTTGCATCAGGACTGGCCTGTAAATGCGTTGGATGCTTTAAAACATAAACAATAAAACATTGTGTAAACTTACTGTTACTCTGAGGTGCACGCTCATTCTAACAACATAACATGCATGCAGAAGTAATGCAGCTTGTAAGGTTATCAGGCTGTGATATCGATAAAATATCTTATAGAGCATTCATATCATCAGCATTAACTTGAGTATCCTGAGCATCATAATATAGCCTAAACATCTGCATAATTAACAATCATAATATACTATTTTTACATAAATACCATTGAGGTTGTTGGTGTAATTTAATAATATATCGGTCACATACTCCATAACTCTTAATAAAACAATTCGGTCATCATAATCAGAAAAACTCAAAAGCACCTGTCGTAGTCTGTTTTCTACATATGCATTTGTGATAAATATTTTGCAATATTGTCATATAATTTTTAGGACATAAGGCCCAGACCTGCGGTCCCTGAAACAAAAGAGAAACAACCTAGCAGCAAAACGTACCGTCTGCGTTTTCTAGTGTTACGCCCTAAAACAAAACATATATACATGATTTATTTATTCAAATTTCATTTTAGTCTATTCAATGTGTTACCCTTCTCATGTTCTGAATCTAAGGGCATTTCAAGTCCGGAAATTTTAACTAGAGACACAATATTTAAGTAGAGGCATACCCAATTTCATTTTAGTCTATTCAATGTGTTACCCTTCTCATGTTCTGAATCTAAGGGCATTTCAAGTCCGGAAATTTTAACTAGAGACACAATATTTAAGTAGAGGCATACCCAAGCGAAACAAGAGAAAGTGTGAAACAAGCACAACTACTTTAGCCCAAGTTTTTAAAAATGAGAAAAAGCCGTAATCAGTTTAACAGTTTTATTTCAATGTCAAAGAGAAAAAAAAACACTTCACCAAAGGCGAAGATCCATCCATAGCGGCTCTGGGTCCCGTCAGTGTAGCACAAAGCTAGCGTGATCTAGGCTGCCATTATCCAAGGAGCAGGGCCAGGCGCGTGCCACCCGTTTGAACAATGCGGGCGAAATAACTGCCTTATGGGATGCGAAGCTTGCGCATGCGCAGTGACGCAGACGCGCCTTTCAAAATGGCGGCGGCAGCAACACACGCGAAAGATCGATCTCCTGTATTTTCTTAGTTTTATTCTAAACAAGATGCCCCGATTTCATTTAAATACATTTAATAGCTGTAGGAACTAGTGAGCGGTATTTAGCAACATGCTATGTTAGAATAATGCCATCAAACGTGTCTGTTAAGCATATCACAGCGGACATACACGGAGGAAACATGGGGTAGAATCAAACAGGCCACAGGCTTTGAGATAGGCTGGCTCCCCAAGCTATTGCCCCCATTTAGCCCGAATGTCATGCGGCAATCAATCAAATGAGTCAATCAATATATAAACAAACAAACAAATACGGAGGAACAAAACATAAAACATGCACCTCTGAGTCTCTGATTTCCGATCGGGCACTTGTGTGCTCCAGATGTGGTAGTCCCCAGCAGTCATCACTGCACACTGGTAGATCTCCTGTCATACATATCAGACCATGCATGAAAATATTAACCAAATAAGTGTTTCACCACATTTCTGTGATACTGAGCCATCTTATGAAGCATATAACACTTTCTTAGGGTGGCTGAAGGTTGGTATACATTTAGCTGCAGATCAAGTACCCACTGCAAACATACATAAGTATACATATTCTAAAAAACATGGATGTGTTAAGGTTTTTATTAAGTTGTACAACCAGGCCCTCAAAAAATATATATTGTCTTCATACCAGGGGATGCTGCAGTTGTCATACCATGAGCTGGTGCTGCTGTTGTTGTTTGTGCTTGTTCGGCTGGTGCTTCAGCTGGTGCTGCAAAAAAGCACATTTTAAACCAAATGATTTAGAATGAGTTAAATCGGTTGTACTGCATGCATTTCTCATCAACGCTATGCTGTCTAGCATTTCTGACAGATTTGTAAGTTATAGCTTTATGATCTTTCAAATTGCAAAATAAACATGAGGAATCACCTACAATTAAAAGACAAATATAACTTCACGGCACCGGACAGCAAAATTACATAAACATGACATAAACATGACATTACCACTAATAATTTAGAATGAGGGTGGAATACATACCCAAAACTGTCTGACCATTGGAATTTAACTGTATGTCCACTCCTTTGCCCAATCTCTTCTTCATGCTTTCTATGGTTCTTGAATTTCTAGCATTGTTGTAGTGACACAAAATATTTCGCATCAAAAAGACATGCGATGAGGGAGTCATCATGTTGAGAAAATGATTGTTTTTCCTCATTCCAGCAAAGAGCTGTTCAGCACACGGGCTGTTGATCCAACCACGTAACTCTGGGACCAGTTCCACCTTTCGCAAGACATCCCTGGCATCTTTTGAGTTTGCCTCATGAAATCTATCATAAAGAGCATAATGCTCAGACGATCCAGTTATAGGGTGGCCATTTTCATCAGGAACTGGCTTCTTGGTGACTAGCCATGGCAAGCTCACTTTTATCTGTCCAGTAGTGGCACATCTGATGTTATCTTCAGTAGGCTCAAGTAACCTACCCCCATGAGGTTTGAAGGGTAATGATTCTGGATCTCTTAGGTTGGTATGTGTTGCCAACCCTCTCGCAAAATCATATAATACAATGTTTGGAAAATGTTTCATCGACAATAAAAGGTCAGCAAAGTCCCGGGGGCTCTCAGCCCTTATGTTGAACTTAACACCATACACCACAGCACAAGGACAGGTGACCACAGCCCATCCACCTGTTTAAGGAAACTGTAAATCAGAGTGCAACCATTCCAAGTAATGAAACTAAGAACTGTCTGTAAAAACGGTCTCTCAGTAATAGAACACAACTTACCAGAAGCTCCCCAGATCTGTGAAAACACCTTATCATAACTCGCTCTGTTCTTCATTTCTTGTTGAAGTCTCGTTACCAGGTCCATCCGTGAGCCTTTGGGGTCTATGCCACACTGTCGGCACAGAGCACGCACAGCTTCCATCTATAATGAACATTAGTATAGTTGGTCTGGCGTGGTTCAAAAACACACATCTTTGACAAAACTGACAAAAATTGACTTAAGTTCAGTACCTTGAGCTTAAGAAGTTCATCAGTCAGTCGGTCCTCTGTGAGGTTAAACTCAGATTCCTCCTTTGCACTACAAGCAGAATACACTTCTTTGTATTCAGTGTTGAGTACAACATCCCTATCTCTTGTGTGAGGACCAATCCACGGAGCCCAACTATGGTAACTGGGATGGACGACAAATGGGTTTGACTTGTTGCCTTTAAATGATGTTAGAAAATATTATTAACATAACAGTACATTATTCCACGATAAACAAAGTAAATGCTAGAATACTGTCATCCCACCTAGAACATTGTGCGGACTGTACTTACTTGGGACCAACCCACGGCTGATCATTTCAAGGGAAACCATCTCCCAGAAATTTTCAACACTTACCTTTCCATCAAAAGTCTGAGATGGTTCCTCAATGCTGCTCACTAAGGAAAGCAAGACTTAAGTAAGCATGTTCCAAACAGTCATAGCTGGATATGTGGTGCTTGAAACAATGTAAGACTAAGAAAATGAATAAATGTGTTCACTTACCAGGCATGCTAAAAACGCCCTTCTCATGAAGGTCCATCACAACAGATACTGGATGATAACCACACGATACACAAGCATATGTGTAACCGAGGTCTGACAGTGCTTCAAAGCTTAAATAAGCCTGCAGGACCCTTTCCCTGGATGGATAGGTTTTACCAGAGGTCTTCTCCAACACATCCATGGCACTCCCTACTGCCTGATGAGTCTGTGAAATTGATGTATGACATTTAAAGGCTTTACAATATATTATTTTGATAAAGTATTCGTAATTGTTTTAAATGATTAAAACAACAGAACATGGTTCCTACCTGAAGTGTATTGCGTAGAAAATGGCACATGTATATGGACAGAAGTGTGTGGTCATCGAAATTGTGGACACCATCAGTCCACTCCTGGTATCGATATGCCATACCACACCTGTAGCACCATTTTCTGTACACTGAAATTCCTAATGGACACAAGCACCAGTAAATGTTACACATTTATCTTTCACCATTTTACACTGTGACATGTCTCTATACTTTGCACAGTACTAAAAGCCAGTGTATGAAATTATCTCAGTAAGCATACAAGTGTGAATTGCTGGGAAGGAGGCTAAGCTGCTGATAGTGGAAGTCATGGCTACACTGACATTTACAGTACATGTAGTGAGTAATGAAATGTTAAAATATCGATAATAAATATTTAAATAAAGAGAGAACATACCTTCTATGACATCAGTGATTGTTAGGATTTTAGCCTTAGATGTAATCAGCACAGGTTCGCTTAGAGGAGTGGGCTCTAAACATTCTGAGCAAAAGGTTTCTGATGGTATGAAGTGCACAGGGAAATGAATGGTCTTGACCACGTCTGAGGGGAAAATCGCAGGCAGTTTCTTCTTATGAAAAATGTATTGAACCATCCGCGACAGATTTTTGCCTTCAGGTGAGTATGGAGCTCCTTCTTCTAGGTCAAAACTTTCCATGTCAATTGGAAAATGTTCTGTGATGTTCTCCTCCACACTTCTGGTTTTTCTGAAGAGTGCCTGGTCTGTTTCAAATAAATGCCACTTGGCAACATATTTAGGTATGCATGACTGCCTTGGGTTCGCGCAAGGACAATGCCATGAAATGATTTTAGAATTGTACCTTACCACCACTCTGCCAAGCCGGCTGTAATAGGAGATAGTTGACTCGTATACAGAAATGTGCTTTTTGTAGGGGGGTCCACACACAGTCACCAGACAGGACAACGGGACTCCTGCATCATTTGCTTCTCTCTGACGTACCAAACACCTTTCCTTTTTGTCTTCCCCAAACCACTTGTCATGTACCATCACCTGCAAAACATCCTCTGTAAGTGATGGAGTGTCCATTCTGGCTGGAGGGCAGTACACGAGGGACTGAATGTGGTGGCACTCAAATGGACGAAGGTTTGACCTCTCTGCAAACTCTGCATTAATTCTGCAGATATCCAGCTCACACATTGTTTTTTGTTCAGGACCCCATGTCCTTTTAATGACACGTACTGGTGTGCTGGGTGCTATAAAAGACTTTGCTACTGCAAACACTCCATTTGTGTAATCAACACACTGAGCACTGAGGTGGTTCTGTGCCGTAATGTCCATTTTGATGGGAGTGTGACGTCTTCGAAGATGTATCCGTAGGTTCCGTCTATTAAGGATTAGGCCACAGCTAGTACACTTCACTGTTTTCTGCTTTCTTTGGGTGAGAGGGTGGTAGTGCTGGTGCTGCTGAGGAGCCAGGATCAGAGGAACATGAAGAAAGTGAGGGGTGGAGGATGGGGACTGGGGGAGGGGGACATGCAGCTTCAGAAGCAGTAAAGGAGGGAGCAGGAGAGGCGGGAGGTGACTGATGCGCTTCCGTTGTGGTTGGCTTGGTTTCACTGATGCATTGGGATACATGATGTTTAAACTGGTCTTTGCGTATTATTGTTTGGCTGCAATAAAGACAATGAAAGTGTCCTGTGGGTCTGCAATAATTGTTGCATTTGCTGATGAAGAAACCTGCAAGACGGCAACATGAAGACCAAAGCTATCAACAGAAAAGAAAGGTATACACAGAACGGGACTGGGGGAGTGAGGTCAGGAGTAGCTGATCAGAAAGTTACAGTGTCAAACAAAACACAAACATAGGTAAATTAGCTTACCAATATTCACATGACTTCAGGGACTCCCACTAAGGAACTCCACATCATTTTGTCTATCTTGATTGTAAGAAGTGCATTCTACATTTAAGCATGTGTATGTTTTAAAACCACCAAAATCAATAGACCAATAAACATCATTAGGAATTACCTCTATCCTGTACTGCATGTCTCACGTGGCTCTGAATGTGTGTTGTAAATTTGAATTGTTGGTCAGTTGCATAAGTGCAGCATGGGCATCTGAACACACCGTCTAGGCAAAACCTTGTTGCATCAGGACTGGCCTGTAAATGCGTTGGATGCTTTAAAACATAAACAATAAAACATTGTGTAAACTTACTGTTACTCTGAGGTGCACGCTCATTCTAACAACATAACATGCATGCAGAAGTAATGCAGCTTGTAAGGTTATCAGGCTGTGATATCGATAAAATATCTTATAGAGCATTCATATCATCAGCATTAACTTGAGTATCCTGAGCATCATAATATAGCCTAAACATCTGCATAATTAACAATCATAATATACTATTTTTACATAAATACCATTGAGGTTGTTGGTGTAATTTAATAATATATCGGTCACATACTCCATAACTCTTAATAAAACAATTCGGTCATCATAATCAGAAAAACTCAAAAGCACCTGTCGTAGTCTGTTTTCTACATATGCATTTGTGATAAATATTTTGCAATATTGTCATATAATTTTTAGGACATAAGGCCCAGACCTGCGGTCCCTGAAACAAAAGAGAAACAACCTAGCAGCAAAACGTACCGTCTGCGTTTTCTAGTGTTACGCCCTAAAACAAAACATATATACATGATTTATTTATTCAAATTTCATTTTAGTCTATTCAATGTGTTACCCTTCTCATGTTCTGAATCTAAGGGCATTTCAAGTCCGGAAATTTTAACTAGAGACACAATATTTAAGTAGAGGCATACCCAAGCGAAACAAGAGAAAGTGTGAAACAAGCACAACTACTTTAGCCCAAGTTTTTAAAAATGAGAAAAAGTCGTAATCAGTTTAACAGTTTTATTTCAATGTCAAAGAGGAAAAAAAAACACTTCACCAAAGGCGAAGATCCATCCATAGCGGCTCTGGGTCCCGTAAGTGTAGCACAAAGCTAGCGTGATCTAGGCTGCCATTATCCAAGGAGCAGGGCCAGGCGCGTGCCACCCGTTTGAACAATGCGGGCGAAATAACTGCCTTATGGGATGCGAAGCTTGCGCATGCGCACTGACGCAGACGCGCATTTCAAAATGGCGGCGGCAGCAACACACGCGAAAGATCGATCTCCTGTATTTTCTTAGTTTTATTCTAAACAAGATGCCCCGATTTCATTTAAATACATTTAATAGCTGTAGGAACTAGTGAGCGGTATTTAGCAACATGCTATGTTAGAATAATGCCATCAAACGTGTCTGTTAAGCATATCACAGCGGACATACACGGAGGAAACATGGGGTAGAATCAAACAGGCCACAGGCTTTGAGATAGGCTGGCTCCCCAAGCTATTGCCCCCATTTAGCCCAAATGTCATAGACCTGCCCCGCCCCACATCCTGACAAAGATGTATTTAGTTGTATTTTGTTATCAGGGTGATCGTCCGTTCGCAGGCCACTTTGGCCATGTGGTGTAGTCATAAACCGTCGCGGATGTTTACCCGAAACCGGGGCATCAAACAAAGAATAAGGATTCCTTAGACAACCCATTTCAAAATATGGCAGCAACAAACGGAGTGCCCAGTTATTTCAAATAAACCATGACCTTTTTTTAAAGTATTGAAGCACTTTTCTACCAATGTGAATAATAAACATTTTAGACAAAAAAAATCAACGAATAACGCTGGCAATTCGTTGTCAAAATGAGCGTACGGCATTAGCCCAGAAGAGGGGTGGCAATTTGCATATGTGAAAGCCTACGTGAATGAGACACAGGTCCCAAACTTTTAACTAGAGACACAATATTTAAGTAGAGGCATACCCAAGCGAAACAAGAGAAAGTGTGAAACAAGCACAACTATTTTAGCGGTGAGGGTAAAATGCGGACCGTTTACAAACAGCGGATTCCGTGTTTAATAGTGTTGAGGCAATGTTTTCTAGCCATTTAAGAAAGGCAGCAAAGGTTTTTTTTTATACCTTTAAACATTAACAAAAACCGCTAATGTCTTTTCTTTAAAATTTTCAAGTCTATTTCTGTCTGGTTTTTCGCGATAAGTTGCGTGAACGCCTGAGTTAGTGTGTTTTTGGGGCTTGGATACACATCGAGGTCCTGACAGAAATAATTATGTCTGCTTTCACAAACCTAAAGTTAAACTTTAAAGCCCATCGGCGTGTGTGTGTGTGTGTGTGTGTGCTTGTGCACATGAGCACAAGCACATGGTTCAATGTAACTGTAGCAGCTTATTCCATTCATTCATTGTGCACATACACACATACACTCACCTAAAGGATTATTAGGAACACCATACTAATATGGTGTTTGACCCCCTTTCGCCTTCAGAACTGCCTTAATTCTACGTGGCATTGATTCAACAAGGTGCTGAAAGCATTCTTTAGAAATGTTGGCCCATATTGATAGGATAGCATCTTGCAGTTGATGGAGATTTGTGGGATGCACATCCAGGGCACGAAGCTCCCGTTCCAACACATCCCGAAGATGCTCTATTGGGTTGAGATCTGGTGACTGTTGGGGCCATTGTAGTACAGTGAACTCACTGTCATGTTCAAGAAATCAATTTGAAATGATTCGAGCTTTGTGACATGGTGCATTATCCTGCTGGAAGTAGCCATCAGAGGATGGGTACATGGTGGTCATAAAGGGATGGACATGGTCAGAAACAATGCTCAGGTAGGCCGTGGCATTTAAACGATGCCCAATTGGCACTAAGGGGCCTAAAGTGTGCCAAGAAAACATCCCCCACACCATTACACCACCACCAGCAGCCTGCACAGTGGTAACAAGGCATGATGGATCCATGTTCTCATTCTGTTTACGCCA
This sequence comes from Paramormyrops kingsleyae, assembly GCF_048594095.1. Classification (NCBI taxonomy): domain Eukaryota; kingdom Metazoa; phylum Chordata; class Actinopteri; order Osteoglossiformes; family Mormyridae; genus Paramormyrops; species Paramormyrops kingsleyae. The sequence continues at coordinate 39,925,895 of NC_132802.1, read as the reverse complement.
AATTCTGACTCTACCATTTGAATGTCTCAACAGAAATCGAGACTCATCAGACCAGGCAACATTTTTCCAGTCTTCAACTGTCCAATTTTGGTGAGCTCGTGCAAATTGTAGCCTCTTTTTCCTATTTGTAGTGGAGATGAGTGGTACCCGGTGGGGTCTTCTGCTGTTGTAGCCCATCCGCCTCAAGGTTGTGCGTGTTGTGGCTTCACAAATGCTTTGCTGCATACCTCGGTTGTAACGAGTGGTTATTTCAGCCAAAGTTGCTCTTCTATCAGCTTGAATCAGTCGGACCATTCTCCTCTGACCTCTAGCATCAACAAGGCATTTTCGCCCAACGGGACTGCCGCATACTGGATGTTTTTCCCTTTGCACACCATTCTTTGTAAACCCTAGAAATGGTTGTGCGTGAAAATCCCAGTAACTGAGCAGATTGTGAAATACTCAGACCGGCCCGTCTGGCACCAACAACTATGCCACGCTCAAAATTGCTTAAATCACCTTTCTTTCCCATTCTGACATTCAGTTTGGAGTTCAGGAGATTGTCTTGACCAGGACCACACCCCTAAATGCATTGAAGCAACTGCCATGTGATTGGTTGATTAGATAATTGCATTAATGAGAAATTGAACAGGTGTTCCTAATAATCCTTTAGGTGAGCATATATGCTATGTCTAGATCTCCTGGGGAAATCAAGAGTGTTGCCCACAAACATTGTTCAGCTTTTGGCCTAACATGGTCCTTGCGTGTTTTAAAGTTGCGTGAAGTGGAGTGAGGAGCATTCTGAACATCAAACTATTTTAAGATAAATTGTCTGTAACAGGAAATTTAGTTTCTCAATTTATTTCTTATATATTATTTTGTTAATTATTGAGTTCAAAGTTTTGTAGTAAATGGTGATATTGTCATCAATTTGGTGATAATGCGAGCCAAACATTTCTCGAAAATGACATTTGCATACAGTAAGTAAAACATTCTGAAATCATATTTCTATTTTATTCTGCTGCTGCTTACATGTTTACATCTCTGTCTCTCTCGCTCTCTCTCTCCAGGACAGTGAAAGTAGGACTATTTACCCTTGTTTATGTAGCTGTAGGATGGCCATAATATAGTTTCAATCCGATATCGATGTAATGCTTGTCTGTGATGATTGGTTAACATATTGATTGGTGTATTAATATAGCCGGAAAGTAATAAAACCCATTGCAATCAAGTATACAGTGCCTTATAAAAGTATTCAGTTATCATAATTTTACTCAATTACAAAGGATAGTTAAACGTTTTCCAAATGAGCATTTTATTGCATTTCCAAAGGCACTGTAACTTATTTCTGTGCCAACATTAAAATTAAATAAACTTATGATTTAATGTCGATATGAGATGACAAATTATTCACAAATGATACAGAGGTGCCACTCATTTCCACATACAGTAACTCATCACAATTGGGTGCCACTGTGCTTTTTAATGAAAAGCTGATAAAACTTAAAATGTGGTTCGGTCATGTGTGTAGTCTGTGTGTAGACAAGGAAACAGAGGCATAGTAGCTGTTATTTTTTTATTCCAAAGTCATCCAATTTGCTATTTTCCTTACATACCCACCCATTCACTCACTCACTCACTGACCCACCCACCCATTCACACACCCAAGTCTTCCGTAAGGTGTTTGCAGAACTCGCTGCAGAACCCAGGCTGTGTGAAGTTCCCCTCGTCTTCCACGCCCAATGTAGCCTATGGGACAATAAATAATAAGCAAGCATACTTAGTATCAAAACAGAGCAACAATGTTTTTCATTGCATACTTTCAAGAAAATATTCAGGACCTGACACACAATAAATTGTTCTGGTGACTTTCTTTTTGCAACCACTGACTTCAGCAACAATTGTCAACATTCTTACACAGTATGCATACCTGGTAAGCTGTTCTTATAAGTCTCTAGACAGTGCTGGCAGCATTCCAGGCGATACAATCGTCGGAATTGTGCTTGATAGGCCGCACTGTACAGTTTCCATGGGACTACACCTGTAGGTTTCAAATTTAAGAATGATTCATTAGAGTAAAATCCCTTGTTAATGGGAATACAAACATCCTAACTCAAAGGGTATTCAAATATCATAATATGTTTTATACCTACTGTCAAGCCACTGAAAATGCGCTCGGGCACGGAATGTTTCCCTTCCGACTAAGTCCCAAAAAAAGGTGACAAACAAGTGACAGCTTTAAAAAAGCTTTGTCACCCTCGAACAGGACTACTTCTAAAAGGATATCCTCCAGGACGTCGAGGGGGATCTGTGAAAGAAATCATACAAGCACGCAAATATTATTTTACAATAGTTCTGTAATATAACAAAAACAGACAAAAATAGCATGACTTCTACATTCCAACTCCAACTGCTTAAAATGAAGCTCATTGTTTTCACATTTTTGTAGGGTACAGCACAGTAAGCACAGAGAAAAAAAGAGAAAAACAGCAGGTTCAGCTGTAAGATCAGCTACATAAATACCTGTTCAATGGAGATGGAACCCATTCCTCCTCCTCTACCATCTGTGCTTTCAACACATTGAATTTTCCTAAAAGAAATTATATTGTCACAACTATTGTAAAACTATGACATATTGTAATGGTATCACATAGAGTTGACTCCACCTGAGGGCACAGGTGTAAAACAATTTGATCACGTTGGGCACCAGACCTGGAAAAAGGCAGTCATGATACTACCAGCTTGTCAGACTGAAAGGCTTATATGCATATGGGTCAGAACAATGCATCAGAGTGATAAATATTACAGCATCAACTTTGTAAGGTGTATCAATCCCCACTAGGGTTGTAACGGTATACCGGTATGGCGGTTTATTGTGATATTGACATGTACGATTATCATATCATGCACATTTGCCTATCCGCGGTTTGGAAAAAAAAAAAAGAAACCAGATCTCACCTGCGCTGCTGTGTATATGCAACTTCTTTCCGCTTTACTGCTTAGACTCCACCCATAAATGCACAGCGGCGAAAATGTCCGATAGTGGCTGCAAATTCTAATCTCTATTTCCCGCCGAAAAAAAAATTAAAATCTGCAGTATGGGAATATTTTGGGTATCCGAAAAATGATCGTGGGGTGGATATCCAGTTTGCAAGAAATGTGGACGAACAGTGGCCGCAAAAGGAGGAAATACGTCGAACATGTTCTCCCATATTCGCGAACACCATCCCTCCGTGAAGATAAAGGTAAGTTCCATTTATAACTTAAAGCCGTATTATTTCTGTGATGCAGAGGGAATCCCGGAATCCAGTCATGTAATTGGAGTCAATTACAGTATAATTCAGATGCCACGTAAAATGTCCGATTTGATAGATAGATGGATGAATAAATCAAAATATAGCTGTGCAGCAAATTAAATCGCGATGTGCGTCTGTGAATATACAGCGCAAAAAGGCTGCCGCTTGCTCATTAACCAACTACCCCCCCCCCCCCCCCCCACACACACACACACACACACACACACACACACACACACACACACACACACACACAGCGGCACAGATGATTATTTTGTCCTCCAGGTTCGTGTGCCGCCCCCCATAGAATCCCTCCCGGCGCCCTCCCAACTTCATCCCTTATCGTCTCCGCTCGCCCATCCTCTAGAAAAACGCTTTATTTAGATTATTTTTGTTTTCCTCCAAGTTCGTGTGCCGCCCCCCACGTGACATGAAAAAGTGCCGCCCCGGGCGGCTGCCCCGTTCGCCCATGCCTAAAACCGCCACTGCATGATGGTCATGGTTTTTAAAGCGTCTGCTGTCTCATTCACTATGTGAAGACGTGAACACATGAACATATCCAGAGCTACTCTCAAGAGAACACTTAATGATCATTTTATAATTTTATTTAAAAGAATAATCATCAAATACACTAACTGAAAACTCATAGGTGTTTAGTACAAGTGGACACATTCTCTCACCTCAGCGGTCAAGATTGAGCCCTGAAAATCTCAACATGCTTACATTTCTTCATCATAATCTGACCTGAAAAAAAGCAAAGAAATGCATGCTGCTATGATAATCTCAGGAAAATATTAACAAATATGACCCTGCACATATTGCTCTCCCATATATGCTGTTAAAGAGGAAGGACAGTTTGATTTATTATTGTCTAATATAAAGAGAAATAACTTATTCCGTATTTTGTTCAAATGGGAGATGCGCAGCTTTATTTTATTTATTTTTCCCCCAAAAGTTAGACTCATACTTCCATAAGTTTTTTTTATTTTCATTAAAAAAAAGTTTGTTACAATAAACCATGTTCATCCAAAAACCATATCTCTTTTTATTCATTTAAGGGTCATTGTAGCTGATGATTATACTAATAATAATGATAGTTTAATACCGTATACCACGAAACCGTGATATTTTCTGAGACGATTATCATACCGTGAAAATCTCATACCGTTACAACCCTAATCCCCACCTTCAGATCAGATCACTAAGACCAATTAATCTGACTCCATTAAATTATGCTGCTGTTTGTAATAGGGTCAGTGGTGGCCTAATGGATAGGGAAGTGCACTTGTAATCGAAAGGTGCCACTGAAGTACCCTGAGCAAGGTACCACCCCCAAGCACTGCTCTCCTCTGCAATGTCATGGTGTCATATAGGTTAAATGCAGAGTACACATTTTGTTGTTGTGCACTGTGTGCTGTGGTGTGTCAATGACAACTAATCACTTCACTTATATGCCATGCACTACGAGGCATCACAGAAAATATTTAAAAAGTATGACACAAAAGGAATTGTATTACTGATTAATGAATAGTTTGTTTCCAAGTTATAAATAATATAATAACCGATACATTAGATGTTAAAAGTTATAACACCCATAAACAATGACAACTGTATTACATGAAATGGTTGCCAATTGTTAAATGGTTTCCAAATTTGCGACTAAGAGAGCCCATGCGGCAATCAATCAAATGAGTCAATCAATATATAAACAAACAAACAAATACGGAGGAACAAAACATAAAACATGCACCTCTGAGTCTCTGATTTCCGATCGGGCACTTGTGTGCTCCAGATGTGGTAGTCCCCAGCAGTCATCACTGCACACTGGTAGATCTCCTGTCATACATATCAGACCATGCATGAAAATATTAACCAAATAAGTGTTTCACCACATTTCTGTGATACTGAGCCATCTTATGAAGCATATAACACTTTCTTAGGGTGGCTGAAGGTTGGTATACATTTAGCTGCAGATCAAGTACCCACTGCAAACATACATAAGTATACATATTCTAAAAAACATGGATGTGTTAAGGTTTTTATTAAGTTGTACAACCAGGCCCTCAAAAAATATATATTGTCTTCATACCAGGGGATGCTGCAGTTGTCATACCATGAGCTGGTGCTGCTGTTGTTGTTTGTGCTTGTTCGGCTGGTGCTTCAGCTGGTGCTGCAAAAAAGCACATTTTAAACCAAATGATTTAGAATGAGTTAAATCGGTTGTACTGCATGCATTTCTCATCAACGCTATGCTGTCTAGCATTTCTGACAGATTTGTAAGTTATAGCTTTATGATCTTTCAAATTGCAAAATAAACATGAGGAATCACCTACAATTAAAAGACAAATATAACTTCACGGCACCGGACAGCAAAATTACATAAACATGACATAAACATGACATTACCACTAATAATTTAGAATGAGGGTGGAATACATACCCAAAACTGTCTGACCATTGGAATTTAACTGTATGTCCACTCCTTTGCCCAATCTCTTCTTCATGCTTTCTATGGTTCTTGAATTTCTAGCATTGTTGTAGTGACACAAAATATTTCGCATCAAAAAGACATGCGATGAGGGAGTCATCATGTTGAGAAAATGATTGTTTTTCCTCATTCCAGCAAAGAGCTGTTCAGCACACGGGCTGTTGATCCAACCACGTAACTCTGGGACCAGTTCCACCTTTCGCAAGACATCCCTGGCATCTTTTGAGTTTGCCTCATGAAATCTATCATAAAGAGCATAATGCTCAGACGATCCAGTTATAGGGTGGCCATTTTCATCAGGAACTGGCTTCTTGGTGACTAGCCATGGCAAGCTCACTTTTATCTGTCCAGTAGTGGCACATCTGATGTTATCTTCAGTAGGCTCAAGTAACCTACCCCCATGAGGTTTGAAGGGTAATGATTCTGGATCTCTTAGGTTGGTATGTGTTGCCAACCCTCTCGCAAAATCATATAATACAATGTTTGGAAAATGTTTCATCGACAATAAAAGGTCAGCAAAGTCCCGGGGGCTCTCAGCCCTTATGTTGAACTTAACACCATACACCACAGCACAAGGACAGGTGACCACAGCCCATCCACCTGTTTAAGGAAACTGTAAATCAGAGTGCAACCATTCCAAGTAATGAAACTAAGAACTGTCTGTAAAAACGGTCTCTCAGTAATAGAACACAACTTACCAGAAGCTCCCCAGATCTGTGAAAACACCTTATCATAACTCGCTCTGTTCTTCATTTCTTGTTGAAGTCTCGTTACCAGGTCCATCCGTGAGCCTTTGGGGTCTATGCCACACTGTCGGCACAGAGCACGCACAGCTTCCATCTATAATGAACATTAGTATAGTTGGTCTGGCGTGGTTCAAAAACACACATCTTTGACAAAACTGACAAAAATTGACTTAAGTTCAGTACCTTGAGCTTAAGAAGTTCATCAGTCAGTCGGTCCTCTGTGAGGTTAAACTCAGATTCCTCCTTTGCACTACAAGCAGAATACACTTCTTTGTATTCAGTGTTGAGTACAACATCCCTATCTCTTGTGTGAGGACCAATCCACGGAGCCCAACTATGGTAACTGGGATGGACGACAAATGGGTTTGACTTGTTGCCTTTAAATGATGTTAGAAAATATTATTAACATAACAGTACATTATTCCACGATAAACAAAGTAAATGCTAGAATACTGTCATCCCACCTAGAACATTGTGCGGACTGTACTTACTTGGGACCAACCCACGGCTGATCATTTCAAGGGAAACCATCTCCCAGAAATTTTCAACACTTACCTTTCCATCAAAAGTCTGAGATGGTTCCTCAATGCTGCTCACTAAGGAAAGCAAGACTTAAGTAAGCATGTTCCAAACAGTCATAGCTGGATATGTGGTGCTTGAAACAATGTAAGACTAAGAAAATGAATAAATGTGTTCACTTACCAGGCATGCTAAAAACGCCCTTCTCATGAAGGTCCATCACAACAGATACTGGATGATAACCACACGATACACAAGCATATGTGTAACCGAGGTCTGACAGTGCTTCAAAGCTTAAATAAGCCTGCAGGACCCTTTCCCTGGATGGATAGATTTTACCAGAGGTCTTCTCCAACACATCCATGGCACTCCCTACTGCCTGATGAGTCTGTGAAATTGATGTATGACATTTAAAGGCTTTACAATATATTATTTTGATAAAGTATTCGTAATTGTTTTAAATGATTAAAACAACAGAACATGGTTCCTACCTGAAGTGTATTGCGTAGAAAATGGCACATGTATATGGACAGAAGTGTGTGGTCATCGAAATTGTGGACACCATCAGTCCACTCCTGGTATCGATATGCCATACCACACCTGTAGCACCATTTTCTGTACACTGAAATTCCTAATGGACACAAGCACCAGTAAATGTTACACATTTATCTTTCACCATTTTACACTGTGACATGTCTCTATACTTTGCACAGTACTAAAAGCCAGTGTATGAAATTATCTCAGTAAGCATACAAGTGTGAATTGCTGGGAAGGAGGCTAAGCTGCTGATAGTGGAAGTCATGGCTACACTGACATTTACAGTACATGTAGTGAGTAATGAAATGTTAAAATATCGATAAATATTTAAATAAAGAGAGAACATACCTTCTATGACATCAGTGATTGTTAGGATTTTAGCCTTAGATGTAATCAGCACAGGTTCGCTTAGAGGAGTGGGCTCTAAACATTCTGAGCAAAAGGTTTCTGATGGTATGAAGTGCACAGGGAAATGAATGGTCTTGACCACGTCTGAGGGGAAAATCGCAGGCAGTTTCTTCTTATGAAAAATGTATTGAACCATCCGCGACAGATTTTTGCCTTCAGGTGAGTATGGAGCTCCTTCTTCTAGGTCAAAACTTTCCATGTCAATTGGAAAATGTTCTGTGATGTTCTCCTCCACACTTCTGGTTTTTCTGAAGAGTGCCTGGTCTGTTTCAAATAAATGCCACTTGGCAACATATTTAGGTATGCATGACTGCCTTGGGTTCGCGCAAGGACAATGCCATGAAATGATTTTAGAATTGTACCTTACCACCACTCTGCCAAGCCGGCTGTAATAGGAGATAGTTGACTCGTATACAGAAATGTGCTTTTTGTAGGGGGGTCCACACACAGTCACCAGACAGGACAACGGGACTCCTGCATCATTTGCTTCTCTCTGACGTACCAAACACCTTTCCTTTTTGTCTTCCCCAAACCACTTGTCATGTACCATCACCTGCAAAACATCCTCTGTAAGTGATGGAGTGTCCATTCTGGCTGGAGGGCAGTACACGAGGGACTGAATGTGGTGGCACTCAAATGGACGAAGGTTTGACCTCTCTGCAAACTCTGCATTAATTCTGCAGATATCCAGCTCACACATTGTTTTTTGTTCAGGACCCCATGTCCTTTTAATGACACGTACTGGTGTGCTGGGTGCTATAAAAGACTTTGCTACTGCAAACACTCCATTTGTGTAATCAACACACTGAGCACTGAGGTGGTTCTGTGCCGTAATGTCCATTTTGATGGGAGTGTGACGTCTTCGAAGATGTATCCGTAGGTTCCGTCTATTAAGGATTAGGCCACAGCTAGTACACTTCACTGTTTTCTGCTTTCTTTGGGTGAGAGGGTGGTAGTGCTGGTGCTGCTGAGGAGCCAGGATCAGAGGAACATGAAGAAAGTGAGGGGTGGAGGATGGGGACTGGGGGAGGGGGACATGCAGCTTCAGAAGCAGTAAAGGAGGGAGCAGGAGAGGCGGGAGGTGACTGATGCGCTTCCGTTGTGGTTGGCTTGGTTTCACTGATGCATTGGGATACATGATGTTTAAACTGGTCTTTGCGTATTATTGTTTGGCTGCAATAAAGACAATGAAAGTGTCCTGTGGGTCTGCAATAATTGTTGCATTTGCTGATGAAGAAACCTGCAAGACGGCAACATGAAGACCAAAGCTATCAACAGAAAAGAAAGGTATACACAGAACGGGACTGGGGGAGTGAGGTCAGGAGTAGCTGATCAGAAAGTTACAGTGTCAAACAAAACACAAACATAGGTAAATTAGCTTACCAATATTCACATGACTTCAGGGACTCCCACTAAGGAACTCCACATCATTTTGTCTATCTTGATTGTAAGAAGTGCATTCTACATTTAAGCATGTGTATGTTTTAAAACCACCAAAATCAATAGACCAATAAACATCATTAGGAATTACCTCTATGCTGTACTGCATGTCTCACGTGGCTCTGAATGTGTGTTGTAAATTTGAATTGTTGGTCAGTTGCATAAGTGCAGCATGGGCATCTGAACACACCGTCTAGGCAAAACCTTGTTGCATCAGGACTGGCCTGTAAATGCGTTGGATGCTTTAAAACATAAACAATAAAACATTGTGTAAACTTACTGTTACTCTGAGGTGCACGCTCATTCTAACAACATAACATGCATGCAGAAGTAATGCAGCTTGTAAGGTTATCAGGCTGTGATATCGATAAAATATCTTATAGAGCATTCATATCATCAGCATTAACTTGAGTATCCTGAGCATCATAATATAGCCTAAACATCTGCATAATTAACAATCATAATATACTATTTTTACATAAATACCATTGAGGTTGTTGGTGTAATTTAATAATATATCGGTCACATACTCACATCCTGACAAAGATGTATTTAGTTGTATTTTGTTATCAGGGTGATCGTCCGTTCGCAGGCCACTTTGGCCATGTGGTGTAGTCATAAACCGTCGCGGATGTTTACCCGAAACCGGGGCATCAAACAAAGAATAAGGATTCCTTAGACAACCCATTTCAAAATATGGCAGCAACAAACGGAGTGCCCAGTTATTTCAAATAAACCATGACCTTTTTTTTAAAGTATTGAAGCACTTTTCTACCAATGTGAATAATAAACATTTTAGACAAAAAAAATCAACGAATAACGCTGGTAATTCGTTGTCAAAATGAGCGTACGGCATTAGCCCAGAAGAGGGGTGGCAATTTGCATATGTGAAAGCCTATGTGAATGAGACACAGGTCCAAAACTTTTAACTAGAGACACAATATTTAAGTAGAGGCATACCCAAGCGAAACAAGAGAAAGTGTGAAACAAGCACAACTACTTTAGCCCAAGTTTTTAAAAATGAGAAAAAGCCGTAATCAGTTTAACAGTTTTATTTCAATGTCAAAGAGAAAAAAAAACACTTCACCAAAGGCGAAGATCCATCCATAGCGGCTCTGGGTCCCGTCAGCGTAGCACAAAGCTAGCGTGATCTAGGCTGCCATTATCCAAGGAGCAGGGCCAGGCGCGTGCCAGCCGTTTGAACAATGCGGGCGAAATAACTGCCTTATGGGATGCGAAGCTTGCGCATGCGCAGTGACGCAGACGCGCCTTTCAAAATGGCGGCGGCAGCAACACACGCGAAAGATCGATCTCCTGTATTTTCTTAGTTTTATTCTAAACAAGATGCCCCGATTTCATTTAAATACATTTAATAGCTGTAGGAACTAGTGAGCGGTATTTAGCAACATGCTATGTTAGAATAATGCCATCAAACGTGTCTGTTAAGCATATCACAGCGGACATACACGGAGGAAACATGGGGTAGAATCAAACAGGCCACAGGCTTTGAGATAGGCTGGCTCCCCAAGCTATTACCCCCATTTAGCCCGAATGTCATAGACCTCTCCCCCCCCCCCCACATCCTGACAAAGATGTATTTAGTTGTATTTTGTTATCAGGGTGATCGTCCGTTCGCAGGCCACTTTGGCCATGTGGTGTAGTCATAAACCGTCGCGGATGTTTACCCGAAACCGGGGCATCAAACAAAGAATAAGGATTCCTTAGACAACCCATTTCAAAATATGGCAGCAACAAACGGAGTGCCCAGTTATTTCAAATAAACCATGACCTTTTTTTTAAAGTATTGAAGCACTTTTCTACCAATGTGAATAATAAACATTTTAGACAAAAAAAATCAACGAATAACGCTGGTAATTCGTTGTCAAAATGAGCGTACGGCATTAGCCCAGAAGAGGGGTGGCAATTTGCATATGTGAAAGCCTATGTGAATGAGACACAGGTCCAAAACTTTTAACTAGAGACACAATATTTAAGTAGAGGCATACCCAAGCGAAACAAGAGAAAGTGTGAAACAAGCACAACTACTTTAGCCCAAGTTTTTAAAAATGAGAAAAAGCCGTAATCAGTTTAACAGTTTTATTTCAATGTCAAAGAGAAAAAAAAACACTTCACCAAAGGCGAAGATCCATCCATAGCGGCTCTGGGTCCCGTCAGCGTAGCACAAAGCTAGCGTGATCTAGGCTGCCATTATCCAAGGAGCAGGGCCAGGCGCGTGCCACCCGTTTGAACAATGCGGGCGAAATAACTGCCTTATGGGATGCGAAGCTTGCGCATGCGCAGTGACGCAGACGCGCCTTTCAAAATGGCGGCGGCAGCAACACACGCGAAAGATCGATCTCCTGTATTTTCTTAGTTTTATTCTAAACAAGATGCCCCGATTTCATTTAAATACATTTAATAGCTGTAGGAACTAGTGAGCGGTATTTAGCAACATGCTATGTTAGAATAATGCCATCAAACGTGTCTGTTAAGCATATCACAGCGGACATACACGGAGGAAACATGGGGTAGAATCAAACAGGCCACAGGCTTTGAGATAGGCTGGCTCCCCAAGCTATTGCCCCCATTTAGCCCGAATGTCATAGACCTCTCCCCCCCCCCACATCCTGACAAAGATGTATTTAGTTGTATTTTGTTATCAGGGTGATCGTCCGTTCGCAGGCCACTTTGGCCATGTGGTGTAGTCATAAACCGTCGCGGATGTTTACCCGAAACCGGGGCATCAAACAAAGAATAAGGATTCCTTAGACAACCCATTTCAAAATATGGCAGCAACAAACGGAGTGCCCAGTTATTTCAAATAAACCATGACCTTTTTTTTAAAGTATTGAAGCACTTTTCTACCAATGTGAATAATAAACATTTTAGACAAAAAAAATCAACGAATAACGCTGGTAATTCGTTGTCAAAATGAGCGTACGGCATTAGCCCAGAAGAGGGGTGGCAATTTGCATATGTGAAAGCCTATGTGAATGAGACACAGGTCCAAAACTTTTAACTAGAGACACAATATTTAAGTAGAGGCATACCCAAGCGAAACAAGAGAAAGTGTGAAACAAGCACAACTACTTTAGCCCAAGTTTTTAAAAATGAGAAAATGCCGTAATCAGTTTAACAGTTTTATTTCAATGTCAAAGAGAAAAAAAAACACTTCACCAAAGGCGAAGATCCATCCATAGCGGCTCTGGGTCCCGTCAGTGTAGCACAAAGCTAGCGTGATCTAGGCTGCCATTATCCAAGGAGCAGGGCCAGGCGCGTGCCACCCGTTTGAACAATGCGGGCGAAATAACTGCCTTATGGGATGCGAAGCTTGCGCATGCGCAGTGACGCAGACGCGCCTTTCAAAATGGCGGCGGCAGCAACACACGCGAAAGATCGATCTCCTGTATTTTCTTAGTTTTATTCTAAACAAGATGCCCCGATTTCATTTAAATACATTTAATAGCTGTAGGAACTAGTGAGCGGTATTTAGCAACATGCTATGTTAGAATAATGCCATCAAACGTGTCTGTTAAGCATATCACAGCGGACATACACGGAGGAAACATGGGGTAGAATCAAACAGGCCACAGGCTTTGAGATAGGCTGGCTCCCCAAGCTATTGCCCCCATTTAGCCCGAATGTCATAGACCTCTCCCCCCCCCCACATCCTGACAAAGATGTATTTAGTTGTATTTTGTTATCAGGGTGATCGTCCGTTCGCAGGCCACTTTGGCCATGTGGTGTAGTCATAAACCGTCGCGGATGTTTACCCGAAACCGGGGCATCAAACAAAGAATAAGGATTCCTTAGACAACCCATTTCAAAATATGGCAGCAACAAACGGAGTGCCCAGTTATTTCAAATAAACCATGACCTTTTTTTTAAAGTATTGAAGCACTTTTCTACCAATGTGAATAATAAACATTTTAGACAAAAAAAATCAACGAATAACGCTGGTAATTCGTTGTCAAAATGAGCGTACGGCATTAGCCCAGAAGAGGGGTGGCAATTTGCATATGTGAAAGCCTATGTGAATGAGACACAGGTCCAAAACTTTTAACTAGAGACACAATATTTAAGTAGAGGCATACCCAAGCGAAACAAGAGAAAGTGTGAAACAAGCACAACTACTTTAGCCCAAGTTTTTAAAAATGAGAAAAAGCCGTAATCAGTTTAACAGTTTTATTTCAATGTCAAAGAGAAAAAAAAACACTTCACCAAAGGCGAAGATCCATCCATAGCGGCTCTGGGTCCCGTCAGTGTAGCACAAAGCTAGCGTGATCTAGGCTGCCATTATCCAAGGAGCAGGGCCAGGCGCGTGCCACCCGTTTGAACAATGCGGGCGAAATAACTGCCTTATGGGATGCGAAGCTTGCGCATGCGCAGTGACGCAGACGCGCCTTTCAAAATGGCGGCGGCAGCAACACACGCGAAAGATCGATCTCCTGTATTTTCTTAGTTTTATTCTAAACAAGATGCCCCGATTTCATTTAAATACATTTAATAGCTGTAGGAACTAGTGAACGGTATTTAGCAACATGCTATGTTAGAATAATGCCATCAAACGTGTCTGTTAAGCATATCACAGCGGACATACACGGAGGAAACATGGGGTAGAATCAAACAGGCCACAGGCTTTGAGATAGGCTGGCTCCCCAAGCTATTGCCCCCATTTAGCCCGAATGTCATAGACCTCTCCCCCCCCCCACATCCTGACAAAGATGTATTTAGTTGTATTTTGTTATCAGGGTAATCGTCCGTTCGCAGGCCACTTTGGCCATGTGGTGTAGTCATAAACCGTCGCGGATGTTTACCCGAAACCGGGGCATCAAACAAAGAATAAGGATTCCTTAGACAACCCATTTCAAAATATGGCAGCAACAAACGGAGTGCCCAGTTATTTCAAATAAACCATGACCTTTTTTTAAAGTATTGAAGCACTTTTCTACCAATGTGAATAATAAACATTTTAGACAAAAAAAATCAACGAATAACGCTGGTAATTCGTTGTCAAAATGAGCGTACGGCATTAGCCCAGAAGAGGGGTGGCAATTTGCATATGTGAAAGCCTATGTGAATGAGACACAGGTCCAAAACTTTTAACTAGAGACACAATATTTAAGTAGAGGCATACCCAAGCGAAACAAGAGAAAGTGTGAAACAAGCACAACTACTTTAGCCCAAGTTTTTAAAAATGAGAAAAAGCCGTAATCAGTTTAACAGTTTTATTTCAATGTCAAAGAGAAAAAAAAACACTTCACCAAAGGCGAAGATCCATCCATAGCGGCTCTGGGTCCCGTCAGTGTAGCACAAAGCTAGCGTGATCTAGGCTGCCATTATCCAAGGAGCAGGGCCAGGCGCGTGCCACCCGTTTGAACAATGCGGGCGAAATAACTGCCTTATGGGATGCGAAGCTTGCGCATGCGCAGTGACGCAGACGCGCCTTTCAAAATGGCGGCGGCAGCAACACACGCGAAAGATCGATCTCCTGTATTTTCTTAGTTTTATTCTAAACAAGATGCCCCGATTTCATTTAAATACATTTAATAGCTGTAGGAACTAGTGAGCGGTATTTAGCAACATGCTATGTTAGAATAATGCCATCAAACGTGTCTGTTAAGCATATCACAGCGGACATACACGGAGGAAACATGGGGTAGAATCAAACAGGCCACAGGCTTTGAGATAGGCTGGCTCCCCAAGCTATTGCCCCCATTTAGCCCGAATGTCATAGACCTCTCCCCCCCCCCACATCCTGACAAAGATGTATTTAGTTGTATTTTGTTATCAGGGTAATCGTCCGTTCGCAGGCCACTTTGGCCATGTGGTGTAGTCATAAACCGTCGCGGATGTTTACCCGAAACCGGGGCATCAAACAAAGAATAAGGATTCCTTAGACAACCCATTTCAAAATATGGCAGCAACAAACGGAGTGCCCAGTTATTTCAAATAAACCATGACCTTTTTTTTAAAGTATTGAAGCACTTTTCTACCAATGTGAATAATAAACATTTTAGACAAAAAAAATCAACGAATAACGCTGGTAATTCGTTGTCAAAATGAGCGTACGGCATTAGCCCAGAAGAGGGGTGGCAATTTGCATATGTGAAAGCCTATGTGAATGAGACACAGGTCCAAAACTTTTAACTAGAGACACAATATTTAAGTAGAGGCATACCCAAGCGAAACAAGAGAAAGTGTGAAACAAGCACAACTACTTTAGCCCAAGTTTTTAAAAATGAGAAAAAGCCGTAATCAGTTTAACAGTTTTATTTCAATGTCAAAGAGAAAAAAAAACACTTCACCAAAGGCGAAGATCCATCCATAGCGGCTCTGGGTCCCGTCAGTGTAGCACAAAGCTAGCGTGATCTAGGCTGCCATTATCCAAGGAGCAGGGCCAGGCGCGTGCCACCCGTTTGAACAATGCGGGCGAAATAACTGCCTTATGGGATGCGAAGCTTGCGCATGCGCAGTGACGCAGACGCGCCTTTCAAAATGGCGGCGGCAGCAACACACGCGAAAGATCGATCTCCTGTATTTTCTTAGTTTTATTCTAAACAAGATGCCCCGATTTCATTTAAATACATTTAATAGCTGTAGGAACTAGTGAGCGGTATTTAGCAACATGCTATGTTAGAATAATGCCATCAAACGTGTCTGTTAAGCATATCACAGCGGACATACACGGAGGAAACATGGGGTAGAATCAAACAGGCCACAGGCTTTGAGATAGGCTGGCTCCCCAAGCTATTGCCCCCATTTAGCCCGAATGTCATAGACCTCTCCCCCCCCCCCACATCCTGACAAAGATGTATTTAGTTGTATTTTGTTATCAGGGTGATCGTCCGTTCGCAGGCCACTTTGGCCATGTGGTGTAGTCATAAACCGTCGCGGATGTTTACCCGAAACCGGGGCATCAAACAAAGAATAAGGATTCCTTAGACAACCCATTTCAAAATATGGCAGCAACAAACGGAGTGCCCAGTTATTTCAAATAAACCATGACCTTTTTTTTAAAGTATTGAAGCACTTTTCTACCAATGTGAATAATAAACATTTTAGACAAAAAAAATCAACGAATAACGCTGGTAATTCGTTGTCAAAATGAGCGTACGGCATTAGCCCAGAAGAGGGGTGGCAATTTGCATATGTGAAAGCCTATGTGAATGAGACACAGGTCCAAAACTTTTAACTAGAGACACAATATTTAAGTAGAGGCATACCCAAGCGAAACAAGAGAAAGTGTGAAACAAGCACAACTACTTTAGCCCAAGTTTTTAAAAATGAGAAAAAGCCGTAATCAGTTTAACAGTTTTATTTCAATGTCAAAGAGAAAAAAAAACACTTCACCAAAGGCGAAGATCCATCCATAGCGGCTCTGGGTCCCGTCAGTGTAGCACAAAGCTAGCGTGATCTAGGCTGCCATTATCCAAGGAGCAGGGCCAGGCGCGTGCCACCCGTTTGAACAATGCGGGCGAAATAACTGCCTTATGGGATGCGAAGCTTGCGCATGCGCAGTGACGCAGACGCGCCTTTCAAAATGGCGGCGGCAGCAACACACGCGAAAGATCGATCCCCTGTATTTTCTTAGTTTTATTCTAAACAAGATGCCCCGATTTCATTTAAATACATTTAATAGCTGTAGGAACTAGTGAGCGGTATTTAGCAACATGCTATGTTAGAATAATGCCATCAAACGTGTCTGTTAAGCATATCACAGCGGACATACACGGAGGAAACATGGGGTAGAATCAAACAGGCCACAGGCTTTGAGATAGGCTGGCTCCCCAAGCTATTGCCCCCATTTAGCCCGAATGTCATAGACCTCTCCCCCCCCCCACATCCTGACAAAGATGTATTTAGTTGTATTTTGTTATCAGGGTGATCGTCCGTTCGCAGGCCACTTTGGCCATGTGGTGTAGTCATAAACCGTCGCGGATGTTTACCCGAAACCGGGGCATCAAACAAAGAATAAGGATTCCTTAGACAACCCATTTCAAAATATGGCAGCAACAAACGGAGTGCCCAGTTATTTCAAATAAACCATGACCTTTTTTTTAAAGTATTGAAGCACTTTTCTACCAATGTGAATAATAAACATTTTAGACAAAAAAAATCAACGAATAACGCTGGCAATTCGTTGTCAAAATGAGCGTACGGCATTAGCCCAGAAGAGGGGTGGCAATTTGCATATGTGAAAGCCTATGTGAATGAGACACAGGTCCAAAACTTTTAACTAGAGACACAATATTTAAGTAGAGGCATACCCAAGCGAAACAAGAGAAAGTGTGAAACAAGCACAACTATTTTAGCGGTGAGGGTAAAATGCGGACCGTTTACAAACAGCGGATTCCGTGTTTAATAGTGTTGAGGCAATGTTTTCTAGCCATTTAAGAAAGGCAGCAAAGGTTTTTTTTTATACCTTTAAACATTAACAAAAACCGCTAATGTCTTTTCTTTAAAATTTTCAAGTCTATTTCTGTCTGGTTTTTCGCGATAAGTTGCGTGAACGCCTGAGTTAGTGTGTTTTTGGGGCTTGGATACACATCGAGGTCCTGACAGAAATAATTATGTCTGCTTTCACAGACCTAAAGTTAAACTTTAAAGCCCATCGGCGTGTGTGTGTGTGTGTGTGTGTGCTTGTGCACATGAGCACAAGCACATGGTTCAATGTAACTGTAGCAGCTTATTCCATTCATTCATTGTGCACATACACACATACACTCACCTAAAGGATTATTAGGAACACCATACTAATATGGTGTTTGACCCCCTTTCGCCTTCAGAACTGCCTTAATTCTACGTGGCATTGATTCAACAAGGTGCTGAAAGCATTCTTTAGAAATGTTGGCCCATATTGATAGGATAGCATCTTGCAGTTGATGGAGATTTGTGGGATGCACATCCAGGGCACGAAGCTCCCGTTCCAACACATCCCGAAGATGCTCTATTGGGTTGAGATCTGGTGACTGTTGGGGCCATTGTAGTACAGTGAACTCATTGTCATGTTCAAGAAATCAATTTGAAATGATTCGAGCTTTGTGACATGGTGCATTATCCTGCTGGAAGTAGCCATCAGAGGATGGGTACATGGTGGTCATAAAGGGATGGACATGGTCAGAAACAATGCTCAGGTAGGCCGTGGCATTTAAACGATGCCCAATTGGCACTAAGGTACGGTGGCCGATAAGGGCAAATCAAATTAACTTTTCAGAAAACAAAATTACAAAAGTCAAGACAAATTAACAAAGCCAAGCAAAAACGAACACACTTACAAGTGCCCAAACAAATTTACAAGCGCGGAAACAAATTTACAAGTTCCAAAATAAATATACATGCGACGAAACAAATTTACGAGATGAGAAACACTTTTACCAGTCCTCAAAACAAATTTACAAGTGGAGAATCATACGGAAAGGGTAGGTACGCGCTGCACAGGAAGTGCCTAATTATTGCTTGCCTTTTGTGTCAATCAAGCGGTTTCGCGAGGGGAAAGTTGCTGAGGGGGTTCAGTCTTGAAACGGCAGCTGGCAGGAGGAAGTGACGTCACAGGCACCCGCCAAGGCAGGTAGCGGCAGCTGCCAGTTCTTAGTGGCAGCTGCCACTTCTGTCCGTCGCTAGTGGCGCTTAACAGTGGCAGGTCCCGTTCGAATACAGTGCCTGCCGGGGTACAGAGACAGCCACCGCCGCTCGTGGAAGTAAACCCGAGATGCTGTGCACGGCTACGATAAACTGGGATACGGAAATAAATTGAGGACTTGTTTAATCTTTATATGACTACGAATTATATTATTGTTGCTGACTGTACATCTCTTTAAGATAATATTTGAGAAAACAATGATTGTACTGTCGCTAGTGGCGCTAAATAGTGACAGGAGCCGTTCGGGAACAGTGCCTGCCTGTAGTGGCAGGTCTAGTGGCAGGTGCCGTTCAGATACAGCAGAGAGGCACCTACCCGCCACTCCTGGAAGTAGCCTAAACCAGAGATTCTGTACATCGGCTACATGATCAAAAGCAATGATTGTGCTGTCGCTAGTGGCGCTAAACAGTGACAGGAGCCGTTCGGGAACAGTGCCTGCCGGTAGTGGCAGGTCCCGTGGCAGGTCTAGTGGCAGGTGACGTTCAGATACAGTAGAGAGGCACCTACCCGCCAATCCTGGAAGTAGCTTAAACCAGAGATTCTGTACATCGGCTAAATGATCAACTGCAATAGTTCGGTAAAGTTGGAACGATATTGGCAGATTCGAACTTCGCGGCTCAATAAATCTTAAACAAAACGTTCTTACAATACAATATACGGGTCTATTTAACAGTGGTAAGGTAGACAATGAGCTACAACCGGATTTTCGTCCAAACAATATGTATTTACAGAAATACGGATAACATTGCTCCCTATGAGCAGTCCGCTGTCTGAGGAGAGCTTAGGGACCGTCTACAAAGTGCAAATCGACAACGGATAATGTCAATAACTTCGCTTCCAAAGAGTGAAGAGCCACCAAAATCACTAAAGGCTTTTGGAATGTTATCATGGTCATACTACACCCCTTAGTTTGGTTAAATGTACCTACGTCTATTTCTAAAGAATTTATATTAGGAATAACATTCAATAACTTTGCTCCTATCAACTGTACTACCACCAAAATCACTACACACATCTAGGGTGTCATCATGGTCATATTACAACACTTAGTTTGGTGAAAAAAATCATTATTATTAAATAAAATGCAATAACTTTGCTCCTATCAATTGTAGCGCCACCAAAATTACTATATACTTTTGCAATTTAATTATGGTAGGACTGCACCACTTAGGTTGGGAAAATGTGGCTTAGTTTATTGTTAAAGGGATTTTATTGGCAATAAAATCAACTTTCCCCTCGCGAAACCGCTTGATTGACACAAAAGGCAAGCAATAATTAGGCACTTCCTGTGCAGCGCGTACCTACCCTTTCCGTATGATTCTCCACTTGTAAATTTGTTTTGAGGACTGGTAAAAGGGTTTTCATCTCGTAAATTTGTTTCGTCGCATGTATATTTATTTTGGAACTTGTAAATTTGTTTCCGCGCTTGTAAATTTGTTTGGGCACTTGTAAGTGTGTTCGTCTTTGCTTGGCTTTGTTAATTTGTCTTGACTTTTGTAATTTTGTTTTCTGAAAAGTTAATTTGATTTGCCCTTATCGGCCACCGTACTAAGGGGCCTAAAGTGTGCCAAGAAAACATCCCCCACACCATTACACCACCACCAGCAGCCTGCACAGTGGTAACAAGGCATGATGGATCCATGTTCTCATTCTGTTTACGCCAAATTCTGACTCTACCATTTGAATGTCTCAACAGAAATCGAGACTCATCAGACCAGGCAACATTTTTCCAGTCTTCAACTGTCCAATTTTGGTGAGCTCGTGCAAATTGTAGCCTCTTTTTCCTATTTGTAGTGGAGATGAGTGGTACCCGGTGGGGTCTTCTGCTGTTGTAGCCCATCCGCCTCAAGGTTGTGCGTGTTGTGGCTTCACAAATGCTTTGCTGCATACCTCGGTTGTAACGAGTGGTTATTTCAGCCAAAGTTGCTCTTCTATCAGCTTGAATCAGTCGGACCATTCTCCTCTGACCTCTAGCATCAACAAGGCATTTTCGCCCAACGGGACTGCCGCATACTGGATGTTTTTCCCTTTGCACACCATTCTTTGTAAACCCTAGAAATGGTTGTGCGTGAAAATCCCAGTAACTGAGCAGATTGTGAAATACTCAGACCGGCCCGTCTGGCACCAACAACTATGCCACGCTCAAAATTGCTTAAATCACCTTTCTTTCCCATTCTGACATTCAGTTTGGAGTTCAGGAGATTGTCTTGACCAGGACCACACCCCTAAATGCATTGAAGCAACTGCCATGTGATTGGTTGATTAGATAATTGCATTAATGAGAAATTGAACAGGTGTTCCTAATAATCCTTTAGGTGAGCATATATGCTATGTCTAGATCTCCTGGGGAAATCAAGAGTGTTGCCCACAAACATTGTTCAGCTTTTGGCCTAACATGGTCCTTGCGTGTTTTAAAGTTGCGTGAAGTGGAGTGAGGAGCATTCTGAACATCAAACTATTTTAAGATAAATTGTCTGTAACAGGAAATTTAGTTTCTCAATTTATTTCTTATATATTATTTTGTTAATTATTGAGTTCAAAGTTTTGTAGTAAATGGTGATATTGTCATCAATTTGGTGATAATGCGAGCCAAACATTTCTCGAAAATGACATTTGCATACAGTAAGTAAAACATTCTGAAATCATATTTCTATTTTATTCTGCTGCTGCTTACATGTTTACATCTCTGTCTCTCTCGCTCTCTCTCTCCAGGACAGTGAAAGTAGGACTATTTACCCTTGTTTATGTAGCTGTAGGATGGCCATAATATAGTTTCAATCCGATATCGATGTAATGCTTGTCTGTGATGATTGGTTAACATATTGATTGGTGTATTAATATAGCCGGAAAGTAATAAAACCCATTGCAATCAAGTATACAGTGCCTTATAAAAGTATTCAGTTATCATAATTTTACTCAATTACAAAGGATAGTTAAACGTTTTCCAAATGAGCATTTTATTGCATTTCCAAAGGCACTGTAACTTATTTCTGTGCCAACATTAAAATTAAATAAACTTATGATTTAATGTCGATATGAGATGACAAATTATTCACAAATGATACAGAGGTGCCACTCATTTCCACATACAGTAACTCATCACAATTGGGTGCCACTGTGCTTTTTAATGAAAAGCTGATAAAACTTAAAATGTGGTTCGGTCATGTGTGTAGTCTGTGTGTAGACAAGGAAACAGAGGCATAGTAGCTGTTATTTTTTTATTCCAAAGTCATCCAATTTGCTATTTTCCTTACATACCCACCCATTCACTCACTCACTCACTGACCCACCCACCCATTCACACACCCAAGTCTTCCGTAAGGTGTTTGCAGAACTCGCTGCAGAACCCAGGCTGTGTGAAGTTCCCCTCGTCTTCCACGCCCAATGTAGCCTATGGGACAATAAATAATAAGCAAGCATACTTAGTATCAAAACAGAGCAACAATGTTTTTCATTGCATACTTTCAAGAAAATATTCAGGACCTGACACACAATAAATTGTTCTGGTGACTTTCTTTTTGCAACCACTGACTTCAGCAACAATTGTCAACATTCTTACACAGTATGCATACCTGGTAAGCTGTTCTTATAAGTCTCTAGACAGTGCTGGCAGCATTCCAGGCGATACAATCGTCGGAATTGTGCTTGATAGGCCGCACTGTACAGTTTCCATGGGACTACACCTGTAGGTTTCAAATTTAAGAATGATTCATTAGAGTAAAATCCCTTGTTAATGGGAATACAAACATCCTAACTCAAAGGGTATTCAAATATCATAATATGTTTTATACCTACTGTCAAGCCACTGAAAATGCGCTCGGGCACGGAATGTTTCCCTTCCGACTAAGTCCCAAAAAAAGGTGACAAACAAGTGACAGCTTTAAAAAAGCTTTGTCACCCTCGAACAGGACTACTTCTAAAAGGATATCCTCCAGGACGTCGAGGGGGATCTGTGAAAGAAATCATACAAGCACGCAAATATTATTTTACAATAGTTCTGTAATATAACAAAAACAGACAAAAATAGCATGACTTCTACATTCCAACTCCAACTGCTTAAAATGAAGCTCATTGTTTTCACATTTTTGTAGGGTACAGCACAGTAAGCACAGAGAAAAAAAGAGAAAAACAGCAGGTTCAGCTGTAAGATCAGCTACATAAATACCTGTTCAATGGAGATGGAACCCATTCCTCCTCCTCTACCATCTGTGCTTTCAACACATTGAATTTTCCTAAAAGAAATTATATTGTCACAACTATTGTAAAACTATGACATATTGTAATGGTATCACATAGAGTTGACTCCACCTGAGGGCACAGGTGTAAAACAATTTGATCACGTTGGGCACCAGACCTGGAAAAAGGCAGTCATGATACTACCAGCTTGTCAGACTGAAAGGCTTATATGCATATGGGTCAGAACAATGCATCAGAGTGATAAATATTACAGCATCAACTTTGTAAGGTGTATCAATCCCCACTAGGGTTGTAACGGTATACCGGTATGGCGGTTTATTGTGATATTGACATGTACGATTATCATATCATGCACATTTGCCTATCCGCGGTTTGGAAAAAAAAAAAAGAAACCAGATCTCACCTGCGCTGCTGTGTATATGCAACTTCTTTCCGCTTTACTGCTTAGACTCCACCCATAAATGCACAGCGGCGAAAATGTCCGATAGTGGCTGCAAATTCTAATCTCTATTTCCTGCCGAAAAAAAAATTAAAATCTGCAGTATGGGAATATTTTGGGTATCCGAAAAATGATCGTGGGGTGGATATCCAGTTTGCAAGAAATGTGGACGAACAGTGGCCGCAAAAGGAGGAAATACGTCGAACATGTTCTCCCATATTCGCGAACACCATCCCTCCGTGAAGATAAAGGTAAGTTCCATTTATAACTTAAAGCCGTATTATTTCTGTGATGCAGAGGGAATCCCGGAATCCAGTCATGTAATTGGAGTCAATTACAGTATAATTCAGATGCCACGTAAAATGTCCGATTTGATAGATAGATGGATGAATAAATCAAAATATAGCTGTGCAGCAAATTAAATCGCGATGTGCGTCTGTGAATATACAGCGCAAAAAGGCTGCCGCTTGCTCATTAACCAACTACCCTCCCCCCCCCCCCACACACACACACACACACACACACACACACACACACACACACACACACACACACACACACAGCGGCACAGATGATTATTTTGTCCTCCAGGTTCGTGTGCCGCCCCCCATAGAATCCCTCCCGGCGCCCTCCCAACTTCATCCCTTATCGTCTCCGCTCGCCCATCCTCTAGAAAAACGCTTTATTTAGATTATTTTTGTTTTCCTCCAAGTTCGTGTGCCGCCCCCCACGTGACATGAAAAAGTGCCGCCCCAGGCGGCTGCCCCGTTCGCCCATGCCTAAAACCGCCACTGCATGATGATCATGGTTTTTAAAGCGTCTGCTGTCTCATTCACTATGTGAAGACGTGAACACATGAACATATCCAGAGCTACTCTCAAGAGAACACTTAATGATCATTTTATAATTTTATTTAAAAGAATAATCATCAAATACACTAACTGAAAACTCATAGGTGTTTAGTACAAGTGGACACATTCTCTCACCTCAGCGGTCAAGATTGAGCCCTGAAAATCTCAACATGCTTACATTTCTTCATCATAACCTGACCTGAAAAAAAGCAAAGAAATGCATGCTGCTATGATAATCTCAGGAAAATATTAACAAACATGACCCTGCACATATTGCTCTCCCATATATGCTGTTAAAGAGGAAGGACAGTTTGATTTATTCTTGTCTAATATAAAGAGAAATAACTTATTCCTTATTTTGTTCAAATGGGAGATGCGCAGCTTTATTTTATTTATTTTTCCCCCAAAAGTTAGACTCATACTTCCATAAGTTTTTTTTATTTTCATTAAAAAAAAGTTTGTTACAATAAACCATGTTCATCCAAAAACCATATCTCTTTTTATTCATTTAAGGGTCATTGTAGCTGATGATTATACTAATAATAATGATAGTTTAATACCGTATACCACGAAACCGTGATATTTTCTGAGACGATTATCATACCGTGAAAATCTCATACCGTTACAACCCTAATCCCCACCTTCAGATCAGATCACTAAGACCAATTAATCTGACTCCATTAAATTATGCTGCTGTTTGTAATAGGGTCAGTGGTGGCCTAATGGATAGGGAAGTGCACTTGTAATCGAAAGGTGCCACTGAAGTACCCTGAGCAAGGTACCACCCCCAAGCACTGCTCTCCTCTGCAATGTCATGGTGTCATATAGGTTAAATGCAGAGTACACATTTTGTTGTTGTGCACTGTGTGCTGTGGTGTGTCAATGACAACTAATCACTTCACTTATATGCCATGCACTACGAGGCATCACAGAAAATATTTAAAAAGTATGACACAAAAGGAATTGTATTACTGATTAATGAATAGTTTGTTTCCAAGTTATAAATAATATAATAACCTATACATTAGATGTTAAAAGTTATAACACCCATAAACAATGACAACTGTATTACATGAAATGGTTGCCAATTGTTAAATGGTTTCCAAATTTGCGACTAAGAGAGCCCATGCGGCAATCAATCAAATGAGTCAATCAATATATAAACAAACAAACAAATACGGAGGAACAAAACATAAAACATGCACCTCTGAGTCTCTGATTTCCGATCGGGCACTTGTGTGCTCCAGATGTGGTAGTCCCCAGCAGTCATCACTGCACACTGGTAGATCTCCTGTCATACATATCAGACCATGCATGAAAATATTAACCAAATAAGTGTTTCACCACATTTCTGTGATACTGAGCCATCTTATGAAGCATATAACACTTTCTTAGGGTGGCTGAAGGTTGGTATACATTTAGCTGCAGATCAAGTACCCACTGCAAACATACATAAGTATACATATTCTAAAAAACATGGATGTGTTAAGGTTTTTATTAAGTTGTACAACCAGGCCCTCAAAAAATATATATTGTCTTCATACCAGGGGATGCTGCAGTTGTCATACCATGAGCTGGTGCTGCTGTTGTTGTTTGTGCTTGTTCGGCTGGTGCTTCAGCTGGTGCTGCAAAAAAGCACATTTTAAACCAAATGATTTAGAATGAGTTAAATCGGTTGTACTGCATGCATTTCTCATCAACGCTATGCTGTCTAGCATTTCTGACAGATTTGTAAGTTATAGCTTTATGATCTTTCAAATTGCAAAATAAACATGAGGAATCACCTACAATTAAAAGACAAATATAACTTCACGGCACCGGACAGCAAAATTACATAAACATGACATAAACATGACATTACCACTAATAATTTAGAATGAGGGTGGAATACATACCCAAAACTGTCTGACCATTGGAATTTAACTGTATGTCCACTCCTTTGCCCAATCTCTTCTTCATGCTTTCTATGGTTCTTGAATTTCTAGCATTGTTGTAGTGACACAAAATATTTCGCATCAAAAAGACATGCGATGAGGGAGTCATCATGTTGAGAAAATGATTGTTTTTCCTCATTCCAGCAAAGAGCTGTTCAGCACACGGGCTGTTGATCCAACCACGTAACTCTGGGACCAGTTCCACCTTTCGCAAGACATCCCTGGCATCTTTTGAGTTTGCCTCATGAAATCTATCATAAAGAGCATAATGCTCAGACGATCCAGTTATAGGGTGGCCATTTTCATCAGGAACTGGCTTCTTGGTGACTAGCCATGGCAAGCTCACTTTTATCTGTCCAGTAGTGGCACATCTGATGTTATCTTCAGTAGGCTCAAGTAACCTACCCCCATGAGGTTTGAAGGGTAATGATTCTGGATCTCTTAGGTTGGTATGTGTTGCCAACCCTCTCGCAAAATCATATAATACAATGTTTGGAAAATGTTTCATCGACAATAAAAGGTCAGCAAAGTCCCGGGGGCTCTCAGCCCTTATGTTGAACTTAACACCATACACCACAGCACAAGGACAGGTGACCACAGCCCATCCACCTGTTTAAGGAAACTGTAAATCAGAGTGCAACCATTCCAAGTAATGAAACTAAGAACTGTCTGTAAAAACGGTCTCTCAGTAATAGAACACAACTTACCAGAAGCTCCCCAGATCTGTGAAAACACCTTATCATAACTCGCTCTGTTCTTCATTTCTTGTTGAAGTCTCGTTACCAGGTCCATCCGTGAGCCTTTGGGGTCTATGCCACACTGTCGGCACAGAGCACGCACAGCTTCCATCTATAATGAACATTAGTATAGTTGGTCTGGCGTGGTTCAAAAACACACATCTTTGACAAAACTGACAAAAATTGACTTAAGTTCAGTACCTTGAGCTTAAGAAGTTCATCAGTCAGTCGGTCCTCTGTGAGGTTAAACTCAGATTCCTCCTTTGCACTACAAGCAGAATACACTTCTTTGTATTCAGTGTTGAGTACAACATCCCTATCTCTTGTGTGAGGACCAATCCACGGAGCCCAACTATGGTAACTGGGATGGACGACAAATGGGTTTGACTTGTTGCCTTTAAATGATGTTAGAAAATATTATTAACATAACAGTACATTATTCCACGATAAACAAAGTAAATGCTAGAATACTGTCATCCCACCTAGAACATTGTGCGGACTGTACTTACTTGGGACCAACCCACGGCTGATCATTTCAAGGGAAACCATCTCCCAGAAATTTTCAACACTTACCTTTCCATCAAAAGTCTGAGATGGTTCCTCAATGCTGCTCACTAAGGAAAGCAAGACTTAAGTAAGCATGTTCCAAACAGTCATAGCTGGATATGTGGTGCTTGAAACAATGTAAGACTAAGAAAATGAATAAATGTGTTCACTTACCAGGCATGCTAAAAACGCCCTTCTCATGAAGGTCCATCACAACAGATACTGGATGATAACCACACGATACACAAGCATATGTGTAACCGAGGTCTGACAGTGCTTCAAAGCTTAAATAAGCCTGCAGGACCCTTTCCCTGGATGGATAGATTTTACCAGAGGTCTTCTCCAACACATCCATGGCACTCCCTACTGCCTGATGAGTCTGTGAAATTGATGTATGACATTTAAAGGCTTTACAATATATTATTTTGATAAAGTATTCGTAATTGTTTTAAATGATTAAAACAACAGAACATGGTTCCTACCTGAAGTGTATTGCGTAGAAAATGGCACATGTATATGGACAGAAGTGTGTGGTCATCGAAATTGTGGACACCATCAGTCCACTCCTGGTATCGATATGCCATACCACACCTGTAGCACCATTTTCTGTACACTGAAATTCCTAATGGACACAAGCACCAGTAAATGTTACACATTTATCTTTCACCATTTTACACTGTGACATGTCTCTATACTTTGCACAGTACTAAAAGCCAGTGTATGAAATTATCTCAGTAAGCATACAAGTGTGAATTGCTGGGAAGGAGGCTAAGCTGCTGATAGTGGAAGTCATGGCTACACTGACATTTACAGTACATGTAGTGAGTAATGAAATGTTAAAATATCGATAAATATTTAAATAAAGAGAGAACATACCTTCTATGACATCAGTGATTGTTAGGATTTTAGCCTTAGATGTAATCAGCACAGGTTCGCTTAGAGGAGTGGGCTCTAAACATTCTGAGCAAAAGGTTTCTGATGGTATGAAGTGCACAGGGAAATGAATGGTCTTGACCACGTCTGAGGGGAAAATCGCAGGCAGTTTCTTCTTATGAAAAATGTATTGAACCATCCGCGACAGATTTTTGCCTTCAGGTGAGTATGGAGCTCCTTCTTCTAGGTCAAAACTTTCCATGTCAATTGGAAAATGTTCTGTGATGTTCTCCTCCACACTTCTGGTTTTTCTGAAGAGTGCCTGGTCTGTTTCAAATAAATGCCACTTGGCAACATATTTAGGTATGCATGACTGCCTTGGGTTCGCGCAAGGACAATGCCATGAAATGATTTTAGAATTGTACCTTACCACCACTCTGCCAAGCCGGCTGTAATAGGAGATAGTTGACTCGTATACAGAAATGTGCTTTTTGTAGGGGGGTCCACACACAGTCACCAGACAGGACAACGGGACTCCTGCATCATTTGCTTCTCTCTGACGTACCAAACACCTTTCCTTTTTGTCTTCCCCAAACCACTTGTCATGTACCATCACCTGCAAAACATCCTCTGTAAGTGATGGAGTGTCCATTCTGGCTGGAGGGCAGTACACGAGGGACTGAATGTGGTGGCACTCAAATGGACGAAGGTTTGACCTCTCTGCAAACTCTGCATTAATTCTGCAGATATCCAGCTCACACATTGTTTTTTGTTCAGGACCCCATGTCCTTTTAATGACACGTACTGGTGTGCTGGGTGCTATAAAAGACTTTGCTACTGCAAACACTCCATTTGTGTAATCAACACACTGAGCACTGAGGTGGTTCTGTGCCGTAATGTCCATTTTGATGGGAGTGTGACGTCTTCGAAGATGTATCCGTAGGTTCCGTCTATTAAGGATTAGGCCACAGCTAGTACACTTCACTGTTTTCTGCTTTCTTTGGGTGAGAGGGTGGTAGTGCTGGTGCTGCTGAGGAGCCAGGATCAGAGGAACATGAAGAAAGTGAGGGGTGGAGGATGGGGACTGGGGGAGGGGGACATGCAGCTTCAGAAGCAGTAAAGGAGGGAGCAGGAGAGGCGGGAGGTGACTGATGCGCTTCCGTTGTGGTTGGCTTGGTTTCACTGATGCATTGGGATACATGATGTTTAAACTGGTCTTTGCGTATTATTGTTTGGCTGCAATAAAGACAATGAAAGTGTCCTGTGGGTCTGCAATAATTGTTGCATTTGCTGATGAAGAAACCTGCAAGACGGCAACATGAAGACCAAAGCTATCAACAGAAAAGAAAGGTATACACAGAACGGGACTGGGGGAGTGAGGTCAGGAGTAGCTGATCAGAAAGTTACAGTGTCAAACAAAACACAAACATAGGTAAATTAGCTTACCAATATTCACATGACTTCAGGGACTCCCACTAAGGAACTCCACATCATTTTGTCTATCTTGATTGTAAGAAGTGCATTCTACATTTAAGCATGTGTATGTTTTAAAACCACCAAAATCAATAGACCAATAAACATCATTAGGAATTACCTCTATGCTGTACTGCATGTCTCACGTGGCTCTGAATGTGTGTTGTAAATTTGAATTGTTGGTCAGTTGCATAAGTGCAGCATGGGCATCTGAACACACCGTCTAGGCAAAACCTTGTTGCATCAGGACTGGCCTGTAAATGCGTTGGATGCTTTAAAACATAAACAATAAAACATTGTGTAAACTTACTGTTACTCTGAGGTGCACGCTCATTCTAACAACATAACATGCATGCAGAAGTAATGCAGCTTGTAAGGTTATCAGGCTGTGATATCGATAAAATATCTTATAGAGCATTCATATCATCAGCATTAACTTGAGTATCCTGAGCATCATAATATAGCCTAAACATCTGCATAATTAACAATCATAATATACTATTTTTACATAAATACCATTGAGGTTGTTGGTGTAATTTAATAATATATCGGTCACATACTCCATAACTCTTAATAAAACAATTCGGTCATCATAATCAGAAAAACTCAAAAGCACCTGTCGTAGTCTGTTTTCTACATATGCATTTGTGATAAATATTTTGCAATATTGTCATATAATTTTTAGGACATAAGGCCCAGACCTGCGGTCCCTGAAACAAAAGAGAAACAACCTAGCAGCAAAACGTACCGTCTGCGTTTTCTAGTGTTACGCCCTAAAACAAAACATATATACATGATTTATTTATTCAAATTTCATTTTAGTCTATTCAATGTGTTACCCTTCTCATGTTCTGAATCTAAGGGCATTTCAAGTCCGGAAATTTTAACTAGAGACACAATATTTAAGTAGAGGCATACCCAATTTCATTTTAGTCTATTCAATGTGTTACCCTTCTCATGTTCTGAATCTAAGGGCATTTCAAGTCCGGAAATTTTAACTAGAGACACAATATTTAAGTAGAGGCATACCCAAGCGAAACAAGAGAAAGTGTGAAACAAGCACAACTACTTTAGCCCAAGTTTTTAAAAATGAGAAAAAGCCGTAATCAGTTTAACAGTTTTATTTCAATGTCAAAGAGAAAAAAAAACACTTCACCAAAGGCGAAGATCCATCCATAGCGGCTCTGGGTCCCGTCAGTGTAGCACAAAGCTAGCGTGATCTAGGCTGCCATTATCCAAGGAGCAGGGCCAGGCGCGTGCCACCCGTTTGAACAATGCGGGCGAAATAACTGCCTTATGGGATGCGAAGCTTGCGCATGCGCAGTGACGCAGACGCGCCTTTCAAAATGGCGGCGGCAGCAACACACGCGAAAGATCGATCTCCTGTATTTTCTTAGTTTTATTCTAAACAAGATGCCCCGATTTCATTTAAATACATTTAATAGCTGTAGGAACTAGTGAGCGGTATTTAGCAACATGCTATGTTAGAATAATGCCATCAAACGTGTCTGTTAAGCATATCACAGCGGACATACACGGAGGAAACATGGGGTAGAATCAAACAGGCCACAGGCTTTGAGATAGGCTGGCTCCCCAAGCTATTGCCCCCATTTAGCCCGAATGTCATGCGGCAATCAATCAAATGAGTCAATCAATATATAAACAAACAAACAAATACGGAGGAACAAAACATAAAACATGCACCTCTGAGTCTCTGATTTCCGATCGGGCACTTGTGTGCTCCAGATGTGGTAGTCCCCAGCAGTCATCACTGCACACTGGTAGATCTCCTGTCATACATATCAGACCATGCATGAAAATATTAACCAAATAAGTGTTTCACCACATTTCTGTGATACTGAGCCATCTTATGAAGCATATAACACTTTCTTAGGGTGGCTGAAGGTTGGTATACATTTAGCTGCAGATCAAGTACCCACTGCAAACATACATAAGTATACATATTCTAAAAAACATGGATGTGTTAAGGTTTTTATTAAGTTGTACAACCAGGCCCTCAAAAAATATATATTGTCTTCATACCAGGGGATGCTGCAGTTGTCATACCATGAGCTGGTGCTGCTGTTGTTGTTTGTGCTTGTTCGGCTGGTGCTTCAGCTGGTGCTGCAAAAAAGCACATTTTAAACCAAATGATTTAGAATGAGTTAAATCGGTTGTACTGCATGCATTTCTCATCAACGCTATGCTGTCTAGCATTTCTGACAGATTTGTAAGTTATAGCTTTATGATCTTTCAAATTGCAAAATAAACATGAGGAATCACCTACAATTAAAAGACAAATATAACTTCACGGCACCGGACAGCAAAATTACATAAACATGACATAAACATGACATTACCACTAATAATTTAGAATGAGGGTGGAATACATACCCAAAACTGTCTGACCATTGGAATTTAACTGTATGTCCACTCCTTTGCCCAATCTCTTCTTCATGCTTTCTATGGTTCTTGAATTTCTAGCATTGTTGTAGTGACACAAAATATTTCGCATCAAAAAGACATGCGATGAGGGAGTCATCATGTTGAGAAAATGATTGTTTTTCCTCATTCCAGCAAAGAGCTGTTCAGCACACGGGCTGTTGATCCAACCACGTAACTCTGGGACCAGTTCCACCTTTCGCAAGACATCCCTGGCATCTTTTGAGTTTGCCTCATGAAATCTATCATAAAGAGCATAATGCTCAGACGATCCAGTTATAGGGTGGCCATTTTCATCAGGAACTGGCTTCTTGGTGACTAGCCATGGCAAGCTCACTTTTATCTGTCCAGTAGTGGCACATCTGATGTTATCTTCAGTAGGCTCAAGTAACCTACCCCCATGAGGTTTGAAGGGTAATGATTCTGGATCTCTTAGGTTGGTATGTGTTGCCAACCCTCTCGCAAAATCATATAATACAATGTTTGGAAAATGTTTCATCGACAATAAAAGGTCAGCAAAGTCCCGGGGGCTCTCAGCCCTTATGTTGAACTTAACACCATACACCACAGCACAAGGACAGGTGACCACAGCCCATCCACCTGTTTAAGGAAACTGTAAATCAGAGTGCAACCATTCCAAGTAATGAAACTAAGAACTGTCTGTAAAAACGGTCTCTCAGTAATAGAACACAACTTACCAGAAGCTCCCCAGATCTGTGAAAACACCTTATCATAACTCGCTCTGTTCTTCATTTCTTGTTGAAGTCTCGTTACCAGGTCCATCCGTGAGCCTTTGGGGTCTATGCCACACTGTCGGCACAGAGCACGCACAGCTTCCATCTATAATGAACATTAGTATAGTTGGTCTGGCGTGGTTCAAAAACACACATCTTTGACAAAACTGACAAAAATTGACTTAAGTTCAGTACCTTGAGCTTAAGAAGTTCATCAGTCAGTCGGTCCTCTGTGAGGTTAAACTCAGATTCCTCCTTTGCACTACAAGCAGAATACACTTCTTTGTATTCAGTGTTGAGTACAACATCCCTATCTCTTGTGTGAGGACCAATCCACGGAGCCCAACTATGGTAACTGGGATGGACGACAAATGGGTTTGACTTGTTGCCTTTAAATGATGTTAGAAAATATTATTAACATAACAGTACATTATTCCACGATAAACAAAGTAAATGCTAGAATACTGTCATCCCACCTAGAACATTGTGCGGACTGTACTTACTTGGGACCAACCCACGGCTGATCATTTCAAGGGAAACCATCTCCCAGAAATTTTCAACACTTACCTTTCCATCAAAAGTCTGAGATGGTTCCTCAATGCTGCTCACTAAGGAAAGCAAGACTTAAGTAAGCATGTTCCAAACAGTCATAGCTGGATATGTGGTGCTTGAAACAATGTAAGACTAAGAAAATGAATAAATGTGTTCACTTACCAGGCATGCTAAAAACGCCCTTCTCATGAAGGTCCATCACAACAGATACTGGATGATAACCACACGATACACAAGCATATGTGTAACCGAGGTCTGACAGTGCTTCAAAGCTTAAATAAGCCTGCAGGACCCTTTCCCTGGATGGATAGGTTTTACCAGAGGTCTTCTCCAACACATCCATGGCACTCCCTACTGCCTGATGAGTCTGTGAAATTGATGTATGACATTTAAAGGCTTTACAATATATTATTTTGATAAAGTATTCGTAATTGTTTTAAATGATTAAAACAACAGAACATGGTTCCTACCTGAAGTGTATTGCGTAGAAAATGGCACATGTATATGGACAGAAGTGTGTGGTCATCGAAATTGTGGACACCATCAGTCCACTCCTGGTATCGATATGCCATACCACACCTGTAGCACCATTTTCTGTACACTGAAATTCCTAATGGACACAAGCACCAGTAAATGTTACACATTTATCTTTCACCATTTTACACTGTGACATGTCTCTATACTTTGCACAGTACTAAAAGCCAGTGTATGAAATTATCTCAGTAAGCATACAAGTGTGAATTGCTGGGAAGGAGGCTAAGCTGCTGATAGTGGAAGTCATGGCTACACTGACATTTACAGTACATGTAGTGAGTAATGAAATGTTAAAATATCGATAATAAATATTTAAATAAAGAGAGAACATACCTTCTATGACATCAGTGATTGTTAGGATTTTAGCCTTAGATGTAATCAGCACAGGTTCGCTTAGAGGAGTGGGCTCTAAACATTCTGAGCAAAAGGTTTCTGATGGTATGAAGTGCACAGGGAAATGAATGGTCTTGACCACGTCTGAGGGGAAAATCGCAGGCAGTTTCTTCTTATGAAAAATGTATTGAACCATCCGCGACAGATTTTTGCCTTCAGGTGAGTATGGAGCTCCTTCTTCTAGGTCAAAACTTTCCATGTCAATTGGAAAATGTTCTGTGATGTTCTCCTCCACACTTCTGGTTTTTCTGAAGAGTGCCTGGTCTGTTTCAAATAAATGCCACTTGGCAACATATTTAGGTATGCATGACTGCCTTGGGTTCGCGCAAGGACAATGCCATGAAATGATTTTAGAATTGTACCTTACCACCACTCTGCCAAGCCGGCTGTAATAGGAGATAGTTGACTCGTATACAGAAATGTGCTTTTTGTAGGGGGGTCCACACACAGTCACCAGACAGGACAACGGGACTCCTGCATCATTTGCTTCTCTCTGACGTACCAAACACCTTTCCTTTTTGTCTTCCCCAAACCACTTGTCATGTACCATCACCTGCAAAACATCCTCTGTAAGTGATGGAGTGTCCATTCTGGCTGGAGGGCAGTACACGAGGGACTGAATGTGGTGGCACTCAAATGGACGAAGGTTTGACCTCTCTGCAAACTCTGCATTAATTCTGCAGATATCCAGCTCACACATTGTTTTTTGTTCAGGACCCCATGTCCTTTTAATGACACGTACTGGTGTGCTGGGTGCTATAAAAGACTTTGCTACTGCAAACACTCCATTTGTGTAATCAACACACTGAGCACTGAGGTGGTTCTGTGCCGTAATGTCCATTTTGATGGGAGTGTGACGTCTTCGAAGATGTATCCGTAGGTTCCGTCTATTAAGGATTAGGCCACAGCTAGTACACTTCACTGTTTTCTGCTTTCTTTGGGTGAGAGGGTGGTAGTGCTGGTGCTGCTGAGGAGCCAGGATCAGAGGAACATGAAGAAAGTGAGGGGTGGAGGATGGGGACTGGGGGAGGGGGACATGCAGCTTCAGAAGCAGTAAAGGAGGGAGCAGGAGAGGCGGGAGGTGACTGATGCGCTTCCGTTGTGGTTGGCTTGGTTTCACTGATGCATTGGGATACATGATGTTTAAACTGGTCTTTGCGTATTATTGTTTGGCTGCAATAAAGACAATGAAAGTGTCCTGTGGGTCTGCAATAATTGTTGCATTTGCTGATGAAGAAACCTGCAAGACGGCAACATGAAGACCAAAGCTATCAACAGAAAAGAAAGGTATACACAGAACGGGACTGGGGGAGTGAGGTCAGGAGTAGCTGATCAGAAAGTTACAGTGTCAAACAAAACACAAACATAGGTAAATTAGCTTACCAATATTCACATGACTTCAGGGACTCCCACTAAGGAACTCCACATCATTTTGTCTATCTTGATTGTAAGAAGTGCATTCTACATTTAAGCATGTGTATGTTTTAAAACCACCAAAATCAATAGACCAATAAACATCATTAGGAATTACCTCTATGCTGTACTGCATGTCTCACGTGGCTCTGAATGTGTGTTGTAAATTTGAATTGTTGGTCAGTTGCATAAGTGCAGCATGGGCATCTGAACACACCGTCTAGGCAAAACCTTGTTGCATCAGGACTGGCCTGTAAATGCGTTGGATGCTTTAAAACATAAACAATAAAACATTGTGTAAACTTACTGTTACTCTGAGGTGCACGCTCATTCTAACAACATAACATGCATGCAGAAGTAATGCAGCTTGTAAGGTTATCAGGCTGTGATATCGATAAAATATCTTATAGAGCATTCATATCATCAGCATTAACTTGAGTATCCTGAGCATCATAATATAGCCTAAACATCTGCATAATTAACAATCATAATATACTATTTTTACATAAATACCATTGAGGTTGTTGGTGTAATTTAATAATATATCGGTCACATACTCCATAACTCTTAATAAAACAATTCGGTCATCATAATCAGAAAAACTCAAAAGCACCTGTCGTAGTCTGTTTTCTACATATGCATTTGTGATAAATATTTTGCAATATTGTCATATAATTTTTAGGACATAAGGCCCAGACCTGCGGTCCCTGAAACAAAAGAGAAACAACCTAGCAGCAAAACGTACCGTCTGCGTTTTCTAGTGTTACGCCCTAAAACAAAACATATATACATGATTTATTTATTCAAATTTCATTTTAGTCTATTCAATGTGTTACCCTTCTCATGTTCTGAATCTAAGGGCATTTCAAGTCCGGAAATTTTAACTAGAGACACAATATTTAAGTAGAGGCATACCCAATTTCATTTTAGTCTATTCAATGTGTTACCCTTCTCATGTTCTGAATCTAAGGGCATTTCAAGTCCGGAAATTTTAACTAGAGACACAATATTTAAGTAGAGGCATACCCAAGCGAAACAAGAGAAAGTGTGAAACAAGCACAACTACTTTAGCCCAAGTTTTTAAAAATGAGAAAAAGCCGTAATCAGTTTAACAGTTTTATTTCAATGTCAAAGAGAAAAAAAAACACTTCACCAAAGGCGAAGATCCATCCATAGCGGCTCTGGGTCCCGTCAGTGTAGCACAAAGCTAGCGTGATCTAGGCTGCCATTATCCAAGGAGCAGGGCCAGGCGCGTGCCACCCGTTTGAACAATGCGGGCGAAATAACTGCCTTATGGGATGCGAAGCTTGCGCATGCGCAGTGACGCAGACGCGCCTTTCAAAATGGCGGCGGCAGCAACACACGCGAAAGATCGATCTCCTGTATTTTCTTAGTTTTATTCTAAACAAGATGCCCCGATTTCATTTAAATACATTTAATAGCTGTAGGAACTAGTGAGCGGTATTTAGCAACATGCTATGTTAGAATAATGCCATCAAACGTGTCTGTTAAGCATATCACAGCGGACATACACGGAGGAAACATGGGGTAGAATCAAACAGGCCACAGGCTTTGAGATAGGCTGGCTCCCCAAGCTATTGCCCCCATTTAGCCCGAATGTCATGCGGCAATCAATCAAATGAGTCAATCAATATATAAACAAACAAACAAATACGGAGGAACAAAACATAAAACATGCACCTCTGAGTCTCTGATTTCCGATCGGGCACTTGTGTGCTCCAGATGTGGTAGTCCCCAGCAGTCATCACTGCACACTGGTAGATCTCCTGTCATACATATCAGACCATGCATGAAAATATTAACCAAATAAGTGTTTCACCACATTTCTGTGATACTGAGCCATCTTATGAAGCATATAACACTTTCTTAGGGTGGCTGAAGGTTGGTATACATTTAGCTGCAGATCAAGTACCCACTGCAAACATACATAAGTATACATATTCTAAAAAACATGGATGTGTTAAGGTTTTTATTAAGTTGTACAACCAGGCCCTCAAAAAATATATATTGTCTTCATACCAGGGGATGCTGCAGTTGTCATACCATGAGCTGGTGCTGCTGTTGTTGTTTGTGCTTGTTCGGCTGGTGCTTCAGCTGGTGCTGCAAAAAAGCACATTTTAAACCAAATGATTTAGAATGAGTTAAATCGGTTGTACTGCATGCATTTCTCATCAACGCTATGCTGTCTAGCATTTCTGACAGATTTGTAAGTTATAGCTTTATGATCTTTCAAATTGCAAAATAAACATGAGGAATCACCTACAATTAAAAGACAAATATAACTTCACGGCACCGGACAGCAAAATTACATAAACATGACATAAACATGACATTACCACTAATAATTTAGAATGAGGGTGGAATACATACCCAAAACTGTCTGACCATTGGAATTTAACTGTATGTCCACTCCTTTGCCCAATCTCTTCTTCATGCTTTCTATGGTTCTTGAATTTCTAGCATTGTTGTAGTGACACAAAATATTTCGCATCAAAAAGACATGCGATGAGGGAGTCATCATGTTGAGAAAATGATTGTTTTTCCTCATTCCAGCAAAGAGCTGTTCAGCACACGGGCTGTTGATCCAACCACGTAACTCTGGGACCAGTTCCACCTTTCGCAAGACATCCCTGGCATCTTTTGAGTTTGCCTCATGAAATCTATCATAAAGAGCATAATGCTCAGACGATCCAGTTATAGGGTGGCCATTTTCATCAGGAACTGGCTTCTTGGTGACTAGCCATGGCAAGCTCACTTTTATCTGTCCAGTAGTGGCACATCTGATGTTATCTTCAGTAGGCTCAAGTAACCTACCCCCATGAGGTTTGAAGGGTAATGATTCTGGATCTCTTAGGTTGGTATGTGTTGCCAACCCTCTCGCAAAATCATATAATACAATGTTTGGAAAATGTTTCATCGACAATAAAAGGTCAGCAAAGTCCCGGGGGCTCTCAGCCCTTATGTTGAACTTAACACCATACACCACAGCACAAGGACAGGTGACCACAGCCCATCCACCTGTTTAAGGAAACTGTAAATCAGAGTGCAACCATTCCAAGTAATGAAACTAAGAACTGTCTGTAAAAACGGTCTCTCAGTAATAGAACACAACTTACCAGAAGCTCCCCAGATCTGTGAAAACACCTTATCATAACTCGCTCTGTTCTTCATTTCTTGTTGAAGTCTCGTTACCAGGTCCATCCGTGAGCCTTTGGGGTCTATGCCACACTGTCGGCACAGAGCACGCACAGCTTCCATCTATAATGAACATTAGTATAGTTGGTCTGGCGTGGTTCAAAAACACACATCTTTGACAAAACTGACAAAAATTGACTTAAGTTCAGTACCTTGAGCTTAAGAAGTTCATCAGTCAGTCGGTCCTCTGTGAGGTTAAACTCAGATTCCTCCTTTGCACTACAAGCAGAATACACTTCTTTGTATTCAGTGTTGAGTACAACATCCCTATCTCTTGTGTGAGGACCAATCCACGGAGCCCAACTATGGTAACTGGGATGGACGACAAATGGGTTTGACTTGTTGCCTTTAAATGATGTTAGAAAATATTATTAACATAACAGTACATTATTCCACGATAAACAAAGTAAATGCTAGAATACTGTCATCCCACCTAGAACATTGTGCGGACTGTACTTACTTGGGACCAACCCACGGCTGATCATTTCAAGGGAAACCATCTCCCAGAAATTTTCAACACTTACCTTTCCATCAAAAGTCTGAGATGGTTCCTCAATGCTGCTCACTAAGGAAAGCAAGACTTAAGTAAGCATGTTCCAAACAGTCATAGCTGGATATGTGGTGCTTGAAACAATGTAAGACTAAGAAAATGAATAAATGTGTTCACTTACCAGGCATGCTAAAAACGCCCTTCTCATGAAGGTCCATCACAACAGATACTGGATGATAACCACACGATACACAAGCATATGTGTAACCGAGGTCTGACAGTGCTTCAAAGCTTAAATAAGCCTGCAGGACCCTTTCCCTGGATGGATAGATTTTACCAGAGGTCTTCTCCAACACATCCATGGCACTCCCTACTGCCTGATGAGTCTGTGAAATTGATGTATGACATTTAAAGGCTTTACAATATATTATTTTGATAAAGTATTCGTAATTGTTTTAAATGATTAAAACAACAGAACATGGTTCCTACCTGAAGTGTATTGCGTAGAAAATGGCACATGTATATGGACAGAAGTGTGTGGTCATCGAAATTGTGGACACCATCAGTCCACTCCTGGTATCGATATGCCATACCACACCTGTAGCACCATTTTCTGTACACTGAAATTCCTAATGGACACAAGCACCAGTAAATGTTACACATTTATCTTTCACCATTTTACACTGTGACATGTCTCTATACTTTGCACAGTACTAAAAGCCAGTGTATGAAATTATCTCAGTAAGCATACAAGTGTGAATTGCTGGGAAGGAGGCTAAGCTGCTGATAGTGGAAGTCATGGCTACACTGACATTTACAGTACATGTAGTGAGTAATGAAATGTTAAAATATCGATAAATATTTAAATAAAGAGAGAACATACCTTCTATGACATCAGTGATTGTTAGGATTTTAGCCTTAGATGTAATCAGCACAGGTTCGCTTAGAGGAGTGGGCTCTAAACATTCTGAGCAAAAGGTTTCTGATGGTATGAAGTGCACAGGGAAATGAATGGTCTTGACCACGTCTGAGGGGAAAATCGCAGGCAGTTTCTTCTTATGAAAAATGTATTGAACCATCCGCGACAGATTTTTGCCTTCAGGTGAGTATGGAGCTCCTTCTTCTAGGTCAAAACTTTCCATGTCAATTGGAAAATGTTCTGTGATGTTCTCCTCCA
The DNA here is from genome assembly GCF_048594095.1 of Paramormyrops kingsleyae. Lineage (NCBI taxonomy): Eukaryota > Metazoa > Chordata > Actinopteri > Osteoglossiformes > Mormyridae > Paramormyrops > Paramormyrops kingsleyae. Next base: position 39,884,838 of record NC_132802.1, on the reverse strand, counting down.
CACTTCTGGTTTTTCTGAAGAGTGCCTGGTCTGTTTCAAATAAATGCCACTTGGCAACATATTTAGGTATGCATGACTGCCTTGGGTTCGCGCAAGGACAATGCCATGAAATGATTTTAGAATTGTACCTTACCACCACTCTGCCAAGCCGGCTGTAATAGGAGATAGTTGACTCGTATACAGAAATGTGCTTTTTGTAGGGGGGTCCACACACAGTCACCAGACAGGACAACGGGACTCCTGCATCATTTGCTTCTCTCTGACGTACCAAACACCTTTCCTTTTTGTCTTCCCCAAACCACTTGTCATGTACCATCACCTGCAAAACATCCTCTGTAAGTGATGGAGTGTCCATTCTGGCTGGAGGGCAGTACACGAGGGACTGAATGTGGTGGCACTCAAATGGACGAAGGTTTGACCTCTCTGCAAACTCTGCATTAATTCTGCAGATATCCAGCTCACACATTGTTTTTTGTTCAGGATCCCATGTCCTTTTAATGACACGTACTGGTGTGCTGGGTGCTATAAAAGACTTTGCTACTGCAAACACTCCATTTGTGTAATCAACACACTGAGCACTGAGGTGGTTCTGTGCCGTAATGTCCATTTTGATGGGAGTGTGACGTCTTCGAAGATGTATCCGTAGGTTCCGTCTATTAAGGATTAGGCCACAGCTAGTACACTTCACTGTTTTCTGCTTTCTTTGGGTGAGGGGGTGGTAGTGCTGGTGCTGCTGAGGAGCCAGGATCAGAGGAACATGAAGAAAGTGAGGGGTGGAGGATGGGGACTGGGGGAGGGGGACATGCAGCTTCAGAAGCAGTAAAGGAGGGAGCAGGAGAGGCGGGAGGTGACTGATGCGCTTCCGTTGTGGTTGGCTTGGTTTCACTGATGCATTGGGATACATGATGTTTAAACTGGTCTTTGCGTATTATTGTTTGGCTGCAATAAAGACAATGAAAGTGTCCTGTGGGTCTGCAATAATTGTTGCATTTGCTGATGAAGAAACCTGCAAGACGGCAACATGAAGACCAAAGCTATCAACAGAAAAGAAAGGTATACACAGAACGGGACTGGGGGAGTGAGGTCAGGAGTAGCTGATCAGAAAGTTACAGTGTCAAACAAAACACAAACATAGGTAAATTAGCTTACCAATATTCACATGACTTCAGGGACTCCCACTAAGGAACTCCACATCATTTTGTCTATCTTGATTGTAAGAAGTGCATTCTACATTTAAGCATGTGTATGTTTTAAAACCACCAAAATCAATAGACCAATAAACATCATTAGGAATTACCTCTATGCTGTACTGCATGTCTCACGTGGCTCTGAATGTGTGTTGTAAATTTGAATTGTTGGTCAGTTGCATAAGTGCAGCATGGGCATCTGAACACACCGTCTAGGCAAAACCTTGTTGCATCAGGACTGGCCTGTAAATGCGTTGGATGCTTTAAAACATAAACAATAAAACATTGTGTAAACTTACTGTTACTCTGAGGTGCACGCTCATTCTAACAACATAACATGCATGCAGAAGTAATGCAGCTTGTAAGGTTATCAGGCTGTGATATCGATAAAATATCTTATAGAGCATTCATATCATCAGCATTAACTTGAGTATCCTGAGCATCATAATATAGCCTAAACATCTGCATAATTAACAATCATAATATACTATTTTTACATAAATACCATTGAGGTTGTTGGTGTAATTTAATAATATATCGGTCACATACTCACATCCTGACAAAGATGTATTTAGTTGTATTTTGTTATCAGGGTGATCGTCCGTTCGCAGGCCACTTTGGCCATGTGGTGTAGTCATAAACCGTCGCGGATGTTTACCCGAAACCGGGGCATCAAACAAAGAATAAGGATTCCTTAGACAACCCATTTCAAAATATGGCAGCAACAAACGGAGTGCCCAATTATTTCAAATAAACCATGACCTTTTTTTAAAGTATTGAAGCACTTTTCTACCAATGTGAATAATAAACATTTTAGACAAAAAAAATCAACGAATAACGCTGGTAATTCGTTGTCAAAATGAGCGTACGGCATTAGCCCAGAAGAGGGGTGGCAATTTGCATATGTGAAAGCCTATGTGAATGAGACACAGGTCCAAAACTTTTAACTAGAGACACAATATTTAAGTAGAGGCATACCCAAGCGAAACAAGAGAAAGTGTGAAACAAGCACAACTACTTTAGCCCAAGTTTTTAAAAATGAGAAAAAGCCGTAATCAGTTTAACAGTTTTATTTCAATGTCAAAGAGAAAAAAAAACACTTCACCAAAGGCGAAGATCCATCCATAGCGGCTCTGGGTCCCGTCAGCGTAGCACAAAGCTAGCGTGATCTAGGCTGCCATTATCCAAGGAGCAGGGCCAGGCGCGTGCCACCCGTTTGAACAATGCGGGCGAAATAACTGCCTTATGGGATGCGAAGCTTGCGCATGCGCAGTGACGCAGACGCGCCTTTCAAAATGGCGGCGGCAGCAACACACGCGAAAGATCGATCTCCTGTATTTTCTTAGTTTTATTCTAAACAAGATGCCCCGATTTCATTTAAATACATTTAATAGCTGTAGGAACTAGTGAGCGGTATTTAGCAACATGCTATGTTAGAATAATGCCATCAAACGTGTCTGTTAAGCATATCACAGCGGACATACACGGAGGAAACATGGGGTAGAATCAAACAGGCCACAGGCTTTGAGATAGGCTGGCTCCCCAAGCTATTGCCCCCATTTAGCCCGAATGTCATAGACCTCCCCCCCCCCCACATCCTGACAAAGATGTATTTAGTTGTATTTTGTTATCAGGGTGATCGTCCGTTCGCAGGCCACTTTGGCCATGTGGTGTAGTCATAAACCGTCGCGGATGTTTACCCGAAACCGGGGCATCAAACAAAGAATAAGGATTCCTTAGACAACCCATTTCAAAATATGGCAGCAACAAACGGAGTGCCCAGTTATTTCAAATAAACCATGACCTTTTTTTTAAAGTATTGAAGCACTTTTCTACCAATGTGAATAATAAACATTTTAGACAAAAAAAATCAACGAATAACGCTGGTAATTCGTTGTCAAAATGAGCGTACGGCATTAGCCCAGAAGAGGGGTGGCAATTTGCATATGTGAAAGCCTATGTGAATGAGACACAGGTCCAAAACTTTTAACTAGAGACACAATATTTAAGTAGAGGCATACCCAAGCGAAACAAGAGAAAGTGTGAAACAAGCACAACTACTTTAGCCCAAGTTTTTAAAAATGAGAAAAAGCCGTAATCAGTTTAACAGTTTTATTTCAATGTCAAAGAGAAAAAAAAACACTTCACCAAAGGCGAAGATCCATCCATAGCGGCTCTGGGTCCCGTCAGCGTAGCACAAAGCTAGCGTGATCTAGGCTGCCATTATCCAAGGAGCAGGGCCAGGCGCGTGCCACCCGTTTGAACAATGCGGGCGAAATAACTGCCTTATGGGATGCGAAGCTTGCGCATGCGCAGTGACGCAGACGCGCCTTTCAAAATGGCGGCGGCAGCAACACACGCGAAAGATCGATCTCCTGTATTTTCTTAGTTTTATTCTAAACAAGATGCCCCGATTTCATTTAAATACATTTAATAGCTGTAGGAACTAGTGAGCGGTATTTAGCAACATGCTATGTTAGAATAATGCCATCAAACGTGTCTGTTAAGCATATCACAGCGGACATACACGGAGGAAACATGGGGTAGAATCAAACAGGCCACAGGCTTTGAGATAGGCTGGCTCCCCAAGCTATTGCCCCCATTTAGCCCGAATGTCATAGACCTCCCCCCCCCCCACATCCTGACAAAGATGTATTTAGTTGTATTTTGTTATCAGGGTGATCGTCCGTTCGCAGGCCACTTTGGCCATGTGGTGTAGTCATAAACCGTCGCGGATGTTTACCCGAAACCGGGGCATCAAACAAAGAATAAGGATTCCTTAGACAACCCATTTCAAAATATGGCAGCAACAAACGGAGTGCCCAGTTATTTCAAATAAACCATGACCTTTTTTTTAAAGTATTGAAGCACTTTTCTACCAATGTGAATAATAAACATTTTAGACAAAAAAAATCAACGAATAACGCTGGTAATTCGTTGTCAAAATGAGCGTACGGCATTAGCCCAGAAGAGGGGTGGCAATTTGCATATGTGAAAGCCTATGTGAATGAGACACAGGTCCAAAACTTTTAACTAGAGACACAATATTTAAGTAGAGGCATACCCAAGCGAAACAAGAGAAAGTGTGAAACAAGCACAACTACTTTAGCCCAAGTTTTTAAAAATGAGAAAAAGCCGTAATCAGTTTAACAGTTTTATTTCAATGTCAAAGAGAAAAAAAAACACTTCACCAAAGGCGAAGATCCATCCATAGCGGCTCTGGGTCCCGTCAGCGTAGCACAAAGCTAGCGTGATCTAGGCTGCCATTATCCAAGGAGCAGGGCCAGGCGCGTGCCACCCGTTTGAACAATGCGGGCGAAATAACTGCCTTATGGGATGCGAAGCTTGCGCATGCGCAGTGACGCAGACGCGCCTTTCAAAATGGCGGCGGCAGCAACACACGCGAAAGATCGATCTCCTGTATTTTCTTAGTTTTATTCTAAACAAGATGCCCCGATTTCATTTAAATACATTTAATAGCTGTAGGAACTAGTGAGCGGTATTTAGCAACATGCTATGTTAGAATAATGCCATCAAACGTGTCTGTTAAGCATATCACAGCGGACATACACGGAGGAAACATGGGGTAGAATCAAACAGGCCACAGGCTTTGAGATAGGCTGGCTCCCCAAGCTATTGCCCCCATTTAGCCCGAATGTCATAGACCTCTCCCCCCCCCCACATCCTGACAAAGATGTATTTAGTTGTATTTTGTTATCAGGGTGATCGTCCGTTCGCAGGCCACTTTGGCCATGTGGTGTAGTCATAAACCGTCGCGGATGTTTACCCGAAACCGGGGCATCAAACAAAGAATAAGGATTCCTTAGACAACCCATTTCAAAATATGGCAGCAACAAACGGAGTGCCCAGTTATTTCAAATAAACCATGACCTTTTTTTAAAGTATTGAAGCACTTTTCTACCAATGTGAATAATAAACATTTTAGACAAAAAAAATCAACGAATAACGCTGGTAATTCGTTGTCAAAATGAGCGTACGGCATTAGCCCAGAAGAGGGGTGGCAATTTGCATATGTGAAAGCCTATGTGAATGAGACACAGGTCCAAAACTTTTAACTAGAGACACAATATTTAAGTAGAGGCATACCCAAGCGAAACAAGAGAAAGTGTGAAACAAGCACAACTACTTTAGCCCAAGTTTTTAAAAATGAGAAAAAGCCGTAATCAGTTTAACAGTTTTATTTCAATGTCAAAGAGAAAAAAAAACACTTCACCAAAGGCGAAGATCCATCCATAGCGGCTCTGGGTCCCGTCAGTGTAGCACAAAGCTAGCGTGATCTAGGCTGCCATTATCCAAGGAGCAGGGCCAGGCGCGTGCCACCCGTTTGAACAATGCGGGCGAAATAACTGCCTTATGGGATGCGAAGCTTGCGCATGCGCATTGACGCAGACGCGCCTTTCAAAATGGCGGCGGCAGCAACACACGCGAAAGATCGATCTCCTGTATTTTCTTAGTTTTATTCTAAACAAGATGCCCCGATTTCATTTAAATACATTTAATAGCTGTAGGAACTAGTGAGCGGTATTTAGCAACATGCTATGTTAGAATAATGCCATCAAACGTGTCTGTTAAGCATATCACAGCGGACATACACGGAGGAAACATGGGGTAGAATCAAACAGGCCACAGGCTTTGAGATAGGCTGGCTCCCCAAGCTATTGCCCCCATTTAGCCCGAATGTCATAGACCTGCCCCGCCCCACATCCTGACAAAGATGTATTTAGTTGTATTTTGTTATCAGGGTGATCGTCCGTTCGCAGGCCACTTTGGCCATGTGGTGTAGTCATAAACCGTCGCGGATGTTTACCCGAAACCGGGGCATCAAACAAAGAATAAGGATTCCTTAGACAACCCATTTCAAAATATGGCAGCAACAAACGGAGTGCCCAGTTATTTCAAATAAACCATGACCTTTTTTTAAAGTATTGAAGCACTTTTCTACCAATGTGAATAATAAACATTTTAGACAAAAAAAATCAACGAATAACGCTGGCAATTCGTTGTCAAAATGAGCGTACGGCATTAGCCCAGAAGAGGGGTGGCAATTTGCATATGTGAAAGCCTATGTGAATGAGACACAGGTCCCAAACTTTTAACTAGAGACACAATATTTAAGTAGAGGCATACCCAAGCGAAACAAGAGAAAGTGTGAAACAAGCACAACTATTTTAGCGGTGAGGGTAAAATGCGGACCGTTTACAAACAGCGGATTCCGTGTTTAATAGTGTTGAGGCAATGTTTTCTAGCCATTTAAGAAAGGCAGCAAAGGTTTTTTTTTTATACCTTTAAACATTAACAAAAACCGCTAATGTCTTTTCTTTAAAATTTTCAAGTCTATTTCTGTCTGGTTTTTCGCGATAAGTTGCGTGAACGCCTGAGTTAGTGTGTTTTTGGGGCTTGGATACACATCGAGGTCCTGACAGAAATAATTATGTCTGCTTTCACAGACCTAAAGTTAAACTTTAAAGCCCATCGGCGTGTGTGTGTGTGTGTGTGTGCTTGTGCACATGAGCACAAGCACATGGTTCAATGTAACTGTAGCAGCTTATTCCATTCATTCATTGTGCACATACACACATACACTCACCTAAAGGATTATTAGGAACACCATACTAATATGGTGTTTGACCCCCTTTCGCCTTCAGAACTGCCTTAATTCTACGTGGCATTGATTCAACAAGGTGCTGAAAGCATTCTTTAGAAATGTTGGCCCATATTGATAGGATAGCATCTTGCAGTTGATGGAGATTTGTGGGATGCACATCCAGGGCACGAAGCTCCCGTTCCAACACATCCCGAAGATGCTCTATTGGGTTGAGATCTGGTGACTGTTGGGGCCATTGTAGTACAGTGAACTCACTGTCATGTTCAAGAAATCAATTTGAAATGATTCGAGCTTTGTGACATGGTGCATTATCCTGCTGGAAGTAGCCATCAGAGGATGGGTACATGGTGGTCATAAAGGGATGGACATGGTCAGAAACAATGCTCAGGTAGGCCGTGGCATTTAAACGATGCCCAATTGGCACTAAGGTACGGTGGCCGATAAGGGCAAATCAAATTAACTTTTCAGAAAACAAAATTACAAAAGTCAAGACAAATTAACAAAGCCAAGCAAAAACGAACACACTTACAAGTGCCCAAACAAATTTACAAGCGCGGAAACAAATTTACAAGTTCCAAAATAAATATACATGCGACGAAACAAATTTACGAGATGAGAAACACTTTTACCAGTCCTCAAAACAAATTTACAAGTGGAGAATCATACGGAAAGGGTAGGTACGCGCTGCACAGGAAGTGCCTAATTATTGCTTGCCTTTTGTGTCAATCAAGCGGTTTCGCGAGGGGAAAGTTGCTGAGGGGGTTCAGTCTTGAAACGGCAGCTGGCAGGAGGAAGTGACGTCACAGGCACCCGCCAAGGCAGGTAGCGGCAGCTGCCAGTTCTTAGTGGCAGCTGCCACTTCTGTCCGTCGCTAGTGGCGCTTAACAGTGGCAGGTCCCGTTCGAATACAGTGCCTGCCGGGGTACAGAGACAGCCACCGCCGCTCGTGGAAGTAAACCCGAGATGCTGTGTACGGCTACGATAAACTGGGATACGGAAATAAATTGAGGACTTGTTTAATCTTTATATGACTACGAATTATATTATTGTTGCTGACTGTACATCTCTTTAAGATAATATTTGAGAAAACAATGATTGTACTGTCGCTAGTGGCGCTAAATAGTGACAGGAGCCGTTCGGGAACAGTGCCTGCCTGTAGTGGCAGGTCTAGTGGCAGGTGCCGTTCAGATACAGCAGAGAGGCACCTACCCGCCACTCCTGGAAGTAGCCTAAACCAGAGATTCTGTACATCGGCTACATGATCAAAAGCAATGATTGTGCTGTCGCTAGTGGCGCTAAACAGTGACAGGAGCCGTTCGGGAACAGTGCCTGCCGGTAGTGGCAGGTCCCGTGGCAGGTCTAGTGGCAGGTGACGTTCAGATACAGTAGAGAGGCACCTACCCGCCAATCCTGGAAGTAGCTTAAACCAGAGATTCTGTACATCGGCTAAATGATCAACTGCAATAGTTCGGTAAAGTTGGAACGATATTGGCAGATTCGAACTTCGCGGCTCAATAAATCTTAAACAAAACGTTCTTACAATACAATATACGGGTCTATTTAACAGTGGTAAGGTAGACAATGAGCTACAACCGGATTTTCGTCCAAACAATATGTATTTACAGAAATACGGATAACATTGCTCCCTATGAGCAGTCCGCTGTCTGAGGAGAGCTTAGGGACCGTCTACAAAGTGCAAATCGACAACGGATAATGTCAATAACTTCGCTTCCAAAGAGTGAAGAGCCACCAAAATCACTAAAGGCTTTTGGAATGTTATCATGGTCATACTACACCCCTTAGTTTGGTTAAATGTACCTACGTCTATTTCTAAAGAATTTATATTAGGAATAACATTCAATAACTTTGCTCCTATCAACTGTACTACCACCAAAATCACTACACACATCTAGGGTGTCATCATGGTCATATTACAACACTTAGTTTGGTGAAAAAAATCATTATTATTAAATAAAATGCAATAACTTTGCTCCTATCAATTGTAGCGCCACCAAAATTACTATATACTTTTGCAATTTAATTATGGTAGGACTGCACCACTTAGGTTGGGAAAATGTGGCTTAGTTTATTGTTAAAGGGATTTTATTGGCAATAAAATCAACTTTCCCCTCGCGAAACCGCTTGATTGACACAAAAGGCAAGCAATAATTAGGCACTTCCTGTGCAGCGCGTACCTACCCTTTCCGTATGATTCTCCACTTGTAAATTTGTTTTGAGGACTGGTAAAAGTGTTTCTCATCTCGTAAATTTGTTTCGTCGCATGTATATTTATTTTGGAACTTGTAAATTTGTTTCCGCGCTTGTAAATTTGTTTGGGCACTTGTAAGTGTGTTCGTCTTTGCTTGGCTTTGTTAATTTGTCTTGACTTTTGTAATTTTGTTTTCTGAAAAGTTAATTTGATTTGCCCTTATCGGCCACCGTACTAAGGGGCCTAAAGTGTGCCAAGAAAACATCCCCCACACCATTACACCACCACCAGCAGCCTGCACAGTGGTAACAAGGCATGATGGATCCATGTTCTCATTCTGTTTACGCCAAATTCTGACTCTACCATTTGAATGTCTCAACAGAAATCGAGACTCATCAGACCAGGCAACATTTTTCCAGTCTTCAACTGTCCAATTTTGGTGAGCTCGTGCAAATTGTAGCCTCTTTTTCCTATTTGTAGTGGAGATGAGTGGTACCCGGTGGGGTCTTCTGCTGTTGTAGCCCATCCGCCTCAAGGTTGTGCGTGTTGTGGCTTCACAAATGTTTTGCTGCATACCTCGTTTGTAACGAGTGGTTATTTCAGCCAAAGTTGCTCTTCTATCAGCTTGAATCAGTCGGACCATTCTCCTCTGACCTCTAGCATCAACAAGGCATTTTCGCCCAACGGGACTGCCGCATACTGGATGTTTTTCCCTTTGCACACCATTCTTTGTAAACCCTAGAAATGGTTGTGCGTGAAAATCCCAGTAACTGAGCAGATTGTGAAATACTCAGACCGGCCCGTCTGGCACCAACAACTATGCCACGCTCAAAATTGCTTAAATCACCTTTCTTTCCCATTCTGACATTCAGTTTGGAGTTCAGGAGATTGTCTTGACCAGGACCACACCCCTAAATGCATTGAAGCAACTGCCATGTGATTGGTTGATTAGATAATTGCATTAATGAGAAATTGAACAGGTGTTCCTAATAATCCTTTAGGTGAGCATATATGCTATGTCTAGATCTCCTGGGGAAATCAAGAGTGTTGCCCACAAACATTGTTCAGCTTTTGGCCTAACATGGTCCTTGCGTGTTTTAAAGTTGCGTGAAGTGGAGTGAGGAGCATTCTGAACATCAAACTATTTTAAGATAAATTGTCTGTAACAGGAAATTTAGTTTCTCAATTTATTTCTTATATATTATTTTGTTAATTATTGAGTTCAAAGTTTTGTAGTAAATGGTGATATTGTCATCAATTTGGTGATAATGCGAGCCAAACATTTCTCGAAAATGACATTTGCATACAGTAAGTAAAACATTCTGAAATCATATTTCTATTTTATTCTGCTGCTGCTTACATGTTTACATCTCTGTCTCTCTCGCTCTCTCTCTCCAGGACAGTGAAAGTAGGACTATTTACCCTTGTTTATGTAGCTGTAGGATGGCCATAATATAGTTTCAATCCGATATCGATGTAATGCTTGTCTGTGATGATTGGTTAACATATTGATTGGTGTATTAATATAGCCGGAAAGTAATAAAACCCATTGCAATCAAGTATACAGTGCCTTATAAAAGTATTCAGTTATCATAATTTTACTCAATTACAAAGGATAGTTAAACGTTTTCCAAATGAGCATTTTATTGCATTTCCAAAGGCACTGTAACTTATTTCTGTGCCAACATTAAAATTAAATAAACTTATGATTTAATGTCGATATGAGATGACAAATTATTCACAAATGATACAGAGGTGCCACTCATTTCCACATACAGTAACTCATCACAATTGGGTGCCACTGTGCTTTTTAATGAAAAGCTGATAAAACTTAAAATGTGGTTCGGTCATGTGTGTAGTCTGTGTGTAGACAAGGAAACAGAGGCATAGTAGCTGTTATTTTTTTATTCCAAAGTCATCCAATTTGCTATTTTCCTTACATACCCACCCATTCACTCACTCACTCACTGACCCACCCACCCATTCACACACCCAAGTCTTCCGTAAGGTGTTTGCAGAACTCGCTGCAGAACCCAGGCTGTGTGAAGTTCCCCTCGTCTTCCACGCCCAATGTAGCCTATGGGACAATAAATAATAAGCAAGCATACTTAGTATCAAAACAGAGCAACAATGTTTTTCATTGCATACTTTCAAGAAAATATTCAGGACCTGACACACAATAAATTGTTCTGGTGACTTTCTTTTTGCAACCACTGACTTCAGCAACAATTGTCAACATTCTTACACAGTATGCATACCTGGTAAGCTGTTCTTATAAGTCTCTAGACAGTGCTGGCAGCATTCCAGGCGATACAATCGTCGGAATTGTGCTTGATAGGCCGCACTGTACAGTTTCCATGGAACTACACCTGTAGGTTTCAAATTTAAGAATGATTCATTAGAGTAAAATCCCTTGTTAATGGGAATACAAACATCCTAACTCAAAGGGTATTCAAATATCATAATATGTTTTATACCTACTGTCAAGCCACTGAAAATGCGCTCGGGCACGGAATGTTTCCCTTCCGACTAAGTCCCAAAAAAAGGTGACAAACAAGTGACAGCTTTAAAAAAGCTTTGTCACCCTCGAACAGGACTACTTCTAAAAGGATATCCTCCAGGACGTCGAGGGGGATCTGTGAAAGAAATCATACAAGCACGCAAATATTATTTTACAATAGTTCTGTAATATAACAAAAACAGACAAAAATAGCATGACTTCTACATTCCAACTCCAACTGCTTAAAATGAAGCTCATTGTTTTCACATTTTTGTAGGGTACAGCACAGTAAGCACAGAGAAAAAAAGAGAAAAACAGCAGGTTCAGCTGTAAGATCAGCTACATAAATACCTGTTCAATGGAGATGGAACCCATTCCTCCTCCTCTACCATCTGTGCTTTCAACACATTGAATTTTCCTAAAAGAAATTATATTGTCACAACTATTGTAAAACTATGACATATTGTAATGGTATCACATAGAGTTGACTCCACCTGAGGGCACAGGTGTAAAACAATTTGATCACGTTGGGCACCAGACCTGGAAAAAGGCAGTCATGATACTACCAGCTTGTCAGACTGAAAAGCTTATATGCATATGGGTCAGAACAATGCATCAGAGTGATAAATATTACAGCATCAACTTTGTCAGGTGTATCAATCCCCACTAGGGTTGTAACGGTATACCGGTATGGCAGTTTATTGTGATATTGACATGTACGATTATCATATCATGCACATTTGCCTATCCGCGGTTTGGAAAAAAAAAAAAGAAACCAGATCTCACCTGCGCTGCTGTGTATATGCAACTTCTTTCCGCTTTACTGCTTAGACTCCACCCATAAATGCACAGCGGCGAAAATGTCCGATAGTGGCTGCAAATTCTAATCTCTATTTCCCGCCGAAAAAAAAATTAAAATCTGCAGTATGGGAATATTTTGGGTATCCGAAAAATGATCGTGGGGTGGATATCCAGTTTGCAAGAAATGTGGACGAACAGTGGCCGCAAAAGGAGGAAATACGTCGAACATGTTCTCCCATATTCGCGAACACCATCCCTCCGTGAAGATAAAGGTAAGTTCCATTTATAACTTAAAGCCGTATTATTTCTGTGATGCAGAGGGAATCCCGGAATCCAGTCATGTAATTGGAGTCAATTACAGTATAATTCAGATGCCACGTAAAATGTCCGATTTCATAGATAGATGGATGAATAAATCAAAATATAGCTGTGCAGCAAATTAAATCGCGATGTGCGTCTGTGAATATACAGCGCAAAAAGGCTGCCGCTTGCTCATTAACCAACTACCCCCCCCCCCCCCACACACACACACACACACACACACACACACACACAGCGGCACAGATGATTATTTTGTCCTCCAGGTTCGTGTGCCGCCCCCCATAGAATCCCTCCCGGCGCCCTCCCAACTTCATCCCTTATCGTCTCCGCTCGCCCATCCTCTAGAAAAACGCTTTATTTAGATTATTTTTGTTTTCCTCCAAGTTCGTGTGCCGCCCCCCACGTGACATGAAAAAGTGCCGCCCCGGGCGGCTGCCCCGTTCGCCCTTGCTTAAAACCGCCACTGCATGATGGTCATGGTTTTTAAAGCGTCTGCTGTCTCATTCACTATGTGAAGACATGAACACATGAACATATCCAGAGCTACTCTCAAGAGAACACTTAATGATCATTTTATAATTTTATTTAAAAGAATAATCATCAAATACACTAACTGAAAACTCATAGGTGTTTAGTACAAGTGGACACATTCTCTCACCTCAGCGGTCAAGATTGAGCCCTGAAAATCTCAACATGCTTACATTTCTTCATCATAACCTGACCTGAAAAAAAGCAAAGAAATGCATGCTGCTATGATAATCTCAGGAAAATATTAACAAACATGACCCTGCACATATTGCTCTCCCATATATGCTGTTAAAGAGGAAGGACAGTTTGATTTATTCTTGTCTAATATAAAGAGAAATAACTTATTCCTTATTTTGTTCAAATGGGAGATGCGCAGCTTTATTTTATTTATTTTTCCCCCAAAAGTTAGACTCATACTTCCATAAGTTTTTTTTATTTTCATTAAAAAAAAGTTTGTTACAATAAACCATGTTCATCCAAAAACCATATCTCTTTTTATTCATTTAAGGGTCATTGTAGCTGATGATTATACTAATAATAATGATAGTTTAATACCGTATACCACGAAACCGTGATATTTTCTGAGACGATTATCATACCGTGAAAATCTCATACCGTTACAACCCTAATCCCCACCTTCAGATCAGATCACTAAGACCAATTAATCTGACTCCATTAAATTATGCTGCTGTTTGTAATAGGGTCAGTGGTGGCCTAATGGATAGGGAAGTGCACTTGTAATCGAAAGGTGCCACTGAAGTACCCTGAGCAAGGTACCACCCCCAAGCACTGCTCTCCTCTGCAATGTCATGGTGTCATATAGGTTAAATGCAGAGTACACATTTTGTTGTTGTGCACTGTGTGCTGTGGTGTGTCAATGACAACTAATCACTTCACTTATATGCCATGCACTACGAGGCATCACAGAAAATATTTAAAAAGTATGACACAAAAGGAATTGTATTACTGATTAATGAATAGTTTGTTTCCAAGTTATAAATAATATAATAACCGATACATTAGATGTTAAAAGTTATAACACCCATAAACAATGACAACTGTATTACATGAAATGGTTGCCAATTGTTAAATGGTTTCCAAATTTGCGACTAAGAGAGCCCATGCGGCAATCAATCAAATGAGTCAATCAATATATAAACAAACAAACAAATACGGAGGAACAAAACATAAAACATGCACCTCTGAGTCTCTGATTTCCGATCGGGCACTTGTGTGCTCCAGATGTGGTAGTCCCCAGCAGTCATCACTGCACACTGGTAGATCTCCTGTCATACATATCAGACCATGCATGAAAATATTAACCAAATAAGTGTTTCACCACATTTCTGTGATACTGAGCCATCTTATGAAGCATATAACACTTTCTTAGGGTGGCTGAAGGTTGGTATACATTTAGCTGCAGATCAAGTACCCACTGCAAACATACATAAGTATACATATTCTAAAAAACATGGATGTGTTAAGGTTTTTATTAAGTTGTACAACCAGGCCCTCAAAAAATATATATTGTCTTCATACCAGGGGATGCTGCAGTTGTCATACCATGAGCTGGTGCTGCTGTTGTTGTTTGTGCTTGTTCGGCTGGTGCTTCAGCTGGTGCTGCAAAAAAGCACATTTTAAACCAAATGATTTAGAATGAGTTAAATCGGTTGTACTGCATGCATTTCTCATCAACGCTATGCTGTCTAGCATTTCTGACAGATTTGTAAGTTATAGCTTTATGATCTTTCAAATTGCAAAATAAACATGAGGAATCACCTACAATTAAAAGACAAATATAACTTCACGGCACCGGACAGCAAAATTACATAAACATGACATAAACATGACATTACCACTAATAATTTAGAATGAGGGTGGAATACATACCCAAAACTGTCTGACCATTGGAATTTAACTGTATGTCCACTCCTTTGCCCAATCTCTTCTTCATGCTTTCTATGGTTCTTGAATTTCTAGCATTGTTGTAGTGACACAAAATATTTCGCATCAAAAAGACATGCGATGAGGGAGTCATCATGTTGAGAAAATGATTGTTTTTCCTCATTCCAGCAAAGAGCTGTTCAGCACACGGGCTGTTGATCCAACCACGTAACTCTGGGACCAGTTCCACCTTTCGCAAGACATCCCTGGCATCTTTTGAGTTTGCCTCATGAAATCTATCATAAAGAGCATAATGCTCAGACGATCCAGTTATAGGGTGGCCATTTTCATCAGGAACTGGCTTCTTGGTGACTAGCCATGGCAAGCTCACTTTTATCTGTCCAGTAGTGGCACATCTGATGTTATCTTCAGTAGGCTCAAGTAACCTACCCCCATGAGGTTTGAAGGGTAATGATTCTGGATCTCTTAGGTTGGTATGTGTTGCCAACCCTCTCGCAAAATCATATAATACAATGTTTGGAAAATGTTTCATCGACAATAAAAGGTCAGCAAAGTCCCGGGGGCTCTCAGCCCTTATGTTGAACTTAACACCATACACCACAGCACAAGGACAGGTGACCACAGCCCATCCACCTGTTTAAGGAAACTGTAAATCAGAGTGCAACCATTCCAAGTAATGAAACTAAGAACTGTCTGTAAAAACGGTCTCTCAGTAATAGAACACAACTTACCAGAAGCTCCCCAGATCTGTGAAAACACCTTATCATAACTCGCTCTGTTCTTCATTTCTTGTTGAAGTCTCGTTACCAGGTCCATCCGTGAGCCTTTGGGGTCTATGCCACACTGTCGGCACAGAGCACGCACAGCTTCCATCTATAATGAACATTAGTATAGTTGGTCTGGCGTGGTTCAAAAACACACATCTTTGACAAAACTGACAAAAATTGACTTAAGTTCAGTACCTTGAGCTTAAGAAGTTCATCAGTCAGTCGGTCCTCTGTGAGGTTAAACTCAGATTCCTCCTTTGCACTACAAGCAGAATACACTTCTTTGTATTCAGTGTTGAGTACAACATCCCTATCTCTTGTGTGAGGACCAATCCACGGAGCCCAACTATGGTAACTGGGATGGACGACAAATGGGTTTGACTTGTTGCCTTTAAATGATGTTAGAAAATATTATTAACATAACAGTACATTATTCCACGATAAACAAAGTAAATGCTAGAATACTGTCATCCCACCTAGAACATTGTGCGGACTGTACTTACTTGGGACCAACCCACGGCTGATCATTTCAAGGGAAACCATCTCCCAGAAATTTTCAACACTTACCTTTCCATCAAAAGTCTGAGATGGTTCCTCAATGCTGCTCACTAAGGAAAGCAAGACTTAAGTAAGCATGTTCCAAACAGTCATAGCTGGATATGTGGTGCTTGAAACAATGTAAGACTAAGAAAATGAATAAATGTGTTCACTTACCAGGCATGCTAAAAACGCCCTTCTCATGAAGGTCCATCACAACAGATACTGGATGATAACCACACGATACACAAGCATATGTGTAACCGAGGTCTGACAGTGCTTCAAAGCTTAAATAAGCCTGCAGGACCCTTTCCCTGGATGGATAGGTTTTACCAGAGGTCTTCTCCAACACATCCATGGCACTCCCTACTGCCTGATGAGTCTGTGAAATTGATGTATGACATTTAAAGGCTTTACAATATATTATTTTGATAAAGTATTCATAATTGTTTTAAATGATTAAAACAACAGAACATGGTTCCTACCTGAAGTGTATTGCGTAGAAAATGGCACATGTATATGGACAGAAGTGTGTGGTCATCGAAATTGTGGACACCATCAGTCCACTCCTGGTATCGATATGCCATACCACACCTGTAGCACCATTTTCTGTACACTGAAATTCCTAATGGACACAAGCACCAGTAAATGTTACACATTTATCTTTCACCATTTTACACTGTGACATGTCTCTATACTTTGCACAGTACTAAAAGCCAGTGTATGAAATTATCTCAGTAAGCATACAAGTGTGAATTGCTGGGAAGGAGGCTAAGCTGCTGATAGTGGAAGTCATGGCTACACTGACATTTACAGTACATGTAGTGAGTAATGAAATGTTAAAATATCGATAATAAATATTTAAATAAAGAGAGAACATACCTTCTATGACATCAGTGATTGTTAGGATTTTAGCCTTAGATGTAATCAGCACAGGTTCGCTTAGAGGAGTGGGCTCTAAACATTCTGAGCAAAAGGTTTCTGATGGTATGAAGTGCACAGGGAAATGAATGGTCTTGACCACGTCTGAGGGGAAAATCGCAGGCAGTTTCTTCTTATGAAAAATGTATTGAACCATCCGCGACAGATTTTTGCCTTCAGGTGAGTATGGAGCTCCTTCTTCTAGGTCAAAACTTTCCATGTCAATTGGAAAATGTTCTGTGATGTTCTCCTCCACACTTCTGGTTTTTCTGAAGAGTGCCTGGTCTGTTTCAAATAAATGCCACTTGGCAACATATTTAGGTATGCATGACTGCCTTGGGTTCGCGCAAGGACAATGCCATGAAATGATTTTAGAATTGTACCTTACCACCACTCTGCCAAGCCGGCTGTAATAGGAGATAGTTGACTCGTATACAGAAATGTGCTTTTTGTAGGGGGGTCCACACACAGTCACCAGACAGGACAACGGGACTCCTGCATCATTTGCTTCTCTCTGACGTACCAAACACCTTTCCTTTTTGTCTTCCCCAAACCACTTGTCATGTACCATCACCTGCAAAACATCCTCTGTAAGTGATGGAGTGTCCATTCTGGCTGGAGGGCAGTACACGAGGGACTGAATGTGGTGGCACTCAAATGGACGAAGGTTTGACCTCTCTGCAAACTCTGCATTAATTCTGCAGATATCCAGCTCACACATTGTTTTTTGTTCAGGATCCCATGTCCTTTTAATGACACGTACTGGTGTGCTGGGTGCTATAAAAGACTTTGCTACTGCAAACACTCCATTTGTGTAATCAACACACTGAGCACTGAGGTGGTTCTGTGCCGTAATGTCCATTTTGATGGGAGTGTGACGTCTTCGAAGATGTATCCGTAGGTTCCGTCTATTAAGGATTAGGCCACAGCTAGTACACTTCACTGTTTTCTGCTTTCTTTGGGTGAGGGGGTGGTAGTGCTGGTGCTGCTGAGGAGCCAGGATCAGAGGAACATGAAGAAAGTGAGGGGTGGAGGATGGGGACTGGGGGAGGGGGACATGCAGCTTCAGAAGCAGTAAAGGAGGGAGCAGGAGAGGCGGGAGGTGACTGATGCGCTTCCGTTGTGGTTGGCTTGGTTTCACTGATGCATTGGGATACATGATGTTTAAACTGGTCTTTGCGTATTATTGTTTGGCTGCAATAAAGACAATGAAAGTGTCCTGTGGGTCTGCAATAATTGTTGCATTTGCTGATGAAGAAACCTGCAAGACGGCAACATGAAGACCAAAGCTATCAACAGAAAAGAAAGGTATACACAGAACGGGACTGGGGGAGTGAGGTCAGGAGTAGCTGATCAGAAAGTTACAGTGTCAAACAAAACACAAACATAGGTAAATTAGCTTACCAATATTCACATGACTTCAGGGACTCCCACTAAGGAACTCCACATCATTTTGTCTATCTTGATTGTAAGAAGTGCATTCTACATTTAAGCATGTGTATGTTTTAAAACCACCAAAATCAATAGACCAATAAACATCATTAGGAATTACCTCTATGCTGTACTGCATGTCTCACGTGGCTCTGAATGTGTGTTGTAAATTTGAATTGTTGGTCAGTTGCATAAGTGCAGCATGGGCATCTGAACACACCGTCTAGGCAAAACCTTGTTGCATCAGGACTGGCCTGTAAATGCGTTGGATGCTTTAAAACATAAACAATAAAACATTGTGTAAACTTACTGTTACTCTGAGGTGCACGCTCATTCTAACAACATAACATGCATGCAGAAGTAATGCAGCTTGTAAGGTTATCAGGCTGTGATATCGATAAAATATCTTATAGAGCATTCATATCATCAGCATTAACTTGAGTATCCTGAGCATCATAATATAGCCTAAACATCTGCATAATTAACAATCATAATATACTATTTTTACATAAATACCATTGAGGTTGTTGGTGTAATTTAATAATATATCGGTCACATACTCACATCCTGACAAAGATGTATTTAGTTGTATTTTGTTATCAGGGTGATCGTCCGTTCGCAGGCCACTTTGGCCATGTGGTGTAGTCATAAACCGTCGCGGATGTTTACCCGAAACCGGGGCATCAAACAAAGAATAAGGATTCCTTAGACAACCCATTTCAAAATATGGCAGCAACAAACGGAGTGCCCAATTATTTCAAATAAACCATGACCTTTTTTTAAAGTATTGAAGCACTTTTCTACCAATGTGAATAATAAACATTTTAGACAAAAAAAATCAACGAATAACGCTGGTAATTCGTTGTCAAAATGAGCGTACGGCATTAGCCCAGAAGAGGGGTGGCAATTTGCATATGTGAAAGCCTATGTGAATGAGACACAGGTCCAAAACTTTTAACTAGAGACACAATATTTAAGTAGAGGCATACCCAAGCGAAACAAGAGAAAGTGTGAAACAAGCACAACTACTTTAGCCCAAGTTTTTAAAAATGAGAAAAAGCCGTAATCAGTTTAACAGTTTTATTTCAATGTCAAAGAGAAAAAAAAACACTTCACCAAAGGCGAAGATCCATCCATAGCGGCTCTGGGTCCCGTCAGCGTAGCACAAAGCTAGCGTGATCTAGGCTGCCATTATCCAAGGAGCAGGGCCAGGCGCGTGCCACCCGTTTGAACAATGCGGGCGAAATAACTGCCTTATGGGATGCGAAGCTTGCGCATGCGCAGTGACGCAGACGCGCCTTTCAAAATGGCGGCGGCAGCAACACACGCGAAAGATCGATCTCCTGTATTTTCTTAGTTTTATTCTAAACAAGATGCCCCGATTTCATTTAAATACATTTAATAGCTGTAGGAACTAGTGAGCGGTATTTAGCAACATGCTATGTTAGAATAATGCCATCAAACGTGTCTGTTAAGCATATCACAGCGGACATACACGGAGGAAACATGGGGTAGAATCAAACAGGCCACAGGCTTTGAGATAGGCTGGCTCCCCAAGCTATTGCCCCCATTTAGCCCGAATGTCATAGACCTCCCCCCCCCCCACATCCTGACAAAGATGTATTTAGTTGTATTTTGTTATCAGGGTGATCGTCCGTTCGCAGGCCACTTTGGCCATGTGGTGTAGTCATAAACCGTCGCGGATGTTTACCCGAAACCGGGGCATCAAACAAAGAATAAGGATTCCTTAGACAACCCATTTCAAAATATGGCAGCAACAAACGGAGTGCCCAGTTATTTCAAATAAACCATGACCTTTTTTTTAAAGTATTGAAGCACTTTTCTACCAATGTGAATAATAAACATTTTAGACAAAAAAAATCAACGAATAACGCTGGTAATTCGTTGTCAAAATGAGCGTACGGCATTAGCCCAGAAGAGGGGTGGCAATTTGCATATGTGAAAGCCTATGTGAATGAGACACAGGTCCAAAACTTTTAACTAGAGACACAATATTTAAGTAGAGGCATACCCAAGCGAAACAAGAGAAAGTGTGAAACAAGCACAACTACTTTAGCCCAAGTTTTTAAAAATGAGAAAAAGCCGTAATCAGTTTAACAGTTTTATTTCAATGTCAAAGAGAAAAAAAAACACTTCACCAAAGGCGAAGATCCATCCATAGCGGCTCTGGGTCCCGTCAGCGTAGCACAAAGCTAGCGTGATCTAGGCTGCCATTATCCAAGGAGCAGGGCCAGGCGCGTGCCACCCGTTTGAACAATGCGGGCGAAATAACTGCCTTATGGGATGCGAAGCTTGCGCATGCGCAGTGACGCAGACGCGCCTTTCAAAATGGCGGCGGCAGCAACACACGCGAAAGATCGATCTCCTGTATTTTCTTAGTTTTATTCTAAACAAGATGCCCCGATTTCATTTAAATACATTTAATAGCTGTAGGAACTAGTGAGCGGTATTTAGCAACATGCTATGTTAGAATAATGCCATCAAACGTGTCTGTTAAGCATATCACAGCGGACATACACGGAGGAAACATGGGGTAGAATCAAACAGGCCACAGGCTTTGAGATAGGCTGGCTCCCCAAGCTATTGCCCCCATTTAGCCCGAATGTCATAGACCTCCCCCCCCCCCACATCCTGACAAAGATGTATTTAGTTGTATTTTGTTATCAGGGTGATCGTCCGTTCGCAGGCCACTTTGGCCATGTGGTGTAGTCATAAACCGTCGCGGATGTTTACCCGAAACCGGGGCATCAAACAAAGAATAAGGATTCCTTAGACAACCCATTTCAAAATATGGCAGCAACAAACGGAGTGCCCAGTTATTTCAAATAAACCATGACCTTTTTTTTAAAGTATTGAAGCACTTTTCTACCAATGTGAATAATAAACATTTTAGACAAAAAAAATCAACGAATAACGCTGGTAATTCGTTGTCAAAATGAGCGTACGGCATTAGCCCAGAAGAGGGGTGGCAATTTGCATATGTGAAAGCCTATGTGAATGAGACACAGGTCCAAAACTTTTAACTAGAGACACAATATTTAAGTAGAGGCATACCCAAGCGAAACAAGAGAAAGTGTGAAACAAGCACAACTACTTTAGCCCAAGTTTTTAAAAATGAGAAAAAGCCGTAATCAGTTTAACAGTTTTATTTCAATGTCAAAGAGAAAAAAAAACACTTCACCAAAGGCGAAGATCCATCCATAGCGGCTCTGGGTCCCGTCAGCGTAGCACAAAGCTAGCGTGATCTAGGCTGCCATTATCCAAGGAGCAGGGCCAGGCGCGTGCCACCCGTTTGAACAATGCGGGCGAAATAACTGCCTTATGGGATGCGAAGCTTGCGCATGCGCAGTGACGCAGACGCGCCTTTCAAAATGGCGGCGGCAGCAACACACGCGAAAGATCGATCTCCTGTATTTTCTTAGTTTTATTCTAAACAAGATGCCCCGATTTCATTTAAATACATTTAATAGCTGTAGGAACTAGTGAGCGGTATTTAGCAACATGCTATGTTAGAATAATGCCATCAAACGTGTCTGTTAAGCATATCACAGCGGACATACACGGAGGAAACATGGGGTAGAATCAAACAGGCCACAGGCTTTGAGATAGGCTGGCTCCCCAAGCTATTGCCCCCATTTAGCCCGAATGTCATAGACCTCTCCCCCCCCCCCCACATCCTGACAAAGATGTATTTAGTTGTATTTTGTTATCAGGGTGATCGTCCGTTCGCAGGCCACTTTGGCCATGTGGTGTAGTCATAAACCGTCGCGGATGTTTACCCGAAACCGGGGCATCAAACAAAGAATAAGGATTCCTTAGACAACCCATTTCAAAATATGGCAGCAACAAACGGAGTGCCCAGTTATTTCAAATAAACCATGACCTTTTTTTTAAAGTATTGAAGCACTTTTCTACCAATGTGAATAATAAACATTTTAGACAAAAAAAATCAACGAATAACGCTGGCAATTCGTTGTCAAAATGAGCATACGGCATTAGCCCAGAAGAGGGGTGGCAATTTGCATATGTGAAAGCCTATGTGAATGAGACACAGGTCCCAAACTTTTAACTAGAGACACAATATTTAAGTAGAGGCATACCCAAGCGAAACAAGAGAAAGTGTGAAACAAGCACAACTATTTTAGCGGTGAGGGTAAAATGCGGACCGTTTACAAACAGCGGATTCCGTGTTTAATAGTGTTGAGGCAATGTTTTCTAGCCATTTAAGAAAGGCAGCAAAGGTTTTTTTTTATACCTTTAAACATTAACAAAAACCGCTAATGTCTTTTCTTTAAAATTTTCAAGTCTATTTCTGTCTGGTTTTTCGCGATAAGTTGCGTGAACGCCTGAGTTAGTGTGTTTTTGGGGCTTGGATACACATCGAGGTCCTGACAGAAATAATTATGTCTGCTTTCACAAACCTAAAGTTAAACTTTAAAGCCCATCGGCGTGTGTGTGTGTGTGTGTGTGTGTGCTTGTGCACATGAGCACAAGCACATGGTTCAATGTAACTGTAGCAGCTTATTCCATTCATTCATTGTGCACACACACACATACACTCACCTAAAGGATTATTAGGAACACCATACTAATATGGTGTTTGACCCCCTTTCGCCTTCAGAACTGCCTTAATTCTACGTGGCATTGATTCAACAAGGTGCTGAAAGCATTCTTTAGAAATGTTGGCCCATATTGATAGGATAGCATCTTGCAGTTGATGGAGATTTGTGGGATGCACATCCAGGGCACGAAGCTCCCGTTCCAACACATCCCGAAGATGCTCTATTGGGTTGAGATCTGGTGACTGTTGGGGCCATTGTAGTACAGTGAACTCACTGTCATGTTCAAGAAATCAATTTGAAATGATTCGAGCTTTGTGACATGGTGCATTATCCTGCTGGAAGTAGCCATCAGAGGATGGGTACATGGTGGTCATAAAGGGATGGACATGGTCAGAAACAATGCTCAGGTAGGCCGTGGCATTTAAACGATGCCCAATTGGCACTAAGGGGCCTAAAGTGTGCCAAGAAAACATCCCCCACACCATTACACCACCACCAGCAGCCTGCACAGTGGTAACAAGGCATGATGGATCCATGTTCTCATTCTGTTTACGCCAAATTCTGACTCTACCATTTGAATGTCTCAACAGAAATCGAGACTCATCAGACCAGGCAACATTTTTCCAGTCTTCAACTGTCCAATTTTGGTGAGCTCGTGCAAATTGTAGCCTCTTTTTCCTATTTGTAGTGGAGATGAGTGGTACCCGGTGGGGTCTTCTGCTGTTGTAGCCCATCCGCCTCAAGGTTGTGCGTGTTGTGGCTTCACAAATGCTTTGCTGCATACCTCGGTTGTAACGAGTGGTTATTTCAGCCAAAGTTGCTCTTCTATCAGCTTGAATCAGTCGGACCATTCTCCTCTGACCTCTAGCATCAACAAGGCATTTTCGCCCAACGGGACTGCCGCATACTGGATGTTTTTCCCTTTGCACACCATTCTTTGTAAACCCTAGAAATGGTTGTGCGTGAAAATCCCAGTAACTGAGCAGATTGTGAAATACTCAGACCGGCCCGTCTGGCACCAACAACTATGCCACGCTCAAAATTGCTTAAATCACCTTTCTTTCCCATTCTGACATTCAGTTTGGAGTTCAGGAGATTGTCTTGACCAGGACCACACCCCTAAATGCATTGAAGCAACTGCCATGTGATTGGTTGATTAGATAATTGCATTAATGAGAAATTGAACAGGTGTTCCTAATAATCCTTTAGGTGAGCATATATGCTATGTCTAGATCTCCTGGGGAAATCAAGAGTGTTGCCCACAAACATTGTTCAGCTTTTGGCCTAACATGGTCCTTGCGTGTTTTAAAGTTGCGTGAAGTGGAGTGAGGAGCATTCTGAACATCAAACTATTTTAAGATAAATTGTCTGTAACAGGAAATTTAGTTTCTCAATTTATTTCTTATATATTATTTTGTTAATTATTGAGTTCAAAGTTTTGTAGTAAATGGTGATATTGTCATCAATTTGGTGATAATGCGAGCCAAACATTTCTCGAAAATGACATTTGCATACAGTAAGTAAAACATTCTGAAATCATATTTCTATTTTATTCTGCTGCTGCTTACATGTTTACATCTCTGTCTCTCTCGCTCTCTCTCTCCAGGACAGTGAAAGTAGGACTATTTACCCTTGTTTATGTAGCTGTAGGATGGCCATAATATAGTTTCAATCCGATATCGATGTAATGCTTGTCTGTGATGATTGGTTAACATATTGATTGGTGTATTAATATAGCCGGAAAGTAATAAAACCCATTGCAATCAAGTATACAGTGCCTTATAAAAGTATTCAGTTATCATAATTTTACTCAATTACAAAGGATAGTTAAACGTTTTCCAAATGAGCATTTTATTGCATTTCCAAAGGCACTGTAACTTATTTCTGTGCCAACATTAAAATTAAATAAACTTATGATTTAATGTCGATATGAGATGACAAATTATTCACAAATGATACAGAGGTGCCACTCATTTCCACATACAGTAACTCATCACAATTGGGTGCCACTGTGCTTTTTAATGAAAAGCTGATAAAACTTAAAATGTGGTTCGGTCATGTGTGTAGTCTGTGTGTAGACAAGGAAACAGAGGCATAGTAGCTGTTATTTTTTTATTCCAAAGTCATCCAATTTGCTATTTTCCTTACATACCCACCCATTCACTCACTCACTCACTGACCCACCCACCCATTCACACACCCAAGTCTTCCGTAAGGTGTTTGCAGAACTCGCTGCAGAACCCAGGCTGTGTGAAGTTCCCCTCGTCTTCCACGCCCAATGTAGCCTATGGGACAATAAATAATAAGCAAGCATACTTAGTATCAAAACAGAGCAACAATGTTTTTCATTGCATACTTTCAAGAAAATATTCAGGACCTGACACACAATAAATTGTTCTGGTGACTTTCTTTTTGCAACCACTGACTTCAGCAACAATTGTCAACATTCTTACACAGTATGCATACCTGGTAAGCTGTTCTTATAAGTCTCTAGACAGTGCTGGCAGCATTCCAGGCGATACAATCGTCGGAATTGTGCTTGATAGGCCGCACTGTACAGTTTCCATGGGACTACACCTGTAGGTTTCAAATTTAAGAATGATTCATTAGAGTAAAATCCCTTGTTAATGGGAATACAAACATCCTAACTCAAAGGGTATTCAAATATCATAATATGTTTTATACCTACTGTCAAGCCACTGAAAATGCGCTCGGGCACGGAATGTTTCCCTTCCGACTAAGTCCCAAAAAAAGGTGACAAACAAGTGACAGCTTTAAAAAAGCTTTGTCACCCTCGAACAGGACTACTTCTAAAAGGATATCCTCCAGGACGTCGAGGGGGATCTGTGAAAGAAATCATACAAGCACGCAAATATTATTTTACAATAGTTCTGTAATATAACAAAAACAGACAAAAATAGCATGACTTCTACATTCCAACTCCAACTGCTTAAAATGAAGCTCATTGTTTTCACATTTTTGTAGGGTACAGCACAGTAAGCACAGAGAAAAAAAGAGAAAAACAGCAGGTTCAGCTGTAAGATCAGCTACATAAATACCTGTTCAATGGAGATGGAACCCATTCCTCCTCCTCTACCATCTGTGCTTTCAACACATTGAATTTTCCTAAAAGAAATTATATTGTCACAACTATTGTAAAACTATGACATATTGTAATGGTATCACATAGAGTTGACTCCACCTGAGGGCACAGGTGTAAAACAATTTGATCACGTTGGGCACCAGACCTGGAAAAAGGCAGTCATGATACTACCAGCTTGTCAGACTGAAAGGCTTATATGCATATGGGTCAGAACAATGCATCAGAGTGATAAATATTACAGCATCAACTTTGTAAGGTGTATCAATCCCCACTAGGGTTGTAACGGTATACCGGTATGGCGGTTTATTGTGATATTGACATGTACGATTATCATATCATGCACATTTGCCTATCCGCGGTTTGGAAAAAAAAAAAGAAACCAGATCTCACCTGCGCTGCTGTGTATATGCAACTTCTTTCCGCTTTACTGCTTAGACTCCACCCATAAATGCACAGCGGCGAAAATGTCCGATAGTGGCTGCAAATTCTAATCTCTATTTCCCGCCGAAAAAAAAATTAAAATCTGCAGTATGGGAATATTTTGGGTATCCGAAAAATGATCGTGGGGTGGATATCCAGTTTGCAAGAAATGTGGACGAACAGTGGCCGCAAAAGGAGGAAATACGTCGAACATGTTCTCCCATATTCGCGAACACCATCCCTCCGTGAAGATAAAGGTAAGTTCCATGTATAACTTAAAGCCGTATTATTTCTGTGATGCAGAGGGAATCCCGGAATCCAGTCATGTAATTGGAGTCAATTACAGTATAATTCAGATGCCACGTAAAATGTCCGATTTGATAGATAGATGGATGAATAAATCAAAATATAGCTGTGCAGCAAATTAAATCGCGATGTGCGTCTGTGAATATACAGCGCAAAAAGGCTGCCGCTTGCTCATTAACCAACTACCCCCCCCCACACACACACACACACACACACACACACACAGCGGCACAGATGATTATTTTGTCCTCCAGGTTCGTGTGCCGCCCCCCATAGAATCCCTCCCGGCGCCCTCCCAACTTCATCCCTTATCGTCTCCGCTCGCCCATCCTCTAGAAAAACGCTTTATTTAGATTATTTTTGTTTTCCTCCAAGTTCGTGTGCCGCCCCCCACGTGACATGAAAAAGTGCCGCCCCGGGCGGCTGCCCCGTTCGCCCATGCCTAAAACCGCCACTGCATGATGGTCATGGTTTTTAAAGCGTCTGCTGTCTCATTCACTATGTGAAGACGTGAACACATGAACATATCCAGAGCTACTCTCAAGAGAACACTTAATGATCATTTTATAATTTTATTTAAAAGAATAATCATCAAATACACTAACTGAAAACTCATAGGTGTTTAGTACAAGTGGACACATTCTCTCACCTCAGCGGTCAAGATTGAGCCCTGAAAATCTCAACATGCTTACATTTCTTCATCATAATCTGACCTGAAAAAAAGCAAAGAAATGCATGCTGCTATGATAATCTCAGGAAAATATTAACAAACATGACCCTGCACATATTGCTCTCCCATATATGCTGTTAAAGAGGAAGGACAGTTTGATTTATTCTTGTCTAATATAAAGAGAAATAACTTATTCCTTATTTTGTTCAAATGGGAGATGCGCAGCTTTATTTTATTTATTTTTCCCCCAAAAGTTAGACTCATACTTCCATAAGTTTTTTTTATTTTCATTAAAAAAAAGTTTGTTACAATAAACCATGTTCATCCAAAAACCATATCTCTTTTTATTCATTTAAGGGTCATTGTAGCTGATGATTATACTAATAATAATGATAGTTTAATACCGTATACCACGAAACCGTGATATTTTCTGAGACGATTATCATACCGTGAAAATCTCATACCGTTACAACCCTAATCCCCACCTTCAGATCAGATCACTAAGACCAATTAATCTGACTCCATTAAATTATGCTGCTGTTTGTAATAGGGTCAGTGGTGGCCTAATGGATAGGGAAGTGCACTTGTAATCGAAAGGTGCCACTGAAGTACCCTGAGCAAGGTACCACCCCCAAGCACTGCTCTCCTCTGCAATGTCATGGTGTCATATAGGTTAAATGCAGAGTACACATTTTGTTGTTGTGCACTGTGTGCTGTGGTGTGTCAATGACAACTAATCACTTCACTTATATGCCATGCACTACGAGGCATCACAGAAAATATTTAAAAAGTATGACACAAAAGGAATTGTATTACTGATTAATGAATAGTTTGTTTCCAAGTTATAAATAATATAATAACCGATACATTAGATGTTAAAAGTTATAACACCCATAAACAATGACAACTGTATTACATGAAATGGTTGCCAATTGTTAAATGGTTTCCAAATTTGCGACTAAGAGAGCCCATGCGGCAATCAATCAAATGAGTCAATCAATATATAAACAAACAAACAAATACGGAGGAACAAAACATAAAACATGCACCTCTGAGTCTCTGATTTCCGATCGGGCACTTGTGTGCTCCAGATGTGGTAGTCCCCAGCAGTCATCACTGCACACTGGTAGATCTCCTGTCATACATATCAGACCATGCATGAAAATATTAACCAAATAAGTGTTTCACCACATTTCTGTGATACTGAGCCATCTTATGAAGCATATAACACTTTCTTAGGGTGGCTGAAGGTTGGTATACATTTAGCTGCAGATCAAGTACCCACTGCAAACATACATAAGTATACATATTCTAAAAAACATGGATGTGTTAAGGTTTTTATTAAGTTGTACAACCAGGCCCTCAAAAAATATATATTGTCTTCATACCAGGGGATGCTGCAGTTGTCATACCATGAGCTGGTGCTGCTGTTGTTGTTTGTGCTTGTTCGGCTGGTGCTTCAGCTGGTGCTGCAAAAAAGCACATTTTAAACCAAATGATTTAGAATGAGTTAAATCGGTTGTACTGCATGCATTTCTCATCAACGCTATGCTGTCTAGCATTTCTGACAGATTTGTAAGTTATAGCTTTATGATCTTTCAAATTGCAAAATAAACATGAGGAATCACCTACAATTAAAAGACAAATATAACTTCACGGCACCGGACAGCAAAATTACATAAACATGACATAAACATGACATTACCACTAATAATTTAGAATGAGGGTGGAATACATACCCAAAACTGTCTGACCATTGGAATTTAACTGTATGTCCACTCCTTTGCCCAATCTCTTCTTCATGCTTTCTATGGTTCTTGAATTTCTAGCATTGTTGTAGTGACACAAAATATTTCGCATCAAAAAGACATGCGATGAGGGAGTCATCATGTTGAGAAAATGATTGTTTTTCCTCATTCCAGCAAAGAGCTGTTCAGCACACGGGCTGTTGATCCAACCACGTAACTCTGGGACCAGTTCCACCTTTCGCAAGACATCCCTGGCATCTTTTGAGTTTGCCTCATGAAATCTATCATAAAGAGCATAATGCTCAGACGATCCAGTTATAGGGTGGCCATTTTCATCAGGAACTGGCTTCTTGGTGACTAGCCATGGCAAGCTCACTTTTATCTGTCCAGTAGTGGCACATCTGATGTTATCTTCAGTAGGCTCAAGTAACCTACCCCCACGAGGTTTGAAGGGTAATGATTCTGGATCTCTTAGGTTGGTATGTGTTGCCAACCCTCTCGCAAAATCATATAATACAATGTTTGGAAAATGTTTCATCGACAATAAAAGGTCAGCAAAGTCCCGGGGGCTCTCAGCCCTTATGTTGAACTTAACACCATACACCACAGCACAAGGACAGGTGACCACAGCCCATCCACCTGTTTAAGGAAACTGTAAATCAGAGTGCAACCATTCCAAGTAATGAAACTAAGAACTGTCTGTAAAAACGGTCTCTCAGTAATAGAACACAACTTACCAGAAGCTCCCCAGATCTGTGAAAACACCTTATCATAACTCGCTCTGTTCTTCATTTCTTGTTGAAGTCTCGTTACCAGGTCCATCCGTGAGCCTTTGGGGTCTATGCCACACTGTCGGCACAGAGCACGCACAGCTTCCATCTATAATGAACATTAGTATAGTTGGTCTGGCGTGGTTCAAAAACACACATCTTTGACAAAACTGACAAAAATTGACTTAAGTTCAGTACCTTGAGCTTAAGAAGTTCATCAGTCAGTCGGTCCTCTGTGAGGTTAAACTCAGATTCCTCCTTTGCACTACAAGCAGAATACACTTCTTTGTATTCAGTGTTGAGTACAACATCCCTATCTCTTGTGTGAGGACCAATCCACGGAGCCCAACTATGGTAACTGGGATGGACGACAAATGGGTTTGACTTGTTGCCTTTAAATGATGTTAGAAAATATTATTAACATAACAGTACATTATTCCACGATAAACAAAGTAAATGCTAGAATACTGTCATCCCACCTAGAACATTGTGCGGACTGTACTTACTTGGGACCAACCCACGGCTGATCATTTCAAGGGAAACCATCTCCCAGAAATTTTCAACACTTACCTTTCCATCAAAAGTCTGAGATGGTTCCTCAATGCTGCTCACTAAGGAAAGCAAGACTTAAGTAAGCATGTTCCAAACAGTCATAGCTGGATATGTGGTGCTTGAAACAATGTAAGACTAAGAAAATGAATAAATGTGTTCACTTACCAGGCATGCTAAAAACGCCCTTCTCATGAAGGTCCATCACAACAGATACTGGATGATAACCACACGATACACAAGCATATGTGTAACCGAGGTCTGACAGTGCTTCAAAGCTTAAATAAGCCTGCAGGACCCTTTCCCTGGATGGATAGGTTTTACCAGAGGTCTTCTCCAACACATCCATGGCACTCCCTACTGCCTGATGAGTCTGTGAAATTGATGTATGACATTTAAAGGCTTTACAATATATTATTTTGATAAAGTATTCGTAATTGTTTTAAATGATTAAAACAACAGAACATGGTTCCTACCTGAAGTGTATTGCGTAGAAAATGGCACATGTATATGGACAGAAGTGTGTGGTCATCGAAATTGTGGACACCATCAGTCCACTCCTGGTATCGATATGCCATACCACACCTGTAGCACCATTTTCTGTACACTGAAATTCCTAATGGACACAAGCACCAGTAAATGTTACACATTTATCTTTCACCATTTTACACTGTGACATGTCTCTATACTTTGCACAGTACTAAAAGCCAGTGTATGAAATTATCTCAGTAAGCATACAAGTGTGAATTGCTGGGAAGGAGGCTAAGCTGCTGATAGTGGAAGTCATGGCTACACTGACATTTACAGTACATGTAGTGAGTAATGAAATGTTAAAATATCGATAATAAATATTTAAATAAAGAGAGAACATACCTTCTATGACATCAGTGATTGTTAGGATTTTAGCCTTAGATGTAATCAGCACAGGTTCGCTTAGAGGAGTGGGCTCTAAACATTCTGAGCAAAAGGTTTCTAATGGTATGAAGTGCACAGGGAAATGAATGGTCTTGACCACGTCTGAGGGGAAAATCGCAGGCAGTTTCTTCTTATGAAAAATGTATTGAACCATCCGCGACAGATTTTTGCCTTCAGGTGAGTATGGAGCTCCTTCTTCTAGGTCAAAACTTTCCATGTCAATTGGAAAATGTTCTGTGATGTTCTCCTCCACACTTCTGGTTTTTCTGAAGAGTGCCTGGTCTGTTTCAAATAAATGCCACTTGGCAACATATTTAGGTATGCATGACTGCCTTGGGTTCGCGCAAGGACAATGCCATGAAATGATTTTAGAATTGTACCTTACCACCACTCTGCCAAGCCGGCTGTAATAGGAGATAGTTGACTCGTATACAGAAATGTGCTTTTTGTAGGGGGGTCCACACACAGTCACCAGACAGGACAACGGGACTCCTGCATCATTTGCTTCTCTCTGACGTACCAAACACCTTTCCTTTTTGTCTTCCCCAAACCACTTGTCATGTACCATCACCTGCAAAACATCCTCTGTAAGTGATGGAGTGTCCATTCTGGCTGGAGGGCAGTACACGAGGGACTGAATGTGGTGGCACTCAAATGGACGAAGGTTTGACCTCTCTGCAAACTCTGCATTAATTCTGCAGATATCCAGCTCACACATTGTTTTTTGTTCAGGACCCCATGTCCTTTTAATGACACGTACTGGTGTGCTGGGTGCTATAAAAGACTTTGCTACTGCAAACACTCCATTTGTGTAATCAACACACTGAGCACTGAGGTGGTTCTGTGCCGTAATGTCCATTTTGATGGGAGTGTGACGTCTTCGAAGATGTATCCGTAGGTTCCGTCTATTAAGGATTAGGCCACAGCTAGTACACTTCACTGTTTTCTGCTTTCTTTGGGTGAGAGGGTGGTAGTGCTGGTGCTGCTGAGGAGCCAGGATCAGAGGAACATGAAGAAAGTGAGGGGTGGAGGATGGGGACTGGGGGAGGGGGACATGCAGCTTCAGAAGCAGTAAAGGAGGGAGCAGGAGAGGCGGGAGGTGACTGATGCGCTTCCGTTGTGGTTGGCTTGGTTTCACTGATGCATTGGGATACATGATGTTTAAACTGGTCTTTGCGTATTATTGTTTGGCTGCAATAAAGACAATGAAAGTGTCCTGTGGGTCTGCAATAATTGTTGCATTTGCTGATGAAGAAACCTGCAAGACGGCAACATGAAGACCAAAGCTATCAACAGAAAAGAAAGGTATACACAGAACGGGACTGGGGGAGTGAGGTCAGGAGTAGCTGATCAGAAAGTTACAGTGTCAAACAAAACACAAACATAGGTAAATTAGCTTACCAATATTCACATGACTTCAGGGACTCCCACTAAGGAACTCCACATCATTTTGTCTATCTTGATTGTAAGAAGTGCATTCTACATTTAAGCATGTGTATGTTTTAAAACCACCAAAATCAATAGACCAATAAACATCATTAGGAATTACCTCTATGCTGTACTGCATGTCTCACGTGGCTCTGAATGTGTGTTGTAAATTTGAATTGTTGGTCAGTTGCATAAGTGCAGCATGGGCATCTGAACACACCGTCTAGGCAAAACCTTGTTGCATCAGGACTGGCCTGTAAATGCGTTGGATGCTTTAAAACATAAACAATAAAACATTGTGTAAACTTACTGTTACTCTGAGGTGCACGCTCATTCTAACAACATAACATGCATGCAGAAGTAATGCAGCTTGTAAGGTTATCAGGCTGTGATATCGATAAAATATCTTATAGAGCATTCATATCATCAGCATTAACTTGAGTATCCTGAGCATCATAATATAGCCTAAACATCTGCATAATTAACAATCATAATATACTATTTTTACATAAATACCATTGAGGTTGTTGGTGTAATTTAATAATATATCGGTCACATACTCCATAACTCTTAATAAAACAATTCGGTCATCATAATCAGAAAAACTCAAAAGCACCTGTCGTAGTCTGTTTTCTACATATGCATTTGTGATAAATATTTTGCAATATTGTCATATAATTTTTAGGACATAAGGCCCAGACCTGCGGTCCCTGAAACAAAAGAGAAACAACCTAGCAGCAAAACGTACCGTCTGCGTTTTCTAGTGTTACGCCCTAAAACAAAACATGATTTATTTATTCAAATTTCATTTTAGTCTATTCAATGTGTTACCCTTCTCATGTTCTGAATCTAAGGGCATTTCAAGTCCGGAAATTTTAACTAGAGACACAATATTTAAGTAGAGGCATACCCAATTTCATTTTAGTCTATTCAATGTGTTACCCTTCTCATGTTCTGAATCTAAGGGCATTTCAAGTCCGGAAATTTTAACTAGAGACACAATATTTAAGTAGAGGCATACCCAAGCGAAACAAGAGAAAGTGTGAAACAAGCACAACTACTTTAGCCCAAGTTTTTAAAAATGAGAAAAAGCCGTAATCAGTTTAACAGTTTTATTTCAATGTCAAAGAGAAAAAAAAACACTTCACCAAAGGCGAAGATCCATCCATAGCGGCTCTGGGTCCCGTCAGCGTAGCACAAAGCTAGCGTGATCTAGGCTGCCATTATCCAAGGAGCAGGGCCAGGCGCGTGCCACCCGTTTGAACAATGCGGGCGAAATAACTGCCTTATGGGATGCGAAGCTTGCGCATGCGCAGTGACGCAGACGCGCCTTTCAAAATGGCGGCGGCAGCAACACACGCGAAAGATCGATCTCCTGTATTTTCTTAGTTTTATTCTAAACAAGATGCCCCGATTTCATTTAAATACATTTAATAGCTGTAGGAACTAGTGAGCGGTATTTAGCAACATGCTATGTTAGAATAATGCCATCAAACGTGTCTGTTAAGCATATCACAGCGGACATACACGGAGGAAACATGGGGTAGAATCAAACAGGCCACAGGCTTTGAGATAGGCTGGCTCCCCAAGCTATTGCCCCCATTTAGCCCGAATGTCATAGACCTCTCCCCCCCCCCACATCCTGACAAAGATGTATTTAGTTGTATTTTGTTATCAGGGTGATCGTCCGTTCGCAGGCCACTTTGGCCATGTGGTGTAGTCATAAACCGTCGCGGATGTTTACCCGAAACCGGGGCATCAAACAAAGAATAAGGATTCCTTAGACAACCCATTTCAAAATATGGCAGCAACAAACGGAGTGCCCAGTTATTTCAAATAAACCATGACCTTTTTTTTAAAGTATTGAAGCACTTTTCTACCAATGTGAATAATAAACATTTTAGACAAAAAAAATCAACGAATAACGCTGGTAATTCGTTGTCAAAATGAGCGTACGGCATTAGCCCAGAAGAGGGGTGGCAATTTGCATATGTGAAAGCCTATGTGAATGAGACACAGGTCCAAAACTTTTAACTAGAGACACAATATTTAAGTAGAGGCATACCCAAGCGAAACAAGAGAAAGTGTGAAACAAGCACAACTACTTTAGCCCAAGTTTTTAAAAATGAGAAAAAGCCGTAATCAGTTTAACAGTTTTATTTCAATGTCAAAGAGAAAAAAAAACACTTCACCAAAGGCGAAGATCCATCCATAGCGGCTCTGGGTCCCGTCAGCGTAGCACAAAGCTAGCGTGATCTAGGCTGCCATTATCCAAGGAGCAGGGCCAGGCGCGTGCCACCCGTTTGAACAATGCGGGCGAAATAACTGCCTTATGGGATGCGAAGCTTGCGCATGCGCAGTGACGCAGACGCGCCTTTCAAAATGGCGGCGGCAGCAACACACGCGAAAGATCGATCTCCTGTATTTTCTTAGTTTTATTCTAAACAAGATGCCCCGATTTCATTTAAATACATTTAATAGCTGTAGGAACTAGTGAGCGGTATTTAGCAACATGCTATGTTAGAATAATGCCATCAAACGTGTCTGTTAAGCATATCACAGCGGACATACACGGAGGAAACATGGGGTAGAATCAAACAGGCCACAGGCTTTGAGATAGGCTGGCTCCCCAAGCTATTGCCCCCATTTAGCCCGAATGTCATAGACCTCTCCCCCCCCCCACATCCTGACAAAGATGTATTTAGTTGTATTTTGTTATCAGGGTGATCGTCCGTTCGCAGGCCACTTTGGCCATGTGGTGTAGTCATAAACCGTCGCGGATGTTTACCCGAAACCGGGGCATCAAACAAAGAATAAGGATTCCTTAGACAACCCATTTCAAAATATGGCAGCAACAAACGGAGTGCCCAGTTATTTCAAATAAACCATGACCTTTTTTTTAAAGTATTGAAGCACTTTTCTACCAATGTGAATAATAAACATTTTAGACAAAAAAAATCAACGAATAACGCTGGTAATTCGTTGTCAAAATGAGCGTACGGCATTAGCCCAGAAGAGGGGTGGCAATTTGCATATGTGAAAGCCTATGTGAATGAGACACAGGTCCAAAACTTTTAACTAGAGACACAATATTTAAGTAGAGGCATACCCAAGCGAAACAAGAGAAAGTGTGAAACAAGCACAACTACTTTAGCCCAAGTTTTTAAAAATGAGAAAAAGCCGTAATCAGTTTAACAGTTTTATTTCAATGTCAAAGAGAAAAAAAAACACTTCACCAAAGGCGAAGATCCATCCATAGCGGCTCTGGGTCCCGTCAGCGTAGCACAAAGCTAGCGTGATCTAGGCTGCCATTATCCAAGGAGCAGGGCCAGGCGCGTGCCACCCGTTTGAACAATGCGGGCGAAATAACTGCCTTATGGGATGCGAAGCTTGCGCATGCGCAGTGACGCAGACGCGCCTTTCAAAATGGCGGCGGCAGCAACACACGCGAAAGATCGATCTCCTGTATTTTCTTAGTTTTATTCTAAACAAGATGCCCCGATTTCATTTAAATACATTTAATAGCTGTAGGAACTAGTGAGCGGTATTTAGCAACATGCTATGTTAGAATAATGCCATCAAACGTGTCTGTTAAGCATATCACAGCGGACATACACGGAGGAAACATGGGGTAGAATCAAACAGGCCACAGGCTTTGAGATAGGCTGGCTCCCCAAGCTATTGCCCCCATTTAGCCCGAATGTCATAGACCTCTCCCCCCCCCCACATCCTGACAAAGATGTATTTAGTTGTATTTTGTTATCAGGGTGATCGTCCGTTCGCAGGCCACTTTGGCCATGTGGTGTAGTCATAAACCGTCGCGGATGTTTACCCGAAACCGGGGCATCAAACAAAGAATAAGGATTCCTTAGACAACCCATTTCAAAATATGGCAGCAACAAACGGAGTGCCCAGTTATTTCAAATAAACCATGACCTTTTTTTTAAAGTATTGAAGCACTTTTCTACCAATGTGAATAATAAACATTTTAGACAAAAAAAATCAACGAATAACGCTGGTAATTCGTTGTCAAAATGAGCGTACGGCATTAGCCCAGAAGAGGGGTGGCAATTTGCATATGTGAAAGCCTATGTGAATGAGACACAGGTCCAAAACTTTTAACTAGAGACACAATATTTAAGTAGAGGCATACCCAAGCGAAACAAGAGAAAGTGTGAAACAAGCACAACTACTTTAGCCCAAGTTTTTAAAAATGAGAAAAAGCCGTAATCAGTTTAACAGTTTTATTTCAATGTCAAAGAGAAAAAAAAACACTTCACCAAAGGCGAAGATCCATCCATAGCGGCTCTGGGTCCCGTCAGTGTAGCACAAAGCTAGCGTGATCTAGGCTGCCATTATCCAAGGAGCAGGGCCAGGCGCGTGCCACCCGTTTGAACAATGCGGGCGAAATAACTGCCTTATGGGATGCGAAGCTTGCGCATGCGCCGTGACGCAGACGCGCCTTTCAAAATGGCGGCGGCAGCAACACAAGCGAAAGATCGATCTCCTGTATTTTCTTAGTTTTATTCTAAACAAGATGCCCCGATTTCATTTAAATACATTTAATAGCTGTAGGAACTAGTGAGCGGTATTTAGCAACATGCTATGTTAGAATAATGCCATCAAACGTGTCTGTTAAGCATATCACAGCGGACATACACGGAGGAAACATGGGGTAGAATCAAACAGGCCACAGGCTTTGAGATAGGCTGGCTCCCCAAGCTATTGCCCCCATTTAGCCCGAATGTCATAGACCTCTCCCCCCCCCCA
This sequence comes from Paramormyrops kingsleyae, assembly GCF_048594095.1. NCBI lineage: Eukaryota > Metazoa > Chordata > Actinopteri > Osteoglossiformes > Mormyridae > Paramormyrops > Paramormyrops kingsleyae. The sequence goes on along the minus strand of NC_132802.1, from coordinate 39,846,843 downwards.
CATCCTGACAAAGATGTATTTAGTTGTATTTTGTTATCAGGGTGATCGTCCGTTCGCAGGCCACTTTGGCCATGTGGTGTAGTCATAAACCGTCGCGGATGTTTACCCGAAACCGGGGCATCAAACAAAGAATAAGGATTCCTTAGACAACCCATTTCAAAATATGGCAGCAACAAACGGAGTGCCCAGTTATTTCAAATAAACCATGACCTTTTTTTTAAAGTATTGAAGCACTTTTCTACCAATGTGAATAATAAACATTTTAGACAAAAAAAATCAACGAATAACGCTGGTAATTCGTTGTCAAAATGAGCGTACGGCATTAGCCCAGAAGAGGGGTGGCAATTTGCATATGTGAAAGCCTATGTGAATGAGACACAGGTCCAAAACTTTTAACTAGAGACACAATATTTAAGTAGAGGCATACCCAAGCGAAACAAGAGAAAGTGTGAAACAAGCACAACTACTTTAGCCCAAGTTTTTAAAAATGAGAAAAAGCCGTAATCAGTTTAACAGTTTTATTTCAATGTCAAAGAGAAAAAAAAACACTTCACCAAAGGCGAAGATCCATCCATAGCGGCTCTGGGTCCCGTCAGCGTAGCACAAAGCTAGCGTGATCTAGGCTGCCATTATCCAAGGAGCAGGGCCAGGCGCGTGCCACCCGTTTGAACAATGCGGGCGAAATAACTGCCTTATGGGATGCGAAGCTTGCGCATGCGCAGTGACGCAGACGCGCCTTTCAAAATGGCGGCGGCAGCAACACACGCGAAAGATCGATCTCCTGTATTTTCTTAGTTTTATTCTAAACAAGATGCCCCGATTTCATTTAAATACATTTAATAGCTGTAGGAACTAGTGAGCGGTATTTAGCAACATGCTATGTTAGAATAATGCCATCAAACGTGTCTGTTAAGCATATCACAGCGGACATACACGGAGGAAACATGGGGTAGAATCAAACAGGCCACAGGCTTTGAGATAGGCTGGCTCCCCAAGCTATTGCCCCCATTTAGCCCGAATGTCATAGACCTCTCCCCCCCCCCACATCCTGACAAAGATGTATTTAGTTGTATTTTGTTATCAGGGTGATCGTCCGTTCGCAGGCCACTTTGGCCATGTGGTGTAGTCATAAACCGTCGCGGATGTTTACCCGAAACCGGGGCATCAAACAAAGAATAAGGATTCCTTAGACAACCCATTTCAAAATATGGCAGCAACAAACGGAGTGCCCAGTTATTTCAAATAAACCATGACCTTTTTTTTAAAGTATTGAAGCACTTTTCTACCAATGTGAATAATAAACATTTTAGACAAAAAAAATCAACGAATAACGCTGGTAATTCGTTGTCAAAATGAGCGTACGGCATTAGCCCAGAAGAGGGGTGGCAATTTGCATATGTGAAAGCCTATGTGAATGAGACACAGGTCCAAAACTTTTAACTAGAGACACAATATTTAAGTAGAGGCATACCCAAGCGAAACAAGAGAAAGTGTGAAACAAGCACAACTACTTTAGCCCAAGTTTTTAAAAATGAGAAAAAGCCGTAATCAGTTTAACAGTTTTATTTCAATGTCAAAGAGAAAAAAAAACACTTCACCAAAGGCGAAGATCCATCCATAGCGGCTCTGGGTCCCGTCAGCGTAGCACAAAGCTAGCGTGATCTAGGCTGCCATTATCCAAGGAGCAGGGCCAGGCGCGTGCCACCCGTTTGAACAATGCGGGCGAAATAACTGCCTTATGGGATGCGAAGCTTGCGCATGCGCCGTGACGCAGACGCGCCTTTCAAAATGGCGGCGGCAGCAACACAAGCGAAAGATCGATCTCCTGTATTTTCTTAGTTTTATTCTAAACAAGATGCCCCGATTTCATTTAAATACATTTAATAGCTGTAGGAACTAGTGAGCGGTATTTAGCAACATGCTATGTTAGAATAATGCCATCAAACGTGTCTGTTAAGCATATCACAGCGGACATACACGGAGGAAACATGGGGTAGAATCAAACAGGCCACAGGCTTTGAGATAGGCTGGCTCCCCAAGCTATTGCCCCCATTTAGCCCGAATGTCATAGACCTCTCCCCCCCCCCACATCCTGACAAAGATGTATTTAGTTGTATTTTGTTATCAGGGTGATCGTCCGTTCGCAGGCCACTTTGGCCATGTGGTGTAGTCATAAACCGTCGCGGATGTTTACCCGAAACCGGGGCATCAAACAAAGAATAAGGATTCCTTAGACAACCCATTTCAAAATATGGCAGCAACAAACGGAGTGCCCAGTTATTTCAAATAAACCATGACCTTTTTTTTAAAGTATTGAAGCACTTTTCTACCAATGTGAATAATAAACATTTTAGACAAAAAAAATCAACGAATAACGCTGGTAATTCGTTGTCAAAATGAGCGTACGGCATTAGCCCAGAAGAGGGGTGGCAATTTGCATATGTGAAAGCCTATGTGAATGAGACACAGGTCCAAAACTTTTAACTAGAGACACAATATTTAAGTAGAGGCATACCCAAGCGAAACAAGAGAAAGTGTGAAACAAGCACAACTACTTTAGCCCAAGTTTTTAAAAATGAGAAAAAGCCGTAATCAGTTTAACAGTTTTATTTCAATGTCAAAGAGAAAAAAAAACACTTCACCAAAGGCGAAGATCCATCCATAGCGGCTCTGGGTCCCGTCAGCGTAGCACAAAGCTAGCGTGATCTAGGCTGCCATTATCCAAGGAGCAGGGCCAGGCGCGTGCCACCCGTTTGAACAATGCGGGCGAAATAACTGCCTTATGGGATGCGAAGCTTGCGCATGCGCAGTGACGCAGACGCGCCTTTCAAAATGGCGGCGGCAGCAACACACGCGAAAGATCGATCTCCTGTATTTTCTTAGTTTTATTCTAAACAAGATGCCCCGATTTCATTTAAATACATTTAATAGCTGTAGGAACTAGTGAGCGGTATTTAGCAACATGCTATGTTAGAATAATGCCATCAAACGTGTCTGTTAAGCATATCACAGCGGACATACACGGAGGAAACATGGGGTAGAATCAAACAGGCCACAGGCTTTGAGATAGGCTGGCTCCCCAAGCTATTGCCCCCATTTAGCCCGAATGTCATAGACCTCTCCCCCCCCCCACATCCTGACAAAGATGTATTTAGTTGTATTTTGTTATCAGGGTGATCGTCCGTTCGCAGGCCACTTTGGCCATGTGGTGTAGTCATAAACCGTCGCGGATGTTTACCCGAAACCGGGGCATCAAACAAAGAATAAGGATTCCTTAGACAACCCATTTCAAAATATGGCAGCAACAAACGGAGTGCCCAGTTATTTCAAATAAACCATGACCTTTTTTTTAAAGTATTGAAGCACTTTTCTACCAATGTGAATAATAAACATTTTAGACAAAAAAAATCAACGAATAACGCTGGTAATTCGTTGTCAAAATGAGCGTACGGCATTAGCCCAGAAGAGGGGTGGCAATTTGCATATGTGAAAGCCTATGTGAATGAGACACAGGTCCAAAACTTTTAACTAGAGACACAATATTTAAGTAGAGGCATACCCAAGCGAAACAAGAGAAAGTGTGAAACAAGCACAACTACTTTAGCCCAAGTTTTTAAAAATGAGAAAAAGCCGTAATCAGTTTAACAGTTTTATTTCAATGTCAAAGAGAAAAAAAAACACTTCACCAAAGGCGAAGATCCATCCATAGCGGCTCTGGGTCCCGTCAGCGTAGCACAAAGCTAGCGTGATCTAGGCTGCCATTATCCAAGGAGCAGGGCCAGGCGCGTGCCACCCGTTTGAACAATGCGGGCGAAATAACTGCCTTATGGGATGCGAAGCTTGCGCATGCGCAGTGACGCAGACGCGCCTTTCAAAATGGCGGCGGCAGCAACACACGCGAAAGATCGATCTCCTGTATTTTCTTAGTTTTATTCTAAACAAGATGCCCCGATTTCATTTAAATACATTTAATAGCTGTAGGAACTAGTGAGCGGTATTTAGCAACATGCTATGTTAGAATAATGCCATCAAACGTGTCTGTTAAGCATATCACAGCGGACATACACGGAGGAAACATGGGGTAGAATCAAACAGGCCACAGGCTTTGAGATAGGCTGGCTCCCCAAGCTATTGCCCCCATTTAGCCCGAATGTCATAGACCTCTCCCCCCCCCCACATCCTGACAAAGATGTATTTAGTTGTATTTTGTTATCAGGGTGATCGTCCGTTCGCAGGCCACTTTGGCCATGTGGTGTAGTCATAAACCGTCGCGGATGTTTACCCGAAACCGGGGCATCAAACAAAGAATAAGGATTCCTTAGACAACCCATTTCAAAATATGGCAGCAACAAACGGAGTGCCCAGTTATTTCAAATAAACCATGACCTTTTTTTTAAAGTATTGAAGCACTTTTCTACCAATGTGAATAATAAACATTTTAGACAAAAAAAATCAACGAATAACGCTGGTAATTCGTTGTCAAAATGAGCGTACGGCATTAGCCCAGAAGAGGGGTGGCAATTTGCATATGTGAAAGCCTATGTGAATGAGACACAGGTCCAAAACTTTTAACTAGAGACACAATATTTAAGTAGAGGCATACCCAAGCGAAACAAGAGAAAGTGTGAAACAAGCACAACTACTTTAGCCCAAGTTTTTAAAAATGAGAAAAAGCCGTAATCAGTTTAACAGTTTTATTTCAATGTCAAAGAGAAAAAAAAACACTTCACCAAAGGCGAAGATCCATCCATAGCGGCTCTGGGTCCCGTCAGTGTAGCACAAAGCTAGCGTGATCTAGGCTGCCATTATCCAAGGAGCAGGGCCAGGCGCGTGCCACCCGTTTGAACAATGCGGGCGAAATAACTGCCTTATGGGATGCGAAGCTTGCGCATGCGCAGTGACGCAGACGCGCCTTTCAAAATGGCGGCGGCAGCAACACAAGCGAAAGATCGATCTCCTGTATTTTCTTAGTTTTATTCTAAACAAGATGCCCCGATTTCATTTAAATACATTTAATAGCTGTAGGAACTAGTGAGCGGTATTTAGCAACATGCTATGTTAGAATAATGCCATCAAACGTGTCTGTTAAGCATATCACAGCGGACATACACGGAGGAAACATGGGGTAGAATCAAACAGGCCACAGGCTTTGAGATAGGCTGGCTCCCCAAGCTATTGCCCCCATTTAGCCCGAATGTCATAGACCTCTCCCCCCCCCCACATCCTGACAAAGATGTATTTAGTTGTATTTTGTTATCAGGGTGATCGTCCGTTCGCAGGCCACTTTGGCCATGTGGTGTAGTCATAAACCGTCGCGGATGTTTACCCGAAACCGGGGCATCAAACAAAGAATAAGGATTCCTTAGACAACCCATTTCAAAATATGGCAGCAACAAACGGAGTGCCCAGTTATTTCAAATAAACCATGACCTTTTTTTTAAAGTATTGAAGCACTTTTCTACCAATGTGAATAATAAACATTTTAGACAAAAAAAATCAACGAATAACGCTGGTAATTCGTTGTCAAAATGAGCGTACGGCATTAGCCCAGAAGAGGGGTGGCAATTTGCATATGTGAAAGCCTATGTGAATGAGACACAGGTCCAAAACTTTTAACTAGAGACACAATATTTAAGTAGAGGCATACCCAAGCGAAACAAGAGAAAGTGTGAAACAAGCACAACTACTTTAGCCCAAGTTTTTAAAAATGAGAAAAAGCCGTAATCAGTTTAACAGTTTTATTTCAATGTCAAAGAGAAAAAAAAACACTTCACCAAAGGCGAAGATCCATCCATAGCGGCTCTGGGTCCCGTCAGCGTAGCACAAAGCTAGCGTGATCTAGGCTGCCATTATCCAAGGAGCAGGGCCAGGCGCGTGCCACCCGTTTGAACAATGCGGGCGAAATAACTGCCTTATGGGATGCGAAGCTTGCGCATGCGCAGTGACGCAGACGCGCCTTTCAAAATGGCGGCGGCAGCAACACACGCGAAAGATCGATCTCCTGTATTTTCTTAGTTTTATTCTAAACAAGATGCCCCGATTTCATTTAAATACATTTAATAGCTGTAGGAACTAGTGAGCGGTATTTAGCAACATGCTATGTTAGAATAATGCCATCAAACGTGTCTGTTAAGCATATCACAGCGGACATACACGGAGGAAACATGGGGTAGAATCAAACAGGCCACAGGCTTTGAGATAGGCTGGCTCCCCAAGCTATTGCCCCCATTTAGCCCGAATGTCATAGACCTCTCCCCCCCCCCACATCCTGACAAAGATGTATTTAGTTGTATTTTGTTATCAGGGTGATCGTCCGTTCGCAGGCCACTTTGGCCATGTGGTGTAGTCATAAACCGTCGCGGATGTTTACCCGAAACCGGGGCATCAAACAAAGAATAAGGATTCCTTAGACAACCCATTTCAAAATATGGCAGCAACAAACGGAGTGCCCAGTTATTTCAAATAAACCATGACCTTTTTTTTAAAGTATTGAAGCACTTTTCTACCAATGTGAATAATAAACATTTTAGACAAAAAAAATCAACGAATAACGCTGGTAATTCGTTGTCAAAATGAGCGTACGGCATTAGCCCAGAAGAGGGGTGGCAATTTGCATATGTGAAAGCCTATGTGAATGAGACACAGGTCCAAAACTTTTAACTAGAGACACAATATTTAAGTAGAGGCATACCCAAGCGAAACAAGAGAAAGTGTGAAACAAGCACAACTACTTTAGCCCAAGTTTTTAAAAATGAGAAAAAGCCGTAATCAGTTTAACAGTTTTATTTCAATGTCAAAGAGAAAAAAAAACACTTCACCAAAGGCGAAGATCCATCCATAGCGGCTCTGGGTCCCGTCAGTGTAGCACAAAGCTAGCGTGATCTAGGCTGCCATTATCCAAGGAGCAGGGCCAGGCGCGTGCCACCCGTTTGAACAATGCGGGCGAAATAACTGCCTTATGGGATGCGAAGCTTGCGCATGCGCAGTGACGCAGACGCGCCTTTCAAAATGGCGGCGGCAGCAACACACGCGAAAGATCGATCTCCTGTATTTTCTTAGTTTTATTCTAAACAAGATGCCCCGATTTCATTTAAATACATTTAATAGCTGTAGGAACTAGTGAGCGGTATTTAGCAACATGCTATGTTAGAATAATGCCATCAAACGTGTCTGTTAAGCATATCACAGCGGACATACACGGAGGAAACATGGGGTAGAATCAAACAGGCCACAGGCTTTGAGATAGGCTGGCTCCCCAAGCTATTGCCCCCATTTAGCCCGAATGTCATAGACCTCCCCCCCCCCCACATCCTGACAAAGATGTATTTAGTTGTATTTTGTTATCAGGGTGATCGTCCGTTCGCAGGCCACTTTGGCCATGTGGTGTAGTCATAAACCGTCGCGGATGTTTACCCGAAACCGGGGCATCAAACAAAGAATAAGGATTCCTTAGACAACCCATTTCAAAATATGGCAGCAACAAACGGAGTGCCCAGTTATTTCAAATAAACCATGACCTTTTTTTTAAAGTATTGAAGCACTTTTCTACCAATGTGAATAATAAACATTTTAGACAAAAAAAATCAACGAATAACGCTGGTAACTCGTTGTCAAAATGAGCGTACGGCATTAGCCCAGAAGAGGGGTGGCAATTTGCATATGTGAAAGCCTATGTGAATGAGACACAGGTCCAAAACTTTTAACTAGAGACACAATATTTAAGTAGAGGCATACCCAAGCGAAACAAGAGAAAGTGTGAAACAAGCACAACTACTTTAGCCCAAGTTTTTAAAAATGAGAAAAAGCCGTAATCAGTTTAACAGTTTTATTTCAATGTCAAAGAGAAAAAAAAACACTTCACCAAAGGCGAAGATCCATCCATAGCGGCTCTGGGTCCCGTCAGTGTAGCACAAAGCTAGCGTGATCTAGGCTGCCATTATCCAAGGAGCAGGGCCAGGCGCGTGCCACCCGTTTGAACAATGCGGTCGAAATAACTGCCTTATGGGATGCGAAGCTTGCGCATGCGCAGTGACGCAGACGCGCCTTTCAAAATGGCGGCGGCAGCAACACACGCGAAAGATCGATCTCCTGTATTTTCTTAGTTTTATTCTAAACAAGATGCCCCGATTTCATTTAAATACATTTAATAGCTGTAGGAACTAGTGAGCGGTATTTAGCAACATGCTATGTTAGAATAATGCCATCAAACGTGTCTGTTAAGCATATCACAGCGGACATACACGGAGGAAACATGGGGTAGAATCAAACAGGCCACAGGCTTTGAGATAGGCTGGCTCCCCAAGCTATTGCCCCCATTTAGCCCGAATGTCATAGACCTCCCCCCCCCCCCCCACATCCTGACAAAGATGTATTTAGTTGTATTTTGTTATCAGGGTGATCGTCCGTTCGCAGGCCACTTTGGCCATGTGGTGTAGTCATAAACCGTCGCGGATGTTTACCCGAAACCGGGGCATCAAACAAAGAATAAGGATTCCTTAGACAACCCATTTCAAAATATGGCAGCAACAAACGGAGTGCCCAGTTATTTCAAATAAACCATGACCTTTTTTTAAAGTATTGAAGCACTTTTCTACCAATGTGAATAATAAACATTTTAGACAAAAAAAATCAACGAATAACGCTGGTAATTCGTTGTCAAAATGAGCGTACGGCATTAGCCCAGAAGAGGGGTGGCAATTTGCATATGTGAAAGCCTATGTGAATGAGACACAGGTCCAAAACTTTTAACTAGAGACACAATATTTAAGTAGAGGCATACCCAAGCGAAACAAGAGAAAGTGTGAAACAAGCACAACTACTTTAGCCCAAGTTTTTAAAAATGAGAAAAAGCCGTAATCAGTTTAACAGTTTTATTTCAATGTCAAAGAGAAAAAAAAACACTTCACCAAAGGCGAAGATCCATCCATAGCGGCTCTGGGTCCCGTCAGTGTAGCACAAAGCTAGCGTGATCTAGGCTGCCATTATCCAAGGAGCAGGGCCAGGCGCGTGCCACCCGTTTGAACAATGCGGGCGAAATAACTGCCTTATGGGATGCGAAGCTTGCGCATGCGCAGTGACGCAGACGCGCCTTTCAAAATGGCGGCGGCAGCAACACACGCGAAAGATCGATCTCCTGTATTTTCTTAGTTTTATTCTAAACAAGATGCCCCGATTTCATTTAAATACATTTAATAGCTGTAGGAACTAGTGAGCGGTATTTAGCAACATGCTATGTTAGAATAATGCCATCAAACGTGTCTGTTAAGCATATCACAGCGGACATACACGGAGGAAACATGGGGTAGAATCAAACAGGCCACAGGCTTTGAGATAGGCTGGCTCCCCAAGCTATTGCCCCCATTTAGCCCGAATGTCATAGACCTCCCCCCCCCCCACATCCTGACAAAGATGTATTTAGTTGTATTTTGTTATCAGGGTGATCGTCCGTTCGCAGGCCACTTTGGCCATGTGGTGTAGTCATAAACCGTCGCGGATGTTTACCCGAAACCGGGGCATCAAACAAAGAATAAGGATTCCTTAGACAACCCATTTCAAAATATGGCAGCAACAAACGGAGTGCCCAGTTATTTCAAATAAACCATGACCTTTTTTTAAAGTATTGAAGCACTTTTCTACCAATGTGAATAATAAACATTTTAGACAAAAAAAATCAACGAATAACGCTGGTAATTCGTTGTCAAAATGAGCGTACGGCATTAGCCCAGAAGAGGGGTGGCAATTTGCATATGTGAAAGCCTATGTGAATGAGACACAGGTCCAAAACTTTTAACTAGAGACACAATATTTAAGTAGAGGCATACCCAAGCGAAACAAGAGAAAGTGTGAAACAAGCACAACTATTTTAGCGGTGAGGGTAAAATGCGGACCGTTTACAAACAGCGGATTCCGTGTTTAATAGTGTTGAGGCAATGTTTTCTAGCCATTTAAGAAAGGCAGCAAAGGTTTTTTTTTATACCTTTAAACATTAACAAAAACCGCTAATGTCTTTTCTTTAAAATTTTCAAGTCTATTTCTGTCTGGTTTTTCGCGATAAGTTGCGTGAACGCCTGAGTTAGTGTGTTTTTGGGGCTTGGATACACATCGAGGTCCTGACAGAAATAATTATGTCTGCTTTCACAAACCTAAAGTTAAACTTTAAAGCCCATCGGCGTGTGTGTGTGTGTGTGTGTGTGTGTGCTTGTGCACATGAGCACAAGCACATGGTTCAATGTAACTGTAGCAGCTTATTCCATTCATTCATTGTGCACATACACACATACACTCACCTAAAGGATTATTAGGAACACCATACTAATATGGTGTTTGACCCCCTTTCGCCTTCAGAACTGCCTTAATTCTACGTGGCATTGATTCAACAAGGTGCTGAAAGCATTCTTTAGAAATGTTGGCCCATATTGATAGGATAGCATCTTGCAGTTGATGGAGATTTGTGGGATGCACATCCAGGGCACGAAGCTCCCGTTCCAACACATCCCGAAGATGCTCTATTGGGTTGAGATCTGGTGACTGTTGGGGCCATTGTAGTACAGTGAACTCACTGTCATGTTCAAGAAATCAATTTGAAATGATTCGAGCTTTGTGACATGGTGCATTATCCTGCTGGAAGTAGCCATCAGAGGATGGGTACATGGTGGTCATAAAGGGATGGACATGGTCAGAAACAATGCTCAGGTAGGCCGTGGCATTTAAACGATGCCCAATTGGCACTAAGGGGCCTAAAGTGTGCCAAGAAAACATCCCCCACACCATTACACCACCACCAGCAGCCTGCACAGTGGTAACAAGGCATGATGGATCCATGTTCTCATTCTGTTTACGCCAAATTCTGACTCTACCATTTGAATGTCTCAACAGAAATCGAGACTCATCAGACCAGGCAACATTTTTCCAGTCTTCAACTGTCCAATTTTGGTGAGCTCGTGCAAATTGTAGCCTCTTTTTCCTATTTGTAGTGGAGATGAGTGGTACCCGGTGGGGTCTTCTGCTGTTGTAGCCCATCCGCCTCAAGGTTGTGCGTGTTGTGGCTTCACAAATGCTTTGCTGCATACCTCGGTTGTAACGAGTGGTTATTTCAGCCAAAGTTGCTCTTCTATCAGCTTGAATCAGTCGGACCATTCTCCTCTGACCTCTAGCATCAACAAGGCATTTTCGCCCAACGGGACTGCCGCATACTGGATGTTTTTCCCTTTGCACACCATTCTTTGTAAACCCTAGAAATGGTTGTGCGTGAAAATCCCAGTAACTGAGCAGATTGTGAAATACTCAGACCGGCCCGTCTGGCACCAACAACTATGCCACGCTCAAAATTGCTTAAATCACCTTTCTTTCCCATTCTGACATTCAGTTTGGAGTTCAGGAGATTGTCTTGACCAGGACCACACCCCTAAATGCATTGAAGCAACTGCCATGTGATTGGTTGATTAGATAATTGCATTAATGAGAAATTGAACAGGTGTTCCTAATAATCCTTTAGGTGAGCATATATGCTATGTCTAGATCTCCTGGGGAAATCAAGAGTGTTGCCCACAAACATTGTTCAGCTTTTGGCCTAACATGGTCCTTGCGTGTTTTAAAGTTGCGTGAAGTGGAGTGAGGAGCATTCTGAACATCAAACTATTTTAAGATAAATTGTCTGTAACAGGAAATTTAGTTTCTCAATTTATTTCTTATATATTATTTTGTTAATTATTGAGTTCAAAGTTTTGTAGTAAATGGTGATATTGTCATCAATTTGGTGATAATGCGAGCCAAACATTTCTCGAAAATGACATTTGCATACAGTAAGTAAAACATTCTGAAATCATATTTCTATTTTATTCTGCTGCTGCTTACATGTTTACATCTCTGTCTCTCTCGCTCTCTCTCTCCAGGACAGTGAAAGTAGGACTATTTACCCTTGTTTATGTAGCTGTAGGATGGCCATAATATAGTTTCAATCCGATATCGATGTAATGCTTGTCTGTGATGATTGGTTAACATATTGATTGGTGTATTAATATAGCCGGAAAGTAATAAAACCCATTGCAATCAAGTATACAGTGCCTTATAAAAGTATTCAGTTATCATAATTTTACTCAATTACAAAGGATAGTTAAACGTTTTCCAAATGAGCATTTTATTGCATTTCCAAAGGCACTGTAACTTATTTCTGTGCCAACATTAAAATTAAATAAACTTATGATTTAATGTCGATATGAGATGACAAATTATTCACAAATGATACAGAGGTGCCACTCATTTCCACATACAGTAACTCATCACAATTGGGTGCCACTGTGCTTTTTAATGAAAAGCTGATAAAACTTAAAATGTGGTTCGGTCATGTGTGTAGTCTGTGTGTAGACAAGGAAACAGAGGCATAGTAGCTGTTATTTTTTTATTCCAAAGTCATCCAATTTGCTATTTTCCTTACATACCCACCCATTCACTCACTCACTCACTGACCCACCCACCCATTCACACACCCAAGTCTTCCGTAAGGTGTTTGCAGAACTCGCTGCAGAACCCAGGCTGTGTGAAGTTCCCCTCGTCTTCCACGCCAAATGTAGCCTATGGGACAATAAATAATAAGCAAGCATACTTAGTATCAAAACAGAGCAACAATGTTTTTCATTGCATACTTTCAAGAAAATATTCAGGACCTGACACACAATAAATTGTTCTGGTGACTTTCTTTTTGCAACCACTGACTTCAGCAACAATTGTCAACATTCTTACACAGTATGCATACCTGGTAAGCTGTTCTTATAAGTCTCTAGACAGTGCTGGCAGCATTCCAGGCGATACAATCGTCGGAATTGTGCTTGATAGGCCGCACTGTACAGTTTCCATGGGACTACACCTGTAGGTTTCAAATTTAAGAATGATTCATTAGAGTAAAATCCCTTGTTAATGGGAATACAAACATCCTAACTCAAAGGGTATTCAAATATCATAATATGTTTTATACCTACTGTCAAGCCACTGAAAATGCGCTCGGGCACGGAATGTTTCCCTTCCGACTAAGTCCCAAAAAAAGGTGACAAACAAGTGACAGCTTTAAAAAAGCTTTGTCACCCTCGAACAGGACTACTTCTAAAAGGATATCCTCCAGGACGTCGAGGGGGATCTGTGAAAGAAATCATACAAGCACGCAAATATTATTTTACAATAGTTCTGTAATATAACAAAAACAGACAAAAATAGCATGACTTCTACATTCCAACTCCAACTGCTTAAAATGAAGCTCATTGTTTTCACATTTTTGTAGGGTACAGCACAGTAAGCACAGAGAAAAAGAGAAAAACAGCAGGTTCAGCTGTAAGATCAGCTACATAAATACCTGTTCAATGGAGATGGAACCCATTCCTCCTCCTCTACCATCTGTGCTTTCAACACATTGAATTTTCCTAAAAGAAATTATATTGTCACAACTATTGTAAAACTATGACATATTGTAATGGTATCACATAGAGTTGACTCCACCTGAGGGCACAGGTGTAAAACAATTTGATCACGTTGGGCACCAGACCTGGAAAAAGGCAGTCATGATACTACCAGCTTGTCAGACTGAAAGGCTTATATGCATATGGGTCAGAACAATGCATCAGAGTGATAAATATTACAGCATCAACTTTGTAAGGTGTATCAATCCCCACTAGGGTTGTAACGGTATACCGGTATGGCGGTTTATTGTGATATTGACATGTACGATTATCATATCATGCACATTTGCCTATCCGCGGTTTGGAAAAAAAAAAAAGAAACCAGATCTCACCTGCGCTGCTGTGTATATGCAACTTCTTTCCGCTTTACTGCTTAGACTCCACCCATAAATGCACAGCGGCGAAAATGTCCGATAGTGGCTGCAAATTCTAATCTCTATTTCCCGCCGAAAAAAAAATTAAAATCTGCAGTATGGGAATATTTTGGGTATCCGAAAAATGATCGTGGGGTGGATATCCAGTTTGCAAGAAATGTGGACGAACAGTGGCCGCAAAAGGAGGAAATACGTCGAACATGTTCTCCCATATTCGCGAACACCATCCCTCCGTGAAGATAAAGGTAAGTTCCATTTATAACTTAAAGCCGTATTATTTCTGTGATGCAGAGGGAATCCCGGAATCCAGTCATGTAATTGGAGTCAATTACAGTATAATTCAGATGCCACGTAAAATGTCCGATTTGATAGATAGATGGATGAATAAATCAAAATATAGCTGTGCAGCAAATTAAATCGCGATGTGCGTCTGTGAATATACAGCGCAAAAAGGCTGCCGCTTGCTCATTAACCAACTACCCCCCCCCCCCCCACACACACACACACACACACACACACACACAGCGGCACAGATGATTATTTTGTCCTCCAGGTTCGTGTGCCGCCCCCCATAGAATCCCTCCCGGCGCCCTCCCAACTTCATCCCTTATCGTCTCCGCTCGCCCATCCTCTAGAAAAACGCTTTATTTAGATTATTTTTGTTTTCCTCCAAGTTCGTGTGCCGCCCCCCACGTGACATGAAAAAGTGCCGCCCCGGGCGGCTGCCCCGTTCGCCCATGCCTAAAACCGCCACTGCATGATGGTCATGGTTTTTAAAGCGTCTGCTGTCTCATTCACTATGTGAAGACGTGAACACATGAACATATCCAGAGCTACTCTCAAGAGAACACTTAATGATCATTTTATAATTTTATTTAAAAGAATAATCATCAAATACACTAACTGAAAACTCATAGGTGTTTAGTACAAGTGGACACATTCTCTCACCTCAGCGGTCAAGATTGAGCCCTGAAAATCTCAACATGCTTACATTTCTTCATCATAATCTGACCTGAAAAAAAGCAAAGAAATGCATGCTGCTATGATAATCTCAGGAAAATATTAACAAACATGACCCTGCACATATTGCTCTCCCATATATGCTGTTAAAGAGGAAGGACAGTTTGATTTATTCTTGTCTAATATAAAGAGAAATAACTTATTCCTTATTTTGTTCAAATGGGAGATGCGCAGCTTTATTTTATTTATTTTTCCCCCAAAAGTTAGACTCATACTTCCATAAGTTTTTTTTATTTTCATTAAAAAAAAGTTTGTTACAATAAACCATGTTCATCCAAAAACCATATCTCTTTTTATTCATTTAAGGGTCATTGTAGCTGATGATTATACTAATAATAATGATAGTTTAATACCGTATACCACGAAACCGTGATATTTTCTGAGACGATTATCATACCGTGAAAATCTCATACCGTTACAACCCTAATCCCCACCTTCAGATCAGATCACTAAGACCAATTAATCTGACTCCATTAAATTATGCTGCTGTTTGTAATAGGGTCAGTGGTGGCCTAATGGATAGGGAAGTGCACTTGTAATCGAAAGGTGCCACTGAAGTACCCTGAGCAAGGTACCACCCCCAAGCACTGCTCTCCTCTGCAATGTCATGGTGTCATATAGGTTAAATGCAGAGTACACATTTTGTTGTTGTGCACTGTGTGCTGTGGTGTGTCAATGACAACTAATCACTTCACTTATATGCCATGCACTACGAGGCATCACAGAAAATATTTAAAAAGTATGACACAAAAGGAATTGTATTACTGATTAATGAATAGTTTGTTTCCAAGTTATAAATAATATAATAACCGATACATTAGATGTTAAAAGTTATAACACCCATAAACAATGACAACTGTATTACATGAAATGGTTGCCAATTGTTAAATGGTTTCCAAATTTGCGACTAAGAGAGCCCATGCGGCAATCAATCAAATGAGTCAATCAATATATAAACAAACAAACAAATACGGAGGAACAAAACATAAAACATGCACCTCTGAGTCTCTGATTTCCGATCGGGCACTTGTGTGCTCCAGATGTGGTAGTCCCCAGCAGTCATCACTGCACACTGGTAGATCTCCTGTCATACATATCAGACCATGCATGAAAATATTAACCAAATAAGTGTTTCACCACATTTCTGTGATACTGAGCCATCTTATGAAGCATATAACACTTTCTTAGGGTGGCTGAAGGTTGGTATACATTTAGCTGCAGATCAAGTACCCACTGCAAACATACATAAGTATACATATTCTAAAAAACATGGATGTGTTAAGGTTTTTATTAAGTTGTACAACCAGGCCCTCAAAAAATATATATTGTCTTCATACCAGGGGATGCTGCAGTTGTCATACCATGAGCTGGTGCTGCTGTTGTTGTTTGTGCTTGTTCGGCTGGTGCTTCAGCTGGTGCTGCAAAAAAGCACATTTTAAACCAAATGATTTAGAATGAGTTAAATCGGTTGTACTGCATGCATTTCTCATCAACGCTATGCTGTCTAGCATTTCTGACAGATTTGTAAGTTATAGCTTTATGATCTTTCAAATTGCAAAATAAACATGAGGAATCACCTACAATTAAAAGACAAATATAACTTCACGGCACCGGACAGCAAAATTACATAAACATGACATAAACAT
This sequence comes from Paramormyrops kingsleyae, assembly GCF_048594095.1. Lineage (NCBI taxonomy): Eukaryota > Metazoa > Chordata > Actinopteri > Osteoglossiformes > Mormyridae > Paramormyrops > Paramormyrops kingsleyae. The sequence goes on along the minus strand of NC_132802.1, from coordinate 39,830,358 downwards.
GACATTACCACTAATAATTTAGAATGAGGGTGGAATACATACCCAAAACTGTCTGACCATTGGAATTTAACTGTATGTCCACTCCTTTGCCCAATCTCTTCTTCATGCTTTCTATGGTTCTTGAATTTCTAGCATTGTTGTAGTGACACAAAATATTTCGCATCAAAAAGACATGCGATGAGGGAGTCATCATGTTGAGAAAATGATTGTTTTTCCTCATTCCAGCAAAGAGCTGTTCAGCACACGGGCTGTTGATCCAACCACGTAACTCTGGGACCAGTTCCACCTTTCGCAAGACATCCCTGGCATCTTTTGAGTTTGCCTCATGAAATCTATCATAAAGAGCATAATGCTCAGACGATCCAGTTATAGGGTGGCCATTTTCATCAGGAACTGGCTTCTTGGTGACTAGCCATGGCAAGCTCACTTTTATCTGTCCAGTAGTGGCACATCTGATGTTATCTTCAGTAGGCTCAAGTAACCTACCCCCACGAGGTTTGAAGGGTAATGATTCTGGATCTCTTAGGTTGGTATGTGTTGCCAACCCTCTCGCAAAATCATATAATACAATGTTTGGAAAATGTTTCATCGACAATAAAAGGTCAGCAAAGTCCCGGGGGCTCTCAGCCCTTATGTTGAACTTAACACCATACACCACAGCACAAGGACAGGTGACCACAGCCCATCCACCTGTTTAAGGAAACTGTAAATCAGAGTGCAACCATTCCAAGTAATGAAACTAAGAACTGTCTGTAAAAACGGTCTCTCAGTAATAGAACACAACTTACCAGAAGCTCCCCAGATCTGTGAAAACACCTTATCATAACTCGCTCTGTTCTTCATTTCTTGTTGAAGTCTCGTTACCAGGTCCATCCGTGAGCCTTTGGGGTCTATGCCACACTGTCGGCACAGAGCACGCACAGCTTCCATCTATAATGAACATTAGTATAGTTGGTCTGGCGTGGTTCAAAAACACACATCTTTGACAAAACTGACAAAAATTGACTTAAGTTCAGTACCTTGAGCTTAAGAAGTTCATCAGTCAGTCGGTCCTCTGTGAGGTTAAACTCAGATTCCTCCTTTGCACTACAAGCAGAATACACTTCTTTGTATTCAGTGTTGAGTACAACATCCCTATCTCTTGTGTGAGGACCAATCCACGGAGCCCAACTATGGTAACTGGGATGGACGACAAATGGGTTTGACTTGTTGCCTTTAAATGATGTTAGAAAATATTATTAACATAACAGTACATTATTCCACGATAAACAAAGTAAATGCTAGAATACTGTCATCCCACCTAGAACATTGTGCGGACTGTACTTACTTGGGACCAACCCACGGCTGATCATTTCAAGGGAAACCATCTCCCAGAAATTTTCAACACTTACCTTTCCATCAAAAGTCTGAGATGGTTCCTCAATGCTGCTCACTAAGGAAAGCAAGACTTAAGTAAGCATGTTCCAAACAGTCATAGCTGGATATGTGGTGCTTGAAACAATGTAAGACTAAGAAAATGAATAAATGTGTTCACTTACCAGGCATGCTAAAAACGCCCTTCTCATGAAGGTCCATCACAACAGATACTGGATGATAACCACACGATACACAAGCATATGTGTAACCGAGGTCTGACAGTGCTTCAAAGCTTAAATAAGCCTGCAGGACCCTTTCCCTGGATGGATAGGTTTTACCAGAGGTCTTCTCCAACACATCCATGGCACTCCCTACTGCCTGATGAGTCTGTGAAATTGATGTATGACATTTAAAGGCTTTACAATATATTATTTTGATAAAGTATTCGTAATTGTTTTAAATGATTAAAACAACAGAACATGGTTCCTACCTGAAGTGTATTGCGTAGAAAATGGCACATGTATATGGACAGAAGTGTGTGGTCATCGAAATTGTGGACACCATCAGTCCACTCCTGGTATCGATATGCCATACCACACCTGTAGCACCATTTTCTGTACACTGAAATTCCTAATGGACACAAGCACCAGTAAATGTTACACATTTATCTTTCACCATTTTACACTGTGACATGTCTCTATACTTTGCACAGTACTAAAAGCCAGTGTATGAAATTATCTCAGTAAGCATACAAGTGTGAATTGCTGGGAAGGAGGCTAAGCTGCTGATAGTGGAAGTCATGGCTACACTGACATTTACAGTACATGTAGTGAGTAATGAAATGTTAAAATATCGATAATAAATATTTAAATAAAGAGAGAACATACCTTCTATGACATCAGTGATTGTTAGGATTTTAGCCTTAGATGTAATCAGCACAGGTTCGCTTAGAGGAGTGGGCTCTAAACATTCTGAGCAAAAGGTTTCTGATGGTATGAAGTGCACAGGGAAATGAATGGTCTTGACCACGTCTGAGGGGAAAATCGCAGGCAGTTTCTTCTTATGAAAAATGTATTGAACCATCCGCGACAGATTTTTGCCTTCAGGTGAGTATGGAGCTCCTTCTTCTAGGTCAAAACTTTCCATGTCAATTGGAAAATGTTCTGTGATGTTCTCCTCCACACTTCTGGTTTTTCTGAAGAGTGCCTGGTCTGTTTCAAATAAATGCCACTTGGCAACATATTTAGGTATGCATGACTGCCTTGGGTTCGCGCAAGGACAATGCCATGAAATGATTTTAGAATTGTACCTTACCACCACTCTGCCAAGCCGGCTGTAATAGGAGATAGTTGACTCGTATACAGAAATGTGCTTTTTGTAGGGGGGTCCACACACAGTCACCAGACAGGACAACGGGACTCCTGCATCATTTGCTTCTCTCTGACGTACCAAACACCTTTCCTTTTTGTCTTCCCCAAACCACTTGTCATGTACCATCACCTGCAAAACATCCTCTGTAAGTGATGGAGTGTCCATTCTGGCTGGAGGGCAGTACACGAGGGACTGAATGTGGTGGCACTCAAATGGACGAAGGTTTGACCTCTCTGCAAACTCTGCATTAATTCTGCAGATATCCAGCTCACACATTGTTTTTTGTTCAGGACCCCATGTCCTTTTAATGACACGTACTGGTGTGCTGGGTGCTATAAAAGACTTTGCTACTGCAAACACTCCATTTGTGTAATCAACACACTGAGCACTGAGGTGGTTCTGTGCCGTAATGTCCATTTTGATGGGAGTGTGACGTCTTCGAAGATGTATCCGTAGGTTCCGTCTATTAAGGATTAGGCCACAGCTAGTACACTTCACTGTTTTCTGCTTTCTTTGGGTGAGAGGGTGGTAGTGCTGGTGCTGCTGAGGAGCCAGGATCAGAGGAACATGAAGAAAGTGAGGGGTGGAGGATGGGGACTGGGGGAGGGGGACATGCAGCTTCAGAAGCAGTAAAGGAGGGAGCAGGAGAGGCGGGAGGTGACTGATGCGCTTCCGTTGTGGTTGGCTTGGTTTCACTGATGCATTGGGATACATGATGTTTAAACTGGTCTTTGCGTATTATTGTTTGGCTGCAATAAAGACAATGAAAGTGTCCTGTGGGTCTGCAATAATTGTTGCATTTGCTGATGAAGAAACCTGCAAGACGGCAACATGAAGACCAAAGCTATCAACAGAAAAGAAAGGTATACACAGAACGGGACTGGGGGAGTGAGGTCAGGAGTAGCTGATCAGAAAGTTACAGTGTCAAACAAAACACAAACATAGGTAAATTAGCTTACCAATATTCACATGACTTCAGGGACTCCCACTAAGGAACTCCACATCATTTTGTCTATCTTGATTGTAAGAAGTGCATTCTACATTTAAGCATGTGTATGTTTTAAAACCACCAAAATCAATAGACCAATAAACATCATTAGGAATTACCTCTATGCTGTACTGCATGTCTCACGTGGCTCTGAATGTGTGTTGTAAATTTGAATTGTTGGTCAGTTGCATAAGTGCAGCATGGGCATCTGAACACACCGTCTAGGCAAAACCTTGTTGCATCAGGACTGGCCTGTAAATGCGTTGGATGCTTTAAAACATAAACAATAAAACATTGTGTAAACTTACTGTTACTCTGAGGTGCACGCTCATTCTAACAACATAACATGCATGCAGAAGTAATGCAGCTTGTAAGGTTATCAGGCTGTGATATCGATAAAATATCTTATAGAGCATTCATATCATCAGCATTAACTTGAGTATCCTGAGCATCATAATATAGCCTAAACATCTGCATAATTAACAATCATAATATACTATTTTTACATAAATACCATTGAGGTTGTTGGTGTAATTTAATAATATATCGGTCACATACTCCATAACTCTTAATAAAACAATTCGGTCATCATAATCAGAAAAACTCAAAAGCACCTGTCGTAGTCTGTTTTCTACATATGCATTTGTGATAAATATTTTGCAATATTGTCATATAATTTTTAGGACATAAGGCCCAGACCTGCGGTCCCTGAAACAAAAGAGAAACAACCTAGCAGCAAAACGTACCGTCTGCGTTTTCTAGTGTTACGCCCTAAAACAAAACATATATACATGATTTATTTATTCAAATTTCATTTTAGTCTATTCAATGTGTTACCCTTCTCATGTTCTGAATCTAAGGGCATTTCAAGTCCGGAAATTTTAACTAGAGACACAATATTTAAGTAGAGGCATACCCAATTTCATTTTAGTCTATTCAATGTGTTACCCTTCTCATGTTCTGAATCTAAGGGCATTTCAAGTCCGGAAATTTTAACTAGAGACACAATATTTAAGTAGAGGCATACCCAAGCGAAACAAGAGAAAGTGTGAAACAAGCACAACTACTTTAGCCCAAGTTTTTAAAAATGAGAAAAAGCCGTAATCAGTTTAACAGTTTTATTTCAATGTCAAAGAGAAAAAAAAACACTTCACCAAAGGCGAAGATCCATCCATAGCGGCTCTGGGTCCCGTCAGCGTAGCACAAAGCTAGCGTGATCTAGGCTGCCATTATCCAAGGAGCAGGGCCAGGCGCGTGCCACCCGTTTGAACAATGCGGGCGAAATAACTGCCTTATGGGATGCGAAGCTTGCGCATGCGCAGTGACGCAGACGCGCCTTTCAAAATGGCGGCGGCAGCAACACACGCGAAAGATCGATCTCCTGTATTTTCTTAGTTTTATTCTAAACAAGATGCCCCGATTTCATTTAAATACATTTAATAGCTGTAGGAACTAGTGAGCGGTATTTAGCAACATGCTATGTTAGAATAATGCCATCAAACGTGTCTGTTAAGCATATCACAGCGGACATACACGGAGGAAACATGGGGTAGAATCAAACAGGCCACAGGCTTTGAGATAGGCTGGCTCCCCAAGCTATTGCCCCCATTTAGCCCGAATGTCATAGACCTCTCCCCCCCCCCACATCCTGACAAAGATGTATTTAGTTGTATTTTGTTATCAGGGTGATCGTCCGTTCGCAGGCCACTTTGGCCATGTGGTGTAGTCATAAACCGTCGCGGATGTTTACCCGAAACCGGGGCATCAAACAAAGAATAAGGATTCCTTAGACAACCCATTTCAAAATATGGCAGCAACAAACGGAGTGCCCAGTTATTTCAAATAAACCATGACCTTTTTTTTAAAGTATTGAAGCACTTTTCTACCAATGTGAATAATAAACATTTTAGACAAAAAAAATCAACGAATAACGCTGGTAATTCGTTGTCAAAATGAGCGTACGGCATTAGCCCAGAAGAGGGGTGGCAATTTGCATATGTGAAAGCCTATGTGAATGAGACACAGGTCCAAAACTTTTAACTAGAGACACAATATTTAAGTAGAGGCATACCCAAGCGAAACAAGAGAAAGTGTGAAACAAGCACAACTACTTTAGCCCAAGTTTTTAAAAATGAGAAAAAGCCGTAATCAGTTTAACAGTTTTATTTCAATGTCAAAGAGAAAAAAAAACACTTCACCAAAGGCGAAGATCCATCCATAGCGGCTCTGGGTCCCGTCAGCGTAGCACAAAGCTAGCGTGATCTAGGCTGCCATTATCCAAGGAGCAGGGCCAGGCGCGTGCCACCCGTTTGAACAATGCGGGCGAAATAACTGCCTTATGGGATGCGAAGCTTGCGCATGCGCAGTGACGCAGACGCGCCTTTCAAAATGGCGGCGGCAGCAACACACGCGAAAGATCGATCTCCTGTATTTTCTTAGTTTTATTCTAAACAAGATGCCCCGATTTCATTTAAATACATTTAATAGCTGTAGGAACTAGTGAGCGGTATTTAGCAACATGCTATGTTAGAATAATGCCATCAAACGTGTCTGTTAAGCATATCACAGCGGACATACACGGAGGAAACATGGGGTAGAATCAAACAGGCCACAGGCTTTGAGATAGGCTGGCTCCCCAAGCTATTGCCCCCATTTAGCCCGAATGTCATAGACCTCTCCCCCCCCCCACATCCTGACAAAGATGTATTTAGTTGTATTTTGTTATCAGGGTGATCGTCCGTTCGCAGGCCACTTTGGCCATGTGGTGTAGTCATAAACCGTCGCGGATGTTTACCCGAAACCGGGGCATCAAACAAAGAATAAGGATTCCTTAGACAACCCATTTCAAAATATGGCAGCAACAAACGGAGTGCCCAGTTATTTCAAATAAACCATGACCTTTTTTTAAAGTATTGAAGCACTTTTCTACCAATGTGAATAATAAACATTTTAGACAAAAAAAATCAAAGAATAACGCTGGTAATTCGTTGTCAAAATGAGCGTACGGCATTAGCCCAGAAGAGGGGTGGCAATTTGCATATGTGAAAGCCTATGTGAATGAGACACAGGTCCGAAACTTTTAACTAGAGACACAATATTTAAGTAGAGGCATACCCAAGCGAAACAAGAGAAAGTGTGAAACAAGCACAACTACTTTAGCCCAAGTTTTTAAAAATGAGAAAAAGCCGTAATCAGTTTAACAGTTTTATTTCAATGTCAAAGAGGAAAAAAAACACTTCACCAAAGGCGAAGATCCATCCATAGCGGCTCTGGGTCCCGTCAGTGTAGCACAAAGCTAGCGTGATCTAGGCTGCCATTATCCAAGGAGCAGGGCCAGGCGCGTGCCACCCGTTTGAACAATGCGGGCCAAATAACTGCCTTATGGGATGCGAAGCTTGCGCATGCGCACTGACGCAGACGCGCATTTCAAAATGGCGGCGGCAGCAACACACGCGAAAGATCGATCTCCTGTATTTTCTTAGTTTTATTCTAAACAAGATGCCCCGATTTCATTTAAATACATTTAATAGCTGTAGGAACTAGTGAGTGGTATTTAGCAACATGCTATGTTAGAATAATGCCATCAAACGTGTCTGTTAAGCATATCACAGCGGACATACACGGAGGAAACATGGGATAGAATCAAACAGGCCATAGGCTTTGAGATAGGCTGGCTCCCCAAGCTATTGCCCCCATTTAGCCCGAATGTCATAGACCTCCCCCCCCCCCCACATCCTGACAAAGATGTATTTAGTTGTATTTTGTTATCAGGGTGATCGTCCGTTCGCAGGCCACTTTGGCCATGTGGTGTAGTCATAAACCGTCGCGGATGTTTACCCGAAACCGGGGCATCAAACAAAGAATAAGGATTCCTTAGACAACCCATTTCAAAATATGGCAGCAACAAACGGAGTGCCCAGTTATTTCAAATAAACCATGACCTTTTTTTAAAGTATTGAAGCACTTTTCTACCAATGTGAATAATAAACATTTTAGACAAAAAAAATCAACGAATAACGCTGGTAATTCGTTGTCAAAATGAGCGTACGGCATTAGCCCAGAAGAGGGGTGGCAATTTGCATATGTGAAAGCCTATGTGAATGAGACACAGGTCCCAAACTTTTAACTAGAGACACAATATTTAAGTAGAGGCATACCCAAGCGAAACAAGAGAAAGTGTGAAACAAGCACAACTACTTTAGCCCAAGTTTTTAAAAATGAGAAAAAGCCGTAATCAGTTTAACAGTTTTATTTCAATGTCAAAGAGGAAAAAAAACACTTCACCAAAGGCGAAGATCCATCCATAGCGGCTCTGGGTCCCGTCAGTGTAGCACAAAGCTAGCGTGATCTAGGCTGCCATTATCCAAGGAGCAGGGCCAGGCGCGTGCCACCCGTTTGAACAATGCGGGCGAAATAACTGCCTTATGGGATGCGAAGCTTGCGCATGCGCACTGACGCAGACGCGCATTTCAAAATGGCGGCGGCAGCAACACACGCGAAAGATCGATCTCCTGTATTTTCTTAGTTTTATTCTAAACAAGATGCCCCGATTTCATTTAAATACATTTAATAGCTGTAGGAACTAGTGAGTGGTATTTAGCAAGATGCTATGTTAGAATAATGCCATCAAACGTGTCTGTTAAGCATATCACAGCGGACATACACGGAGGAAACATGGGATAGAATCAAACAGGCCATAGGCTTTGAGATAGGCTGGCTCCCCAAGCTATTGCCCCCATTTAGCCCGAATGTCATAGACCCCCCCCCCCCACACATCCTGACAAAGATGTATTTAGTTGTATTTTGTTATCAGGGTGATCGTCCGTTCGCAGGCCACTTTGGCCATGTGGTGTAGTCATAAACCGTCGCGGATGTTTACCCGAAACCGGGGCATCAAACAAAGAATAAGGATTCCTTAGACAACCCATTTCAAAATATGGCAGCAACAAACGGAGTGCCCAGTTATTTCAAATAAACCATGACCTTTTTTTAAAGTATTGAAGCACTTTTCTACCAATGTGAATAATAAACATTTTAGACAAAAAAAATCAACGAATAACGCTGGTAATTCGTTGTCAAAATGAGCGTACGGCATTAGCCCAGAAGAGGGGTGGCAATTTGCATATGTGAAAGCCTATGTGAATGAGACACAGGTCCCAAACTTTTAACTAGAGACACAATATTTAAGTAGAGGCATACCCAAGCGAAACAAGAGAAAGTGTGAAACAAGCACAACTACTTTAGCCCAAGTTTTTAAAAATGAGAAAAAGCCGTAATCAGTTTAACAGTTTTATTTCAATGTCAAAGAGAAAAAAAAACACTTCACCAAAGGCGAAGATCCATCCATAGCGGCTCTGGGTCCCGTCAGTGTAGCACAAAGCTAGCGTGATCTAGGCTGCCATTATCCAAGGAGCAGGGCCAGGCGCGTGCCACCCGTTTGAACAATGCGGGCCAAATAACTGCCTTATGGGATGCGAAGCTTGCGCATGCGCACTGACGCAGACGCGCATTTCAAAATGGCGGCGGCAGCAACACACGCGAAAGATCGATCTCCTGTATTTTCTTAGTTTTATTCTAAACAAGATGCCCCGATTTCATTTAAATACATTTAATAGCTGTAGGAACTAGTGAGCGGTATTTAGCAACATGCTATGTTAGAATAATGCCATCAAACGTGTCTGTTAAGCATATCACAGCGGACATACACGGAGGAAACATGGGATAGAATCAAACAGGCCACAGGCTTTGAGATAGGCTGGCTCCCCAAGCTATTGCCCCCATTTAGCCCGAATGTCATAGACCTGCCCCGCCCCACATCCTGACAAAGATGTATTTAGTTGTATTTTGTTATCAGGGTGATCGTCCGTTCGCAGGCCACTTTGGCCATGTGGTGTAGTCATAAACCGTCGCGGATGTTTACCCGAAACCGGGGCATCAAACAAAGAATAAGGATTCCTTAGACAACCCATTTCAAAATATGGCAGCAACAAACGGAGTGCCCAGTTATTTCAAATAAACCATGACCTTTTTTTAAAGTATTGAAGCACTTTTCTACCAATGTGAATAATAAACATTTTAGACAAAAAAAATCAACGAATAACGCTGGTAATTCGTTGTCAAAATGAGCGTACGGCATTAGCCCAGAAGAGGGGTGGCAATTTGCATATGTGAAAGCCTATGTGAATGAGACACAGGTCCGAAACTTTTAACTAGAGACACAATATTTAAGTAGAGGCATACCCAAGCGAAACAAGAGAAAGTGTGAAACAAGCACAACTACTTTAGCCCAAGTTTTTAAAAATGAGAAAAAGCCGTAATCAGTTTAACAGTTTTATTTCAATGTCAAAGAGAAAAAAAACACTTCACCAAAGGCGAAGATCCATCGATAGCGGCTCTGGGTCCCGTCAGTGTAGCACAAAGCTAGCGTGATCTAGGCTGCCATTATCCAAGGAGCAGGGCCAGGCGCGCGCTACCGGTTTGAACAATGCGGGCCAAATATCTGCCTTATAGGATGCGAAGCTTGCGCATGCGCACTGACGCAGACGCGCATTTCAAAATGGCGGCGGCGGCAGCAACAAACGCGAAAGATCTATCTACCTGTATTTTCTTAGTTTTATTCTAAACAAGATGCCCCGATTTCATTTAAATACATTTAATAGCTGTAGGAACTAGTGAGCGGTATTTAGCAACATGCTATGTTAGAATAATGCCATCAAACGTGTCTGTTAAGCATATCACAGCGGACATGCACGGAGGAAACATGGGGTAGAATCAAACAGGCCACAGGCTTTGAGATAGGCTGGCTTCCCAAGCTATTGCCCCCATTTAGCCCGAATGTCATAGACCCCCCCACATCCTGACAGAAAGATGTATTTAGTTGTATTTTGTTATCAGGGTGATCGTCCGTTCGCAGGCCACTTTGGCCATATGGTGTAGTCAAACCGTCGCGGATGTTTACCCGAAACCGGGGCATCAAACAAAGAATAAGGATTCCTTGGACAACCCATTTCAAAATATGGCAGCAACAAACGGAGTGCCCAGTTATTTCAAATAAACCATGACGTTTTTTTAAAGTATTGAAGCACTTTTCTACCAATGTGAATAATAAAGTAAACATTTTAGACCAAAAAAAATCAACGAATAACGCTGGTAATTCGTTGTCAAAATGACCGTACGGCATTAGCCCAGAAGAGGGGTGGCAATTTGCATATGTGAAAGCCTATGTGAATGAGACACAGGTGCCAAACTTTTAACTAGAGACACAATATTTAAGTAGAGGCATACCCAAGCGAAACAAGAGAAAATGTGAAACAAGCACAACTATTTTAGGGGTGAGGGTAAAATGCGGACCGTTTACAAACAGCGGATTCCGTGTTTAATGGTGTTGAGCCAATGTTTTCTAGCCATTTAAGAAAGGCAGCAAAGGTTTTTTTATACCTTTAAACATTAACAAAAACCACTAATGTCTTTTCTTTAAAATTTTCAAGTCTATTTCTGTCTGGTTTTTCGCGATAAGTTGCGTGAACGCCTCAGTTAGTGTGTTTTGGGGGCTTGGATACACATCGAGGTCCTGACAGAAATAATTATGTCTGCTTTCACAGACCTAAAGTTAAACTTTAAAGCCCATCGGCGTGTGTGTGTGTGTGTGTGTGCTTGTGCACATGAGCACAAGCACATGGTTCAATGTAACTGTAGCAGCTTATTCCATTCATTCATTGTGCACATACACACATACACTCACCTAAAGGATTATTAGGAACACCATACTAATATGGTGTTTGACCCCCTTTCGCCTTCAGAACTGCCTTAATTCTACGTGGCATTGATTCAACAAGGTGCTGAAAGCATTCTTTAGAAATGTTGGCCCATATTGATAGGATAGCATCTTGCAGTTGATGGAGATTTGTGGGATGCACATCCAGGGCACGAAGCTCCCGTTCCACCACATCCCGAAGATGCTCTATTAGGTTGAGATCTGGTGACTGTTGGGGCCATTGTAGTACAGTGAACTCATTGTCATGTTCAAGAAACCAATTTGAAATGATTCGAGCTTTGTGACATGGTGCATTATCCTCCTGGAAGTAGCCATCAGAGGTTGGGTACATGGTGGTCATAAAGGGATGGACATGGTCAGAAACAATGCTCAGGTAGGCCGTGGCATTTAAACGATGCCCAATTGGCACTAAGGGGCCCAAAGTGTGCCAAGAAAACATCCCCCACACCATTACACCACCAGCAGCAGCCTGCACAGTGGTAACAAGGCATGATGGATCCATGTTCTCATTCTGTTTACGCCAAATTCTGACTCTACCATTTGAATGTCTCAACAGAAATCGAGACTCATCAGACCAGGCAACATTTTTCCAGTCTTCAACTGTCCAATTTTGGTGAGCTCGTGCAAATTGTAGCCTCTTTTTCCTATTTGTAGTGGAGATGAGTGGTACCCGGTGCGGTCTTCTGCTGTTGTAGCCCATCCACCTCAAGGTTGTGCGTGTTGTGGCTTCACAAGTGCTTTGCTGGATACCTCGGTTGTAACGAGTGGTTATTTCAGCCAAAGTTGCTCTTCTATCAGCTTGAATCAGTCGGACCATTCTCCTCTGACCTCTAGCATCAACAAGGCATTTTCGCCCACAGGACTGCCGCATACTGGATGTTTTTCCCTTTGCACACCATTCTTTGTAAACCCTAGAAATGGTTGTGCGTGAAAATCCCAGTAACTGAGCAGATTGTGAAATACTCAGACCGGCCCGTCTGGCACCAACAACCATGCCACGCTCAAAATTGCTTAAATCACCTTTCTTTCCCATTCTGGCATTCAGTTTGGAGTTCAGGAGATTGTCTTGACCAGGACCACACCCCTAAATGCATTGAAGCAACTGCCATGTGATTGGTTGATTCAGGGCTCTAGACTAACTTTTTGCACTGGTTGCACTGGTGCGCCTAACTTTTTTTCTTAGGTGCACCAGCACAAAAGTTAGGTGCACCCAAATTTTCAACCGCATCACATTTAACACCGCAGTTTTACAAGTTCACTTTATTTATTTATTTATTTATTTGTTTGTTTTTTAATCGCTGTCCATATAGGCAATATTGACTTGTAAATGATTAACTAACAATCTGGTCAATATAAAGTTCTTTATTTGAAGGCAAGCACAATTCTACAAGAAAGGTAACTTACTGAAAAAGTGTTGGTGCTTAAAGTGCTTTACTGAGCTGAAATTTAAACTTAAAAAATCTCAAGATAAATTACCTAAAAAGAAAATCTAAATTAAGTGTTTTAAGGGCTTCAAACTGAACATCTCATGGCTCAATGTCTTATGGACTATCCTCCATTGCAGTCACATGCCCCTCGGATGGCCAACTCCTGTAGTTTGGCCTTCTTGATCTTTGGCCTTGACTAAACCAGCTGGCCACACTCTCTCTAGCATCAAAATCTTCCAGACTTGGCCCCTCTACACTGATTCTTATCAGATCTTCCACTGTGTCTGAATGAAGGGATGCTCTAGTGTCTGATTTGATCCTCTTCTGTGCAGAGAACCCTCTCTCACAAACTGCAGCTGAGACAGGGAGGACCAGCATAATATGTACAAGGTGCAGGATGTTCTGAGAAAAAAAAATACATTCAAGAATTTATTTAAGCAATGTGTGTACGATAGCAAAACTGACACAATCTTACAAGAACATTAACAAAAACTGACCTTGTACTCTGAACAGTAGGGCTCTCTGGTCAACATAAGCTCCCAAAGGCTGAGGTAGGTCTTGTCTTTGAACATCCTGGCAATTAACAGCTTCAAGCCTACAAACTTCTTTTGCAAGCTCAGTGATTACACCATTTCTGAAAATGATGATTACACAGCTAATCAGTGTTCACATGAACAAAATATCTACCAACAGCACACATAATATTGTAGTAATCCACCAGCTACCTTCTCAGGACTGTGGAGAAGTGATCCAATAGAAATGCAAGGTCATCAGCACCATGGTCCACTAAGTCCTCTTGGTTCTCTGGCCAGCTATCATGATTGAAAATTTTGAAGCATTTGACAGCCTTAGTTGTGTCAGACTCAGAAGCACTCTCCCCTGTTGTAAGAACAAATACATTTTAGTAAATGAGTAACAATATTTCTTATCTACATGTGTTTATAAGACAGGTGACTACACTTGCCTAGGAGGCTACTGAATCTTGCTTTCAGATGTTTTACAGTGGATTTGATTGTTGCATCCATTACTCCTGCCAGCTTTGATGCCTCTCCTTTGAGTGTTATTGTCTGTGTGTTGCATGAACCATAAATAGAGATTGTGAGTTAGATATTAGAAATATTTGTAAAAATGGACTGTTCTAGGAGACAAAACCATACATATACCTGGAATTTGTAGATTGCCATTTCACCCTCATCCTGCTGTTGCCTTCTCTGCAGCCTCATGTCAGCCAGGAACTCTGACAGTTGTCCATTAGGCTTGGGTCTCACAACCATTGCCTCTGTGGTCACCAGCAGTTTTTCAAGGCCGCAAACTGCCTGTTTAGATATAACAGTGCAGTATTATTAACACAGCTGAAGATGACCACAAACACAATTCAAATTTACACATCCCACATTCATCTCCCTTACCTGAGGTAGGATGATCTCATTCCTCTGAAGTAGGAGGCTAAACTTACTAATGCCACTGAACACGTCTGCAATAAAATGGCAAAAGGCCACAAAAGTGGCATCTTCCATTGATTTCTTAACCTGTATCATACAACAGTAAAAAATAGTCACATAGAACACTGATGAACTAAATTCCTAAAAAAAAATAAAATGAAAGGAATATTCTGAAAGAATGCACTGGCCTTTGTAGCTCAGCCTGCAATGTCTGCATTGGCAGAGGAGCCTGCCAAATGGTCCACATGGTAGTACACAGCAGTGAACTGTCCTGGTTTAAGAAAGGTCTCCAGGGCCCTTGAAACATGTGGGAGCCACCTTGTCCCCTTCACCCCACTGGGCATCAGCACATTTACCCCCAAGTCAGCCCCAACGACCCTGAGCTCTCTCATTGATTTTGGGCTGAAATGGTAGGTCTTCCAAATTAAATGTAGAAGGTCGTACAATTGCCCCATCATTGGATTGTCCCTCTGCACTGACAACATTGCCAATTCCAATCTGAAAAGATAGTCAAATTTTAAATTTAGATACATCTACATTTAAATGAAAAAAACTCACAGTGACTTTAGGGTGTCAGTCATACCTTATCTTCTAGTCTTACCTGTGAGGCATACAGTGGAAAGGCACAATATGGTCACCTGCCTCTTGCTGCAGAAGTGCTATGACACCCCCTTTGCTGCCCAAATTAACAGCAGCACCATCAGCACCCAGAGCAATGATTTTCTCCAGCCAGTTACTGCACTGGTCCCCAAGAGCAGCAAATGCTTTCTTTGAGGCAGCATAAATTCCTAATTAAACAAATAAAAACGATAATACCATTTACTACCCAGATCAAGAGTTTATAATGCAGTCTATTTATTTATTTTTTCATTTTTAAGTATAAGAATATTATGGTTAATGCAGTAACGAGACGGTAGGCATATTATTGACATAGGCTCCATGACATGACATGGCTCACCTTGGGCATGAGCATGCTCGACCTCAATGTGTCCAATAAGTAAGTATATTCACCGGTCTTCCTCTCCTCAAGATACGACCGTACACAATGACGCATTCCTTTGTGGCGATATCTGTGTCTCCGTCGATCAGGAATGCCATGTACGCACTGTTCGCAATTTGCACAGACGTCTTTTTTTTCAATGTATCTGCGATGACTCCTATAAATTGGGCGCACGCGACACCATTGCTGTACGTCAGGTTTACGTTCAAGCCATTTTTCTTCATAAGAATTATTTCGGACTTGAATTTAGTGAAGGGAAGTTCTTCTTTTGCAATATTGTAGGCAACGTTAAACTTAATTATCATCTCGGCCTCGTCTGATGATCTGTTCGCTGCTGCCTGCCGCTGAAAGGCAGCGGGGAGAGGGGACACTTGAGCAGTGCATTTATCGCGGCATGTAATGTGTTTTATAGATGCATTGTGCTTTTTCAGCGTTTCAATTCTAAATGTATTAGAACCAGTCACAAATGCACTACTGCCGGCCATGGTCTTCCCACACTCTTTACAGTAAATACAGTGCATTATATTATCGGCTTTACTGTATCTTAGCCAGGGAAACTGGTCAAGCCACTCTTTTCGAAATGTATACACTTTACCCCTTTTAATTTCAGTGGGCTCGGACTCGATCGTATGTGGCTCATTATCTAATGCCGTCTCCGGACCAGGGCTTGCTATAACTTGGGAGGTTGATGGCTCCGTGTCAGAGCATTGGTTATGATTTTCGGACGGATCAGGCCCTAACTTAACATTCTTAACGAAAAAGCTGTCAATCGTTCTTTTCATCTTCTCTCATAATCCGCGGCTACATCCACTGTTTACCTGATGGGCTACTCACCTCTCTCTGTCTGACTACATAACATGCATTTTCAAACGTACACACACGTACAGGAATATCTGGACCACGGCCAATCAGAGGGGGGGCGGGATCCGCCCTTCACTATCTCTGATTGGTTTAGACCACGATATGGGCCTAATGTGTGTCTGTTGTTGAACAACAGGGAGACTTTAAGAGTCACGGAGTTTCGTTTTTTTTTCCCCCTCGAATGGCTGGTCGCACCGGTGCAACCTTTGATTTTTTTTAGTCACACCATTGAGAAATTAGGTCGCACGTGCGACCAGATTGGTCGCACTCTAGAGCCCTGTGATTAGATAATTGCATTAATGAGAAATTGAACAGGTGTTCCTAATAATCCTTTAGGTGAGTGTATATGCTATGTCGAGATCTCCTGGGGAAATCAAGAGTGTTGCCCACAAACATTGTTCAGCTTTTGGCCTAACATGGTCCTTACGTGTTTTAAAGTTGCGTGAAGTGGAGTGAGGAGCATTCTGAACATCAAACTATTTTAAGATAAATTGTCTATAACAGGAAATTTAGTTTCTCAATTTATTTCTTATATATTATTTTGTTAATTATTGAGTTCAAAGTTTTGTAGTAAATGGTGATATTGCCATCAATTTGGTGATAATGTGAGCCAAACATTTCTCGAAAATGACATTTGCATAAGTAAAACATTCTGAAATTATATTTCTATTTTATTCTGCTGCTGCTTAGATGTTAACATCTCTGTCTTCATCAAGTTCATCAAAATGTAAAGTTCACTTTTATTGTGAAATCTGTCTAAAATACCTTGGCATTAGACTGTGGGCGTATCCGTTGTTCTGATTGGTCGAGGGGTTTTTGGCCAATTGGTATCAAAGATGCTTATGCCACGTGTTGCCAAGTATACCTGGCTGCAGCCAGCAGGAGGGCCTACCCTACGTCACCCCACGAGTCTACCTGAGTGCTGCCGCTGACCGTGTCCATCCCTTTATGACCACAGCCTACCTGAGTGCTGCCGCTGACCGTGTCCATCCCTTTATGACCACAGTCTACCTGAGTGCTGCCGCTGACCATGTCCATCTCTTTATGACCGCAGTCTACCTGAGTTCTGCCGCTGACCGTGTCCATCCCTTTATGACCGCAGTCTACCTGAGTGCTGCCGCTGACCGTGTCCATCACATTATGACCGCAGCCTACCTGAGTGCTGCTGCTGACCATGTCCATCACATTATGACCAGTCTACCTGAGTGCTGCCGCTGACCGTGTCCATCACTTTATGACCGCAGCCTACCTGAGTGCTGCTGCTGACCATGTCCATCACATTATGACCAGTCTACCTGAGTGCTGCCGCTGACCGTGTCCATCACATTATGACCGCAGCCTACCTGAGTGCTGCTGCTGACCATGTCCATCACATTATGACCAGTCTACCTGAGTGCTGCCGCTGACCGTGTCCATCACTTTATGACCGCAGCCTACCTGAGTGCTGCTGCTGACCATGTCCATCCCTTTATGACCACAGTCTACCTGAGTTCTGCCGCTGACCGTGTCCATCACATTATGACCGCAGCCTACCTGAGTGCTGCTGCTGACCATGTCCATCACATTATGACCGCAGCCTACCTGAGTTCTGCCGCTGACCGTGTCCATCCCTTTATGACCACAGCCTACCTGAGTGCTGCCGCTGACCGTGTCCATCCCTTTATGACCACAGCCTACCTGAGTGCTGCCGCTGACCGTGTCCATCCCTTTATGACCACAGCCTACCTGAGTGCTGCCGCTGACCGTGTCCATCCCTTTATGACCACAGCCTACCTGAGTGCTGCCGCTGACCGTGTCCATCCCTTTATGACCACAGCCTACCTGAGTGCTGCCGCTGACCGTGTCCATCCCTTTATGACCACAGCCTACCTGAGTGCTGCCGCTGACCGTGTCCATCCCATTATGACCACAGCCTACCTGAGTGCTGCCGCTGACCGTGTCCATCCCATTATGACCACAGTCTACCTGAGTGCTGCCGCTGACCGTGTCCATCCCATTATGACCACAGTCTACCTGAGTGCTGCCGCTGACCGTGTCCATCCCATTATGACCACAGTCTACCTGAGTGCTGCCGCTGACCGTGTCCATCCCTTTATGACCACAGCCTACCTGAGTGCTGCCGCTGACCGTGTCCATCACATTATGACCGCAGTCTACCTGAGTGCTGCCGCTGACCGTGTCCATCACTTTATGACCGCAGCCTACCTGAGTGCTGCTGCTGACCATGTCCATCCCTTTATGACCACAGTCTACCTGAGTTCTGCCGCTGACCGTGTCCATCACATTATGACCGCAGTCTACCTGAGTGCTGCCGCTGACCGTGTCCATCACTTTATGACCGCAGCCTACCTGAGTGCTGCTGCTGACCATGTCCATCCCTTTATGACCACAGTCTACCTGAGTTCTGCCGCTGACCGTGTCCATCACATTATGACCGCAGTCTACCTGAGTGCTGCCGCTGACCGTGTCCATCACTTTATGACCGCAGCCTACCTGAGTGCTGCCGCTGACCATGTCCATCCCTTTATGACCGCAGTCTACCTGAGTGCTGCCGCTGACCGTGTCCATCCCTTTATGACCGCAGCCTACCTGAGTGCTGCCGCTGACCGTGTCCATCCCTTTATGACCACAGTCTACCTGAGT
The DNA here is from genome assembly GCF_048594095.1 of Paramormyrops kingsleyae. Classification (NCBI taxonomy): domain Eukaryota; kingdom Metazoa; phylum Chordata; class Actinopteri; order Osteoglossiformes; family Mormyridae; genus Paramormyrops; species Paramormyrops kingsleyae. The sequence continues at coordinate 39,811,496 of NC_132802.1, read as the reverse complement.
TCTGCCGCTGACCGTGTCCATCACATTATGACCGCAGCCTACCTGAGTTCTGCCGCTGACCGTGTCCATCCCTTTATGACCACAGTCTACCTGAGTTCTGCCGCTGACCGTGTCCATCCCTTTATGACCGCAGTCTACCTGAGTGCTGCCGCTGACCGTGTCCATCACATTATGACCGCAGCCTACCTGAGTGCTGCTGCTGACCATGTCCATCACATTATGACCAGCCTACCTGAGTGCTGCCGCTGACCATGTCCATCCCTTTATGACCACAGTCTACCTGAGTTCTGCCGCTGACCGTGTCCATCCCTTTATGACCGCAGTCTACCTGAGTGCTGCCGCTGACCGTGTCCATCACTTTATGACCGCAGCCTACCTGAGTGCTGCTGCTGACCATGTCCATCCCTTTATGACCACAGTCTACCTGAGTGCTGCCGCTGACCGTGTCCATCACATTATGACCGCAGCCTACCTGAGTTCTGCCGCTGACCGTGTCCATCCCTTTATGACCACAGTCTACCTGAGTGCTGCCGCTGACCGTGTCCATCCCTTTATGACCGCAGTCTACCTGAGTGCTGCCGCTGACCGTGTCCATCCCTTTATGACCACAGCCTACCTGAGTTCTGCTGCTGACCGTGTCCATCCCTTTATGACCACAGCCTACATGAGTGCTGCCGCTGACCGTGTCCATCCCTTTATGAACAGTCTACCTGAGTGCTGCCGCTGACCGTGTCCATCCCTTTATGAACAGTCTACCTGAGTGCTGCCGCTGACCGTGTCCATCCCTTTATGACCAGTCTACCTGAGTGCTACTGCTGACCGTGTCCATCCCTTTATGACCAGTCTACCTGAGTGCTGCCGCTGACCGTGTCCATCCCTTTATGACCAGTCTACCTGAGTGCTACTGCTGACCGTGTCCATCCCTTTATGACCAGTCTACCTGAGTGCTGCCGCTGACCGTGTCCATCCCATTATGACCACAGCCTACCTGAGTGCTGCTGCTGACCGTGTCCATCCCATTATGACCACAGTCTGCCTGAGTTCTGCCGCTGACCGTGTCCATCCCTTTATGAACAGTCTACCTGAGTGCTGCCGCTGACCGTGTCCATCCCTTTATGACCACAGCCTACCTGAGTGCTGCTGCTGACCGTGTCCATCCCATTATGACCACAGTCTGCCTGAGTTCTGCCGCTGACCGTGTCCATCCCTTTATGAACAGTCTACCTGAGTGCTGCCGCTGACCGTGTCCATCCCTTTATGACCGCAGTCTACCTGAGTGCTGCCGCTGACCGTGTCCATCCCTTTATGACCGCAGTCTACCTGAGTGCTGCCGCTGACCGTGTCCATCACATTATGACCGCAGCCTACCTGAGTGCTGCTGCTGACCATGTCCATCACATTATGACCAGTCTACCTGAGTGCTGCCGCTGACCGTGTCCATCACTTTATGACCGCAGCCTACCTGAGTGCTGCTGCTGACCATGTCCATCACATTATGACCAGTCTACCTGAGTGCTGCCGCTGACCGTGTCCATCACATTATGACCGCAGCCTACCTGAGTGCTGCTGCTGACCATGTCCATCACATTATGACCAGTCTACCTGAGTGCTGCCGCTGACCGTGTCCATCACTTTATGACCGCAGCCTACCTGAGTGCTGCTGCTGACCATGTCCATCCCTTTATGACCACAGTCTACCTGAGTTCTGCCGCTGACCGTGTCCATCACATTATGACCGCAGCCTACCTGAGTGCTGCCGCTGACCATGTCCATCACATTATGACCGCAGCCTACCTGAGTTCTGCCGCTGACCGTGTCCATCCCTTTATGACCACAGCCTACCTGAGTGCTGCCGCTGACCGTGTCCATCCCTTTATGACCACAGCCTACCTGAGTGCTGCCGCTGACCGTGTCCATCCCTTTATGACCACAGCCTACCTGAGTGCTGCCGCTGACCGTGTCCATCCCTTTATGACCACAGCCTACCTGAGTGCTGCCGCTGACCGTGTCCATCCCTTTATGACCACAGCCTACCTGAGTGCTGCCGCTGACCGTGTCCATCCCTTTATGACCACAGCCTACCTGAGTGCTGCCGCTGACCGTGTCCATCCCATTATGACCACAGCCTACCTGAGTGCTGCCGCTGACCGTGTCCATCCCATTATGACCACAGTCTACCTGAGTGCTGCCGCTGACCGTGTCCATCCCATTATGACCACAGTCTACCTGAGTGCTGCCGCTGACCGTGTCCATCCCTTTATGACCACAGCCTACCTGAGTGCTGCCGCTGACCGTGTCCATCCCATTATGACCACAGTCTACCTGAGTGCTGCCGCTGACCGTGTCCATCCCTTTATGACCACAGCCTACCTGAGTGCTGCCGCTGACCGTGTCCATCACATTATGACCGCAGTCTACCTGAGTGCTGCCGCTGACCGTGTCCATCACTTTATGACCGCAGCCTACCTGAGTGCTGCTGCTGACCATGTCCATCCCTTTATGACCACAGTCTACCTGAGTTCTGCCGCTGACCGTGTCCATCACATTATGACCGCAGTCTACCTGAGTGCTGCCGCTGACCGTGTCCATCACTTTATGACCGCAGCCTACCTGAGTGCTGCTGCTGACCATGTCCATCCCTTTATGACCACAGTCTACCTGAGTTCTGCCGCTGACCGTGTCCATCACATTATGACCGCAGTCTACCTGAGTGCTGCCGCTGACCGTGTCCATCACTTTATGACCGCAGCCTACCTGAGTGCTGCCGCTGACCATGTCCATCCCTTTATGACCGCAGTCTACCTGAGTGCTGCCGCTGACCGTGTCCATCCCTTTATGACCGCAGCCTACCTGAGTGCTGCCGCTGACCGTGTCCATCCCTTTATGACCACAGTCTACCTGAGTTCTGCCGCTGACCGTGTCCATCACATTATGACCGCAGCCTACCTGAGTTCTGCCGCTGACCGTGTCCATCCCTTTATGACCACAGTCTACCTGAGTTCTGCCGCTGACCGTGTCCATCCCTTTATGACCGCAGTCTACCTGAGTGCTGCCGCTGACCGTGTCCATCCCTTTATGACCGCAGTCTACCTGAGTGCTGCCGCTGACCGTGTCCATCACATTATGACCGCAGCCTACCTGAGTGCTGCTGCTGACCATGTCCATCACATTATGACCAGCCTACCTGAGTGCTGCCGCTGACCATGTCCATCCCTTTATGACCACAGTCTACCTGAGTTCTGCCGCTGACCGTGTCCATCCCTTTATGACCGCAGTCTACCTGAGTGCTGCCGCTGACCGTGTCCATCACATTATGACCGCAGCCTACCTGAGTGCTGCTGCTGACCATGTCCATCACATTATGACCAGTCTACCTGAGTGCTGCCGCTGACCGTGTCCATCACTTTATGACCGCAGCCTACCTGAGTGCTGCTGCTGACCATGTCCATCACATTATGACCAGTCTACCTGAGTGCTGCCGCTGACCGTGTCCATCACATTATGACCGCAGCCTACCTGAGTGCTGCTGCTGACCATGTCCATCACATTATGACCAGTCTACCTGAGTGCTGCTGCTGACCATGTCCATCCCTTTATGACCACAGTCTACCTGAGTTCTGCCGCTGACCGTGTCCATCACATTATGACCGCAGCCTACCTGAGTGCTGCTGCTGACCATGTCCATCACATTATGACCGCAGCCTACCTGAGTTCTGCCGCTGACCGTGTCCATCCCTTTATGACCACAGCCTACCTGAGTGCTGCCGCTGACCGTGTCCATCCCTTTATGACCACAGCCTACCTGAGTGCTGCCGCTGACCGTGTCCATCCCTTTATGACCACAGCCTACCTGAGTGCTGCCGCTGACCGTGTCCATCCCTTTATGACCACAGCCTACCTGAGTGCTGCCGCTGACCGTGTCCATCCCTTTATGACCACAGCCTACCTGAGTGCTGCCGCTGACCGTGTCCATCCCTTTATGACCACAGCCTACCTGAGTGCTGCCGCTGACCGTGTCCATCCCATTATGACCACAGCCTACCTGAGTGCTGCCGCTGACCGTGTCCATCCCATTATGACCACAGTCTACCTGAGTGCTGCCGCTGACCGTGTCCATCCCATTATGACCACAGTCTACCTGAGTGCTGCCGCTGACCGTGTCCATCCCATTATGACCACAGTCTACCTGAGTGCTGCCGCTGACCGTGTCCATCCCTTTATGACCACAGCCTACCTGAGTGCTGCCGCTGACCGTGTCCATCACATTATGACCGCAGTCTACCTGAGTGCTGCCGCTGACCGTGTCCATCACTTTATGACCGCAGCCTACCTGAGTGCTGCTGCTGACCATGTCCATCCCTTTATGACCACAGTCTACCTTAGTTCTGCCGCTGACCGTGTCCATCACATTATGACCGCAGTCTACCTGAGTGCTGCCGCTGACCGTGTCCATCACTTTATGACCGCAGCCTACCTGAGTGCTGCTGCTGACCATGTCCATCCCTTTATGACCACAGTCTACCTGAGTTCTGCCGCTGACCGTGTCCATCACATTATGACCGCAGTCTACCTGAGTGCTGCCGCTGACCGTGTCCATCACTTTATGACCGCAGCCTACCTGAGTGCTGCCGCTGACCATGTCCATCCCTTTATGACCGCAGTCTACCTGAGTGCTGCCGCTGACCGTGTCCATCCCTTTATGACCGCAGCCTACCTGAGTGCTGCCGCTGACCGTGTCCATCCCTTTATGACCACAGTCTACCTGAGTTCTGCCGCTGACCGTGTCCATCACATTATGACCACAGTCTACCTGAGTTCTGCCGCTGACCGTGTCCATCCCTTTATGACCACAGTCTACCTGAGTTCTGCCGCTGACCGTGTCCATCCCTTTATGACCGCAGTCTACCTGAGTGCTGCCGCTGACCGTGTCCATCACATTATGACCGCAGCCTACCTGAGTGCTGCTGCTGACCATGTCCATCACATTATGACCAGCCTACCTGAGTGCTGCCGCTGACCATGTCCATCCCTTTATGACCACAGTCTACCTGAGTTCTGCCGCTGACCGTGTCCATCCCTTTATGACCGCAGTCTACCTGAGTGCTGCCGCTGACCGTGTCCATCACTTTATGACCGCAGCCTACCTGAGTGCTGCTGCTGACCATGTCCATCCCTTTATGACCACAGTCTACCTGAGTGCTGCCGCTGACCGTGTCCATCACATTATGACCGCAGCCTACCTGAGTTCTGCCGCTGACCGTGTCCATCCCTTTATGACCACAGTCTACCTGAGTGCTGCCGCTGACCGTGTCCATCCCTTTATGACCGCAGTCTACCTGAGTGCTGCCGCTGACCGTGTCCATCCCTTTATGACCACAGCCTACCTGAGTTCTGCTGCTGACCGTGTCCATCCCTTTATGACCACAGCCTACATGAGTGCTGCCGCTGACCGTGTCCATCCCTTTATGAACAGTCTACCTGAGTGCTGCCGCTGACCGTGTCCATCCCTTTATGACCAGTCTACCTGAGTGCTACTGCTGACCGTGTCCATCCCTTTATGACCAGTCTACCTGAGTGCTGCCGCTGACCGTGTCCATCCCATTATGACCACAGCCTACCTGAGTGCTGCTGCTGACCGTGTCCATCCCATTATGACCACAGTCTGCCTGAGTTCTGCCGCTGACCGTGTCCATCCCTTTATGAACAGTCTACCTGAGTGCTGCCGCTGACCGTGTCCATCCCTTTATGACCACAGCCTACCTGAGTGCTGCTGCTGACCGTGTCCATCCCATTATGACCACAGTCTGCCTGAGTTCTGCCGCTGACCGTGTCCATCCCTTTATGAACAGTCTACCTGAGTGCTGCCGCTGACCGTGTCCATCCCTTTATGACCACAGCCTACCTGAGTGCTGCTGCTGACCGTGTCCATCCCATTATGACCACAGTCTGCCTGAGTTCTGCCGCTGACCGTGTCCATCCCTTTATGACCAGTCTACCTGAGTGCTACTGCTGACCGTGTCCATCCCTTTATGACCGCAGTCTACCTGAGTGCTGCCGCTGACCGTGTCCATCCCTTTATGACCGCAGTCTACCTGAGTGCTGCCGCTGACCGTGTCCATCACATTATGACCGCAGCCTACCTGAGTGCTGCTGCTGACCATGTCCATCACATTATGACCAGTCTACCTGAGTGCTGCCGCTGACCGTGTCCATCACTTTATGACCGCAGCCTACCTGAGTGCTGCTGCTGACCATGTCCATCACATTATGACCAGTCTACCTGAGTGCTGCCGCTGACCGTGTCCATCACTTTATGACCGCAGCCTACCTGAGTGCTGCTGCTGACCATGTCCATCACATTATGACCAGTCTACCTGAGTGCTGCCGCTGACCGTGTCCATCCCATTATGACCACAGTCTACCTGAGTGCTGCCGCTGACCGTGTCCATCCCATTATGACCACAGTCTACCTGAGTGCTGCCGCTGACCGTGTCCATCCCTTTATGACCACAGCCTACCTGAGTGCTGCCGCTGACCGTGTCCATCACATTATGACCGCAGTCTACCTGAGTGCTGCCGCTGACCGTGTCCATCACTTTATGACCGCAGCCTACCTGAGTGCTGCTGCTGACCATGTCCATCCCTTTATGACCACAGTCTACCTGAGTTCTGCCGCTGACCGTGTCCATCACATTATGACCGCAGTCTACCTGAGTGCTGCCGCTGACCGTGTCCATCACTTTATGACCGCAGCCTACCTGAGTGCTGCTGCTGACCATGTCCATCCCTTTATGACCACAGTCTACCTGAGTTCTGCCGCTGACCGTGTCCATCACATTATGACCGCAGTCTACCTGAGTGCTGCCGCTGACCGTGTCCATCACTTTATGACCGCAGCCTACCTGAGTGCTGCCGCTGACCATGTCCATCCCTTTATGACCGCAGTCTACCTGAGTGCTGCCGCTGACCGTGTCCATCCCTTTATGACCGCAGCCTACCTGAGTGCTGCCGCTGACCGTGTCCATCCCTTTATGACCACAGTCTACCTGAGTTCTGCCGCTGACCGTGTCCATCACATTATGACCGCAGCCTACCTGAGTTCTGCCGCTGACCGTGTCCATCCCTTTATGACCACAGTCTACCTGAGTTCTGCCGCTGACCGTGTCCATCCCTTTATGACCGCAGTCTACCTGAGTGCTGCCGCTGACCGTGTCCATCACATTATGACCGCAGCCTACCTGAGTGCTGCTGCTGACCATGTCCATCACATTATGACCAGCCTACCTGAGTGCTGCCGCTGACCATGTCCATCCCTTTATGACCACAGTCTACCTGAGTTCTGCCGCTGACCGTGTCCATCCCTTTATGACCGCAGTCTACCTGAGTGCTGCCGCTGACCGTGTCCATCACATTATGACCGCAGCCTACCTGAGTGCTGCTGCTGACCATGTCCATCACATTATGACCAGTCTACCTGAGTGCTGCCGCTGACCGTGTCCATCACTTTATGACCGCAGCCTACCTGAGTGCTGCTGCTGACCATGTCCATCACATTATGACCAGTCTACCTGAGTGCTGCCGCTGACCGTGTCCATCACTTTATGACCGCAGCCTACCTGAGTGCTGCTGCTGACCATGTCCATCCCTTTATGACCACAGTCTACCTGAGTTCTGCCGCTGACCGTGTCCATCACATTATGACCGCAGTATACCTGAGTGCTGCCGCTGACCGTGTCCATCACTTTATGACCGCAGCCTACCTGAGTGCTGCCGCTGACCATGTCCATCCCTTTATGACCGCAGTCTACCTGAGTGCTGCCGCTGACCGTGTCCATCACATTATGACCGCAGCCTACCTGAGTGCTGCTGCTGACCATGTCCATCACATTATGACCGCAGCCTACCTGAGTTCTGCCGCTGACCGTGTCCATCCCTTTATGACCACAGCCTACCTGAGTGCTGCCGCTGACCGTGTCCATCCCTTTATGACCACAGCCTACCTGAGTGCTGCCGCTGACCGTGTCCATCCCTTTATGACCACAGCCTACCTGAGTGCTGCCGCTGACCGTGTCCATCCCTTTATGACCACAGCCTACCTGAGTGCTGCCGCTGACCGTGTCCATCCCTTTATGACCACAGCCTACCTGAGTGCTGCCGCTGACCGTGTCCATCCCTTTATGACCACAGCCTACCTGAGTGCTGCCGCTGACCGTGTCCATCCCATTATGACCACAGCCTACCTGAGTGCTGCCGCTGACCGTGTCCATCCCATTATGACCACAGTCTACCTGAGTGCTGCCGCTGACCGTGTCCATCACATTATGACCACAGTCTACCTGAGTGCTGCCGCTGACCGTGTCCATCCCATTATGACCACAGTCTACCTGAGTGCTGCCGCTGACCGTGTCCATCCCTTTATGACCACAGCCTACCTGAGTGCTGCCGCTGACCGTGTCCATCACATTATGACCGCAGTCTACCTGAGTGCTGCCGCTGACCGTGTCCATCACTTTATGACCGCAGCCTACCTGAGTGCTGCTGCTGACCATGTCCATCCCTTTATGACCACAGTCTACCTGAGTTCTGCCGCTGACCGTGTCCATCACATTATGACCGCAGTCTACCTGAGTGCTGCCGCTGACCGTGTCCATCACTTTATGACCGCAGCCTACCTGAGTGCTGCTGCTGACCATGTCCATCCCTTTATGACCACAGTCTACCTGAGTTCTGCCGCTGACCGTGTCCATCACATTATGACCGCAGTCTACCTGAGTGCTGCCGCTGACCGTGTCCATCACTTTATGACCGCAGCCTACCTGAGTGCTGCCGCTGACCATGTCCATCCCTTTATGACCGCAGTCTACCTGAGTGCTGCCGCTGACCGTGTCCATCCCTTTATGACCGCAGCCTACCTGAGTGCTGCCGCTGACCGTGTCCATCCCTTTATGACCACAGTCTACCTGAGTTCTGCCGCTGACCGTGTCCATCACATTATGACCGCAGCCTACCTGAGTTCTGCCGCTGACCGTGTCCATCCCTTTATGACCACAGTCTACCTGAGTTCTGCCGCTGACCGTGTCCATCCCTTTATGACCGCAGTCTACCTGAGTGCTGCCGCTGACCGTGTCCATCACATTATGACCGCAGCCTACCTGAGTGCTGCTGCTGACCATGTCCATCACATTATGACCAGCCTACCTGAGTGCTGCCGCTGACCATGTCCATCCCTTTATGACCACAGTCTACCTGAGTTCTGCCGCTGACCGTGTCCATCCCTTTATGACCGCAGTCTACCTGAGTGCTGCCGCTGACCGTGTCCATCACTTTATGACCGCAGCCTACCTGAGTGCTGCTGCTGACCATGTCCATCCCTTTATGACCACAGTCTACCTGAGTGCTGCCGCTGACCGTGTCCATCACATTATGACCGCAGCCTACCTGAGTTCTGCCGCTGACCGTGTCCATCCCTTTATGACCACAGTCTACCTGAGTGCTGCCGCTGACCGTGTCCATCCCTTTATGACCGCAGTCTACCTGAGTGCTGCCGCTGACCGTGTCCATCCCTTTATGACCACAGCCTACCTGAGTTCTGCTGCTGACCGTGTCCATCCCTTTATGACCACAGCCTACATGAGTGCTGCCGCTGACCGTGTCCATCCCTTTATGAACAGTCTACCTGAGTGCTGCCGCTGACCGTGTCCATCCCTTTATGAACAGTCTACCTGAGTGCTGCCGCTGACCGTGTCCATCCCTTTATGACCAGTCTACCTGAGTGCTACTGCTGACCGTGTCCATCCCTTTATGACCAGTCTACCTGAGTGCTGCCGCTGACCGTGTCCATCCCTTTATGACCAGTCTACCTGAGTGCTACTGCTGACCGTGTCCATCCCTTTATGACCAGTCTACCTGAGTGCTGCCGCTGACCGTGTCCATCCCATTATGACCACAGCCTACCTGAGTGCTGCTGCTGACCGTGTCCATCCCATTATGACCACAGTCTGCCTGAGTTCTGCCGCTGACCGTGTCCATCCCTTTATGAACAGTCTACCTGAGTGCTGCCGCTGACCGTGTCCATCCCTTTATGACCACAGCCTACCTGAGTGCTGCTGCTGACCGTGTCCATCCCATTATGACCACAGTCTGCCTGAGTTCTGCCGCTGACCGTGTCCATCCCTTTATGAACAGTCTACCTGAGTGCTGCCGCTGACCGTGTCCATCCCTTTATGACCACAGCCTACCTGAGTGCTGCTGCTGACCGTGTCCATCCCATTATGACCACAGTCTGCCTGAGTTCTGCCGCTGACCGTGTCCATCCCTTTATGAACAGTCTACCTGAGTGCTGCCGCTGACCGTGTCCATCCCTTTATGACCAGTCTACCTGAGTGCTGCTGCTGACCGTGTCCATCCCTTTATGACCGCAGTCTACCTGAGTGCTGCCGCTGACCGTGTCCATCCCTTTATGACCAGTCTACCTTAGTGCTGCCGCTGACCGTGTCCATCCCTTTACGACCGCAGCCTACCTGAGTGCTGCCGCTGACCGTGTCCATCCCTTTATGACCACAGTCTACCTGAGTTCTGCCGCTGACCGTGTCCATCACATTATGACCGCAGTCTACCTGAGTGCTGCTGCTGACCATGTCCATCCCTTTATGACCACAGTCTACCTGAGTTCTGCCGCTGACCGTGTCCATCACATTATGACCGCAGTCTACCTGAGTGCTGCCGCTGACCGTGTCCATCACTTTATGACCGCAGCCTACCTGAGTGCTGCTGCTGACCATGTCCATCCCTTTATGACCACAGTCTACCTGAGTGCTGCCGCTGACCGTGTCCATCCCTTTATGACCGCAGCCTACCTGAGTGCTGCCGCTGACCGTGTCCATCCCTTTATGACCGCAGCCTACCTGAGTGCTGCCGCTGACCGTGTCCATCCCTTTATGACCGCAGCCTACCTGAGTTCTGCCGCTGACCGTGTCCATCCCTTTATGACCGTAGTCTACCTGAGTGCTGCCGCTGACCGTGTCCATCCCTTTATGACCGCAGCCTACCTGAGTGCTGCCGCTGACCGTGTCCATCCCTTTATGACCGCAGCCTACCTGAGTGCTGCCGCTGACCGTGTCCATCCCTTTATGACCGCAGCCTACCTGAGTTCTGCCGCTGACCGTGTCCATCCCTTTATGACCGTAGTGTACCTGAGTGCTGCCGCTGACCGTGTCCATCCCTTTATGACCGCAGCCTACCTGAGTGCTGCCGCTGACCGTGTCCATCCCTTTATGACCGCAGCCTACCTGAGTGCTGCCGCTGACCGTGTCCATCCCTTTATGACCGCAGCCTACCTGAGTGCTGCCGCTGACCGTGTCCATCCCTTTATGACCGCAGCCTACCTGAGTTCTGCCGCTGACCGTGTCCATCCCTTTATGACCACTGTCTACCTGAGTTCTGCCGCTGACCGTGTCCATCCCTTTATGACCACAGTCTACCTGAGTGCTGCCGCTGACCGTGTCAATGTCTTTATGACCACAGTCTACCTGAGTTCTGCCGCTGACCGTGTCCATCCCTTTATGACCGCAGCCTACCTGAGTGCTGCCGCTGACCGTGTCCATCCCTTTATGACCACAGTCTACCTGAGTGCTGCCGCTGACCGTGTCCATCCCTTTATGACCAGTCTACCTGAGTGCTGCCGATGACCGTGTCCATCCCTTTATGACCACAGCCTACCTGAGTGCTGCCGCTGACCGTGTCCATCCCATTATGACCACAGTCTACCTGAGTGCTGCCGCTGACCGTGTCCATCCCTTTATGACCACAGCCTACCTGAGTGCTGCTGCTGACCGTGTCCATTCCTTTATGACCACAGCCTACCTGAGTGCTGCCGCTGACCGTGTCCATCCCTTTATGACCGCAGTCTACCTGAGTGCTGCTGCTGACCATGTCCATCCCTTTATGACCACAGTCTACCTGAGTTCTGCCGCTGACCGTGTCCATCACTTTATGACCGCAGCCTACCTGAGTGCTGCCGCTGACCATGTCCATCCCTTTATGACCGCAGTCTACCTGAGTGCTGCCGCTGACCGTGTCCATCACTTTATGACCGCAGCCTACCTGAGTGCTGCCGCTGACCGTGTCCATCACTTTATGACCGCAGCCTACCTGAGTGCTGCCGCTGACCATGTCCATCCCTTTATGACCGCAGCCTACCTGAGTGCTGCTGCTGACCATGTCCATCCCTTTATGACCGCAGTCTACCTGAGTGCTGCCGCTGACCGTGTCCATCACTTTATGACCGCAGCCTACCTGAGTGCTGCTGCTGACCATGTCCATCCCTTTATGACCACAGTCTACCTGAGTTCTGCCGCTGACCGTGTCCATCACATTATGACCGCAGCCTACCTGAGTGCTGCTGCTGACCATATCCATCACATTATGACCGCAGCCTACCTGAGTTCTGCCGCTGACCGTGTCCATCCCTTTATGACCACAGTCTACCTGAGTTCTGCCGCTGACCGTGTCCATCCCTTTATGACCGCAGTCTACCTGAGTGCTGCCGCTGACCGTGTCCATCACATTATGACCGCAGCCTACCTGAGTGCTGCTGCTGACCATGTCCATCACATTATGACCAGTCTACATGAGTGCTGCCGCTGACCGTGTCCATCCCATTATGACCACAGTCTGCCTGAGTTCTGCCGCTGACCGTGTCCATCCCTTTATGAACAGTCTACCTGAGTGCTGCCGCTGACCGTGTCCATCCCTTTATGACCAGTCTACCTGAGTGCTACTGCTGACCGTGTCCATCCCTTTATGACCGCAGTCTACCTGAGTGCTGCCGCTGACCGTGTCCATCCCTTTATGACCACAGCCTACCTGAGTGCTGCTGCTGACCGTATCCATCCCTTTATGACCACAGTCTACCTGAGTGCTGCCGCTGACGGTGTCCATCCCTTTATGACCAGCCTACCTGAGTGCTGCTGCTGACCGTGTCCATCCCTTTATGACCGCAGCCTACCTGAGTGCTGCCGCTGACCGTGTCCATCACTTTATGACCGCAGTCTACCTGAGTGCTGCCGCTGACCGTGTCCATCCCTTTATGACCACAGCCTACCTGAGTGCTGCCGCTGACCGTGTCCATCCCTTTATGACCACAGCCTACCTGAGTGCTGCCGCTGACCGTGTCCATCCCTTTATGACCACAGTCTACCTGAGTGCTGCCGCTGACCGTGTCCATCCCTTTATGACCAGTCTACCTGAGTGCTGCCGATGACCGTGTCCATCCCTTTATGACCACAGCCTACCTGAGTGCTGCCGCTGACCGTGTCCATCCCATTATGACCACAGTCTACCTGAGTGCTGCCGCTGACCGTGTCCATCCCTTTATGACCACAGCCTACCTGAGTGCTGCCGCTGACCGTGTCCATCCCTTTATGACCAGTCTACCTGAGTGCTGCCGATGACCGTGTCCATCCCATTATGACCACAGTCTACCTGAGTGCTGCCGCTGACCGTGTCCATCCCTTTATGACCACAGCCTACCTGAGTGCTGCCACTGACCGTGTCCATCCCTTTATGACCGCAGTCTACCTGAGTGCTGCCGCTGACCGTGTCCATCACTTTATGACCGCAGCCTACCTGAGTGCTGCTGCTGACCATGTCCATCCCTTTATGACCACAGTCTACCTGAGTTCTGCCGCTGACCGTGTCCATCACATTATGACCGCAGTATACCTGAGTGCTGCCGCTGACCGTGTCCATCACTTTATGACCGCAGCCTACCTGAGTGCTGCCGCTGACCATGTCCATCCCTTTATGACCGCAGTCTACCTGAGTGCTGCCGCTGACCGTGTCCATCACTTTATGACCGCAGCCTACCTGAGTGCTGCTGCTGACCATGTCCATCCCTTTATGACCACAGTCTACCTGAGTTCTGCCGCTGACCGTGTCCATCACATTATGACCGCAGCCTACCTGAGTGCTGCTGCTGACCATATCCATCACATTATGACCGCAGCCTACCTGAGTTCTGCCGCTGACCGTGTCCATCCCTTTATGACCACAGTCTACCTGAGTTCTGCCGCTGACCGTGTCCATCCCTTTATGACCGCAGTCTACCTGAGTGCTGCCGCTGACCGTGTCCATCACATTATGACCGCAGCCTACCTGAGTGCTGCTGCTGACCATGTCCATCACATTATGACCAGTCTACCTGAGTGCTGCCGCTGACCATGTCCATCCCTTTATGACCACAGTCTACCTGAGTTCTGCCGCTGACCGTGTCCATCCCTTTATGACCGCAGTCTACCTGAGTGCTGCCGCTGACCGTGTCCATCACTTTATGACCGCAGCCTACCTGAGTGCTGCTGCTGACCATGTCCATCCCTTTATGACCACAGTCTACCTGAGTTCTGCCGCTGACCGTGTCCATCACATTATGACCGCAGCCTACCTGAGTGCTGCTGCTGACCATGTCCATCACATTATGACCAGTCTACCTGAGTGCTGCCGCTGACCATGTCCATCCCTTTATGACCACAGTCTACCTGAGTTCTGCCGCTGACCGTGTCCATCCCTTTATGACCGCAGTCTACCTGAGTGCTGCCGCTGACCGTGTCCATCACTTTATGACCGCAGCCTACCTGAGTGCTGCTGCTGACCATGTCCATCCCTTTATGACCACAGTCTACCTGAGTTCTGCCGCTGACCGTGTCCATCCCTTTATGACCACAGTCTACCTGAGTGCTGCCGCTGACCGTGTCCATCCCTTTATGACCGCAGTCTACCTGAGTGCTGCCGCTGACCGTGTACATCCCTTTATGACCACAGCCTACCTGAGTGCTGCTGCTGACCGTGTCCATCCCATTATGACCACAGTCTGCCTGAGTTCTGCTGCTGACCATGTCCATCCCATTATGACCACAGCATACATGAGTGCTGCCGCTGACCGTGTCCATCCCTTTATGACCACAGCCTACCTGAGTGCTGCTGCTGACCGTGTCCATCCCTTTATGAACAGTCTACCTGAGTGCTGCCGCTGACCGTGTCCATCCCTTTATGACCAGCCTACCTGAGTGCTACTGCTGACCGTGTCCATCCCTTTATGACCAGTCTACCTGAGTGCTGCCGCTGACCGTGTCCATCCCTTTATGACCACAGCCTACCTGAGTGCTGCTGCTGACCGTATCCATCCCTTTATGACCACAGCCTACATGAGTGCTGCCGCTGACCGTGTCCATCCCTTTATGACCACAGCCTACCTGAGTGCTGCTGCTGACCGTGTCCATCCCATTATGACCACAGTCTGCCTGAGTTCTGCCGCTGACGGTGTCCATCCCTTTATGAACAGTCTACCTGAGTGCTGCCGCTGACCGTGTCCATCCCTTTATGACCAGTCTACCTGAGTGCTACTGCTGACCGTGTCCATCCCTTTATGACCGCAGTCTACCTGAGTGCTGCCGCTGACCGTGTCCATCCCTTTATGACCGCAGTCTACCTGAGTGCTGCCGCTGACCGTGTCCATCCCTTTATGACCACAGTCTACCTGAGTGCTGCCGCTGACGGTGTCCATCCCTTTATGACCAGCCTACCTGAGTTCTGCTGCTGACCGTGTCCATCCCTTTATGACCGCAGTCTACCTGAGTGCTGCCGCTGACCGTGTCAATCTCTTTATGACCACAGTCTACCTGGCTGCTGCCGCTGACCGTGTCCATCCCTTTATGACCGCAGCCTACCTGAGTGCTGCTGCTCACCGTATCCATCTCTTTTTGACCACAGTCCACCTGTGTGCTGCCGCTGACCGTGTCCATCCCTTTATGACCGCAGCCTACCTGAGTGCTGCTGCTGACCGTATCCATCTCTTTTTGACCACAGTCTACCTGAGTGCTGCCGCTGACCGTGTCCATCCCTTTATGACCGCAGTGTACCTGAGTGCTGCCGCTGACCGTGTCCATCACTTTATGACCGCAGTCTACCTGAGTGCTGCCGCTGACCGTGTCCATCCCTTTATGACCGCAGCCTACCTGAGTGCTGCCGCTGACCGTGTCCATCCCTTTATGACCACAGCCTACCTGAGTGCTGCCGCTGACCGTGTCCATCCCTTTATGACCATAGCCTACCTGAGTGCTGCCGCTGACCGTGTCCATCCCTTTATGACCACAGTCTACCTGAGTGCTGCCGCTGACCGTGTCCATCCCTTTATGACCAGTCTACCTGAGTGCTGCCGATGACCGTGTCCATCCCTTTATGACCACAGCCTACCTGAGTGCTGCCGCTGACCGTGTCCATCCCATTATGACCAGAGTCTACCTGAGTGCTGCCGCTGACCGTGTCCATCCCTTTATGACCACAGCCTACCTGAGTGCTGCTGCTGACCGTGTCCATCCCTTTATGACCACAGCCTACCTGAGTGCTGCCGCTGACCGTGTCCATCCCTTTATGACCGCAGCCTACCTGAGTGCTGCCGCTGACCGTGTCCATCCCTTTATGACCGCAGCCTACCTGAGTGCTGCCGCTGACCGTGTCCATCCCTTTATGACCAGTCTACCTGAGTGCTGCCGCTGACCGTGTCCATCCCTTTATGACCAGTCTACCTGAGTGCTGCCGCTGACCGTGTCCATCCCTTTATGACCGCAGCCTACCTGAGTGCTGCCGCTGACCGTGTCCATCCCTTTATGACCGCAGCCTACCTGAGTTCTGCTGCTGACCGTGTCCATCCCTTTATGACCGCAGCCTACCTGAGTGCTGCTGCTGACCGTGTCCATCCCTTTATGACCGCAGCCTACCTGAGTTCTGCTGCTGACCGTGTCCATCCCTTTATGACCGCAGCCTACCTGAGTTCTGCCGCTGACCGTGTCCATCCCTTTATGACCGCAGTCTACCTGAGTGCTGCTGCTGACCGTGTCCATCCCTTTATGACCGCAGTCTACCTGAGTTCTGCTGCTGACCGTGTCCATCCCTTTATGACCGCAGTCTACCTGAGTTCTGCTGCTGACCGTGTCCATCCCTTTATGACCGCAGCCTACCTGAGTGCTGCTGCTGACCGTGTCCATCCCTTTATGACCGCAGCCTACCTGAGTTCTGCTGCTGACCGTGTCCATCCCTTTATGACCGCAGCCTACCTGAGTTCTGCCGCTGACCGTGTCCATCCCTTTATGACCGCAGTCTACCTGAGTGCTGCCGCTGACCGTGTCCATCCCTTTATGACCAGTCTACCTGAGTGCTGCCGCTGACCGTGTCCATCCCTTTATGACCACAGCCTACATGAGTGCTGCCACTGACCGTGTCCATCCCTTTATGACCAGTCTACCTTAGTGCTGCCGCTGACCGTGTCCATCCCTTTATGACCAGTCTACCTGAGTGCTGCCGCTGACCGTGTCCATCCCTTTATGACCACAGCCTACATGAGTGCTGCCACTGACCGTGTCCATCCCTTTATGACCAGTCTACCTTAGTGCTGCCGCTGACCGTGTCCATCCCTTTATGACCAGTCTACCTGAGTGCTGCCGCTGACCGTGTCCATCCCTTTTTGACCAGTCTACCTGAGTTCTGCTGCTGACCGTGTCCATCCCTTTATGACTGTAGGAGCCATTCTTTCGTTTGTTTATTAAACATAATTTAGTTTGTATTTATATTGGAATTATTTATAAATATTGTTGATATTTATTTATTTAATGTTTATATTCATTTTTATTTATTTATTATATAATATATATATTTATTATTGTAATAATTGTAATGAGATGTAATGATTTTTATTATTGCCTGAGTGTATTCCCACCTATAGGGAGGCGATGGTTACAAAAGCAGCTAAGATGACGTGGCCCAGGTGTGAAGGTGCAACGCGAAACAGTCATTGACCGTATTTGCCGTGTGTGATGGTGTCTGCATTTCGGCCAAACTAGATCAAAGTATATTGTGGCTTAAAATATCATAAGAATAAATCTACCCATCAGGAACAGAACTTGGTGTCGTATCCTCATCATTTACGCGTCAGACTTTTGCACCTTCTACCGCCAGGTAGTGGATCACGATCAAAGAAAATTTAGCCTGTTTTTCCACTACAACAAATCAATGACTTCGCCTAGGACTCCGTGGTGGATTGTTTTTGAACTACTTTGCTTGCAAGTCGTGTGAATGGATTGAAGAAAGCTGGCACGATACGCGGGACGCCGTAAATAAAGAAGAGCGTCTCAGCGGAGGTATGTGCTTTAAATCCCAGTAATGCGCATGGATTGTGGAATTTTATGGATATGAGAAGTGTGGAATATTTTGGAATAATAGTCAAACGCCTTGACAAATAATTGGAACGTTTTAAGGGCAAAGTAATTTTACTGGACGTAAATTTGGAACGCAAATCATAAATCGTTTTGTTTCGATTGGAGAATTATTGAAGGTTGTTTGTGAAACTTCAGGATGGCTGAATTAGACACAGACTTAAATATAGACCAATCCGAAAAGGATTTAAATGAAGCAACAACACGACTGCGTCTCTCCCGAGCCGGCAAATTGTCGCATTTAACGCGACGAATGAATATTATTAATACTCTTATGGATGATAATGGATCTGTCGATGAAGTCAAGCAGAATGTGGTGAAGTTCAATGGAATGCTTAAAGAATTCAACGTGCTCCATACTTCATATGTTGAAACCTTGAGCGAAGAGAATAAAAGGGATGATTTTGAGAATTGGTATGAACCCAGAATAGCGGAATTTAATTCTTTTCTTTTAAATGTGTCGAGGTGGATCTCCACGGTGGAACAATCCGAACCTCATGGTGCTGGTCTTTCTGTTAGTCCCAGTCCTGTTGTTCCTGTTGCTTCTGCTATGTCAGCGAGCCATATTTTTTCCGAGGTAAATATACATGTTCCCCTTAAGGATAGCGATATAGATGACGCTGTTTCCTCTGTTAGTAGCCGCCGCTCCAGTAGAGTGAGTAGATCGAGCAAATCAAGTGCCTCAGGTTCAGCGCTCATATGTGCCGGGGCGGAGCGCGCTGCATTACTGGCCAAGGCTGCAAGGCTGCAGGAAAAGCATGCTTTAGCAAAGGAACAAGAACAGCTTAGCCAGAAAAAGGAAGAACTTAGAAAAAGAAGAGAAACACTTGACCTGCATACAGAACTGGCAGCAAATACAGCAAAAATCGAATACCTCAGGACTGCAGTATTTTCTGTTTCTGGAAATAATGCAAAAAGGGGGCAAACAGATGCAATGAATGAGTATTTTGATGCAGCACAGAAAGCATCACAGTCTGATGCTATCAGAGAACTAGTCACACGGCCTAAACGTGGTGTCCAGTCGCAGTTTACTACGGCTCATGGAAGTGGAATTGGTCAACAGCCACGTTCAGAGCCTCTCTTTGGTAGTTCCCAGACTCCTTATACACAGACCATCCATAATATGGAGCAAGTTAATAGTCAAGCAAGTGGTCAGTCAGTTCCTGTAATGAACCTACATCAGGATCTATCCGATGTTCTTAGGAGACAGAATGAGTTGACTAATACTCTTGTCAAACAGAATGTTATTTCCACTTTACCACAAGGAAGTCTTATACCCTTTGATGGGGACATTCTCCAATATAAGTCTTTTGTTCATTCTTTTGAACATAGAATCGAAAGAAAAACTGATGATAATCAAGACAGGTTACAGTTTCTCATTCAATACACCAAGGGACAAGCTCAGGAACTCGTGAAAAGTTGTCAACATATGGATCCAAACAGAGGTTATCAGAAAGCAAAAACATTATTAAAACAACATTATGGACATGAATACAGAATTTCCTGTGCCTATATGGAAAAAGTCTTTAAGTGGCCAGTTATTAAATGTGAAGACTCAAAAGATCTATGTGACTTTGCATTGTTTCTTAGAACCTGTTGTACCGCTATGGAAGAAATGGAGTACATGGGAGAATTTGATACCATCACGAATATGAGGAATATAGTTCTTAAACTCCCATATAAACTCAGGGAAAGGTGGCGTTCAAAGGCTTGTGAGCTGCAATGTACTGGTAGAGTCAGAATGGCTGATCTTGTCTCTTTCATAGAAAATCAAGCCAGACTCATGTCAGATCCCATATTTGGTAATATACAGGACTTGAAGTCTGCTGCCACAAAGCCTAAGGTAATATCAAAACCCAAATTTAAAGAAAGTTTTGCCACAAATGTTAATATGGAATTAAACCAGCAAGATCATAGCATATGTCTGTTCTGTAAAGGTGCCCACGAATTGAAATCATGCTTTAAATTTGAGAAACTTCGACATAAGGAAAAGATCACATTCCTAAGGCAAAATGGAGTCTGTTTTGGATGTTTATTGAAAGCAGGGCATGTGAGTAAAGACTGTACAGGACGTCTTAGTTGTTCCATATGCAAGAAAAATCATCCAAGTATTTTGCACATTAAGACAGAGCAGCCAGTGGTAAAACCTATAATTAATAGTGGGCAGGTGTCACTTGGAGCTCGAGAGCATTCTGGGGCCGGTGATAAAGAGGTCAGTAAAGAATGTATGCTTTCCATTGTTCCAGTAAAAGTGAAACACTGCAAAGGAAATAAGGTGATATATACATATGCATTTCTTGATCCTGGTAGCTCTGCAACCTTCTGTACAAGAAGCCTGGCCAACAAGTTGAACGTAACTGGGAGAAACACCAATATCTTGCTCCGAACCATGTCACAGGAGAAGACTATGAATTCGGACATCATTACAGGCTTGGAGGTTTCTGCTATAGATAAAACCCATTTTATTTCATTGCCTGAGGTTTATACTCAAAGCAGCATGCCGGTAGATATAAGTAACATTCCCAACAATGGTGACCTTTTTAGATTTTCCTATCTTAGTGATATTAGAATCCCTGAAGTTAACATTGATGCTGATGTAGAATTGTTGATAGGTAACAATGTTCCAAAGGCTCTTGAGCCATGGGAAGTGGTTAATAGTCAAGAAGATGGACCATATGCAGTTAGGACCATTTTAGGATGGATTGTTAATGGCCCAATTAACGATAGTGGAAGATCTAGCATTCGTACTGTCACTGCAAACAGAATATCAGTTGGAAATTTGGAAGAACTGTTATTGCAACAATATAACCATGATTTTAATGAGGATACAGAGGACAAAGCCGAAATGTCTGTGGAAGACAAAAAATTTATGGAAACAGCAGAGACTTCTGTTAGTCTGCGGAATGGACATTATACTTTGAATTTGCCATTTAGGAAAGAAGATATAATTATGCCAAATAACCGTCAGGTGGCAACACAGCGTCTAACCAATCTGAAGAAAAGATTTCTAAAGAATGAACAGTTTAAAAGGGAATATACAGAATTTCTTACAGAGGTCATCAATAAAGGATATGCAGAAATCGTGCCCCAGGATGAACTGAAAAGATCAGATGGTAAGGTCTGGTACATCCCACATCATGGAGTGTACCACCCTAAGAAAGGTACCATTAGAGTTGTATTTGACTGTGGTGCTCTATTTCGTGGCATATCATTGAATTCTGAGCTGTTGCAGGGTCCAGATTTAACAAGTTCTCTTTTGGGTGTTCTTTTACGGTTCCGTCTAGAGCCTGTTGCCATCATGACTGACATCCAGGCAATGTTCCATCAGGTCCAAGTGTCAAAAGATCATATTGACTTCTTAAGATTTCTTTGGTGGCCTAATGGTGATATTCATAAGCCTCCAGTTGAGCACCGTATGTTGGTGCATCTCTTTGGAGCAGTATCGTCTCCCAGTTGTTCAAACTTTGCACTTCGACAGACCGCTAAGGATCACAAGGGCATGTTCCATCCCAATACAGTCAATACAGTTATGAATAACTTTTATGTTGACGATTGCTTAAAGTCTCTTTCATCTGAACAAGAAGCAGTGCAGCTGTTCAAAGAGCTTACATCTCTATGTAAGAAGGGTGGATTCCATTTGACCAAATGGATGAGTAACAGCCGAACTGTCCTTGGGTGCATTCCAAAAGAAGACAGAGCCCATGAGGTCAAGGAACTGGACCTAGACAGAGAGAAGTTACCAATAGAAAGAGTTCTTGGGTTATTATGGAGTGTTGAGAACGATATGTTTAAGTTTAGTAGTATTGTGAAAGAGAAGCCTCACACACGTAGAAACATGCTATCCATTGTGAGTTCTGTCTATGATCCACTTGGGTTTTTATGTCCTCTCATTTTGCCTGCAAAGTTGCTGTTACAGGAGCTGTGTAGGAGTAAATATGGCTGGGACAGCAGTATACCACAACCTATATCTGAGAAATGGAGAAGATGGATTGATGACCTCAGTATACTGGAAAATTTTGAAGTTGCTCGTTGTGTGAAACCAAAGGGCTTTGGACCGATTATGCAAACTGAATTACATCATTTTTCCGATGCCAGTGAACATGGGTATGGCACTGTGAGTTACCTTAGAATGTTCACAGATAATTGTGACATACATGTTTCTTTTATTCTTGGTAAAGCAAGAGTTACCCCTATGAAGCAAATGACCATCCCACGGTTGGAATTGACAGCTGCAGCTCTGGCGGTCAAAGTGGATAGGATGTTGAGAAAGGAGTTGGAGTTTAAGCTTTCTCAGTCAACTTTTTGGACTGATAGTCAGTCTGTTCTGAAGTATATAGCAAACGAGCAGACAAGATTTCACACGTTTGTGGCTAATAGGATCGCTCTTATAAGGGACAACACTAACATATCACAATGGAGACACATTGGAACCAAGCTGAATCCTGCTGATAAAGCATCAAGAGGAGTGAGTGCAAGCACATTGGTGAAGTGCAAAGAATGGATCCAGGGACCAGGATTTCTCTGGAAGAAAGAAGAGGAATGGCCTCAAACCCTTATGGAAACCCTCTCACTCTCTCAAGATGACCCAGAGGTGAAAAGAAATATTCATGTGTTCAGTGCTGTCACTAAAGAGATGGTAAAGGAAAACCCAACAAATCAGCTACTGGAATATTTCTCTAGTTGGTATAAGTTAAGGAGAGCAGTGGTGTGGTATTTAAAATTGAAAGACACTCTTCAGTCACTCAGAGTAAAAAGAAAGGAACTCATCTCCTGCTTTGAAAATAGATTCCCAAAGGAAGTTCAAAGTAAGTTGATATCTGACCAAATACAGGCTTTTAAGAAAACATTGGGAAGATGTTCTATAAGTCTATGTGATCTGTCAAGGGCGGAAAAGGCTATCATTGTGTTTTGCCAAAGACAAAAATATCCAGATGAGATCGTTTTCCTGGAGAAAGCATTTCCACCAAAAGGGGCTTTGAACAGACAGAGTAGTATCTACAAGCTCGATCCAGTGCTTGATGAAGGAATTCTGAGAATAGGAGGGAGGTTAAGTAGGTCAGCAATGCCTGATGAAGCGAAACTACCAATGATCCTGCCAAAGGACCATCACATCTCTACTCTTCTGCTTCGTCACATACATGAACATCTTGGGCATGCTGGCAGAAATGGTATTCTCTCTAAACTTCGACAGAAGTATTGGATAGTGAATGCCAACTCTGCTGCTCGTAAGATCCTCTCCAGATGTGTTGTCTGCAGACGTACAAGAGGCAAGATGGGGGAACAAAAGATGGCAGATCTCCCTAAGGAAAGACTGAGAGCAGATCTCCCACCATTCAGTAATGTGGGAGTGGATTACTTTGGGCCTTTTCAGGTAAAGAGAGGAAGAAGCCATATTAAAAGGTATGGAGTTTTATTCACATGCATGTCGAGTAGAGCCGTGCATCTTGAAATGGCTCATTCCATGGACACAGACTCTTGCATCCATGCTCTTAGAAGATTTGTGTGTAGAAGAGGTCAAGCCATACACATTAGATCAGACAACGGAACTAACCTGGTTGGTGCTAAAAAAGAGCTTCAAAAGGCCATCTCTGAATGGAATCATAACAAGATTCAGAAAGAAATGCTTCAGAAAGGAGTGCAGTGGAGTTTTAATCCTCCAGCAGCTTCCCATCATGGTGGAGTTTGGGAACGCCTTATTCGCATGGTACGACAAATTCTTTATTCCGTACTAAAGGAACAAGAGGTCGATGATGAAAGTCTTGAAACTCTACTATGTGAGGTAGAAGCCATTTTAAACAGCCGCCCCATAACCACTGTGACAGGGGATGCACAAGATCTAGAAGCACTGACTCCAAATCACATCCTCCTTTTGAAGGCTCATACTGTTTTCCCACCAGGATTGTTCCAGAGGTCTGATTTGTACATAAGACGACGTTGGAAGCAGGTTCAGTATTTGGCTGACTTGTTTTGGAAAAGATGGATTCGTGAGTATCTACCGTTACTACAAGAGAGACAAAGATGGATCACTGTAAAAAGAGGACTTCAGAAAGGGGATGTTGTAATGGTAGTTGACAGAACAGCCCCTCGTGGATCCTGGCCTCTTGGAAAAGTGCTTGAAGTCCATCCTGACTCGAAGGGTCTAACAAGAACTGTTACACTGAGGACCAAGTCTGGAGTGTTGATGAGACCAGTGACAAAACTTTGCCTGCTTCTAGAAACTTCAGGAAACATGGAATGAGGACTGAACGTGTAACTGTTTGTTGTATGAGATAAGTATACCTTTATAAGCATTTATATTGATATCTTATTTAACACATAGGGCAATAAATTGTCTATCATATTTATAGATATAGATACATGGCTCCTTATATAACATTCCTGTTAATAATTGTTTACTTAGATACACAATTAGGGGCCGGTGTGTAGGAGCCATTCTTTCGTTTGTTTATTAAACATAATTTAGTTTGTATTTATATTGGAATTATTTATAAATATTGTTGATATTTATTTATTTAATGTTTATATTCATTTGTATTTATTTATTATATAATATATATATTTATTATTGTAATAATTGTAATGAGATGTAATGATTTTTATTATTGCCTGAGTGTATTCCCACCTATAGGGAGGCGATGGTTACAAAAGCAGCTAAGATGACGTGGCCCAGGTGTGAAGGTGCAACGCGAAACAGTCATTGACCGTATTTGCCGTGTGTGATGGTGTCTGCATTTCGGCCAAACTAGATCAAAGTATATTGTGGCTTAAAATATCATAAGAATAAATCTACCCATCAGGAACAGAACTTGGTGTCGTATCCTCATCATTTACGCGTCAGACTTTTGCACCTTCTACCGCCAGGTAGTGGATCACGATCAAAGAAAATTTAGCCTGTTTTTCCACTACAATGACCACACCTGAGTGCTTGTCAAGTTGTCCCTTTTCCTTTTGTGCAATTTCCCCAACTTGAAAGGAATAACAACATCCACTTGGAGGTATAACTGGATTCCACTCGACAGACTAAGCAAACCCACTATTTCTTTTATCCTTATTTTCCTTTTATTTGGATCTCAGCAAGGTAACCAATGTTGCCACCAGATAACGTAGTCAGGTAGAAAACCTTTAAGCAAAAAAGAAAAGAAATAGACCCCAAACTATTACATACATGTTAAGTCGCGGGCAGTGGAGGAGGCCCTTAAGGCCACACATGACCGATTACAACAAGAGTTTGCTGGGAACAATCCAGTCCTCTATCTGACTCAGGCTGATGAGTCCAATCACTGAGGTTTCACTACAGTTCATTTGCTAGTAGGCGTGAATAGTACAGGTGAGGGATGGGTTTGTTTGGCCCAGGTAATTATCACATGGGCTGCTGATAGAGCATGGGAGGCTGAGGACCCTGACCGCTACGGGGCGCGGGTGCAAGAACTGACTGTAACTGCTCTGGGTGTCGACGAAGCCCTGATAACTGTACTTATTCTGCTGTGTCCTGTCCATCGGACACACATGTGAGGGCGAAGGGGAAGACCCTGCCTGAGGATGGCTTGGCTGTCATCCCTGTGAATGAGACTGTGTGTTTCCGTCTGTTTAATTCGGCTCAGTCGCTATCCCCTTCCTCCCCACCTCTGCACTGTAGGGCTTATGTC
Organism: Paramormyrops kingsleyae; assembly: GCF_048594095.1. Lineage (NCBI taxonomy): Eukaryota > Metazoa > Chordata > Actinopteri > Osteoglossiformes > Mormyridae > Paramormyrops > Paramormyrops kingsleyae. The sequence goes on along the minus strand of NC_132802.1, from coordinate 39,785,587 downwards.
AACTTCTCTGTCCTTGGTGATGTCTTGCTAGTGGCACCACCACGTTCTGCTTTTATCTGTGGCCACACAGACTCTCTTAAGGGTTACATTGTCTTGTCTCTTTCGGCGGCGGAGGTTGATTGGTATTGTTATCTGGCTTATCTTGTTCCTCCTATTCGCGTAGTGCCCAAGGAGCAGATATCTTTGGCTGTGCGTGCATATTCGCGCAGCAAGCGGTCGCTAAGTTGGACTGAACAATGGTTTGGGGTGTTTATTCCATCCCATGGAGTGTCAGACCTTCAGACTGAGGTGGCTGCCCTGCAGACTGCAGTGGAGAAACTGGCCAATCAGACACTTGATACTGTAAAGGCCGTTCAGGGTGAATTATCCGCGGTTAAGCAGGTGGCTCTGCAAAACCGTATGGCATTGCATATTCTATTGGCTGAGAAAGGCGGTGTTTGTGCTATAGTGGGGAGAGAATGTTGCACGTACATCCCTGATTCCTCTGAGGTTGTGCAAGATCTGGAGGACGTGGTGCACAAACGGATGTCTGCGATACATAAGGAGCATGGCCTGTTTGAGTACAGCTGGGACAATTGGTTCTCCTCACTGATTCCGGGTTTATCCGGGGTGTTTAAACCTTTAGTTTTTAGTATATTGATTTTGCTTGTAGTGTTGCTACTAATCATATTGCTATTGTTCTAGTGTTCTGTCTTCCCAGGTGGGCTTCCTCTTGATCCTCTCCTTCCTGCTTGGCTCTACGAACCACAGCCCCAGGTTGTCATCAATATGACCAGCGACGCCAACTCTGCTGGTGACTCGTGGTCCATCCAACCGCTGCCAGCGCCCATCGCCCCACTGCGCTTTTGTCCGCAGTATTACTTTGCTGTGAACTCTGATTCTGTGTGAACAGCGTGGATTTTGCGTGTTCAAAAGGGGGGAGTGTGGAAGTAAAATTGGACATTAGTAGGCCCGGGAGGGGAGGCATATTGGGTCTGTTATGTTTTATGCCTTAGGCAAGAAGAGATTGTTTTGAATACTGTGTGAAGCTCGGACCTTGGAGAGGCAGACAGTGGAGCAAAGGGGGGGAGAAACCACTTGCAGGAAGAGACTCGAAGCCGCCCCAACTGCTGCACAAAAAGTTATAGCTTAATAAAGTAGTTGTTGTTACGCAATTTATGGCATAAGTAATTATGTTAATCATACTAATCATATGTTAACCAAGTATTTTCAGTGATTCAGGGACAATACGTCAATGTGTTATCAGAGAGGTTGATTTATACCACACTTTAATTAAAGTAAGTGAATTAAAGTTTAAGTAGAATCACTGTTGGTGTCCTCAATCCTTTAAATAAATATTTGACAGGGAGTCTTTTCAGTGTCAGCTCTGTGGTTAGCATGATCATGTCACTGCCTCCTGGAACTGGCCTGATTTGTGAATACCTCCTGTGATTGGTGTGCTCAGGTGACTGCCTGTTGTGATTGGCATGATCATGTGACTGCCTCCTGTGATCATATGACTGCCTCCTTTGAATGGAATGATTGCACAACTGCCTCCTGTGTTTGGTGCGATCATATGACTGCTTCCAATGACCATGTGACTGCCTCCAGAGAGTGGTGTGATCATGTGACTGGCTCGATTGTGTAACTGCCTCCTTTGGTATGATCACATTACTGCCTCCTATGACTGACATGATCATGTGACTGCCTCCTATGATTGCCATGATCACTGCCCCTGGTTTTTGTAAGAATCGTTTTATTTCATAAGACAGGAGTATTATATGTGGGGGGGGCTGGGCTTCATTTCCACTTTGCACAGCTGCACTCATAACAGCGGGGACGCCACTGCAGCAGCCTCATGCGGCACCTACACCTTCATACGCAGCAAGCAGGTGGCCATGATAATGACTGGCATCAAGTTACTGCTGCAGTCCGACACCAAAATTCATACAGATACAACATACACTCACCTAAAGCATTATTAGGAACACCATACTAATACGGTGTTTGACCCCCTTTCGCCTTCAGAACTGCCTTAATTCTACGTGGCATTGATTCAACAAGGTGCTGAAAGCATTCTTTAGAAATGTTGGCCCATATTGATAGGATAGCATCTTGCAGTTGATGGAGATTTGTGGGATGCACATCCGGGGCACGAAGCTCCCGTTCCACCACATCCCAAAGATGCTCTATTGGGTTGAGATCTGGTGACTGTGGGGGCCATTTTAGTACAGTGAACTCATTGTCATGTTCAAGAAACCAATTTGAAATGATTTGAGCTTTGTGACATGGTGCATTATCCTGCTGGAAGTAGCCATCAGAGGATGGGTACATGGTGGTCATAAAGGGATGGACATGGTCAGAAACAATGCTCAGGTAGGCCGTGGCATTTAAACGATGCCCAATTGGCACTAAGGGGCCCAAAGTGTGCCAAGAAAACATCCCCCACACCATTACACCACCACCACCAGCCTGCACAGTGGTAACAAGGCATGATGGATCCATGTTCTCATTCTGTTTACGCCAAATTCTGACTCTACCATTTGAATGTCTCAACAGAAATCGAGACTCATCAGACCAGGCAACATTTTTCCAGTCTTCAACTGTCCAATTTTGGTGAGCTTGTGCAAATTGTAGCCTCTTTTTCCTATTTGTAGTGGAGATGAGTGGTACCCGGTGGGGTCTTCTGCTGTTGTAGCCCATCCGCCTCAAGGTTGTGCGTCTTGTGGCTTCACAAATGCTTTGCTGCATACCTCAGTTGTAACGAGTGGTTATTTCAGCCAAAGTTGCTCTTCTATCAGCTTGAATCAGTCGGCCCATTCTCCTCTGACCTCTAGCATCAACAAGGCATTTTCGCCCACAGGACTGCCGCATACTGGATGTTTTTCCCTTTGCACACCATTCTTTGTAAACCCTAGAAATGGTTGTGCGTGAAAATCCCAGTAACTGAGCAGATTGTGAAATACTAAGGTAAGGTAGCCTGGGCTAAATGTAAGTTGATGAAAATAAGGTCTATTTAGCTCAGACTACCTTAAATCTGGCAAGTTATCCGGCTAAGCAAGTAATCCTGCTTTGTGAAACAGACCGCAGGAGATTGTCTTGACCAGGACCACACCCCTAAATGCATTGAAGCAACTGCCATGTGATTGGTTGATTAGATAATTGCATTAATGAGAAATTTAACAGGTGTTCCTAATAATCCTTTAGGTGAGTGTATATCCAAATGCTGAATGATCTGGTGAAGTTTGTCTCCAGTGGCTACCTATACTTATGCACCACTAGCGACGGTACAGCACATCAGAACACTAAGTGAGGACCCAAAGTGACTTGTGGCCAGATTTTCTGGAGAGCAAACTTAAAACTCGTGTCTTACGCTTGTGTCCCCAGCCTGAAATATGAAAACACTTCATTTGTTTTTCGTCACAGTTAAGTTCAAATACATGCTTGATTTATGCAGTCTTCAGAAAGCACCTGGATCACCTTAAATGAAGCATTAAAATGTAAATAATATAGAGATACAGAAATCTTGTCAACTTCTGGAAGGAACATTAATGAAGTAACAACTAAGCTTGGATATCACACTCTGGATGATACCTCAGAGATCACTCCCTGGGAACACCTCAGAGATCTTTCTCTGAACAATACCATGAACAGCACTTGGGCTGCTCTTATGAGAGCTAAAAGCAGAGATTAATATTACTCGGCTTATCTGCTATTGCGCTAAGACTCAATGGTTGTTTCAAATGGAAAGCAGAAAATCATGTCATCAGCATTTTCTTAAAACACCTTAGAGGCAGGTGACCTCAAGACACACAAAATATTACACATCCCCTTGTAGACTTGAAAAGTGCAAGACTGGGTCAACATACAAATGTGGCAACACAAAGAACAAATCCTATGTTCAGAAGCCAAAAGCATGCAGGCCTTCTCTGCATTGGTACATTTATAAAAGAATTTGAGCTTTTTTTTTTAGTCTGAAGTGTGCATCAAAGTGAAAATAAAGAAATCAAATGAGCTAGAGGCTACATTTTCCTTCAGTCTGAGAGCTGGAGGTGCCATGAAATGAAACAAGCATGGGCACTGACACCCTCAGTACATTTTTTACATAAAGAACCCTCTGGGATGTTATTTACAGATGAGGCTGTCATGCTCTGTTAATGGGTCATTTAAAAGCTATTATTACACTAATAATACACCGAGAAGGCTCTCTTCTTATTACTACCATTTCTGCGAGCAACAGTCACAAAAGAAGTGTCCGAACTTTTGGAGATGGACGAGGGTTTCCATGGAAGCGACAGGACGTGTTGGGGCCACAGGGATGCAGCAGCAGCAGAGCTACCCATCCAAGCGCGTCTAGAGACTTCCACAAGTACAGTGTGAAAGTAGGAGGCCTGGGGGTGGGGGGCAGTCATTTGGCCACATGCCGGCGCAGGCTGGGGTTCTGCTCTGCTGGTTGCAGCTCCGCGTCGAGGAGAATGTGAGGCTGCAGCCCGGAACCTTGCGGCGCTGCATCTGGTGCAGATGTACCGTCTTGAAGCGAGTGCCCTTGCAGCTGTATGGTTTGTGGCACAGCATGCACGGGACAGCACTCGGGGCGACCCCCTGGCCCGGCAGCTCTGGGAACCCCTCCCTGGCACCACCCCTCACCCAGTCTGCCCTGTTTGAGCCACCCTCCCCTTCGCTGGCCCCCTCCACCTCTTGCTGGTAGTCCGAGCTTCATCCTGCTCCAGCTGGAGAATGCTCCTCAGTGTCAGCCCAGGGCTCACCTCATCCCGGCTGGGAGATGCTTGGCTGCTGCCCCCACTGTGGTTGCTGTTGTTGTAAAGGTGGGAATGTGGATGGTGGCATCCCTGGGTGCTAGTCATTCCATTCAGGACCCTGACCCCTTCCTCATCCTCCTCCTCCTCCTCCTCTTTGTCGTCGAACACATCAGCCACGCTGATGACCTCCTTCTCAATTTTCACTGGCATGCTGGATTTGCGGGGCTTCTTCTTGGGTGTGGGGTCAACAAAATGTTCCTGGATGCCAGTACCAGGCAGCTTGTGGCTGACAAGCCCTGCCTCGGCCACTAGAGGATTGTGGGAGCCAGAGGCCGAGGCCTGCTGCTCCATGAGAGACATGTTGTTAGAGGCCGGAGGGAGTATGGAGCTGGTGGGCAGGGAGACCGGTGAACTGACAAGATCCCCAGGGGACAACAGCGCACAATAGAATGGGGGTATCGGTTGTACTGGCTGGACTGATTTCAAGGATGGGAAGATCAGAGAACTTTGCAGGGGAGACTGCAGCATGGGCTCGAGCGGTGGGGTAGTGAAGCCAAGAGGTGGCCGTCCCGGGCTGGTCAGAGTCAAACTGCTTTTGGTGCTGGAGATGACAGATGTGCCAGAGCCAACGCTGGAGCGGATGAGGTCCTTGTCACGGTTGTTCCGCAGCATGGGCATGTGTAGTCGGGGGTTAGGGTTGGCGCTGTGCCGGTTGAGGCTGCGCAGGGAGCTGAACACCATGTTGCAGCCCTCGATAGTGCAGCGGTGCTTGATCTTCAGGTGCACAGCATTGTAGTGGATCCTCTGGGTGCCCTTGTCATAGAAGGTCTTGCCGCATGCGTTGCAGCACACTCGGCCCTTGCGTGAGATAGAACCCATGCGCCGCATGCGATGCATCTTGGAGGAGAAGGACGAGGTAACGATGCTCTTGGCTTGCTCACTCTTAACAAATGCATGTTGCTCACTCAGTCCAGCCGGCTGCTGCTGCATTGGTGCTTGCTGCTGTTGAGGCTGCTGGGAGGTGGGGGTCGGGGAGATGGTTGTTACGCTAGCAGGCTCAGGCTTAGGCTCGATCGCCACAGTGACACCGGTGCCCCCCAGGCCTGGGCTTTGCCCATAGCGGAACGGTGAGAGAGACACCTCCGACTCACTGCTCTCGTTGGGGTCACTCAGGTTTGGCAGACTGGACTCCCGTGGCCTGTGACCTGGCTGCTCCAGCATGAGCCCATTTGGGGGCAGACACTGGGTTGATGTACTGGAAAGGAAGCAGGAAGGCCAGGCTGTTGGGGATGTTCTCAAAGTGGTGTATAGTGGAGAGACTGCTGTTCTCGAGGTGCGTCAGCAGGCTGGGGCTACGAGAGCGGTTGTTGCTCTCGATGAAAGTCCTGATGTCAGAGTCAGTCTTTGATGAGGGCACTGCGATGGCCTGGCCTTCTTTCTCCTAGATGGACAGATCTCCTCCTCCCGGGACATGATAGTCCAGTGGTCCAGAACCTTGCCTGCAGCATCCTGAAGGCCATATCAAGGGGAACAAAGGACACCACAAGAAGTCATTGATTCTGCATAATTGGCACAGCTGATTAAAGGTAAATAGCTGCCTGCCTGCAATGTCCAGGCCTCCTGGAGCAAAGACCTCATAGATCTTAACAGAGCGACACCGCACACACCCTCCTTCTCCTAGCTTCCCTTTCAGTCTTCTTCTCCTGTGTCACCATGCAGGAAGTCATTACATTCATGGATAGAGAACAGGAACGTTTTCAATCTTGTCAACCGTAAAAACAACCTAGGGCTTTGGGGCACTGCTATTAGTCAGTCCCTGTGATACAACTCAAAGTCTATTGTTTCTCAGCTGATCCATAGAAATGCCTCACAGAAATACAAATACAATGACTCCCACAACAGAGGAGGAAGACTGACTTCTAACCGGTGTGTTATGGTTTTGCAACGGTCCTGTTACACTTCTGTGATAGTTACCTACCTGCATTATGCTACCCTAGCTGAATCTCACCCCCGTATTGGTCCACACTCAAGCCCCAGCCACCTGTGGAAGCATTTCTCAGGTTGCAGAAGCTTTAAGTAATGCCTGGTAATTGCAATACTTACATTCGGCCAGGAGATGGCAGCAAGAAAATAGAACAATAATTTCCCCACGGTTATTATGATAATTCACAAGGTAAATTTATTGTGTATGTCTGTGTATGTGTGTGTTTTACTGCACTTTGGGGACAATTTTATCAAATGTGATCTATGCAAACCCACACACACACACACACACAGTGCCCAGTTACAGCATGCACACGCGCACACACACACACACACACACACACACACACAGCGCCTACTTAGAGCACACACACTCACACACTGTGTGCTGATACAGCCCACACACACAGTGCCCTGTTACAGCACACACACACACACACACACACACACACAGCGCCCAGTTAGAGCACACACACACACACACACACACACACACAGCGCCCAGTTAGAGCACACACACACACACAGAGCCCCCGGTCAGAGCTCACACACACAGACACAGTGCCCTGTTACTGCACACACACATTTTATGTTGCCGTCTGGTGGCCAAAATTGAGTACTACCATTTAAAAACATTAAAAATGCTCATTTCTGGTAATTGCAATACTTACATTCGGCCAGGAGATGGCAGCAAGAAAATAGAAAAATAATTTTCCCACGGTTATTATGATAATTCACAAGGTACATTTATTGTGTGTGTGTGTGTGTGTGTGTGTGTGTGTTTTACTGCACTTTGGGGACAATTTTATCAAATGTGATCCATGCAAACCCACACACACACACAGTGCCCAGTTACAGCGCACACACATGGATAAACACAAACACAAAAAGTGCCCAGTCACAGTGCACACACACAGTGCCCAGTTACAACACAAACACACACACACACACACAGCCCCCGGCTAGAGCTCACACACACACACACACACACACGATGCCCAGTTTCAGCGCAAACATACACAGTTCCAAGTTACAGCGTGCGCGCACACACACACACACACACAGCCCCCAGTTAGAGCTTACGCACACACAGAGTCCCTGGTTACAGCGCACACATACATAGAGCACACACACAGTGCCCAGGTACAGCGCACACATACATAGAGCGCGCACACACACACAGTGCCCAGTTACAGTGCGCACACATACACACACACACCACCCACTTACAGCACACACACATACACACACACACCACCCACTTACAGCACACACACATACACACACAGCGCCCAGTTACAGCGCGCGCACACACAGCGCCCACTTAGAGCAAACGCACAGAGACACCCCGATTAGAGCTCTCACACACACACACACACACACACAGTCCCCTGTTACAGCGCACAGACAGTGGCCAGTTACAGCGCGCCCACACACACACAGTCCTCACATGGAGTACGTACACACACACACACAGTCCACTGTTACAGCACACACAGACAATGCCCAGTTACAGGGAACACACACACACACACACATACACACACAGTGCCCTGTTACAGCGCACCCACACACACACACAGTGCCCTGTTACAGCACACACACACAGTGCCCTGTTACAGCGCACCCACACACACACACACACAGTGCCCTGTTACAGCACACACACACATACAGGACTCAGTTACAGCACACACACACACACACAGTGCCCAGTTTCAGCGCAAACATACACAGTTCGCAGTTACGACTCACACACACACACAGTGCCCTGTTACAGCGCGCCCACACACACACAGTGCCCAGTTACAGCACATGCACACACACACACACACACACAGTGCCCACTTAGAGCACACACACAGTGCCCAGTTAGAGCACACACACACACACACACAAACAGAGCCCCCGGTCAGAGCTCACACACATTCACACAGTTCCCTGTTACAGCACACACAAACACACACAGCCCCCGGCTAGAGCTCACACACACAGACACAGTGCCCTGTTACAGCACACACACACACACAGCGCCCAGTTAGAGCACACACACACACACACACAGAGCCCCCGGTCAGACATACACACAGACACAGTGCCCCGTTACAGCACAGGCACATTTTATGCTGCCGTCTGGTGGCCAAAATTGAGTACTACCATTTAAAAACATCAAAATGATTTTTTCTGGTAATTGCAATACTTATATTCGGCCAGGAGATGGTAGCAAGAAAATAGAAAAATTACTTTCCCACGGTTATTAGGATAATTCACAAGGTAAATTTATTGTACATTTGTTTGTCTGTGTGTATGTGTGTGTTTCACTACACTTTGGGGACAATTTTATCAAATGCGACCTATGCAAACTCACACACATTCACACAGTGCCCTGTTACAGCACACATAAACACACACAGCCCCCGGCTAGAGCTCACACACACAGACACAGTGCCCTGTTACTGCACACACACATATTATGCTGCCGTCTGGTGGCCAAAATTGAGTACTACCATTTAAAAACATTAAAATGATATTTTCTGGTAATTGCAATAATTGCATTCGGCCAGGAGATGGCAGTAAGAAAATAGAAAAATAATTTTTCCATGGTTATTATGATAATTCACAAGGTACATTTATTGTGTATGTGTGTGTGTTTATGTGTGTTTTTTACTGCACTTTGGGGACAATTTTATCAAATGTGATCCATGCAAACCCACACACACACACACACAGGGTTCGAAATTAACTTTTTTGATCACCAGCCAAAGTGGCTGGTAACTTTCTGAAGTTACCAGCCAATCAGAATTTCCATTAGACAAATTTTTATGTGGTGAAAATAAGAGATTATGAATGCCACTGAATGATAATTTGATCATTTTATTAACAGTGCATGAAAAACGCACAGAAAGTGCAATACACACAACAAACTATACAGTTATAAACTGTTATAAACTTAACTATACATCCCCACCACGAAACTGTTAGTTTTATTTTTTTTCTTTCGTGTACTCACGGCAAATCTGACAAAACATGACCGCATTTTTACTATCAAACACTAGCCAATGACGACCTGTCTGCCATTTACAATTAAACTTCCTTCTCTTTGTTTCGCACGCTCTGTCAACATTTTCATCTTCTGCCTCCTTCCTCTTCTCACCTCTTCCTGATCCTGACGTCTGTCCTAACCACCGCAGCATTTTGATTTTAGCTTATTTCGCTGTCCAGCTCAGTCCTCTTTGTTCATCCGATATTTCCTATTTCTTGTTTGTATTTTCGCGCTCTCGTCGTTGATTGGACCCGCAAACCGAAGCGTACAGTATCTGCGCGCTGCTGCCAAAGGTATCTAAAACGTCACCCGTAGTGTAGTGTTCATGTGAAATGTAGGACGGAGGGGACCAATGACCCAGAGCGTCTCTGACATGATTTGCATGACTGGTTCATGCATCACCGGCCAAACTGGCTGGTAAGTTTTTATCAATACCCGGCAAAATGATTTTTAACCCGCATTTGGCGTGTTGGCGGGTGTTAATTTCGAACCCTGCACACACAGTGCCCAGTTACAACACAAACACACAGCCCCCGGCTAGAGCTCACACACACACACACACACACACACACACAGCCCCCAGTTAGAGCTTACGCACACACAGTGCCCAGTTACAGCACACACACACAGTGCCCTGTTACAGCACATACACACAGAGTCCCTGGTTACAGCGCACACACACATACAGGACTCAGTTACAGCACACACACACACACACAGTGCTGTTATAGCGCACACAAGCACGCACACACACACACACACAGTGCCCAGTTAGAGCACACACACACACACACACACAGAGCCCCCGGCTAGAGCTCACACACACACACACAGCGCCCAGTTAGAGCACACACACACACACACACACACACACACACACAGAGCCCCCGGTCAGAGCTCACACACATTCACACAGTGCCCTGTTACAGCACACACACACACACACACACACACACAGAGCCCCCAGCTAGCGCACGCACGCATGCACGCACACAGTGCCCTGTTATAGTGCATACACACAGACACAGTGCCCTGTTACAGCACAGGCACATTTTATGCTGCCGTCTGGTGGCCAAAATTGAGTACTACCATTTAAAAACATCAAAATGATTTTTTCTGGTAATTGCAATACTTATATTCGGCCAGGAGATGGTAGCAAGAAAATAGAAAAAATATTTTCCCACGGTTATTAGGATAATTCACAAGGTAAATTTATTGTATATTTGTTTGTCTGTGTGTATGTGTGTGTTTCACTACACTTTGGGGACAATTTTATCAAATGCGACCTATGCAAACCCACACACACACACAGTGCCCAGTTACAGCACAGACACAGAGTCCCCGGTTAGAGCTCACACACACTCAGGGCACTGTTACAGTGCACACACACTGCGCCCACTTACAGCCCACACACACATAGTGGCCATTTAGAGCACACACACCAACACACTGTGCGCTGTTACAGCACACACACACACACACACACACAGCACCCACTTAGAGCACACACACATACACAGAGCCCCCGGTCAGAGCTCACACACACTGACACAGAGCCCCATTACAGCATACACACACAAACACACAGAGCCCCCGGTTAGAGCTCACGCACACTAACACAGTGCCCCATTACAGCACACACACACACACCCAGTGCCCAGTTACAGCGCGCACACACACACACACACACAAACACACACACTGTATTAATGAAAGAGAACTGCCTGTATCTACCATTGCCAAAAACTGCTGCCCCCTGATGGTGATTGGTAATGTGAGCGCTTTGAAAGTAATGGACACCCTTCCTTGCATCTGTAAGGTGTTTGTATGGCTAACCTTAAGAACATAAGAACATAAGAACATAAGAAATTTACAAACGAGAGGAGGCCATTCGGCCCATCAAGCTCGTTTGGGGAGAACTTAGCTAATATCTCAGAGTTGTTAAAATCTTATCTAGCTCTGATTTAAAGGAACCCATGGTTTTAGCTTCCACTACAATAGCAGGAAGACTATTCCATACTCTGACTACACGCTGTGTAAAGAAGTGCTTCCTCAAATTTGTTTTAAAATGTTCTCCCGCTAATTTCCACTTATGGCCACGAGTTCTAGTATTTAGACTAATATTGAAATAGTCATTTGGCTGAACAGCATCCAGACCCGTTAGAATCTTATAGACCTGAATCATATCCCCCCTTAGTCTCCTTTGCTCAAGGCTGAACAGATTCAGTTCCGCTAACCTCTCCTCGTAAGACATTCCTCTAAGACCAGGAATCATTCTCGTAGCTCTTCGTTGCACCTTTTCTAAGGCAGCAATGTCCTTCTTGAGGTATGGTGACCAAACCTGCACACAGTATTCTAGGTGGGGTCTTACCAAGGAATTATATAAGTGTAACATCACCTCCCTTGACTTAAACTCCACACATCTAGAGATATAACCCAACATTCTGTTCGCCTTTTTTATTGCTTCCCCACATTGGCGAGAGTGGGACATGGAAGCATCAACATACATACCGAGATCTTTCTCGTAATCAGCTACCTTTATTTCAGTGGAACCCATAAAATATCTGTACTGTATATTTCTGCTCCCTGCATGGATTACCTTACATTTATCTGTGTTAAATTTCATCTGCCAAGTATCAGCCCATTCGCTAATTAAATCCAGATCCCGTTGAAGCCTCTCTGCTGCTTGATTAGTATCTGCTACCCCGCCCACCTTAGTGTCGTCTGCAAATTTAACCAGTTTACTGTATGTATTCGTGTCAATATCATTAATGTAAATTAGGAACAATAGTGGTCCTAAAATTGAACCCTGCGGTACCCCACTATAAACGGAGGCCCACTGTGACATAGTGCCTCTAATAACTACTCGCTGCTTCCTATCAGTTAGCCAGTTTTTGATCCAAGCTGCCACAGTTCCTAAAATTCCTGCAGCTTTAAGCTTTAACAAGAGCCGTTTGTGGGGGACAACATCAAAGGCTTTCTGGAAATCTAAGTAAATCACATCATAGGCCTTTTTGTGATCAATTTCACTTGTAGCTTCCTCAAAGAACTCAAGCAGATTCGTTAAGCAGGATCTACCTCTCCTAAATCCATGTTGGCTATCCTTTATAATGTTATTTGCATCTAGGTAATCTACCATTTTCACTTGAATTATAGCTTCCATTATTTTTCCAGTAATGCTAGTTAAACTGATTGGCCTATAGTTTGCTGGATTACTTCTATCCCCTTTTTTGAATATGGGTGTTATATTAGCATGCTTCCAATCTGATGGTACCACACCCGCAGATAACGATTTCTGGAATATTAAAGTCAAAGGTTGGCTAATAATATCCCTCATCTCTTTCAAGACTAAAGGTAAGATGCCATCAGGCCCCTGCGATTTATTTATTTTGAGTTTAGCTAGGCTTAGTATCACATCAACCTCAGTTATACATATATTGGTCATAGACGATGCTGTATTCGTATTAATTGGTGGTAAATTACTTGTGTTCTCTATTGTGAACACCCTTGAAAAATAATCATTAAACTCGTTTACCATATCAATTTCGTTATCAATTATAAGGCCCTTACTATCCTGCAAATTAGTGATTTCAGCTTTTAGTGCTCTCTTAGAGTTAAAATATTGGAAGAAACCTTTACTGTCATGCTTAGCCTCCAATGCAATTTTTCTTTCTACATCCCTCTTTGATAGCCTAATGTCATTTTTTAACTTTGCTTGTAGACTTAGATACTCCTGCTTGATTTTTAAATCATTAGTTATTTTCCAGTTGTGGAACAGAGCCCTTTTCCTCCTGACTTTATTCTTAATTTCCTTAGTAAACCACCTTGGTTGTCGTTTCCTAGATTTAGTTTTGCTGGAAACAGGTATGAAGTCCTCTTGCACTTGCAACAATGTGCTTTTGAAAAATTCCCATGCCTCTTCAACTGTTTTGCTATTTAACTCTGTCCAGTTTACAGTTTCTAATTTCCGTCTCATACCATTAAGGTTAGCCTTCCTAACATTGTATACTTTTAATTTAGACTTTGCTCTTCGGACACTAAAATTAACCTCGAATTTAACCATGTTATGATCACTACCGTACAATGGGTCTAAAACCTCTAATTTTCCAATCCTATCCTGGTTATTACAAAAAACGAGATCAAGAAGGGCTTCTCCCCTGGTAGGAGTATTAACAAACTGAGTAAAAAAACAATCCTGTACTAATTCCACCATCTCAAGTTCATTTACAGAAGAGCCAGAGACTGTGTCCCACTGTATCCCAGGTAAATTAAAATCACCCATAACCACCACATCATTTTTATTACTCATAATCCTGATATCATCATATAATATTCTGCTTTCCTCTACAGCTACATTAGGTGCCCTATAACAAACCCCGACAATTAGGCCATTTGAATCTTTAGCATCAAGTTTGATCCATACAGCTTCTGAATTTTTATTTTTATCAGTGAGTTCCCTTGCCTGCAAGTTTTCTTTTACGTATACTGCAACACCACCTCCCTTCTTGCCTATCCGGTCTCTACGGAACAACGTATAACCATCCATATTATATTCATCACCATCATTGTCACTCATCCATGTTTCAGTTATTCCTATAATGTCGTAATTGTCTGAAGAAATTAAAGCCTCTAAGTCATTAATTTTGTTTCTAATACTCCTAGCATTCAAATACAGACCACTAATGGTAGGCCTTTTACATTGCCTACTTTTAATATTTATTTGGGCTTTCCGTCTCTCCCCACATAAATTCATAACTGACCTCCCTGCCCCCCCAGTCCCTAGTTTAAACATTCCTCAACTATTCTGCACATACGCCTCCCCAATACACTGGTTCCCCTATGGTTCAGATGCAACCCGTCCGGCTTGAACAGGTCCCACCTGTTCCAGAAGGTCTTCCAGTGCCCCATAAACCTGAACCCCTCTTTCCTACACCACCATTTTAGCCACGCATTTAATCCCCTTATCTCAGCTAATTTTGCCTGACTTGCACGTGGCACGGGAAGTATTCCAGAGAATACCACCGTGGATGTTCTGCTTCTAAGCTTATCCGCGACTTCTATAAATTTATCTTGCAGAACAGCCCTTCTGCCCTTTCCTATGTCATTGGTGCCAACATGCACCACGACCACTGGATCCACCCCGGCTGGGGCCAAAAGCCTGTCCACTCGATCTGGAAGGTCCCCTACCTGGGCACCAGGCAGGCAAGACACCGTACGGGACCCTCTATCACGGGTGCACACATAACTATCTACACCTCTTATAATTGAATCCCCTACTACCACAACCTCCCTCCTACTGGGGTTAGGTGGCTCCTTGGTGCCCAAGGGCCCACCTGCCTCCCCAGTCTCTTCCGGCTCTAAAGCTGGAAGCACCTGAAAGCGGTTAGAAACCGTTACTTCAGGTGATGCCGCCTCTGTGAACTGTGTACGCCCTTTTCTACGTCTACGACCTACGTTCACCCAGCTCTCTCGACCTACCTGTTCATCATTCTCCCCCCTCCCCGCTTGTGACGTACACATAGTCTCCCTAGAAGGCGTATTAACTCTCTCCTTTAACTCATTGCTATGCTGGATGAGAGCCAGTCGCTCCTCTAGGTCACGAACCTGGACCATGAGTGAGTCAACTAACCCACATCGCTCGCAGACGAAGTCCGACTGGACGCAAGCATCCAGAAGGGCAAACATCTTGCAAACACAACACTGAGTTGGCCCCATAATTACCTAACTCACTATGTCCCCGTCCTTTACTCCCAGCCCAGTATATTAATAGAGATTATTTAAACTTTTAGTTGATCTAATTAACGTATAGTTAAAACAAAGTGCCGAGTACACTAAAGCACTAAATTAACACTTGCGTTAAATCGGTACTTTATTATAAATTATCCGGCAGCGTCAGCGATAACAACCTTTAAATTTTACTTTTAAAATAACCAAATTTACAATTACTTACCCGAGATTAACTTCCTGCTGAACCACGTTTAGCTAAACTACTCGAAGTTTGTTTATGTTGTTGGTCAGCTCTTGGGTGGTTGAACTGATTAAGATAGCATTTGACTTCCTGCCAATCCTGTTCAATCAGTGTTCCCACTCTCACTAACTTTTCCACAGTTTTAGCAGTACCTCTCAGTAGGCTTGCCAGACAGGGATTATAATTACGCAGAATAGCATGTACCACATCCTTCTCTGTCATGTCATTCTTCCATCGCAGACACAGTGCCCTGTACTGGAAAGCAAAGTTACGGATGGTCTCTTGGGGTCCTTGTTTCCTCTGATGGATTCTTCTCTCTGCTTCTGCTTCATAATCCTCGGAAAGAAAAGATCTTAGGAAAGCATCCTTAAATTGACTCCATGTTCCAATGGCTCTTCTCTCTGCCAACCACCAATCTTTAGCAGTACCTGACAGAACAGATGACATTGTAGCTAGTACTTCCACATCGCTCATTGGTCTAACAGCTAAGAATTCTTCACACCTCTCAATATATGCCACTGGATCTTCATCTGATTCCTGGCCAAAATGTGGAAACTCAATCTTAATGGCCGTTTTAAAATGACGTCCTTAGCAGCCAGATGGATGGGAATGACAAAAAGATGGGTAAACCTGGACAGGTGTAGAAGATGGCAGAACACGTGTCTGTATTAAAGCCTTCAATTGTCCATCTCTCCTCTGCAAACAATCCATAGACTGACTGACCTAGCTCTTGCATCTGTAAGTCCACAAGTTGTTTTATTCTATCTACCTCTGTACTCAATCTCTACTGAAATCTTTCTTCCATTGCCTTTGCCTTGTCCTCCACTCCTTGTACATATACCTGGCAAGTGTCTAGAGAAGTTTGAAAAGTGCTGAAGTCAGAGTTGATTTTCTCCACCAACGATTCCACTACCTGCAACCGGGTTAACATCTCCTGTAACTGCTCTGGAGAAAAAGGGGCAAGAGATGCTTTTCCCTTAGGAGGCAGTTGTGCATGCTCCTCTGCAAAGGTTCTCGTCGAGTCACAAATGGACCAGCTGTGAAGTCTGAGTCATGGAACTCATCCCGTGTCTCTAACACAGATAAACAGAATGTTGGGTTATATATCTAGGTGTGTGGAGTTTAAGTCAAGGAAGGTGATGTCACATTTATATAATTCCTTGGTAAGACCCCACCTAGAATATTGTGTGCAGGTTTGGTCACCATACCTTAAGAAGGACATTGCTGCCTTAGAAAAGGTGCAATGGAGGGCTACGGGAATGACTCCTGGTCTTAGAGGAATGTCTTATGAGGAGAGGTTAGCTGAGCTGAATCTGTTTAGCCTTGAGCAAAGGAGACTAAGGGGGGGACATGATCCAGGTCTATAAGATTCTAACGGGTCTGCATGCTGTTCAGCCGAATGGCTACTTCAATATTTGTTTAAATACTAGAACTCGTGGCCATAAGTGGAAATTAGCGGGAGAACATTTTAAATCAAATTTGAGGAAGCACTTCTTTACACAACGTGTAGTTAGAGTATGGAATAGTCTTCCTGCTAGTGTAGCGGAAGCTAAAACCCTGGGCTCCTTTAAATCTGAGCTAGATAAGATTTTAATAACTCTGAGCTATTAGTTAAGTTATCCCCAAACGAGCTTGATGGACCGAATGGCCTCCTCTCGTTTGTAAATTTCTTATGTTCTTTCTTATGTTCTACTTGAGGGCTGCTGCTAGTCATGGCAACACCACTACTAATGCAAGATACAATGAATTGTTAAACCCTGGTCCCTGTTCAGGCACCACTTATGTAACACTGCTGATTCCTGCCTCAGAACCAACCTATTACACACTATACGTAGGGAGGGACATTTCAGGGTGGCGTAAAGAGAAATACACCATCAGTTCACAGACCAAAGAATGTTTACTAACAAAGGTGAGCAGCAAATGTACATGTAAATAATGAATTAACAATAACTCAAGAAAACTGGTGTTGAGATGGATAACCATACAACTGAAATGAATAGCACAGTCCAAAGTGGACACCAAACGTCCTCTTCCAGGTGAGGATGGTCCAAACAATGGTAGGATGTGAAGTCGGAAAGAGAAGGTTGGCAGTTGCAAGTAAATCAGGGGGGAAAAAAAAGGCCTTTCTGAAAATAAAAAAATCATACATCCCGCTTTTTGCTAAACCCAACAAATACACATGTATATCATTCAAATAATTGTTACTAAATTAAACAAACAATACATCCATATCATTCAGAAAAACATCTTACATTGAGCCATGAACGCTTCCCGTTCCTCAAATAAGGACTTACTTCCTTTATTCTGAGCCTCAACAAACATGGCTGCCCTTCCCAGTTACAGGCTCCCCAACATCCTGTAGCGGAAAAGCAGTAACGGAGGGTGGAGACACTGAGTGACTGTAGTCTGCCTGTCATCTTATGAATTTGTATGAATTTTTCATTTAAAAACATTTTAATGTATCTTTAGTGGGGAGAATTAATTCCGTTAAAATGAACGTGCTACCTAAATTTTTGTATCTGTTCCAGTCAATACCTACCTTTATTCCTAAATCTTTTTTTGTTTCTTTAGATTCAGATATATCCTCTTATATATGGAGAGGAAGGCATCCCCGTTTGAATAAAGCTCATCTCCAGAAATCTAGGCGTTATGGAGGCCTGGCTTTGCCTAATTTCTGTTATTACTATTGGGCAGCTAATATACACTGTATTGCGTTTTGGTTCTATTCCCAAAACAAAGATAATTGTCCATCCTGGGTGTCATTGGAATTGAATTCAGCAAAAGAATCTTCTGTTTTGGCACTTCTTGGATCCTCACTTCCTTTAGCCCGAAACAAGTCAATTGATAATCCGGTTGTCTGGCATACTGTGAGAGTATGGGCTCAGATGAGAAAACACTTCAATTTAACTGGTTTTTCTCTTTTGAGTCCAATTTTATCAAATCATCTTTTTCAGCCCTCTTTATCCGACCCTGTATTTTATGATTGGCATAGAAAGGGAATTGTAGGTTTTAATGATTTGTTTTTCAACAATAGCTTCGCATCTTTTACTCAACTTTCTGATAAATTTGATCTCCCAAATACTAATTTTTTTAGATATATGCAGATTAGACACTTTCTCAAATCTCTAATTCGGATTTTCCCTGAGTCACCAGTTATGAATGCAGCTGATATGTTTCTTACTTTGCAACCAACGCGCAAAGGGTTAATATCCGTTATTTATGACAAACTGGCTGGTATGAAATGTCCTTCTATTAATAAAATCAAAACTGCTTGGGAACAGGATTTTAACGTGTCATTGAGTGAGGACACTTGGGACTCAATATTTAAGTTGGTTAATTCAACATCTTTATGTGCCCGCCACTGTCTTTTACAGTTTAAAGTTGTGCACAGAGTTCATATGTCCAAAGTCAAACTATCGCGTATTTACCCGAATGTGGATCCCCGCTGTGACAAGTGTGGAAATGAGGATGCTTCGCTTATTCACATGTACTGGTCGTGTCCTAGTCTTGAAGAATACTGGAGGGGGATATTTCAAACCCTGTCCTTAGTCCTCAAACAGCCTACAGTGCCTGACAAAAGTCTTGTCGCTTAACCAAGTTGTAGGAACAACAAATAATAACTTGACCTGTAGTTAATCAGTTGGAATCAGAAATGGCTTATGAGAAAAGGCAAAGCCCTCTAGATTATGCTTATTATACCAAAATAAAGTTTTGCATCATTCATTGAGTTTTGTCATGTAATTAGGACAGAAAGGTCAACTTTTGCCTGGACAAAAGTCTTGTCATATGCAAAAATAATGTAGAAATTATACATATACTTCATTTAGAATACACAAACATGCTACAATAACATCAGAACATAAAGTCATGGTGCCTTGGAAAAAAAAAATTAATAATGTGTATGACTCCCATGAGCTTGGAGGACCACATCCATACGTCTTGGCAATGACTGAAATAACTTGTTGATGAAGTCATCAGGAATGGCAAAGAAAGCAATTTTGCAGGACTCCCAGGGTTCGTCTAGATTCTTTGGTTTCGTCTTCCAAGCCTCCTCCTTCATCTTTCCCCAGACATGCTCAATAATGTTCATGTCTGGTGACTGGGCAGGCCAATCCTGGAGCACCTTGATCCTCTTCAGTTTCAGGAACTTCAATGTGGAGGCTGAAGTATGAGAAGGAGCGCCATCCTTCTGCAGAATTTGCCCCCTCTTATGGTTTGGAATGTAATGGGCAGCAAGAATATCTTGATACTTCAGGCTGTTGATGTTGCCATCCACTCTGCAGATCTCTCGAACACCCCCATGGATGTAACCCCAAACCATGATTTTTCCTCCACCAAACTTGACTGTTTTCTGGGTGGATTTTGAGTTCATGCGGGTTCCAACAGGTCTCCTGCAGTGTTTGCGGCATTTGGTATGTAGTTCAATGGATGATTCGTCAGAAAAATCAACCTTCTGCCACTTTGCCTCTGTCCATCCTTGCTGCAAGCTGTGGGCCTTGGCAAATTCAACATGCTTTTTTTGTTGTGTTCTTGTTAATGCTGGTTTCTGAGCACTAATTTGACCATGGAGACCACTGCGTGCGAGAATTCGAGAATCTGTTCTTGTAGACACAGCGGTTTCTGGTGACCAGTTCTGATGTAGCTCTGCTGCAGTTGAAAAAGGGTTGGCCCTGGACTTTCGAAGCAACAAACGGTCCTCTCAAAGAGTTGTCTTACGGGGTCTGCCTGACCTGGGCTTGTCATGAACATCACCAGTTTCTTTATATCTTTTTTTAATCCTCTCCACTTTTTTTTTTTGTTAACAATTATTTTATTGTCAATTCAGAATGGTAGAGAATACAGTATATTATTTAAGACTAATACCATACCCCCCACCCACCCGGTAGACTTATTCAGTACAGAGGACATACAGGATATTGCAGTGGAGAATGGTACAGAATGTAATACTCGACCACAAGAAAAGTAAAAAACTATACATCAATACAAAGTAAACTGTACGTCAGAGAGAGGTAACAAAAGATTTAACAATATCAAAAGAGGCAGTCCAGGTCTTTAAAGTTTTTGTCTTTGCTCCATGGATGTGGGCTGTAGATAATTCCAAAGCGACAATGTCGAGCAGAGATAAGCCCCACACACGTCTAGACATCAAATGAGGAGGAATCCAGCGACTGACCAACATTTTCTTAGCAGCAGTGAGAGCAGCTAAAAGTAGATTTCTTTGTTGCTGTGACAGAGCCAATCCAGAAAAATTATTTAAAAAAAAAAGATCCAGAGTCAACACCACATCTTTCTCTAACAAGAGTGAATTGTCATGAGCAAGCTGAGACCAGAAACAAGAAAGTGCAGAGCATTCCCAAAAAAAATGTAAATATGTGCCAAGGGCCCTCTGCGGACATAGATTACACTTCGGGGAAGGTGACACATGCATATAAAAACGTTTTAAAGGAGATAGATAGAATCTATGTAGTAATTTCCAGTGAATCATCTGATGATTTGGGTTCTTTGACGATGACGTAATTGTCTCCCAAATTTTATCAGAGAATAAAGTTTGTATGTCACCACTGATATCCTTAGACCAGACAGTTGTTATTGATAATGGTTTGTATGAGTTTTTGGAGAGAAAGGAGTAGATATCCGAAGCAGCAATAACAGAGTTCTCAGTGGGAAGAATAACCTTCCGCAAGGGATGTATAGGCAATTGTGCATTCCAGGGGACTCCATATGCGCGAAGAGCTGATCTAATGCGAAGATACATAAAAAAGGAGGTTCCTGGTAGATTGAAAAGAGCCTTAATATCTTGAAATGACTTCAGGCCTTTATCATCATAGATGTCACCAAAGGAATTTACTTTACATTTGATCCATTGAGGACAGTAAAATGGGGATTTGCCTGATAGAAAATTATAATTATGGAACAGGGGTGAATGACGATGCCACTTCAAATTTGGCTCCATCTTTCTGGTCACTGATCTCCAAGTAGAAATAAAATGTGTTATAATAGGGTTAATCCTCTCCACTTGATGTTTGGATACATTAACGATGTCTGCCACCTCAGCAGCAGACTTGGTCTGTGGTTGAATCTTTGGCATGTTTTCAGAAGCCAGGCTGCACTTCAAGTGAAGGTCTGGTGTACTGGGGTTCTTTTTATACACACCTGGGATTATGTTAATTACAATATTTGTCAAAGGTGAACCTCTAATTTGTGATTGGTTGAATAATTAAAAGACATGACAAGACTTTTGTCCTTGCAAAAACAGGTGTTTTGGACTTTAACAAGCTGTGAACATCAGGACACTTTTTGACTGTTTCATTTTGCACCCAGTTATTAATATGAAAGCCCTTGGCATTAAATTGATCCATTCATTGTAACAATTGATTGATTAGAAATAAAGTTATATGCCTTTTTAAGTTACTATGTCCTTATGTGACAAGACTTTTGTCAATGACTGTATACACCCCGACCCTTTGATCGCGCTCTTTGGCCTCAGTGATGCTGATACATGTCTGACCCCGGTGAAACGCCGGACACTATCCTTTGCTTCCCTTCTAGCCAGACGTGCAGTCTTACTCAGATGGAAAGGTGCTGCTCCACCCACCCATGCTCAATGGATGAGGGACCTTATGTCCTGTTTAAGCCTCGAAAAGATACGCTACTCGATTAGTGATACCACCAAAGAATGTCAGAAGGTATGGGGGCCCTTCCTGGAGTATTTTTCAAGTCTTCGGTCTCAGACTCCGTCTATTAGTAATACCCAGTAAGGTTCCAGAAACAATATTGTCGTCGTGTTCTTTTTAATTAATCAATCTGGCAAGAGGACGGGGTTATTATGTGGTAAGGTTTTTGGGTTTAGAGTTGCACACCTTGTTATCATTACTGTTTTTTGAATATGTCTAAATTATAATTTTTTTCTATAATACTCTACTGCAATGTTATCTGATTTCTTCATGCAACCCTTTCAGAATTGACTTATTTAGTGAGGTCATATTTAGTGAGGTCATATTTAGTGAGGTCTTTTGAAATAACGTGTGTGCTTTTGTTTTGTTGCTGGTGTCTTTCTCTTGTTTAAAATCAATAAAAATATCTTTGAGAAAATAAAAACATTTTAATTATTTTTTCCCTCATTGCAAAACTTTAGCTTGACCACGAGATGACAGCAAGAAAATAGAAACATATTTTCTCACAGTATAATGGCTGTTTTACATGGTAATTAAAAAAAGACTTTACCATGTAAAGCAAATATATTATAATAATTAAATGTTTTTTTTTTTTTAATGTGTCCTGTCCGGCAGCTTTCGCAAGCAGAATAATGGTCTGAATGCACTGCTGTGTCAGACATATTTGCTTTACCATGAGGGGCTCTATAAACTCTGTATAGGCCCTTCATGTTGGTCAATTTCTTTTTATTCGTATATTTCATTGTATCTTATTTAATACATGTAAAATATTCCAGTTGCCGTGCTGCCCGGAAGGGAGTGATAGATTAGGAAAATGAGTGAAGAAAAGGGGTAGGGAGAGAAATGAAAGAGAAAGAAGGAAAGAGAGAGAGAGAGAGAGAGAGAGAAAAAAAACAAAAAAAAAACATAAGGACGAACAAACACGAACAAAGGCGGAGACAACAGTGGGACAGAGAGGCTAAGAAAGACAGGAGTAACGTAAAAAGCACATAAGGCAAGAAAAGAAAGAAAGAAAAAAAAACGCATTTGAAATACAACCAAAAAAGCATAAATACAAAGACACAACCAGAAATAAAGAAAATAAAACAGATATACAGACATACAAAATTGTAGCATGTGCTTGGAAGGGAGCATGTGTGTTCATCTGTTTGGGGGAGGTGTTTGAACATGTATTCGTGTGTTGGGTGCGTGTGAATTTCTCCATGGAATGCACTTGATAGCGAGGGTGGGGGGCCGCAACCACACCCCACAAGAACCAGAGCCGGCGGAGACAGGCCCAGGAGACCCAAGGCGTCCGGGGCCCCCCATGAGCACGGAAGAGCCAAGGCCCCACGTGCCCACGACATCCGGGTCCCCACCCCAGCAGGAGGAGGAGGGAGGACCCAGGCACAGCCCCCGCAGCCAAAAGGGCACGAGCCCCAGAGAACCATAGGCAACAGGCAGCCGACCCCGCGAGGGTGACGGCCGCTCCCGCACGGGCCAGGGCCCCAGGACCCCAGGCGGCCGGGAGCCGACCGGCCCCCGGCAGAGAGCCCCACCCGCGCCGGAGAGGCCCGAGCCCCCCCCAGGCCACCACCCGGGGAGGAGGGACAGCAACCATGCCAAGGAGGCAGCCGCGGCCAGGAAGGAGCAGCTAGCCCCGGACCCAGGCCCACACCGCCCACACAGACACCTCGCAGACACACCTCTCAGCCATACACATAGACCATACACCCACTCACACAACAGACACATACACAGAGACAAAAAGACATAAGCCCATCCACTCCGGACCGCCCTCCGCCATGCGGGGGAACGGATGCCACCCCCCAGCGCCAGCCGCAACCCCAGGGCGCCGCCAGCCGGACGACTACTCGAGTGCCCCCCCACCATCGCGGGCAGGGAGCAGGGGTGTAGGAAGACCCGCCCACTCTCCTCCCCTGTGTGAGAGGTGAAGTGTTGGATGCATGTGTTGGTGATTGTGAGTGTATGTGGTGTACGGGATGAGTATGACTGTTGAGAAACTTAAGATGGATTTAAAATTGACTGGGGAAGCAAGGAGGAGCGCTGCTTGCAAACAGCTCTCCTCCCCATCACCCCCCCCCCCCCCCCCCCGCCAAGACCCTCAATGTATATGGTGTAAGTAAAATTGAGGGGCGGGCAGCAGTGAAGAGGTAAGTGAGACCACCTAAGCGGCCCCACCCACCAACCTCTGAGTAGTGCCCCCACCCCCCAAGGCCCTGTGTGTATACTGATATGTGGTGACTAAAGTACAATTAAAACAAGGGGAGGCAGAGGGCCGCACAGCACAGCGAGTAAGGCCATGTGGATGGCCCCCTCACCGCAGCGTGCGCGGCACATTCCCACCCCGAGATCCTACATGTGTGCGTGGCATGTTATGTGAGTGAGGGGGGAGAGGGGCTGGGATTCATACCAGGGGGGAGCTTACTACCCCCTGGCAGAAGAGAGCCAGCTAACCAGCTGGCTCATTAGGCACCCCAGCCCCCCACCGCGGCATGGGATGGAGCGGACCCGGGGCCCCCGGCGACAACGCCCCTGAGCTGTGCCGACGCCAAGAGCTAGCCCAACCCCCCACCACCACCCCAAAGGGCAGCCCGCACTCAGTCACCCACTCATTCGACGACAAAAAGGTGGCAGACCAGCCCGGGCTCGAGACATGCCACCCCCCAAACAGCGCAGGCTGGCCCCCCAGACATGGACCTGACCCACCCCCCCTGGCAGCGCCCCGGAGGGAGCACAGACCACCCCCGCGCAGGAAAAGTTTTTTATACCTTTAAACATTAACAAAAACCGCTAATGTCTTTTCTTTAAAATTTTCAAGTCTATTTCTGACTGGTTTTTCGCGATAAGTTCTGTGAACGCCTGAGTTAGTGTGTTTTGGGGGCTTGGATACACATCGAGGTCCTGACAGAAATAATTATGTCTGCTTTCACAGACCTAAAGTTAAACTCTAAAGCCCATCGGCGTGTGTGTGTGTGCTTGTGCACATGAGCACAAGCACATGGTTCAATGTAACTGTAGCAGCTTATTCCATGTATTCATTGTGCACATACACACATATATGCTATGTCTAGATCTCCTGGGGAAATCAAGAGTGTTGCCCACAAACATTGTTCAGCTTTTGGCCTAACATGGTCCTTACGTGTTTTAAAGTTGCGTGAAGTGGAGTGAGGAGCATTCTGAACATCAAACTATTTTAAGATAAATTGTCTAACAGGAAATTTAGTTTCTCAATTTATTTCTTATATATTATTTTAATTATTGAGTTCAAAGTTTTGTAGTAAATGGTGATATTGTCATCAATTTGGTGATAATGCGAGCCAAACATTTCTCGAAAATGACATTTGCATAAGTAAAACATTCTGAAATTATATTTCTATTTTATTCTGCTGCTGCTTACATGTTTACATCTCTGTCTCTCTCGCTCTCTCTCTCCAGGACAGTGAAAGTAGGACTATTTACCCTTGTTTATGTAGCTGTAGGATGGCCATAATATAGTTTCAATCCGATATCGATGTAATGCTTGTCTGTGATGATTGGTTAACATATTGATTGGTGTATTAATATAGCCGGAGAGTAATAAAACCCATTGCAATCAAGTATACAGTGCCTTATAAAAGTATTCAGTTATCATAATTTTACTCAATTACAAAGGATAGTTAAACGTTTTCCAAATGAGCATTTTATTGCATTTCCAAAGGCACTGTAACTTATTTCTGTGCCAACAATAAAATTAAATAAACTTATGATTTAATGTCGATATGAGATGACAAATTATTCACAAATGATACAGAGGTGCCACTCATTTCCACATACAGTAACTCATCACAATTGGGTGCCACTGTGCTTTTTAATGAAAAGCTGATAAAACTTAAAATGTGGTTCGGTCATGTGTGTAGTCTGTGTGTAGACAAGGAAACAGAGGCATAGTAGCTGTTATTTTTTTATTCCAAAGTCATCCAATTTGCTATTTTCCTTACATACCCACCCATTCACTCACTCACTCACTGACCCACTCATTCACCCCCCCACCCACCCATTCACACACCCAAGTCTTCCGTAAGGTGTTTGCAGAACTCGCTGCAGAACCCAGGCTGTGTGAAGTTCCCCTCGTCTTCCACGCCCAATGTAGCCTATGGGACAATAAATAATAAGCAAGCATACTTAGTATCAAAACAGAGCAACAATGTTTTTCATTGCATACTTTCAAGAAAATATTCAGGACCTGACACACAATAAATTGTTCTGGTGACTTTTTTTTGCAACCACTGACTTCAGCAACAATCGTCAACATTCTTACACAGTATGCATACCTGGTAAGCTGTTCTTATAAGTCTCTAGACAGTGCTGGCAGCATTCCAGGCGATACAATCGTCGGAATTGTGCTTGATAGGCCACACTGTACAGTTTCCATGGGACTACACCTGTAGGTTTCAAATTTAAGAATGATTCATTAGAGTAAAATCCCTTGTTAATGGGAATACAAACATCCCAACTCAAAGGGTATTCAAATATCATAATATGTTTTATACTTACTGTCAAGCCACTGAAAATGCGCTCGGGCACGGAATGTTTCCCTTCCGACTAAGTCCCAAAAAAAGGTGACAAACAAGTGACAGCTTTAAAAAAGCTTTGTCACCCTCGAACAGGACTACTTCTAAAAGGATATCCTCCAGGACGTCGAGGGGGATCTGTGAAAGAAATCATACAAGCACGCAAATATTATTTTACAATAGTTCTGTAATATAACAAAAACAGACAAAAATAGCATGACTTCTACATTCCAACTCCAACTGCTTAAAATGAAGCTCATTGTTTTCACATTTTTGTAGGGTACAGCACAGTAAGCACAGAGAAAAAAAGAGAAAAACAGCAGGTTCAGCTGTAAGATCAGCTACATAAATACCTGTTCAATGGAGATGGAACCCATTCCTCCTCCTCTACCATCTGTGCTTTCAACACATTGAATTTTCCTAAAAGAAATTATATTGTCACAACTATTGTAAAACTATGACATATTGTAATGGTATCACATAGAGTTGACTCCACCTGAGGGCACAGGTGTAAAACAATTTGATCACGTTGGGCACCAGACCTGGAAAAAGGCAGTCATGATACTACCAGCTTGTCAGACTGAAAGGCTTATATGCATATGGGTCAGAACAATGCATCAGAGTGATAAATATTACAGCATCAACTTTGTAAGGTGTATCAATCCCCACTAGGGTTGTAACGGTATACCGGTATGGCGGTTTATTGTGATATTGACATGTACGATTATCATATCATGCACATTTGCCTATCCGCGGTTTGGAAAAAAAAAAAAAGAAACCAGATCTCACCTGCGCTGCTGTGTATATGCAACTTCTTTCCGCTTTACTGCTTAGACTCCACCCATAAATGCACAGCGGCGAAAATGTCCGATAGTGGCTGCAAATTCTAATCTCTATTTCCCGCCGAAAAAAAAATTAAAATCTGCAGTATGGGAATATTTTGGGTATCCAAAAAATGATCGTGGGGTGGATATCCAGTTTGCAAGAAATGTGGACGAACAGTGGCCGCAAAAGGAGGAAATACGTCGAACATGTTCTCCCATATTCGCGAACACCATCCCTCCGTGAAGATAAAGGTAAGTTCCATTTATAACTTAAAGCCGTATTATTTCTGTGATGCAGAGGGAATCCCGGAATCCAGTCATGTAATTGGAGTCAATTACAGTATAATTCAGATGCCACGTAAAATGTCCGATTTGATAGATAGATGGATGAATAAATCAAAATATAGCTGTGCAGCAAATTAAATCGCGATGTGCGTCTGTGAATATACAGCGCAAAAAGGCTGCCGCTTGCTCATTAACCAACTACCCCCCCCCACACACACACACACACAGCGGCACAGATGATTATTTTGTCCTCCAGGTTCGTGTGCCGCCCCCCATAGAATCCCTCCCGGCGCCCTCCCAACTTCATCCCTTATCGTCTCCGCTCGCCCATCCTCTAGAAAAACGCTTTATTTAGATTATTTTTGTTTTCCTCCAAGTTCGTGTGCCGCCCCCCACGTGACATGAAAAAGTGCCGCCCCGGGCGGCTGCCCCGTTCGCCCATGCCTAAAACCGCCACTGCATGATGGTCATGGTTTTTAAAGCGTCTGCTGTCTCATTCACTATGTGAAGACGTGAACACATGAACATATCCAGAGCTACTCTCAAGAGAACACTTAATGATCATTTTATAATTTTATTTAAAAGAATAATCATCAAATACACTAACTGAAAACTCATAGGTGTTTAGTACAAGTGGACACATTCTCTCACCTCAGCGGTCAAGATTGAGCCCTGAAAATCTCAACATGCTTACATTTCTTCATCATAATCTGACCTGAAAAAAAGCAAAGAAATGCATGCTGCTATGATAATCTCAGGAAAATATTAACAAACATGACCCTGCACATATTGCTCTCCCATATATGCTGTTAAAGAGGAAGGACAGTTTGATTTATTCTTGTCTAATATAAAGAGAAATAACTTATTCCTTATTTTGTTCAAATGGGAGATGCGCAGCTTTATTTTATTTATTTTTCCCCCAAAAGTTAGACTCATACTTCCATAAGTTTTTTTTATTTTCATTAAAAAAAAGTTTGTTACAATAAACCATGTTCATCCAAAAACCATATCTCTTTTTATTCATTTAAGGGTCATTGTAGCTGATGATTATACTAATAATAATGATAGTTTAATACCGTATACCACGAAACCGTGATATTTTCTGAGACGATTATCATACCGTGAAAATCTCATACCGTTACAACCCTAATCCCCACCTTCAGATCAGATCACTAAGACCAATTAATCTGACTCCATTAAATTATGCTGCTGTTTGTAATAGGGTCAGTGGTGGCCTAATGGATAGGGAAGTGCACTTGTAATCGAAAGGTGCCACTGAAGTACCCTGAGCAAGGTACCACCCCCAAGCACTGCTCTCCTCTGCAATGTCATGGTGTCATATAGGTTAAATGCAGAGTACACATTTTGTTGTTGTGCACTGTGTGCTGTGGTGTGTCAATGACAACTAATCACTTCACTTATATGCCATGCACTACGAGGCATCACAGAAAATATTTAAAAAGTATGACACAAAAGGAATTGTATTACTGATTAATGAATAGTTTGTTTCCAAGTTATAAATAATATAATAACCGATACATTAGATGTTAAAAGTTATAACACCCATAAACAATGACAACTGTATTACATGAAATGGTTGCCAATTGTTAAATGGTTTCCAAATTTGCGACTAAGAGAGCCCATGCGGCAATCAATCAAATGAGTCAATCAATATATAAACAAACAAACAAATACGGAGGAACAAAACATAAAACATGCACCTCTGAGTCTCTGATTTCCGATCGGGCACTTGTGTGCTCCAGATGTGGTAGTCCCCAGCAGTCATCACTGCACACTGGTAGATCTCCTGTCATACATATCAGACCATGCATGAAAATATTAACCAAATAAGTGTTTCACCACATTTCTGTGATACTGAGCCATCTTATGAAGCATATAACACTTTCTTAGGGTGGCTGAAGGTTGGTATACATTTAGCTGCAGATCAAGTACCCACTGCAAACATACATAAGTATACATATTCTAAAAAACATGGATGTGTTAAGGTTTTTATTAAGTTGTACAACCAGGCCCTCAAAAAATATATATTGTCTTCATACCAGGGGATGCTGCAGTTGTCATACCATGAGCTGGTGCTGCTGTTGTTGTTTGTGCTTGTTCGGCTGGTGCTTCAGCTGGTGCTGCAAAAAAGCACATTTTAAACCAAATGATTTAGAATGAGTTAAATCGGTTGTACTGCATGCATTTCTCATCAACGCTATGCTGTCTAGCATTTCTGACAGATTTGTAAGTTATAGCTTTATGATCTTTCAAATTGCAAAATAAACATGAGGAATCACCTACAATTAAAAGACAAATATAACTTCACGGCACCGGACAGCAAAATTACATAAACATGACATAAACATGACATTACCACTAATAATTTAGAATGAGGGTGGAATACATACCCAAAACTGTCTGACCATTGGAATTTAACTGTATGTCCACTCCTTTGCCCAATCTCTTCTTCATGCTTTCTATGGTTCTTGAATTTCTAGCATTGTTGTAGTGACACAAAATATTTCGCATCAAAAAGACATGCGATGAGGGAGTCATCATGTTGAGAAAATGATTGTTTTTCCTCATTCCAGCAAAGAGCTGTTCAGCACACGGGCTGTTGATCCAACCACGTAACTCTGGGACCAGTTCCACCTTTCGCAAGACATCCCTGGCATCTTTTGAGTTTGCCTCATGAAATCTATCATAAAGAGCATAATGCTCAGACGATCCAGTTATAGGGTGGCCATTTTCATCAGGAACTGGCTTCTTGGTGACTAGCCATGGCAAGCTCACTTTTATCTGTCCAGTAGTGGCACATCTGATGTTATCTTCAGTAGGCTCAAGTAACCTACCCCCATGAGGTTTGAAGGGTAATGATTCTGGATCTCTTAGGTTGGTATGTGTTGCCAACCCTCTCGCAAAATCATATAATACAATGTTTGGAAAATGTTTCATCGACAATAAAAGGTCAGCAAAGTCCCGGGGGCTCTCAGCCCTTATGTTGAACTTAACACCATACACCACAGCACAAGGACAGGTGACCACAGCCCATCCACCTGTTTAAGGAAACTGTAAATCAGAGTGCAACCATTCCAAGTAATGAAACTAAGAACTGTCTGTAAAAACGGTCTCTCAGTAATAGAACACAACTTACCAGAAGCTCCCCAGATCTGTGAAAACACCTTATCATAACTCGCTCTGTTCTTCATTTCTTGTTGAAGTCTCGTTACCAGGTCCATCCGTGAGCCTTTGGGGTCTATGCCACACTGTCGGCACAGAGCACGCACAGCTTCCATCTATAATGAACATTAGTATAGTTGGTCTGGCGTGGTTCAAAAACACACATCTTTGACAAAACTGACAAAAATTGACTTAAGTTCAGTACCTTGAGCTTAAGAAGTTCATCAGTCAGTCGGTCCTCTGTGAGGTTAAACTCAGATTCCTCCTTTGCACTACAAGCAGAATACACTTCTTTGTATTCAGTGTTGAGTACAACATCCCTATCTCTTGTGTGAGGACCAATCCACGGAGCCCAACTATGGTAACTGGGATGGACGACAAATGGGTTTGACTTGTTGCCTTTAAATGATGTTAGAAAATATTATTAACATAACAGTACATTATTCCACGATAAACAAAGTAAATGCTAGAATACTGTCATCCCACCTAGAACATTGTGCGGACTGTACTTACTTGGGACCAACCCACGGCTGATCATTTCAAGGGAAACCATCTCCCAGAAATTTTCAACACTTACCTTTCCATCAAAAGTCTGAGATGGTTCCTCAATGCTGCTCACTAAGGAAAGCAAGACTTAAGTAAGCATGTTCCAAACAGTCATAGCTGGATATGTGGTGCTTGAAACAATGTAAGACTAAGAAAATGAATAAATGTGTTCACTTACCAGGCATGCTAAAAACGCCCTTCTCATGAAGGTCCATCACAACAGATACTGGATGATAACCACACGATACACAAGCATATGTGTAACCGAGGTCTGACAGTGCTTCAAAGCTTAAATAAGCCTGCAGGACCCTTTCCCTGGATGGATAGGTTTTACCAGAGGTCTTCTCCAACACATCCATGGCACTCCCTACTGCCTGATGAGTCTGTGAAATTGATGTATGACATTTAAAGGCTTTACAATATATTATTTTGATAAAGTATTCGTAATTGTTTTAAATGATTAAAACAACAGAACATGGTTCCTACCTGAAGTGTATTGCGTAGAAAATGGCACATGTATATGGACAGAAGTGTGTGGTCATCGAAATTGTGGACACCATCAGTCCACTCCTGGTATCGATATGCCATACCACACCTGTAGCACCATTTTCTGTACACTGAAATTCCTAATGGACACAAGCACCAGTAAATGTTACACATTTATCTTTCACCATTTTACACTGTGACATGTCTCTATACTTTGCACAGTACTAAAAGCCAGTGTATGAAATTATCTCAGTAAGCATACAAGTGTGAATTGCTGGGAAGGAGGCTAAGCTGCTGATAGTGGAAGTCATGGCTACACTGACATTTACAGTACATGTAGTGAGTAATGAAATGTTAAAATATCGATAATAAATATTTAAATAAAGAGAGAACATACCTTCTATGACATCAGTGATTGTTAGGATTTTAGCCTTAGATGTAATCAGCACAGGTTCGCTTAGAGGAGTGGGCTCTAAACATTCTGAGCAAAAGGTTTCTGATGGTATGAAGTGCACAGGGAAATGAATGGTCTTGACCACGTCTGAGGGGAAAATCGCAGGCAGTTTCTTCTTATGAAAAATGTATTGAACCATCCGCGACAGATTTTTGCCTTCAGGTGAGTATGGAGCTCCTTCTTCTAGGTCAAAACTTTCCATGTCAATTGGAAAATGTTCTGTGATGTTCTCCTCCACACTACTGGTTTTTCTGAAGAGTGCCTGGTCTGTTTCAAATAAATGCCACTTGGCAACATATTTAGGTATGCATGACTGCCTTGGGTTCGCGCAAGGACAATGCCATGAAATGATTTTAGAATTGTACCTTACCACCACTCTGCCAAGCCGGCTGTAATAGGAGATAGTTGACTCGTATACAGAAATGTGCTTTTTGTAGGGGGGTCCACACACAGTCACCAGACAGGACAACGGGACTCCTGCATCATTTGCTTCTCTCTGACGTACCAAACACCTTTCCTTTTTGTCTTCCCCAAACCACTTGTCATGTACCATCACCTGCAAAACATCCTCTGTAAGTGATGGAGTGTCCATTCTGGCTGGAGGGCAGTACACGAGGGACTGAATGTGGTGGCACTCAAATGGACGAAGGTTTGACCTCTCTGCAAACTCTGCATTAATTCTGCAGATATCCAGCTCACACATTGTTTTTTGTTCAGGACCCCATGTCCTTTTAATGACACGTACTGGTGTGCTGGGTGCTATAAAAGACTTTGCTACTGCAAACACTCCATTTGTGTAATCAACACACTGAGCACTGAGGTGGTTCTGTGCCGTAATGTCCATTTTGATGGGAGTGTGACGTCTTCGAAGATGTATCCGTAGGTTCCGTCTATTAAGGATTAGGCCACAGCTAGTACACTTCACTGTTTTCTGCTTTCTTTGGGTGAGGGGGTGGTAGTGCTGGTGCTGCTGAGGAGCCAGGATCAGAGGAACATGAAGAAAGTGAGGGGTGGAGGATGGGGACTGGGGGAGGGGGACATGCAGCTTCAGAAGCAGTAAAGGAGGGAGCAGGAGAGGCGGGAGGTGACTGATGCGCTTCCGTTGTGGTTGGCTTGGTTTCACTGATGCATTGGGATACATGATGTTTAAACTGGTCTTTGCGTATTATTGTTTGGCTACAATAAAGACAATGAAAGTGTCCTGTGGGTCTGCAATAATTGTTGCATTTGCTGATGAAGAAACCTGCAAGACGGCAACATGAAGACCAAAGCTATCAACAGAAAAGAAAGGTATACACAGAACGGGACTGGGGGAGTGAGGTCAGGAGTAGCTGATCAGAAAGTTACAGTGTCAAACAAAACACAAACATAGGTAAATTAGCTTACCAATATTCACATGACTTCAGGGACTCCCACTAAGGAACTCCACATCATTTTGTCTATCTTGATTGTAAGAAGTGCATTCTACATTTAAGCATGTGTATGTTTTAAAACCACCAAAATCAATAGACCAATAAACATCATTAGGAATTACCTCTATGCTGTACTGCATGTCTCACGTGGCTCTGAATGTGTGTTGTAAATTTGAATTGTTGGTCAGTTGCATAAGTGCAGCATGGGCATCTGAACACACCGTCTAGGCAAAACCTTGTTGCATCAGGACTGGCCTGTAAATGCGTTGGATGCTTTAAAACATAAACAATAAAACATTGTGTAAACTTACTGTTACTCTGAGGTGCACGCTCATTCTAACAACATAACATGCATGCAGAAGTAATGCAGCTTGTAAGGTTATCAGGCTGTGATATCGATAAAATATCTTATAGAGCATTCATATCATCAGCATTAACCTGAGTATCCTGAGCATCATAATATAGCCTAAACATCTGCATAATTAACAATCATAATATACTATTTTTACATAAATACCATTGAGGTTGTTGGTGTAATTTAATAATATATCGGTCACATACTCCATAACTCTTAATAAAACAATTCGGTCATCATAATCAGAAAAACTCAAAAGCACCTGTCGTAGTCTGTTTTCTACATATGCATTTGTGATAAATATTTTGCAATATTGTCATATAATTTTTAGGACATAAGGCCCAGACCTGCGGTCCCTGAAACAAAAGAGAAACAACCTAGCAGCAAAACGTACCGTCTGCGTTTTCTAGTGTTACGCCCTAAAACAAAACATATATACATGATTTATTTATTCAAATTTCATTTTAGTCTATTCAATGTGTTACCCTTCTCATGTTCTGAATCTAAGGGCATTTCAAGTCCGGAAATTTTAACTAGAGACACAATATTTAAGTAGAGGCATACCCAAGCGAAACAAGAGAAAGTGTGAAACAAGCACAACTACTTTAGCCCAAGTTTTTAAAAATGAGAAAAAGTCGTAATCAGTTTAACAGTTTTATTTCAATGTCAAAGAGGAAAAAAAAACACTTCACCAAAGGCGAAGATCCATCCATAGCGGCTCTGGGTCCCGTAAGTGTAGCACAAAGCTAGCGTGATCTAGGCTGCCATTATCCAAGGAGCAGGGCCAGGCGCGTGCCACCCGTTTGAACAATGCGGGCGAAATAACTGCCTTATGGGATGCGAAGCTTGCGCATGCGCACTGACGCAGACGCGCATTTCAAAATGGCGGCGGCAGCAACACACGCGAAAGATCGATCTCCTGTATTTTCTTAGTTTTATTCTAAACAAGATGCCCCGATTTCATTTAAATACATTTAATAGCTGTAGGAACTAGTGAGCGGTATTTAGCAACATGCTATGTTAGAATAATGCCATCAAACGTGTCTGTTAAGCATATCACAGCGGACATACACGGAGGAAACATGGGGTAGAATCAAACAGGCCACAGGCTTTGAGATAGGCTGGCTCCCCAAGCTATTGCCCCCATTTAGCCCAAATGTCATAGACCTGCCCCGCCCCACATCCTGACAAAGATGTATTTAGTTGTATTTTGTTATCAGGGTGATCGTCCGTTCGCAGGCCACTTTGGCCATGTGGTGTAGTCATAAACCGTCGCGGATGTTTACCCGAAACCGGGGCATCAAACAAAGAATAAGGATTCCTTAGACAACCCATTTCAAAATATGGCAGCAACAAACGGAGTGCCCAGTTATTTCAAATAAACCATGACCTTTTTTTAAAGTATTGAAGCACTTTTCTACCAATGTGAATAATAAACATTTTAGACAAAAAAAATCAACGAATAACGCTGGCAATTCGTTGTCAAAATGAGCGTACGGCATTAGCCCAGAAGAGGGGTGGCAATTTGCATATGTGAAAGCCTACGTGAATGAGACACAGGTCCCAAACTTTTAACTAGAGACACAATATTTAAGTAGAGGCATACCCAAGCGAAACAAGAGAAAGTGTGAAACAAGCACAACTATTTTAGCGGTGAGGGTAAAATGCGGACCGTTTACAAACAGCGGATTCCGTGTTTAATAGTGTTGAGGCAATGTTTTCTAGCCATTTAAGAAAGGCAGCAAAGGTTTTTTTTTATACCTTTAAACATTAACAAAAACCGCTAATGTCTTTTCTTTAAAATTTTCAAGTCTATTTCTGTCTGGTTTTTCGCGATAAGTTGCGTGAACGCCTGAGTTAGTGTGTTTTTGGGGCTTGGATACACATCGAGGTCCTGACAGAAATAATTATGTCTGCTTTCACAAACCTAAAGTTAAACTTTAAAGCCCATCGGCGTGTGTGTGTGTGTGTGTGTGTGCTTGTGCACATGAGCACAAGCACATGGTTCAATGTAACTGTAGCAGCTTATTCCATTCATTCATTGTGCACATACACACATACACTCACCTAAAGGATTATTAGGAACACCATACTAATATGGTGTTTGACCCCCTTTCGCCTTCAGAACTGCCTTAATTCTACGTGGCATTGATTCAACAAGGTGCTGAAAGCATTCTTTAGAAATGTTGGCCCATATTGATAGGATAGCATCTTGCAGTTGATGGAGATTTGTGGGATGCACATCCAGGGCACGAAGCTCCCGTTCCAACACATCCCGAAGATGCTCTATTGGGTTGAGATCTGGTGACTGTTGGGGCCATTGTAGTACAGTGAACTCACTGTCATGTTCAAGAAATCAATTTGAAATGATTCGAGCTTTGTGACATGGTGCATTATCCTGCTGGAAGTAGCCATCAGAGGATGGGTACATGGTGGTCATAAAGGGATGGACATGGTCAGAAACAATGCTCAGGTAGGCCGTGGCATTTAAACGATGCCCAATTGGCACTAAGGGGCCTAAAGTGTGCCAAGAAAACATCCCCCACACCATTACACCACCACCAGCAGCCTGCACAGTGGTAACAAGGCATGATGGATCCATGTTCTCATTCTGTTTACGCCAAATTCTGACTCTACCATTTGAATGTCTCAACAGAAATCGAGACTCATCAGACCAGGCAACATTTTTCCAGTCTTCAACTGTCCAATTTTGGTGAGCTCGTGCAAATTGTAGCCTCTTTTTCCTATTTGTAGTGGAGATGAGTGGTACCCGGTGGGGTCTTCTGCTGTTGTAGCCCATCCGCCTCAAGGTTGTGCGTGTTGTGGCTTCACAAATGCTTTGCTGCATACCTCGGTTGTAACGAGTGGTTATTTCAGCCAAAGTTGCTCTTCTATCAGCTTGAATCAGTCGGACCATTCTCCTCTGACCTCTAGCATCAACAAGGCATTTTCGCCCAACGGGACTGCCGCATACTGGATGTTTTTCCCTTTGCACACCATTCTTTGTAAACCCTAGAAATGGTTGTGCGTGAAAATCCCAGTAACTGAGCAGATTGTGAAATACTCAGACCGGCCCGTCTGGCACCAACAACTATGCCACGCTCAAAATTGCTTAAATCACCTTTCTTTCCCATTCTGACATTCAGTTTGGAGTTCAGGAGATTGTCTTGACCAGGACCACACCCCTAAATGCATTGAAGCAACTGCCATGTGATTGGTTGATTAGATAATTGCATTAATGAGAAATTGAACAGGTGTTCCTAATAATCCTTTAGGTGAGCATATATGCTATGTCTAGATCTCCTGGGGAAATCAAGAGTGTTGCCCACAAACATTGTTCAGCTTTTGGCCTAACATGGTCCTTGCGTGTTTTAAAGTTGCGTGAAGTGGAGTGAGGAGCATTCTGAACATCAAACTATTTTAAGATAAATTGTCTGTAACAGGAAATTTAGTTTCTCAATTTATTTCTTATATATTATTTTGTTAATTATTGAGTTCAAAGTTTTGTAGTAAATGGTGATATTGTCATCAATTTGGTGATAATGCGAGCCAAACATTTCTCGAAAATGACATTTGCATACAGTAAGTAAAACATTCTGAAATCATATTTCTATTTTATTCTGCTGCTGCTTACATGTTTACATCTCTGTCTCTCTCGCTCTCTCTCTCCAGGACAGTGAAAGTAGGACTATTTACCCTTGTTTATGTAGCTGTAGGATGGCCATAATATAGTTTCAATCCGATATCGATGTAATGCTTGTCTGTGATGATTGGTTAACATATTGATTGGTGTATTAATATAGCCGGAAAGTAATAAAACCCATTGCAATCAAGTATACAGTGCCTTATAAAAGTATTCAGTTATCATAATTTTACTCAATTACAAAGGATAGTTAAACGTTTTCCAAATGAGCATTTTATTGCATTTCCAAAGGCACTGTAACTTATTTCTGTGCCAACATTAAAATTAAATAAACTTATGATTTAATGTCGATATGAGATGACAAATTATTCACAAATGATACAGAGGTGCCACTCATTTCCACATACAGTAACTCATCACAATTGGGTGCCACTGTGCTTTTTAATGAAAAGCTGATAAAACTTAAAATGTGGTTCGGTCATGTGTGTAGTCTGTGTGTAGACAAGGAAACAGAGGCATAGTAGCTGTTATTTTTTTATTCCAAAGTCATCCAATTTGCTATTTTCCTTACATACCCACCCATTCACTCACTCACTCACTGACCCACCCACCCATTCACACACCCAAGTCTTCCGTAAGGTGTTTGCAGAACTCGCTGCAGAACCCAGGCTGTGTGAAGTTCCCCTCGTCTTCCACGCCCAATGTAGCCTATGGGACAATAAATAATAAGCAAGCATACTTAGTATCAAAACAGAGCAACAATGTTTTTCATTGCATACTTTCAAGAAAATATTCAGGACCTGACACACAATAAATTGTTCTGGTGACTTTCTTTTTGCAACCACTGACTTCAGCAACAATTGTCAACATTCTTACACAGTATGCATACCTGGTAAGCTGTTCTTATAAGTCTCTAGACAGTGCTGGCAGCATTCCAGGCGATACAATCGTCGGAATTGTGCTTGATAGGCCGCACTGTACAGTTTCCATGGGACTACACCTGTAGGTTTCAAATTTAAGAATGATTCATTAGAGTAAAATCCCTTGTTAATGGGAATACAAACATCCTAACTCAAAGGGTATTCAAATATCATAATATGTTTTATACCTACTGTCAAGCCACTGAAAATGCGCTCGGGCACGGAATGTTTCCCTTCCGACTAAGTCCCAAAAAAAGGTGACAAACAAGTGACAGCTTTAAAAAAGCTTTGTCACCCTCGAACAGGACTACTTCTAAAAGGATATCCTCCAGGACGTCGAGGGGGATCTGTGAAAGAAATCATACAAGCACGCAAATATTATTTTACAATAGTTCTGTAATATAACAAAAACAGACAAAAATAGCATGACTTCTACATTCCAACTCCAACTGCTTAAAATGAAGCTCATTGTTTTCACATTTTTGTAGGGTACAGCACAGTAAGCACAGAGAAAAAAAGAGAAAAACAGCAGGTTCAGCTGTAAGATCAGCTACATAAATACCTGTTCAATGGAGATGGAACCCATTCCTCCTCCTCTACCATCTGTGCTTTCAACACATTGAATTTTCCTAAAAGAAATTATATTGTCACAACTATTGTAAAACTATGACATATTGTAATGGTATCACATAGAGTTGACTCCACCTGAGGGCACAGGTGTAAAACAATTTGATCACGTTGGGCACCAGACCTGGAAAAAGGCAGTCATGATACTACCAGCTTGTCAGACTGAAAGGCTTATATGCATATGGGTCAGAACAATGCATCAGAGTGATAAATATTACAGCATCAACTTTGTAAGGTGTATCAATCCCCACTAGGGTTGTAACGGTATACCGGTATGGCGGTTTATTGTGATATTGACATGTACGATTATCATATCATGCACATTTGCCTATCCACGGTTTGGAAAAAAAAAAAAGAAACCAGATCTCACCTGCGCTGCTGTGTATATGCAACTTCTTTCCGCTTTACTGCTTAGACTCCACCCATAAATGCACAGCGGCGAAAATGTCCGATAGTGGCTGCAAATTCTAATCTCTATTTCCCGCCGAAAAAAAAATTAAAATCTGCAGTATGGGAATATTTTGGGTATCCGAAAAATGATCGTGGGGTGGATATCCAGTTTGCAAGAAATGTGGACGAACAGTGGCCGCAAAAGGAGGAAATACGTCGAACATGTTCTCCCATATTCGCGAACACCATCCCTCCGTGAAGATAAAGGTAAGTTCCATTTATAACTTAAAGCCGTATTATTTCTGTGATGCAGAGGGAATCCCGGAATCCAGTCATGTAATTGGAGTCAATTACAGTATAATTCAGATGCCACGTAAAATGTCCGATTTGATAGATAGATGGATGAATAAATCAAAATATAGCTGTGCAGCAAATTAAATCGCGATGTGCGTCTGTGAATATACAGCGCAAAAAGGCTGCCGCTTGCTCATTAACCAACTACCCCCCCCCCCCCCCACACACACACACACACACACACACACACACACACACACAGCGGCACAGATGATTATTTTGTCCTCCAGGTTCGTGTGCCGCCCCCCATAGAATCCCTCCCGGCGCCCTCCCAACTTCATCCCTTATCGTCTCCGCTCGCCCATCCTCTAGAAAAACGCTTTATTTAGATTATTTTTGTTTTCCTCCAAGTTCGTGTGCCGCCCCCCACGTGACATGAAAAAGTGCCGCCCCGGGCGGCTGCCCCGTTCGCCCATGCCTAAAACCGCCACTGCATGATGGTCATGGTTTTTAAAGCGTCTGCTGTCTCATTCACTATGTGAAGACGTGAACACATGAACATATCCAGAGCTACTCTCAAGAGAACACTTAATGATCATTTTATAATTTTATTTAAAAGAATAATCATCAAATACACTAACTGAAAACTCATAGGTGTTTAGTACAAGTGGACACATTCTCTCACCTCAGCGGTCAAGATTGAGCCCTGAAAATCTCAACATGCTTACATTTCTTCATCATAATCTGACCTGAAAAAAAGCAAAGAAATGCATGCTGCTATGATAATCTCAGGAAAATATTAACAAACATGACCCTGCACATATTGCTCTCCCATATATGCTGTTAAAGAGGAAGGACAGTTTGATTTATTCTTGTCTAATATAAAGAGAAATAACTTATTCCTTATTTTGTTCAAATGGGAGATGCGCAGCTTTATTTTATTTATTTTTCCCCCAAAAGTTAGACTCATACTTCCATAAGTTTTTTTTATTTTCATTAAAAAAAAGTTTGTTACAATAAACCATGTTCATCCAAAAACCATATCTCTTTTTATTCATTTAAGGGTCATTGTAGCTGATGATTATACTAATAATAATGATAGTTTAATACCGTATACCACGAAACCGTGATATTTTCTGAGACGATTATCATACCGTGAAAATCTCATACCGTTACAACCCTAATCCCCACCTTCAGATCAGATCACTAAGACCAATTAATCTGACTCCATTAAATTATGCTGCTGTTTGTAATAGGGTCAGTGGTGGCCTAATGGATAGGGAAGTGCACTTGTAATCGAAAGGTGCCACTGAAGTACCCTGAGCAAGGTACCACCCCCAAGCACTGCTCTCCTCTGCAATGTCATGGTGTCATATAGGTTAAATGCAGAGTACACATTTTGTTGTTGTGCACTGTGTGCTGTGGTGTGTCAATGACAACTAATCACTTCACTTATATGCCATGCACTACGAGGCATCACAGAAAATATTTAAAAAGTATGACACAAAAGGAATTGTATTACTGATTAATGAATAGTTTGTTTCCAAGTTATAAATAATATAATAACCGATACATTAGATGTTAAAAGTTATAACACCCATAAACAATGACAACTGTATTACATGAAATGGTTGCCAATTGTTAAATGGTTTCCAAATTTGCGACTAAGAGAGCCCATGCGGCAATCAATCAAATGAGTCAATCAATATATAAACAAACAAACAAATACGGAGGAACAAAACATAAAACATGCACCTCTGAGTCTCTGATTTCCGATCGGGCACTTGTGTGCTCCAGATGTGGTAGTCCCCAGCAGTCATCACTGCACACTGGTAGATCTCCTGTCATACATATCAGACCATGCATGAAAATATTAACCAAATAAGTGTTTCGCCACATTTCTGTGATACTGAGCCATCTTATGAAGCATATAACACTTTCTTAGGGTGGCTGAAGGTTGGTATACATTTAGCTGCAGATCAAGTACCCACTGCAAACATACATAAGTATACATATTCTAAAAAACATGGATGTGTTAAGGTTTTTATTAAGTTGTACAACCAGGCCCTCAAAAAATATATATTGTCTTCATACCAGGGGATGCTGCAGTTGTCATACCATGAGCTGGTGCTGCTGTTGTTGTTTGTGCTTGTTCGGCTGGTGCTTCAGCTGGTGCTGCAAAAAAGCACATTTTAAACCAAATGATTTAGAATGAGTTAAATCGGTTGTACTGCATGCATTTCTCATCAACGCTATGCTGTCTAGCATTTCTGACAGATTTGTAAGTTATAGCTTTATGATCTTTCAAATTGCAAAATAAACATGAGGAATCACCTACAATTAAAAGACAAATATAACTTCACGGCACCGGACAGCAAAATTACATAAACATGACATAAACATGACATTACCACTAATAATTTAGAATGAGGGTGGAATACATACCCAAAACTGTCTGACCATTGGAAT
Organism: Paramormyrops kingsleyae; assembly: GCF_048594095.1. NCBI lineage: Eukaryota > Metazoa > Chordata > Actinopteri > Osteoglossiformes > Mormyridae > Paramormyrops > Paramormyrops kingsleyae. The sequence goes on along the minus strand of NC_132802.1, from coordinate 39,742,739 downwards.
TTAACTGTATGTCCACTCCTTTGCCCAATCTCTTCTTCATGCTTTCTATGGTTCTTGAATTTCTAGCATTGTTGTAGTGACACAAAATATTTCGCATCAAAAAGACATGCGATGAGGGAGTCATCATGTTGAGAAAATGATTGTTTTTCCTCATTCCAGCTGGAAGAGCACACGGGCTGTTGATCCAACCACGTAACTCTGGGACCAGTTCCACCTTTCGCAAGACATCCCTGGCATCTTTTGAGTTTGCCTCATGAAATCTATCATAAAGAGCATAATGCTCAGACGATCCAGTTATAGGGTGGCCATTTTCATCAGGAACTGGCTTCTTGGTGACTAGCCATGGCAAGCTCACTTTTATCTGTCCAGTAGTGGCACATCTGATGTTATCTTCAGTAGGCTCAAGTAACCTACCCCCATGAGGTTTGAAGGGTAATGATTCTGGATCTCTTAGGTTGGTATGTGTTGCCAACCCTCTCGCAAAATCATATAATACAATGTTTGGAAAATGTTTCATCGACAATAAAAGGTCAGCAAAGTCCCGGGGGCTCTCAGCCCTTATGTTGAACTTAACACCATACACCACAGCACAAGGACAGGTGACCACAGCCCATCCACCTGTTTAAGGAAACTGTAAATCAGAGTGCAACCATTCCAAGTAATGAAACTAAGAACTGTCTGTAAAAACGGTCTCTCAGTAATAGAACACAACTTACCAGAAGCTCCCCAGATCTGTGAAAACACCTTATCATAACTCGCTCTGTTCTTCATTTCTTGTTGAAGTCTCGTTACCAGGTCCATCCGTGAGCCTTTGGGGTCTATGCCACACTGTTGGCACAGAGCACGCACAGCTTCCATCTATAATGAACATTAGTATAGTTGGTCTGGCGTGGTTCAAAAACACACATCTTTGACAAAACTGACAAAAATTGACTTAAGTTCAGTACCTTGAGCTTAAGAAGTTCATCAGTCAGTCGGTCCTCTGTGAGGTTAAACTCAGATTCCTCCTTTGCACTACAAGCAGAATACACTTCTTTGTATTCAGTGTTGAGTACAACATCCCTATCTCTTGTGTGAGGACCAATCCACGGAGCCCAACTATGGTAACTGGGATGGACGACAAATGGGTTTGACTTGTTGCCTTTAAATGATGTTAGAAAATATTATTAACATAACAGTACATTATTCCACGATAAACAAAGTAAATGCTAGAATACTGTCATCCCACCTAGAACATTGTGCGGACTGTACTTACTTGGGACCAACCCACGGCTGATCATTTCAAGGGAAACCATCTCCCAGAAATTTTCAACACTTACCTTTCCATCAAAAGTCTGAGATGGTTCCTCAATGCTGCTCACTAAGGAAAGCAAGACTTAAGTAAGCATGTTCCAAACAGTCATAGCTGGATATGTGGTGCTTGAAACAATGTAAGACTAAGAAAATGAATAAATGTGTTCACTTACCAGGCATGCTAAAAACGCCCTTCTCATGAAGGTCCATCACAACAGATACTGGATGATAACCACACGATACACAAGCATATGTGTAACCGAGGTCTGACAGTGCTTCAAAGCTTAAATAAGCCTGCAGGACCCTTTCCCTGGATGGATAGGTTTTACCAGAGGTCTTCTCCAACACATCCATGGCACTCCCTACTGCCTGATGAGTCTGTGAAATTGATGTATGACATTTAAAGGCTCTACAATATATTATTTTGATAAAGTATTCGTAATTGTTTTAAATGATTAAAACAACAGAACATGGTTCCTACCTGAAGTGTATTGCGTAGAAAATGGCACATGTATATGGACAGAAGTGTGTGGTCATCGAAATTGTGGACACCATCAGTCCACTCCTGGTATCGATATGCCATACCACACCTGTAGCACCATTTTCTGTACACTGAAATTCCTAATGGACACAAGCACCAGTAAATGTTACACATTTATCTTTCACCATTTTACACTGTGACATGTCTCTATACTTTGCACAGTACTAAAAGCCAGTGTATGAAATTATCTCAGTAAGCATACAAGTGTGAATTGCTGGGAAGGAGGCTAAGCTGCTGATAGTGGAAGTCATGGCTACACTGACATTTACAGTACATGTAGTGAGTAATGAAATGTTAAAATATCGATAATAAATATTTAAATAAAGAGAGAACATACCTTCTATGACATCAGTGATTGTTAGGATTTTAGCCTTAGATGTAATCAGCACAGGTTCGCTTAGAGGAGTGGGCTCTAAACATTCTGAGCAAAAGGTTTCTGATGGTATGAAGTGCACAGGGAAATGAATGGTCTTGACCACGTCTGAGGGGAAAATCGCAGGCAGTTTCTTCTTATGAAAAATGTATTGAACCATCCGCGACAGATTTTTGCCTTCAGGTGAGTATGGAGCTCCTTCTTCTAGGTCAAAACTTTCCATGTCAATTGGAAAATGTTCTGTGATGTTCTCCTCCACACTTCTGGTTTTTCTGAAGAGTGCCTGGTCTGTTTCAAATAAATGCCACTTGGCAACATATTTAGGTATGCATGACTGCCTTGGGTTCGCGCAAGGACAATGCCATGAAATGATTTTAGAATTGTACCTTACCACCACTCTGCCAAGCCGGCTGTAATAGGAGATAGTTGACTCGTATACAGAAATGTGCTTTTTGTAGGGGGGTCCACACACAGTCACCAGACAGGACAACGGGACTCCTGCATCATTTGCTTCTCTCTGACGTACCAAACACCTTTCCTTTTTGTCTTCCCCAAACCACTTGTCATGTACCATCACCTGCAAAACATCCTCTGTAAGTGATGGAGTGTCCATTCTGGCTGGAGGGCAGTACACGAGGGACTGAATGTGGTGGCACTCAAATGGACGAAGGTTTGACCTCTCTGCAAACTCTGCATTAATTCTGCAGATATCCAGCTCACACATTGTTTTTTGTTCAGGACCCCATGTCCTTTTAATGACACGTACTGGTGTGCTGGGTGCTATAAAAGACTTTGCTACTGCAAACACTCCATTTGTGTAATCAACACACTGAGCACTGAGGTGGTTCTGTGCCGTAATGTCCATTTTGATGGGAGTGTGACGTCTTCGAAGATGTATCCGTAGGTTCCGTCTATTAAGGATTAGGCCACAGCTAGTACACTTCACTGTTTTCTGCTTTCTTTGGGTGAGAGGGTGGTAGTGCTGGTGCTGCTGAGGAGCCAGGATCAGAGGAACATGAAGAAAGTGAGGGGTGGAGGATGGGGACTGGGGGAGGGGGACATGCAGCTTCAGAAGCAGTAAAGGAGGGAGCAGGAGAGGCGGGAGGTGACTGATGCGCTTCCGTTGTGGTTGGCTTGGTTTCACTGATGCATTGGGATACATGATGTTTAAACTGGTCTTTGCGTATTATTGTTTGGCTGCAATAAAGACAATGAAAGTGTCCTGTGGGTCTGCAATAATTGTTGCATTTGCTGATGAAGAAACCTGCAAGACGGCAACATGAAGACCAAAGCTATCAACAGAAAAGAAAGGTATACACAGAACGGGACTGGGGGAGTGAGGTCAGGAGTAGCTGATCAGAAAGTTACAGTGTCAAACAAAACACAAACATAGGTAAATTAGCTTACCAATATTCACATGACTTCAGGGACTCCCACTAAGGAACTCCACATCATTTTGTCTATCTTGATTGTAAGAAGTGCATTCTACATTTAAGCATGTGTATGTTTTAAAACCACCAAAATCAATAGACCAATAAACATCATTAGGAATTACCTCTATGCTGTACTGCATGTCTCACGTGGCTCTGAATGTGTGTTGTAAATTTGAATTGTTGGTCAGTTGCATAAGTGCAGCATGGGCATCTGAACACACCGTCTAGGCAAAACCTTGTTGCATCAGGACTGGCCTGTAAATGCGTTGGATGCTTTAAAACATAAACAATAAAACATTGTGTAAACTTACTGTTACTCTGAGGTGCACGCTCATTCTAACAACATAACATGCATGCAGAAGTAATGCAGCTTGTAAGGTTATCAGGCTGTGATATCGATAAAATATCTTATAGAGCATTCATATCATCAGCATTAACTTGAGTATCCTGAGCATCATAATATAGCCTAAACATCTGCATAATATACTATTTTTACATAAATACCATTGAGGTTGTTGGTGTAATTTAATAATATATCGGTCACATACTCCATAACTCTTAATAAAACAATTCGGTCATCATAATCAGAAAAACTCAAAAGCACCTGTCGTAGTCTGTTTTCTACATATGCATTTGTGATAAATATTTTGCAATATTGTCATATAATTTTTAGGACATAAGGCCCAGACCTGCGGTCCCGGAAACAAAAGAGAAACAACCTAGCAGCAAAACGTACCGTCTGCGTTTTCTAGTGTTACGCCCTAAAACAAAACATATATACATGAATTATTTATTCAAATTTCATTTTAGTCTATTCAATGTGTTACCCTTCTCATGTTCTGAATCTAAGGGCATTTCAAGTCCGGAAATTTTAACTAGAGACACAATATTTAAGTAGAGGCATACCCAATTTCATTTTAGTCTATTCAATGTGTTACCCTTCTCATGTTCTGAATCTAAGGGCATTTCAAGTCCGGAAATTTTAACTAGAGACACAATATTTAAGTAGAGGCATACCCAAGCGAAACAAGAGAAAGTGTGAAACAAGCACAACTACTTTAGCCCAAGTTTTTAAAAATGAGAAAAAGCCGTAATCAGTTTAACAGTTTTATTTCAATGTCAAAGAGAAAAAAAAACACTTCACCAAAGGCGAAGATCCATCCATAGCGGCTCTGGGTCCCGTCAGTGTAGCACAAAGCTAGCGTGATCTAGGCTGCCATTATCCAAGGAGCAGGGCCAGGCGCGTGCCACCCGTTTGAACAATGCGGGCGAAATAACTGCCTTATGGGATGCGAAGCTTGCGCATGCGCAGTGACGCAGACGCGCCTTTCAAAATGGCGGCGGCAGCAACACACGCGAAAGATCGATCTCCTGTATTTTCTTAGTTTTATTCTAAACAAGATGTACGGAAGCGCATTGCATTCACAAAAGAAAAAAAAAACACGGGACTTATGTCATAATTATGACTTAGTATCTCATAATTATGACATCCTGATCTCATAATTATGACTTAATATCTCATAATTATGACATCCTGATCTCATAATTATGACTTACTATCTCATAATTATGACATCCTCATCTCATAATTATGACTTACTAACTCATAATTATGACTTACTATCTCATAATTATGACATCCTGATCTCATAATTATGACTTAATATCTCATAATTATGAGATAATATCTCATAATTATGACATCCTGATCTCATAATTATGACTTACTAACTCATAATTATGACATCCTGATCTCATAATTATGACTTAATATCTCATAATTATGAGATAATATCTCATAATTATGACATCCTGATCTCATAATTATGACTTACTAACTCATATAATTATTGGGGTTAGGTCATTGCTTCTGAGAAGACAGGGACAATGGAGCAAATATTGCCAAATTTAATTTGCTTTTATTTCTTTCTTGGATTGAGACACTGGGAGATATTAATGTCATTGAGTAATTTGGATGATATTATCATTAGTATGTCAACACTGCGCAGGTATCTAAAGTGCTTAGGACTGTTCAGGAGGAAAGCACATTCTGACCTTCTCGAAGTGGCTCTCTTCCTTCAGGAGCAGCTAAACCAATATGGAATGCTTTATGGATACAAAATCATGCATTTGAAATGCATCCAAGCTGGCTTTGTGGTATCTCAGAGAACTATCAGGCACTTGCTTAAAATTCTGGATCCTCGCGGAGTTCACCTGAGGCGCCGAAATCGTCTAAGACGACGTCTTTACAGAAACCCAGGCCCCAACTTTTTGTGGCACCTAGATTCCTACGATAAACTCAAACCATATGGAATATGTATTAATGGCTCAATTGATGGGTTTTCACGCATGATCATATGGCTCCATGCTTACTCCACAAATAGCAATCCGAAAGTTATTGCTGGTTATTTCATTGATGAAGTAGAAAATAGGAAGGGCACTGCTACACGAATCAGGGCAGACTTGGGAACAGAAAACTGTTTAGTCGAACAGATGCAGTTATTTTTAAGAGGTAACCATGATGATGTGTTTTCAGAGAGATGCTACATTACTGGCTCAAGTAATCATAACCAAAGGATTGAACAGTGGTGGGGATTTTTAAGAAAACAGCATACACAGTACTGGATGAATGTCTTCCAAGACTTAAAGGACATGGATTACTTCTCAGGGGACTTCCTTGACAAAAATCTAATACAGTTTACATGTCTGGAAATAATTGAGGTAAGACTTCTTTATTTTTATTTTAATTAAGAAAACTTCTTGAATACATAACAGTGTGTTTTATGGGATGGCACTGTGGCTTAGTGGTTAGCACTGTCACTTTGCACTTCCAGGGGTGATGGTTCAATTCCCACCGCAGTTTTGTGTCCATGGAGGTTGCATGTTCTCCCCGTGCTTGGTGGGTTTCCTCCAGGTGCTCCGATTTCTTCCCACAGTCCAAAGACATGCATATTAGGCTAATTGGCATTCCCAAAGTACCTGTAGTGAATGTATATATATGTGTGTGTGGCCTGCTATGGATTGGCACCCTGTCCAGGGTGTACCCCATCTGGATAGTCTACAGGCCACCTGTGACCCTGTATACAGGATAAAGCGGTTTAGAAGATGAGTGAGTCAATGAGTAAGTGAGTGAGTGTTTTTATGATTATGTGCGTTTTTCATTGGTTAAAGGCTACTTCGCGTGTTTTGTTTTCAGTCATTACTATTCATACCCATGGTTGCATACTGGAATAGAATAGCTATTGGATGCTTAATCATTCTTGCTGTTCATATTGTCCTTATTTTCTGACGCAATTGTAATGTAAGTAATAAGCACCAACAGTGCAATTCATTTACAAAAATAAATTCCAAGGTTCATCGGAAGCTAAAAGAGGCTTCAATGGTTTTTAAGACAAATGAAGTAGTTGTTCTTTTGTACGTTTCTACAGTATTTCCACTGTTTTGTTGGAATTATTAGTATATTGATCTTATTTGCTTGTTTGCTGAATTATCTCTGTTTTAATGTCTCTTGTCTCTCTGCCTCTCAATTTGTGTGACTTTTCTAATCTCTTAAACAATCCCATTTTTTTCCTCCAGAGGGAGCTGCATGAAGTTGCTTATCTGTGGAACTGCCACAGAATTCGCCCCAGCAGGAATGCAGTTTCTCCAAGTGGACGACCACTAATGATGTACACACTTCCTCGCCTCTTTGGCACTACAGACTACCTGAAGACTGTATCACATCAACAAGTACAGGCTTGTAGAGAGGAATGCCTGCCAAGAGGGCCAAATCCATGTGATGAGACTGTTTTTGACATTTGTTGCCTAGTAATGTCAGAAAACTATCTAAACCCACCCACTACTCCAGAAGAAGCAATTGAACTTTACCTTTTTTTACGAGCCTACCTGCATATTCTTTTAGAGCTTTAACAATAAGTGCCCATACCCATGGGTACCAAAGGCTGCCTGTCCTTTCCCACAAATCCCACTGTGTGCTGACACTGGACCCTTTGGGTTGTGGGATAGGGGCTTTGTGGCTCAGACATGTTTGTTGTGTTGTGGTTGATTAATGTGTGTGTATATATACACTGTATACAGTATATACAGTGCCAGTCAACAAAGTTTGTACACACCTTCTAATTCAGTGTTTTTAGTTTAGTGATTTCTTTTCTATATTCTAGAACAATACTGGAGATTTAAAAAATATAAAATAACACATATGGCATTAGGTAATTAAGTAACAACAACAGTCAGTTGTTATTTTAAGACATGAAGGTCAGCTGTTCTGGAACAGTTCTTACAAGAACAGTGTTGTGTCAAGTGTATTTGTAAAACCCATCAAGCTCCATGATAAAACTGGCTCTTATGAAGACCTTCCCAGGAAATCAAGACCAAAACGTTACCTCTGCTGCAGAGGAGAAGTTCATTTAGAGTCACCAGCCTCAGAAATCACCAATTAACAATCAGCACCTCAGAATAGACCTGTTATGAAGCTTTAAAGAGCAGAAGTAGCATATACATCTCAATATCAACTGTTCAAAGGAGATTATTGTGTATTTTGCATGCCTTCAGCATTGTTTCCCTTTTTTTTAAGAAATAAAATGGAATTAGAAGCTGTGTCTCAACTGTTGACTGATGTGTGTGTGTGTGTGTGTGTGTACGTATGTGCGTGTATATACAGTATACTGTATATATATACACGCCTAAATCATTATACAGTAATGTGTAATAGTACCTATTTTAAGGAGTGTTTTAAAGTGGGATTTTCACCCAGAAAAAATTATCCTTTTGAAGTATGTTTTATATTAGCTTAATACATACATATATTAACTAAAATACAGGTTGCCCACACGACAGTGAATTTACACAAACTGCAAATAAGACAGGACTTTTATTATATAACAGTTCACTTAACCAGCAGTGAAATACTACAGTCATAACATTATTTTTGGAACCTTTTACAGCAACCACTGCAATATTTGCCTTACATATGACAATTTTACATTTAAAAAACCTTTTGCCTAGACACAATGAACACAAACTTAACACCCAAGTAACAATGACCTCTCCAAGATTATATATATAAACATTAGTATCTAACATTTCTGTTGCTCGTAAATCTTAATGAAAATAGAGGTAAAAGTATAAACAGAAAATTAAGTCATTGTTATTGATCCCACTATGCACTGCTGGGTCTTCTTAAGTAATGATGTGATGCTAGGCATCTCAACTGGACACCGCCATCACCTCACTACGCAGATTACTACAACCAAAAAAAAAAAACTCTGTGGAAATCTGTGGAAAACTTTAAAGAAATGCATCTACTTTTATCATGCTGCTGTATCTCTAAGAAATAAAAATATAAACTATGATTGCAGCACTAACATTAACTATATTTACATATGCTACTCTTTTTGGAATTTAAGAGCTATTTCAGGCAAATGAATCTTTGTTTGCAACACTGTTCTTTTTACTTATACTATACTGTTCAAATGATTATCTATATGACTGGAAATTGGTTTCTGTAAATAATGTAAATAAAATTGCCTTAGTGCATAAATGAACTTTGTTTTAAAATTTTTAACTAATGTTTCACAACAAACTATATGGGGAAAAAAAAAACAAAATAAACAGTTATTCTTTGGAAGTAGCTACATGCAATGTGCAATGATAATTAACTGCGTTACTTCCAGAAATTACTGGTACCACAAATGCTATAATACTGCTTTTGGAAACACGGGAAATTCTGACTTATATCAAACAAGTTTGTCCAAGCAAACTCAGCATAAAATTTTAAATCCACTTCTCCCTAATCTTACAAATATTTAAGAGTTAAAACATTCAAAATTTTACAGCTACATAGACTTCCTGCTATGTACTGTATGTGCATTGTCTCGCTAAACAATATCCATAGTGTAGTAGTTGCTGCTCAGTACATTCTCCATTTCTACACGTAGCTCTGGGTAGGAGTTGTATGTACAAGATAACTCCAAAACAGCTCCACAGGTGTGTGCAACTGGTCGACGTGCAAGTCCATCCAAAGTTGTAAATACAACTTGAATTTTTGTAACACAGATGACATCTGACCCTGTCACAAATCTCATCATTCTTCTAAGACCCACCTGATCCAATCCACGTATGTACTGCTGTAGAAATTTGAAGGCTTGGTTCTCAGCTGGTGTTGTTGGACTTGCTTCAATCAGCTTTAGGACTTTTCTGGAAGTTGGTTTCTTGTCATCATACATGGTCTGTATCTTTGCTGGTGTGGTCAGTGTGGTCCTCAGGGGTTGGGCTGCAACTGCTGACATGTTATCGAGAGCATATTTAGGTTGCTGAATTATTTGTTTGTGTGCTACTTGAATAAGGACTGATTTAAGGTTATCTTGTGATGGGACTGTTTTTACTCCTAGTCGATCCAGCAGATCTAATAACTCATCCTGACCATCACTGTCAAGGTCCTGCTGTAAAGCAGTAGTTATTAGATCTCTCTCACATTGACTCAGATACAACAGCAATGACTGATACAGTAAATCAGTAGATACAGCATGTTCTCCGAAAATCAGTGCAGTGGTAAATGCTGGGGCAATGCGCAATGGAAAGTAGCCTTGGTCTAGGAAACCCTTGGCCAATATTTTCCCCACAGCTTTCCATTCATCCTCTTGCCATTTTGGTGACAGAGATGGCACTCTCATTTCTGCCCCCTCGGCTACACAATCTAAAAATTCTGTCCAAAATGCAGCATAGACATCCCTTGATACACCATCTGCATCATGGCCTTTTTCATTAATAAAGCTGTACTTTAAGGGGTAGTTAAGAATCAACTCATCTTTGAATTGACAAATCATTTCCTCTAACAGATTTACTCTGTGAAGTTTGATACCCACTGTAAGTAGCTCATAGTTTGCATCAATATTTGAACGAGCAATGTCATCCTCTACAAAAAGAGTGGACGTGGATGGGACAATACTGATGACTTCCTCTGTGGGAGAGAAAACTTGAAAAGGTTCAATCAGATGGGTTTCAGAAAGCAGCTCATAGTCTGCATTGCCAATTGAACGGATATTACGTTCAACATCATCTACTAATACAGGAGTGGAGGTAGACAAGGCAACATTAATGACTTCTGTGGATGGAACAATTGGAACAGTGTCATCTAGAGGGCTTGCAGATGATACATCTTCTATGCCACCTACGATCACCTCTGAATCATACGATAGAGAAGTAAGATCAATGACACCAACAACAGATAAATGGGCACTGGAGGTTTCATGGTTACACTGTTCAACTGTACCAGATGGTTTGGTTTGTGGATTATTTACACCAAAAGGCTTTTCTAGGTGTTGATCACGATTAATGCACTGTGCTGTCTTCTGCTGCTCTTCTAGAGATCCACTATGTCTGTCCTTTTCATTGTCCACTTCTGTGTCAGATTTGTCTATGTGCCACATCGTATGTAAATAAAAGCGTAAAATACCAAATTTTGAGAGTGTGTACAGTTCACCAACAGTAACGCTGTCTTCAAGTTCTGATTCCTTAAAGTCATAAATACTATGAGTGAATTCTTCCCATTTTCCTTTTTTTGATTCACCATGTGGAAAAAATAGTTCCTTGGCATGAGACATAAGGTCTTTCTTGATTGAGTCCTTGGATATATCAAGAATTCTGGTTCCCCCACCACAGCGTTTTCTGACTTGCTTTCCCTCATGAATCCACCCCAACTCGATTTTTCTTGAAGACTTGGTAGCATTTCTTTTATAGCTTCCTTTTTTCGTTGGCCTACTTTCCTCTGTAGTTTCCTCATCAAGGCTTGTTGTTGTTGTCCTCATTTTCTTTCGCAGTTTTTCAAGAAGGGACATCTTCGAGCAGTTATCTTCTTTTCGTTTTTGTTTGTCCAGACAGTACCGCCTTGTAGCAATCCTGTCTCCATACAGTGGTATGTAGCGTGCAAGGCAGGCGTCATCTAGTTCTCTGACAACTGATGTATCAATCTGTAAATTAAAAACTTAGCAAAGTTAGTTTTAAAGGAATGTGTCAGTTTGTTTTTAAGTATACTTTACAATGTTTATAATAATGGCTTTTGCTAATTTTTTTCTACAATTACATTTCACAATTTTACCAAAAAAAGAAGCCTATGTAAGATGAGATACCTTAGAAATTTACATGTAAGTAAACCAAAAGGAAAAGTAAAACATAAAATTTCATATTCTTTAGCAAAAAAACAAAAAAAAAGTTAAATGAATTGTAAAACTAAACACAGCCCTTATTAAATTGTATTGTCTCTTTAATACTGACAGTATGTACACTATGTATTTATCTAAATTTGAGTCTTGAGAACCTTATTACTGAGAACACAGGCAGTGCCGATATCAATGTCTAGGACAGTTGATTGATTCTTTGTAGTGGATTATGTAATTGTACGTACAATATACAATAATAATTACTAGTGTTTTTAATACATAATACTTTGGGACTATTTTTATCACAAAATTACCCTGTCCTGTTGCATTTGGTCAATATGTTCTTCAGGAACACCCCTCTTACGAAGAAAATCCCACAGACCAGCATCCTCATTAGTATGTTGCTGATGCGGAGCTATAGCTGTCATTTCCTCCAATTCCAGTTGCAGTGAACACACTGGAAAAAGGGATAACAGTTACAGTTACACCAACAATTCTTGCAAAGTAAGCATGTGTTAGCTTCCATAACATCGCAGGGCACACACTCACACGCTCATTCACACACTATGGGCAATTTGGAGATGCCAGTTTACTTAATCAGCATGTCTTTGGTCTGTGGGCGGAAACTGAAGTACCCAGAGGAAACCCACCAAGCACAGGGGGAACATGTAAACTCCATGCACACAGATGCTGAGGCAGGAATCAATCCCAGAACTTGGAGGAGCATTATGACAGTGCTAAGCACTAAGCCACCCTCCATGTTTTTTGTTTCGGTTGCCATGTTGCCTGGCAAGTGGTGACAGTTGGTGCTTATTTATAAAGCAATGATAATTTTACAAAGCTCACACCTGTTTGGTAGTGGGAAGTTACTTAGGAAGTTACTTACTTGGAAAGATTAAAAGGACAAACAACAAACAGAGGAGTGTGTGTCTGCATGTGTGTGTCAGGGGAATGGAGAGATTTTTGAAGTGGGGGACTAAGCTTTGACAAATGTTCATAACTCGGCTATGACATGGCTATGACATAATGTGGGCTAATGGTTTAAAACTGTTTAAGATCATGGTCAAGGTCAAGGTTTGAGTTTTTATAAGCCATGAACAATCAAGTCAGCACTGGTCAACACATGCCTAAGTTACATGATTAGCAATTGGCATCATACAGTACATGATCAAATTTGTACTTCATTACTGGTATGGAGTAGCCCAGTTACAACCTAAACAACAATGAAAGAGGACATATTAACTTAAACACCTTTCCCATTATAATTATAATTTATACATGCTACAGATTCCTTATTTTGATTATGTTAGGACACATTGATATATCTCTTTCTTTATTCTAACAAGAATATACTTTCATACTTTTGATATGATTTTTTTCAGATTGTGAAGGTATTTATTGTGATTAAATCTGTGACAGGCACAATTGTTCAGTTTCCAGCTTCAAGTTATTGCCCAAAACGGAAGAGGCATACAGTATTCAGAGAAGCAACATTTACATGTTTTAATATAAGCTATTTAATAAATGTTCTAAAAACTATATTAGGTGAGCTGTTTATTCGTCTTTGCATTGGTGAGAAAATATTTAGGTAATAACAGTGCATACAGTCCACAGTGTGTAGAGAAAGTAAGAGCAGGTGGACTTCACCGACGCGAGTAGACTAGTTCATGAGAAGCTACAGTACATATCCCCCGCCATCTGCACACCTGCTGTCTCTGTGTGTGTGTGTGTGTGTGTGTGTGTGTCAGTTAAAATCGCTGAAAAGTGAATGCGGTGCGGGAAAAAGTAAAAAGCCCGAATCATTTAAAATATTATTTTCCACAGAGCTATCCTTGTAATATTGTGATTTAATATATTTTAGGTGATACATCTATTTTATGGAGTTGTGAGATCAATACTGTATCCACTATTGCAGTAAGTTAATTACTGATATGTCCACTTTCCACATTATTAACGGCTTTAATTAGCACAGCGGGAGCGCTGTATCGGTTCGATTTGCCGAGAGATTATTTCAGCCAGCAGCCCAATGAATAACTCGAATTTTTATCAAGTTGATGTGCAGTCCGAATGTGTAACATATATTAGTACTAAATGTTTAAATATAACAACAACAACAACAAATACGATTTAATGCCCCGCATCTATAAATTGAAGCTTACCTTAACTAAATAGCAGGAGGGGCAGGTCAGTGAGGAAATGTTCAGTAGTTAATTCACTTACTGTACAATCATCAAGCTAAACGATAGGATGGTGCTAAATCTCCATGGGTGTGCATTGAGGCGCTTCCGAGCAAAAGGACGCAGTAACTTTTGGTTCCGATGTCATGTGCTAAAATGGCCCCCGCCACAAACTGCTCCCCCTTATCTCATAATTATGAGTTAGTAAGTCATAATTATGAGTTAGTAAGTCATAATTATGAGATCAGGATGTCATAATTATGAGATAAGGATGTCATAATTATGAGATAGTAAGTCATAATTATGAGTTAGTAAGTCATAATTATGAGGTATGGATGTCATAATTATGAGATAGTAAGTCATAATTATGAGATATTAAGTCATAATTATGAGATCAGGATGTCATAATTATGAGATAGTAAGTCATAATTATGAGTTAGTAAGTCATAATTATGAGATCAGGATGTCATAATTATGAGATAGTAAGTCATAATTATGAGATCAGGATGTCATAATTATGAGATAGTAAGTCATAATTATGAGTTAGTAAGTCATAATTATGAGATGAGGATGTCATAATTATGAGATAGTAAGTCATAATTATGAGATCAGGATGTCATAATTATGAGATATTATCTCATAATTATGAGATATTAAGTCATAATTATGAGATAGTAAGTCATAATTATGAGTTAGTAAGTCATAATTATGAGATCAGGATGTCATAATTATGAGATATTAAGTCATAATTATGACATAAGTCCCGTGTTTTTTTTTTCTTTTGTGAATGCAATGCGCTTCCGTAAGATGCCCCGATTTCATTTAAATACATTTAATAGCTGTAGGAACTAGTGAGCGGTATTTAGCAACATGCTATGTTAGAATAATGCCATCAAACGTGTCTGTTAAGCATATCACAGCGGACATACACGGAGGAAACATGGGGTAGAATCAAACAGGCCACAGGCTTTGAGATAGGCTGGCTCCCCAAGCTATTGCCCCCATTTAGCCCGAATGTCATAGACCTCTCCCCCCCCCCACATCCTGACAAAGATGTATTTAGTTGTATTTTGTTATCAGGGTGATCGTCCGTTCGCAGGCCACTTTGGCCATGTGGTGTAGTCATAAACCGTCGCGGATGTTTACCCGAAACCGGGGCATCAAACAAAGAATAAGGATTCCTTAGACAACCCATTTCAAAATATGGCAGCAACAAACGGAGTGCCCAGTTATTTCAAATAAACCATGACCTTTTTTTTTAAAGTATTGAAGCACTTTTCTACCAATGTGAATAATAAACATTTTAGACAAAAAAAATCAACGAATAACGCTGGTAATTCGTTGTCAAAATGAGCGTACGGCATTAGCCCAGAAGAGGGGTGGCAATTTGCATATGTGAAAGCCTATGTGAATGAGACACAGGTCCAAAACTTTTAACTAGAGACACAATATTTAAGTAGAGGCATACCCAAGCGAAACAAGAGAAAGTGTGAAACAAGCACAACTACTTTAGCCCAAGTTTTTAAAAATGAGAAAAAGCCGTAATCAGTTTAACAGTTTTATTTCAATGTCAAAGAGAAAAAAAAACACTTCACCAAAGGCGAAGATCCATCCATAGCGGCTCTGGGTCCCGTCAGTGTAGCACAAAGCTAGCGTGATCTAGGCTGCCATTATCCAAGGAGCAGGGCCAGGCGCGTGCCACCCGTTTGAACAATGCGGGCGAAATAACTGCCTTATGGGATGCGAAGCTTGCGCATGCGCAGTGACGCAGACGCGCCTTTCAAAATGGCGGCGGCAGCAACACACGCGAAAGATCGATCTCCTGTATTTTCTTAGTTTTATTCTAAACAAGATGCCCCGATTTCATTTAAATACATTTAATAGCTGTAGGAACTAGTGAGCGGTATTTAGCAACATGCTATGTTAGAATAATGCCATCAAACGTGTCTGTTAAGCATATCACAGCGGACATACACGGAGGAAACATGGGGTAGAATCAAACAGGCCACAGGCTTTGAGATAGGCTGGCTCCCCAAGCTATTGCCCCCATTTAGCCCGAATGTCATAGACCTCCCCCCCCCCCCCCCCACATCCTGACAAAGATGTATTTAGTTGTATTTTGTTATCAGGGTGATCGTCCGTTCGCAGGCCACTTTGGCCATGTGGTGTAGTCATAAACCGTCGCGGATGTTTACCCGAAACCGGGGCATCAAACAAAGAATAAGGATTCCTTAGACAACCCATTTCAAAATATGGCAGCAACAAACGGAGTGCCCAGTTATTTCAAATAAACCATGACCTTTTTTTAAAGTATTGAAGCACTTTTCTACCAATGTGAATAATAAACATTTTAGACAAAAAAAATCAACGAATAACGCTGGTAATTCGTTGTCAAAATGAGCGTACGGCATTAGCCCAGAAGAGGGGTGGCAATTTGCATATGTGAAAGCCTATGTGAATGAGACACAGGTCCAAAACTTTTAACTAGAGACACAATATTTAAGTAGAGGCATACCCAAGCGAAACAAGAGAAAGTGTGAAACAAGCACAACTACTTTAGCCCAAGTTTTTAAAAATGAGAAAAAGCCGTAATCAGTTTAACAGTTTTATTTCAATGTCAAAGAGAAAAAAAAACACTTCACCAAAGGCGAAGATCCATCCATAGCGGCTCTGGGTCCCGTCAGCGTAGCACAAAGCTAGCGTGATCTAGGCTGCCATTATCCAAGGAGCAGGGCCAGGCGCGTGCCACCCGTTTGAACAATGCGGGCGAAATAACTGCCTTATGGGATGCGAAGCTTGCGCATGCGCAGTGACGCAGACGCGCCTTTCAAAATGGCGGCGGCAGCAACACACGCGAAAGATCGATCTCCTGTATTTTCTTAGTTTTATTCTAAACAAGATGCCCCGATTTCATTTAAATACATTTAATAGCTGTAGGAACTAGTGAGCGGTATTTAGCAACATGCTATGTTAGAATAATGCCATCAAACGTGTCTGTTAAGCATATCACAGCGGACATACACGGAGGAAACATGGGGTAGAATCAAACAGGCCACAGGCTTTGAGATAGGCTGGCTCCCCAAGCTATTGCCCCCATTTAGCCCGAATGTCATAGACCTCTCCCCCCCCCCACATCCTGACAAAGATGTATTTAGTTGTATTTTGTTATCAGGGTGATCGTCCGTTCGCAGGCCACTTTGGCCATGTGGTGTAGTCATAAACCGTCGCGGATGTTTACCCGAAACCGGGGCATCAAACAAAGAATAAGGATTCCTTAGACAACCCATTTCAAAATATGGCAGCAACAAACGGAGTGCCCAGTTATTTCAAATAAACCATGACCTTTTTTTTTAAAGTATTGAAGCACTTTTCTACCAATGTGAATAATAAACATTTTAGACAAAAAAAATCAACGAATAACGCTGGTAATTCGTTGTCAAAATGAGCGTACGGCATTAGCCCAGAAGAGGGGTGGCAATTTGCATATGTGAAAGCCTATGTGAATGAGACACAGGTCCAAAACTTTTAACTAGAGACACAATATTTAAGTAGAGGCATACCCAAGCGAAACAAGAGAAAGTGTGAAACAAGCACAACTACTTTAGCCCAAGTTTTTAAAAATGAGAAAAAGCCGTAATCAGTTTAACAGTTTTATTTCAATGTCAAAGAGAAAAAAAAACACTTCACCAAAGGCGAAGATCCATCCATAGCGGCTCTGGGTCCCGTCAGTGTAGCACAAAGCTAGCGTGATCTAGGCTGCCATTATCCAAGGAGCAAGGCCAGGCGCGTGCCACCCGTTTGAACAATGCGGGCGAAATAACTGCCTTATGGGATGCGAAGCTTGCGCATGCGCAGTGACGCAGACGCGCCTTTCAAAATGGCGGCGGCAGCAACACACGCGAAAGATCGATCTCCTGTATTTTCTTAGTTTTATTCTAAACAAGATGCCCCGATTTCATTTAAATACATTTAATAGCTGTAGGAACTAGTGAGCGGTATTTAGCAACATGCTATGTTAGAATAATGCCATCAAACGTGTCTGTTAAGCATATCACAGCGGACATACACGGAGGAAACATGGGGTAGAATCAAACAGGCCACAGGCTTTGAGATAGGCTGGCTCCCCAAGCTATTGC
The DNA here is from genome assembly GCF_048594095.1 of Paramormyrops kingsleyae. Taxonomy (NCBI): domain Eukaryota; kingdom Metazoa; phylum Chordata; class Actinopteri; order Osteoglossiformes; family Mormyridae; genus Paramormyrops; species Paramormyrops kingsleyae. Next base: position 39,724,630 of record NC_132802.1, on the reverse strand, counting down.
CCCCATTTAGCCCGAATGTCATAGACCTCCCCCCCCCCCCCCACATCCTGACAAAGATGTATTTAGTTGTATTTTGTTATCAGGGTGATCGTCCGTTCGCAGGCCACTTTGGCCATGTGGTGTAGTCATAAACCGTCGCGGATGTTTACCCGAAACCGGGGCATCAAACAAAGAATAAGGATTCCTTAGACAACCCATTTCAAAATATGGCAGCAACAAACGGAGTGCCCAGTTATTTCAAATAAACCATGACCTTTTTTTAAAGTATTGAAGCACTTTTCTACCAATGTGAATAATAAACATTTTAGACAAAAAAAATCAACGAATAACGCTGGTAATTCGTTGTCAAAATGAGCGTACGGCATTAGCCCAGAAGAGGGGTGGCAATTTGCATATGTGAAAGCCTATGTGAATGAGACACAGGTCCAAAACTTTTAACTAGAGACACAATATTTAAGTAGAGGCGGGTGAGGGTAAAATGCGGATTCCGCCGGATTCCGCCGAACGTAAACAAAAGGAGGAGCTCAGCATTGCGGTGCAACTGCGCAGTCAGTACAATACGGTTGTCCGAAATCGTATTGTTCTTAATGTTAACATTAATTTCATTGTTAATTTGTTAAACATGTGAAAATGTTCTATATATTATCTGTTGAGCGTTCTCTGGTCGAGGATAATCTGCATTTTTCCCCTCTCGTCCCGTCAGACAGACGTGGATGTCCATGGCTACCAACGTCACTGTTCATGGATGCCTGTTCCTGACGAATAAAATAAATCATAATAAATCAATAAATAAATATGTCTTTCACCAAACATGTCAGTATTTTATTGTAATTCTGTATTTCTGTAGATCTCACATCCAAGCACTATTGAACTGTTTTGGTGTTATCTGATTAAATTTTCTCATATAAGTACAGCTATACTGTACAGCTTGAAAGCACTCCTGTGAAATATCTACGTAGAAACGTGGTTGCCACTGTACAAGCCATTTTGTCAGAATTAATACACGAAATAGTAAAAGGAAAAGGATATTGCAATTAAAGCATCTGTTATATTGAAACATGGAAGTGGCACGTAGAAATCCTGCCCTGGGACATGTGATATAGCCTACTGCCGGAAAGCTGGCAATTTGTACTATACGGAAATGCATGGAAGTTCCCAGGGCAGGATTTCTAAATGTGCACTTCGCCCTGTACAATGTAACCATGGGGAAGCTGCCATAAATAATCTTCAACTAAAAGTCCACGGAAGTGGCACGTAGAAATCCTGCCCTGGGACATGTGATATACTGCCGGAAAGCTGGCAATTTGTACTATACGGAAATGCATGGAAGTTCCCAGGGCAGGATTTCTAAATGTGCACTTCGCCCTGTACACTGTAACCATGGGGAAGCTGGCATAAATAATCTTCAACTAAAAGTCCACGGAAGTGGCACGTAGAAATCCTGCCCTGGGACATGTGATATACTGCCGGAAAGCTGCCAATTTGTACTATACGAAAATGCATGGAAGTGCCCGGGGCAGGATTTCTAAATGTGCACTTCGCCCTGTACACTGTAACCATGTGGAAGCTGCTATCTATAATCTTAAACTAAAAGTCCACGGAAGTGGCACGTAGAAATCCTGCCCTGGGACATGAGATATATTGCCGGAAAGCTGGCAATTTGTACTATACGGAAATGCATGGAAGTTCCCAGGGCAGGATTTCTAAATGTGCACTTCGCCCTGTACACTGTAACCATGGGGAAGCTGGCATAAATATTCTTCAACTAAAAGTCCACGGAAGTGGCACGTAGAAATCCTGCCCTGGGACATGTGATATACTGCCGGAAAGCTGGCAATTTGTACTATACGAAAATGCATGAAAGTGCCCGGGGCAGGATTTCTAAATGTGCATTTCGCCCTGTACACTGTAACCATGTGGAAGCTGCTATCTATAATCTTAAACTAAAAGTCCACGGAAGTGGCACGTAGAAATCCTGCCCTGGGACATGTGATATATTGCCGGAAAGCTGCCAATTTGTACTATACGAAAATGCATGAAAGTGCCCGGGGCAGGATTTCTAAATGTGCATTTCGCCCTGTACACTGTAACCATGTGGAAGCTGCTATCTATAATCTTAAACTAAAAGTCCACGGAAGTGGCACGTAGAAATCCTGCCCTGGGACATGTGATATATTGCCGGAAAGCTGCCAATTTGTACTATACGGAAATGCATGGAAGTTCCCAGGGCAGGATTTCTAAATGTGCACTTCGCCCTGTACACTGTAACCATGGGGAAGCTGGCATAAATATTCTTCAACTAAAAGTCCACGGAAGTGGCACGTAGAAATCCTGCCCTGGGACATGTGATATACTGCCGGAAAGCTGGCAATTTTTACTATACGAAAATGCATGAAAGTGCCCGGGGCAGGATTTCTAAATGTGCATTTCGCCCTGTACACTGTAACCATGTGGAAGCTGCTATCTATAATCTTAAACTAAAAGTCCACGGAAGTGGCACGTAGAAATCCTGCCCTGGGACATGTGATATATTGCCGGAAAGCTGCCAATTTGTACTATACGGAAATGCATGGAAGTTCCCAGGGCAGGATTTCTAAATGTGCACTTCGCCCTGTACAATGTAACCATGGGGAAGCTGCCATAAATATTCTTCAACTAAAAGTCCACGGAAGTGGCACGTAGAAATCCTGCCCTGGGACATGTGATATATTGCCGGAAAGCTGGCAATTTGTACTATACGAAAATGCATGAAAGTGCCCGGGGAAGGATTTCTAAATGTGCATTTCGCCCTGTACACTGTAACCATGGGGAAGCTGGCATAAATAATCTTCAACTAAAAGTCCACGGAAGTGGCACGTAGAAGTGAGGCCCCAGCACATGTGATATATTGCCAGGAAGGTCGGAATTTGTACTTTACGAAAATTCAAGATTGAAGATTCAAGATTCAAAAGGTTTCTTCGTCACGTACACAGTTGTACACATACAACATGTAGTGGAATGTAACCCTGGTCACTCTGAGCAGCTGTGCATGATAAGTAACAAAGTAACAAAATATAGAAAAAATAAGAAAAATAATAAAATAAAAAATATATGAAATGTTCAGCTGTACATAATCTATACATAAGTGATAGGTAAGAGGCATATAAGTGCAATGTGGAAGAGGCCTGAGGCATGTGCCAATGATGTGGACAGGGTGAAGCAGTACCTAGAGGCATTGAGTATTTTCCTGATTTAGGAGCATTATGACCTGGGGGAAAAAGCTCTTCCTTAACCTTTCCGTTCTGTGGTGCGTTTCCCAAAACCATAGTTAGAAGGAACGTTCGCAAACACTGTCCTTAAGTTGCGTATTTCAAACAACTCACGAGCTGTAGTTAGAAGCTTAGTCCCGGGTAAATACGTCAGCGATGGTGGAAAATGCATTCTTAGAAGGGTATAGTCACCGTGTAAGTAAAAAATTGTATAATCTTTCATAACTAATAGGGAATAATTTAGCTCTACGATCACATATAATGTGAAGTTGTCTGAAAATGTTTGAAACGTAATTGTTGTGTGGGTCTCTGGTCATAAGTACGGTAACTGTCGGTAGTGAGCAATAGGGACACCTTGCTGGGTGATGCGGGAAGAATCCTCTGTGTGACCCATCTGTACGTTGACGTCAAACTTCAACTCACCAGTGGCACTTGCACTCTTATCTAGCACATATTGTATGTTCTAGTCACTCTTTGGCTTCTTCTCATGTTTAGAAACATGTGTGAACAGTTTTGAGTCATTGTGTTTAAATGATGACTACTGTATGGTGGCTGTGCTGAACTTCTGCAGCCTGTGTTTTCTATTGTGCATCAAAGTTCACCACAGTGCAAAATGTGTTTTGATGAATGGGAATGTGTTTAGAGTTTTGCTCAAATCTGCAAATTGTGTTTAAAGTTTCACCAAAAGAGTGATTGATTCAATAAATGAGTTTTGGCAATTGGAAGTTTTGTTCCAAGAATGAGGTTTAGTCTTTTAGCAATTCAGAAAAACTGTAACAGAAACATAAGGCAAGGTAAACTTTAACTTACCAAAGCCCCTTGGGGTGGTCAAACCAGATGTGTCCAGTTTATACAGATACTGCACAGTTAGGGGTAAAAGGCTGTTATGGGCAGGGTTAATCAATTGTACAGTTGTGCTTAAAATGGGGGTATAAAATCCTTCAAATACTACAAAAGTTATGTAAGAGAACTTTTGTTTTTTGTTTTGTAAACAAGTACACCTACTCTTACAGTTTTAGACTTAACAGGTTTTAAAGAATTTTGTATTGTATTATATTATATTATATTATATTATATTATATTATATTATATTATATTATATTATATTAACATGACTATAGCGAATGTCTGTCAGCCCCTTTTGACAGAATGGCCTTATAGCTATGTTTTCATAGAATCTGAGCCGGAAAAGTCAGATTGCTATGCCAAGAGTACAACTAATTTGAGATAATGCAAAAAACAGTGCGTGTGAAGTCATTTGAAGACTGAATTGTGTTACAGTGGAAAAAAAACACAACAGCACAATAAAGGGCAAGTGACTCAGGCAAAGTCAGTCAGAAGGGTGTGTGAACATGATTGGCAAACTGGGTGATAAGTATACTGATGAATGCCTGCTCACCAGTAAGTTCATGCTTATTTCCTTACAGTATCTCTTGAGGAGGCCTGCCAATGGTGTGGACAGTTTCAAAATAAAGATGGTGACTGGGTGAGGAAATTAATGTAGTCATTTGATAGATGGGAAAATATGGCTACTTGTCTTATACTGTATGTTGTTAATCCCACTGTAGATACTCTGTGATGGATGCCAGAGGTGGCAACACCGTGTCTGTACTGGCATGACCAAGAGCCAATTCAAACACATAACAAATGTTAAATGGTATTGCACAGCTTGTGAAGAGGAGTCTTCTTTATAAAAATGCAGCCACACTACAGTGGTATGCAAAAGTCTGCAACCACTTGTTAATTTAGCATTTTTTCCAACTTTTGACCTTTTACTTTTAACTCCTTCGTTGAGCCAATATATTTATTTGAAAACAGTGTTACAGGGGACACAGTAATAAAAATCAAGTTTTTATTCTAGCTTGGATTTACTTTTCTGAGTTTGTTTGTTAAAGCTCCCATGTCAATTGTCTTATTGAGTAATATGCGTAATGTACTTCTCTGGCCAAAGGTGCAAAATAAATGTGTATACTTCATATATAGTAGAACAGACATGCGTCAAGCTTTCTTCATGTTCGTGTAGGTGGCCTTGAAAAAGGACTTTTTGTGTCTCAGTGATGGCTCAGTATCTGGTGGGCCACACTTTGTTCTTCATCACCTGCCGGCACCGTGTCGGCATTGAGTGAACCAGTTTGATGAGGTGATCATGGCTGATAACATGATTCCAGGCTGCATTGAGTGATTCAATCAACTCATGTTTTGATTTTGGATGTCTCTTGGATATCTCCAAAGCCACCTTGTGCCACAAGTTCTCAATCGGATTCAGATCGGGAGATTGGGCAAGCCACTCAATTGATCGATGTTGTTCTGACGCTTCCAGTTGATTGCCTGTTTGGAGCAATGGCACGGTGCGTTGTCATCTTGGAACAGGAACCAGCTTGTAAACAGCTGCTGCACTGATGGCACCATACAATTTTGCAGTACTGTGATGTACTTGGTCCCACTGACCATGCCGGCAACGATGTGCAGACGTCCGACGCCACTGGCAGCCATGCAGCCCCAGACCATGACCTTCAAAGGATGCTTCACAGTGAGGTTGAGGCACTCAGGCTTGAACTCCTCTCCAGGAACCCTCCTCACATAGGTGTCTGCCTGGCTACCAAACAGGCAGAAAGTGCTTTCATCGCCGGAAAGCACCTTTTCACATGGACCTTTCACATGTCCAGCGTGACTTCTTCCGTGTCCAGTCAACCCGGTTGCACCTTTGGACATCAGTCATCAGTGGCTTGTTGCGTGCCTTGCAACCCCACAGGCCAAACTGCGGGCACCGGCGACAAAACTGTTGATGAGGTGACACTGACATGGCAGCTGTCTGACCACTCACGCAGTAGCTGAGGTGAGGTCAACTTGCAATTGCTCAATGGAATGCGTCAAAGTGCATGATCCTAGCATGATTGTCATGCTTGTGGATGACCAGACCGAGGCGTGTCTGCCACCAAACTCACTTTCTTCTTTTGTAGAATCTTTACAAGTGCTCTGTGACTGCAGCCGACTTTGTTAGTAATCTGGCAGCATGAAAATCCATGAAAATTTGTTGTTCCAAGGAATATTTCTTAAATAATAGTTTATTTTCATTTGTAATTCTTCATTCTGCCAATGCATATTTATTTGTTTAATAAATTGTGTTGTTCACAAAACTACAAAAAGTAATGTGAGAACATAGTAATTCACTACATTCACTACTGTTCATGGCTTAAGGGCCATTTGTTAGACTGCACAACACAATTGTGAAAGAAGGTGAGAGCTCCCCTAGTGGCTATGGGAGTGTATTTCCATAGAGCAGATATTATGTATGGCAGCCTCATTGCTTTTAGAGCACAAGGTGGGATAGAAGGACAAATCAAATCAATTTGCTCATTTAATATTTTATATTTTTTTTAGGCTTGATTTTTGGAAGCCCAAATTTAGAAACCCACCGCAACTGAAAATGGAATGCCACAGATATAAGTCTCTTCCATGTACTGTATTGTTAACCATTTGTTGGCCCAGAGTAATAGCTTTTAGGCTAGGGATCTGTGTCAGCAATTGGAATATTGCTGGCTTAAATCATGGTGAAAGGTTAAAACAAAGGCAGTACCCTGTCATGCTATGCAAATATACATCAGAGCTATTGGTCTTCAGGAGAGTGGGCAGGTCCAGGAGCTGCAGAGTGAAACAAACTTTATAATCTGTGTCAATGAGCACTGCCTTGCCTGAAATGCTTACCTGGAAATGAACTTAAACGTGTATTACATATTACAGGAGAAATACTTAAAAATTAATTAGATTGGCTGGCTGGCTCTTGAAAGTAGGAACTTTAAATAAACTGACCTTAATGAGTATTATAGTCAGGTACATTGCAATTCATTCCACTTGAAAAGTTACAACTTAAGCTAGTTCAGTGTAAGTGTATAGCTCAGTAGTCTAAGTATGTGGGCTTGTCATCCAGAGGTTGCTGGTTCAAATCCAGCTTCAACTAGATAAGTGCATGTTTATGGGCCCTTGAACCATGAAAAGTAGTGAATTGCCATGTTCTTAAATTACTTTTTGTAGATTTGTGAACAACACCATTTATTAAACAAACAAATCTGCATTTGCAGAATGAAGAATTAAAAATGAAAATAAACTATTATTTAAGAAATATTCCTTGGAACAACAAATTTTCATGGATTTTCATGCTGCCAGATTACTAACAAAGTCGGCTGCAGTCACAGAGCACTTGTAAAGATTGTACATGAGAAGAAAGCGAGTTTGGTGGCAGACACGCCTCGGTCTGGTCATCCACATGCATCAAAATCATGCTAGGATCATGCACTTTGACGCATTCCATTGAGAAGTCACAAGTTAACCTCACCGTGTCACCTCATCAACAGTTTTGTCGCCGGTGCCCGCAGTTTGGTCTGCGGGGTTGCAAGGCACGCAACAAGTCACTGATGACTGATGTCCAAAGGTGCATCCGGGTTGACTGGACATGGGAGAACTCACGCTGGACATGTGAAACGGTGGGAAAAGGTGCTTTCCAGCGATGAAAGCACTTTCTGCCTGTTTGTTATCCTGGCCGACACCTATGTGAGGAGGTTTCCTGGAGAGGAGTTCAAGCCTGAGTGCCTCAACCTCACTGTGAAGCATCCTTTGAAGGTCATGGTCTGGGGCTGCATGGCTGCCAGTGGCGTCGGACGTCTGCACATCGTTGACGGCATGGTCAGTGGGACCAAGTACATCACAGTACTGCAAAAGTGTATGGTGCCATCAGTGCAGCAGCTGTTTACAAGCTGGTTCCTGTTCCAAGATGACAATGCACCGTGCCATTGCTCCAAACAGGTGATCATCTGGAAGCGTCAGAACAACATCGATCAATTGAGTGGCTTGCCCAATCCCCCGATCTGAATCTCATTGAGAACTTGTGGCACAAGGTGGCTTTGGAGATATCCAAGAGACATCCAAAATCAAAACATGAGTTGATTGAGTCACTCATTGCAGCCTGGAACCATGTTATCAGCCATGATCACCTCATCAAACTGGTTCACTCAAAGCCAACACGGTGCAGGCAGGTGATGAAGAACAAAGTGTGGCCCACCAGATACTGAGCCATCACTGAGACACAAAATGTCCTTTTTCAAGGCCACCTACACGAACATGAAGAAAGCTTGACGCATGTCTGTTCTACTATATATGAAGTATACTCATTTATTTTGCACCTTTGGCCAGAGAAATACATTACGCATATTACTCAATAAGACAATTGACATGGGAGCTTTAACAAACAAACTCAGAAAAGTAAATCCAAGCTAGAATAAAAACTTGATTTTTATTACTGTGTCCCCTTAACACTGTTTTCAAATAAACATATTGGTTCAACGAAGGAGTTAAAAGTAAAAGGTCAAAAGTTGGAAAAAATGCTAAATTAACAAGTGGTTGCAGACTTTTGCATACCACTGTAGTGTGGCTGCATTTTTATAAAGAAGACTCCTCTTCACAAGCTGTGGAATACCATTTAACATTTGTTATGTGTTTGAATTGGCTCTTGGTCATGCCAGTACAGACACGGTGTTGCCACCTCTGGCATCCATCACAGAGTATCTACAGTGGGATTAACAACATACAGTTTAGGACAAGTAGCCATATTTTCCCATCTATCAAATGACTAAATTAATTTCCTCACCCAGTCACCATCTTTATTTTGAAACTGTCCACACCATTGGCAGGCCTCCTCAAGAGATACTGTAAGGAAATAAGCATGAACTTACTGGTGAGCAGGCATTCATCAGTATACTTATCACCCAGTTTGCCAAGCATGTTCACACACTCTTCTGACTGACTTTGCCTGAATGACTTGCACTTTATTGTGCTGTTGTGGTTTTTTTTTTCCACTGTAACACAATTCAGTCTTCAAATGACTTCACACGCACTGTTTTTTGCATTATCTCAAATTAGTTGTACTCTTGGCATAGCAATCTGACTTTTCCGGCTCAGATTCTGTGAAAACATAGCTAAAAGGCCCTTCTGTCAAAAGGGGCTGACAGACATTCGCTATAGTCATGTTAATATAATATAATATAATATAATATAATATAATATAATATAATATAAAATTCTTTAAAACCTGTTAAGTCTAAAACTGTAAGAGTAGGTGTACCTGTTTACAAGACAAAAAACAAAAGTTCTCTTACATAACTTCTGTAGTATTTGAAGGATTTTATACCCCATTTTAAGCACAACTGTACAATTGATTAACCCTGCCCATAACAGCCTTTTACCCCTAACTGTGCAGTATCTGTATAAACTGGACACATCTGGTTTGACCACCCCCAAGGGGCTTTGGTAAGTTAAAGTTTACCTTGCCTTATGTTTCTGTTACAGTTTTTCTGAATTGCTAAAAGACTAAACCTCATTCTTGGAACAAAATTTCCAATTGCCAAAACTCATTTATTGAATCAATCACTCTTCTGGTGAAACTTTAAACACAATTTGCAGATTTGAGCAAAACTCTAAACACATTCCCATTCATCAAAACACATTTTGCACTGTGGTGAACTTTGATGCAAAATAGAAAACACAGGCTGCAGAAGTTCAGCACAGCCACCATACAGTAGTCATCATTTAAACACAATGACTCAAAACTGTTCACACATGTTTCTAAACATGAGAAGAAGCCAAAGAGTGACTAGAACATACAATATGTGCTAGATGAGAGTGCAAGTGCCACTGGTGAGTTGAATTTCGACGTCAACGTACAGATGGGTCACACAGAGGATTCTTCCCGCATCACCCAGCAAGGTGTCCCTATTGCTCACTACCGACAGTTACCATACTTATGACCAGAGACCCACACAACAATTACGTTTCAAACTACTTTTTCAGACAACTTCACATTATATGTGATTGTAGAGCTAAATTATTCCTTATTAGTTATGAAAGATTATTACATTTCTTACTTACACGGTGACTATACCCTTATTAGACTGCATTTTCCACCATCGCTGATGTATTTACCCGGGACTAAGCTTCTAACTACAGCTCAAGAACTGTAGTTCAAACTACGCAACTTTACAACAGTGTTGCTCCACTATGGTCTTTGGAAATGCATCCCAGAACGGAAAGGTTAAAGAGGAGCTTTTCCCCCCAGGTCATAATGCTCCTAAATCAGGACAATACTCAATGCCTCTAAGTACTGCTTCACACTGTCCAAATCATTGGCACATACCTCAGGCCTCTTGCACATTGCACAGCAAAATACCTCTTACCTATCACTTATGTATAGATTATGTACAGCTGAACATTTCATATATTTTTTATCATATTATTTTTCTTATTTTTTTCTATATTTTGTTACTCTCTTATCATGCACAGCTGCTCAGAGTGACCAGGGTTATATTCCACTACATGTTGTGTGTGTACAACTGTGTACATGACGAATAAACCTTTTGAATCTTCAATCTTAAATTTTTGTAAAGTACAAATTCTGACCTTCCTGGCAATATATCACATGTTCTGGGGCCTCATTTCTACATGCCACTTCTGTGGACTTTTAGATTATGTAGGGCAGCTTCCCTATTGTTACAGTGTATAGGACAAAATGGATAATTACAAATCCTGCCCCAAACACTTTTAAATGTTTTCGTAAAATACAAATTTAGCCTTTTCCACTACTACTGTATATGCCAAGCCTGGGGGACTTATTTTCTACATGCTACTTCCATGTTTAAATGTAACAGATCTGCTTTGCAATTTTCTTTTTCTTTCTTGTATTAATTCTGATATAATGACTTATACAGTGCCAACCAATGTGACGTTTCTATAATAGTGTAGATATTTCACATGAGTGTTTGCAAGGTGTACAGTAGCCTTACTTATATGAGAAAATGAAACCAGACAACACGAAGATATAGTTCGATAGTGTTTCGATATGAGATCTACAAAAATACTTAAGAATACACTTTATTGGTGAAAGAAACATTTTTATTTATTGATTTATTACGATTTATTTTACTCATCCAGAACAGGCACCCACAAACTGTGACGTTCATGGTAGCTGGACGTCCAAATGCAAATTATACACGACTAGAGAGCGCTCAACAAATTATATATTTTCAATTTTTTTTTTTTTCAACAAAACCAACAATTAAATAATTGTTAAACATTAACAACAATAAGGATTTCGGACAATCGTATTGTACTCTGTAATATGGATGACAAAATTACACTGGCTGAACGCGCAGCTGCTGCGCCTTGCTGAGCTCCTCGAACACCTCTATGTTTACATCCAGCGTATACTCCACCCCTGCTGCCGACGGCAGATCACGCTCCACGTGGCGTCAGCTGCAGACACACCTCGAACGCACCCCGTGATTAGGTAACGTCGTATGGGTTTCATTCTATGCCACGTGATCTGTCTACGCGGCGTGCGTCTTTTGCGACACGTCTGTTTATAAACACGAAATCCGCTGTTTGTAAACGGTCCGCATTTTACCCTGACCCCGCTTGGGTATGCCTCTACTTAAATATTGTGTCTCTAGTTAAAAGTTTCGGACCTGTGTCTCATTCACATAGGCTTTCACATATGCAAATTGCCACCCCTCTTCTGGGCTAATGCCGTACGCTCATTTTGACAACGAATTACCAGCGTTATTCGTTGATTTTTTTTGTCTAAAATGTTTATTATTCACATTGGTAGAAAAGTGCTTCAATACTTTAAAAAAAGGTCATGGTTTATTTGAAATAACTGGGCACTCCGTTTGTTGCTGCCATATTTTGAAATGGGTTGTCTAAGGAATCCTTATTCTTTGTTTGATGCCCCGGTTTCGGGTAAACATCCGCGACGGTTTATGACTACACCACATGGCCAAAGTGGCCTGCGAACGGACGATCACCCTGATAACAAAATACAACTAAATACATCTTTGTCAGGATGTGGGGCGGGGCAGGTCTATGACATTCGGGCTAAATGGGGGCAATAGCTTGGGGAGCCAGCCTATCTCAAAGCCTGTGGCCTGTTTGATTCTACCCCATGTTTCCTCCGTGTACGTCCGCTGTGATATGCTTAACAGACACGTTTGATGGCATTATTCTAACATAGCATGTTGCTAAATACCGCTCACTAGTTCCTACAGCTATTAAATGTATTTAAATGAAATCGGGGCATCTTGTTTAGAATAAAACTAAGAAAATACAGGAGATCGATCTTTCGCGTGTGTTGCTGCCGCCGCCATTTTGAAATGCGCGTCTGCGTCAGTGCGCATGCGCAAGCTTCGCATCCCATAAGGCAGTTATTTCGCCCGCATTGTTCAAACGGGTGGCACGCGCCTGGCCCTGCTCCTTGGATAATGGCAGCCTAGATCACGCTAGCTTTGTGCTACACTTACGGGACCCAGAGCCGCTATGGATGGATCTTCGCCTTTGGTGAAGTGTTTTTTTTCCTCTTTGACATTGAAATAAAACTGTTAAACTGATTACGGCTTTTTCTCATTTTTAAAAACTTGGGCTAAAGTAGTTGTGCTTGTTTCACACTTTCTCTTGTTTCGCTTGGGTATGCCTCTACTTAAATATTGTGTCTCTAGTTAAAATTTCCGGACTTGAAATGCCCTTAGATTCAGAACATGAGAAGGGTAACACATTGAATAGACTAAAATGAAATTTGAATAAATAAATCATGTATATATGTTTTGTTTTAGGGCGTAACACTAGAAAACGCAGACGGTACGTTTTGCTGCTAGGTTGTTTCTCTTTTGTTTCAGGGACCGCAGGTCTGGGCCTTATGTCCTAAAAATTATATGACAATATTGCAAAATATTTATCACAAATGCATATGTAGAAAACAGACTACGACAGGTGCTTTTGAGTTTTTCTGATTATGATGACCGAATTGTTTTATTAAGAGTTATGGAGTATGTGACCGATATATTATTAAATTACACCAACAACCTCAATGGTATTTATGTAAAAATAGTATATTATGATTGTTAATTATGCAGATGTTTAGGCTATATTATGATGCTCAGGATACTCAAGTTAATGCTGATGATATGAATGCTCTATAAGATATTTTATCGATATCACAGCCTGATAACCTTACAAGCTGCATTACTTCTGCATGCATGTTATGTTGTTAGAATGAGCGTGCACCTCAGAGTAACAGTAAGTTTACACAATGTTTTATTGTTTATGTTTTAAAGCATCCAACGCATTTACAGGCCAGTCCTGATGCAACAAGGTTTTGCCTAGACGGTGTGTTCAGATGCCCATGCTGCACTTATGCAACTGACCAACAATTCAAATTTACAACACACATTCAGAGCCACGTGAGACATGCGGTACAGCATAGAGGTAATTCCTAATGATGTTTATTGGTCTATTGATTTTGGTGGTTTTAAAACATACACATGCTTAAATGTAGAATGCACTTCTTACAATCAAGATAGACAAAATGATGTGGAGTTCCTTAGTGGGAGTCCCTGAAGTCATGTGAATATTGGTAAGCTAATTTACCTATGTTTGTGTTTTGTTTGACACTGTAACTTTCTGATCAGCTACTCCTGACCTCACTCCCCCAGTCCCGTTCTGTGTATACCTTTCTTTTCTGTTGATAGCTTTGGTCTTCATGTTGCCGTCTTGCAGGTTTCTTCATCAGCAAATGCAACAATTATTGCAGACCCACAGGACACTTTCATTGTCTTTATTGTAGCCAAACAATAATACGCAAAGACCAGTTTAAACATCATGTATCCCAATGCATCAGTGAAACCAAGCCAACCACAACGGAAGCGCATCAGTCACCTCCCGCCTCTCCTGCTCCCTCCTTTACTGCTTCTGAAGCTGCATGTCCCCCTCCCCCAGTCCCCATCCTCCACCCCTCACTTTCTTCATGTTCCTCTGATCCTGGCTCCTCAGCAGCACCAGCACTACCACCCCCTCACCCAAAGAAAGCAGAAAACAGTGAAGTGTACTAGCTGTGGCCTAATCCTTAATAGACGGAACCTACGGATACATCTTCGAAGACGTCACACTCCCATCAAAATGGACATTACGGCACAGAACCACCTCAGTGCTCAGTGTGTTGATTACACAAATGGAGTGTTTGCAGTAGCAAAGTCTTTTATAGCACCCAGCACACCAGTACGTGTCATTAAAAGGACATGGGGTCCTGAACAAAAAACAATGTGTGAGCTGGATATCTGCAGAATTAATGCAGAGTTTGCAGAGAGGTCAAACCTTCGTCCATTTGAGTGCCACCACATTCAGTCCCTCGTGTACTGCCCTCCAGCCAGAATGGACACTCCATCACTTACAGAGGATGTTTTGCAGGTGATGGTACATGACAAGTGGTTTGGGGAAGACAAAAAGGAAAGGTGTTTGGTACGTCAGAGAGAAGCAAATGATGCAGGAGTCCCGTTGTCCTGTCTGGTGACTGTGTGTGGACCCCCCTACAAAAAGCACATTTCTGTATACGAGTCAACTATCTCCTATTACAGCCGGCTTGGCAGAGTGGTGGTAAGGTACAATTCTAAAATCATTTCATGGCATTGTCCTTGCGCGAACCCAAGGCAGTCATGCATACCTAAATATGTTGCCAAGTGGCATTTATTTGAAACAGACCAGGCACTCTTCAGAAAAACCAGAAGTGTGGAGGAGAACATCACAGAACATTTTCCAATTCACATGGAAAGTTTTGACCTAGAAGAAGGAGCTCCATACTCACCTGAAGGCAAAAATCTGTCGCGGATGGTTCAATACATTTTTCATAAGAAGAAACTGCCTGCGATTTTCCCCTCAGACGTGGTCAAGACCATTCATTTCCCTGTGCAATTCATACCATCAGAAACCTTTTGCTCAGAATGTTTAGAGCCCACTCCTCTAAGCGAACCTGTGCTGATTACATCTAAGGCTAAAATCCTAACAATCACTGATGTCATAGAAGGTATGTTCTCTCTTTATTTAAATATTTATTATCGATATTTTAACATTTCATTACTCACTACATGTACTGTAAATGTCAGTGTAGCCATGACTTCCACTATCAGCAGCTTAGCCTCCTTCCCAGCAATTCACACTTGTATGCTTACTGAGATAATTTCATACACTGGCTTTTAGTACTGTGCAAAGTATAGAGACATGTCACAGTGTAAAATGGTGAAAGATAAATGTGTAACATTTACTGGTGCTTGTGTCCATTAGGAATTTCAGTGTACAGAAAATGGTGCTACAGGTGTGGTATGGCATATCGATACCAGGAGTGGACTGATGGTGTCCACAATTTCGATGACCACACACTTCTGTCCATGTCCATACATGTGCCATTTTCTACGCAATACACTTCAGGTAGGAACCATGTTCTGTTGTTTTAATCATTTAAAACAATTACGAATACTTTATCAAAATAATATATTGTAAAGCCTTTAAATGTCATACATCAATTTCACAGACTCATCAGGCAGTAGGGAGTGCCATGGATGTGTTGGAGAAGACCTCTGGTAAAACCTATCCATCCAGGGAAAGGGTCCTGCAGGCTTATTTAAGCTTTGAAGCACTGTCAGACCTCGGTTACACATATGCTTGTGTATCGTGTGGTTATCATCCAGTATCTGTTGTGATGGACCTTCATGAGAAGGGCGTTTTTAGCATGCCTGGTAAGTGAACACATTTATTCATTTTCTTAGTCTTACATTGTTTCAAGCACCACATATCCAGCTATGACTGTTTGGAACATGCTTACTTAAGTCTTGCTTTCCTTAGTGAGCAGCATTGAGGAACCATCTCAGACTTTTGATGGAAAGGTAAGTGTTGAAAATTTCTGGGAGATGGTTTCCCTTGAAATGATCAGCCGTGGGTTGGTCCCAAGTAAGTACAGTCCGCACAATGTTCTAGGTGGGATGACAGTATTCTAGCATTTACTTTGTTTATCGTGGAATAATGTACTGTTATGTTAATAATATTTTCTAACATCATTTAAAGGCAACAAGTCAAACCCATTTGTCGTCCATCCCAGTTACCATAGTTGGGCTCCGTGGATTGGTCCTCACACAAGAGATAGGGATGTTGTACTCAACACTGAATACAAAGAAGTGTATTCTGCTTGTAGTGCAAAGGAGGAATCTGAGTTTAACCTCACAGAGGACCGACTGACTGATGAACTTCTTAAGCTCAAGGTACTGAACTTAAGTCAATTTTTGTCAGTTTTGTCAAAGATGTGTGTTTTTGAACCACGCCAGACCAACTATACTAATGTTCATTATAGATGGAAGCTGTGCGTGCTCTGTGCCGACAGTGTGGCATAGACCCCAAAGGCTCACGGATGGACCTGGTAACGAGACTTCAACAAGAAATGAAGAACAGAGCGAGTTATGATAAGGTGTTTTCACAGATCTGGGGAGCTTCTGGTAAGTTGTGTTCTATTACTGAGAGACCGTTTTTACAGACAGTTCTTAGTTTCATTACTTGGAATGGTTGCACTCTGATTTACAGTTTCCTTAAACAGGTGGATGGGCTGTGGTCACCTGTCCTTGTGCTGTGGTGTATGGTGTTAAGTTCAACATAAGGGCTGAGAGCCCCCGGGACTTTGCTGACCTTTTATTGTCGATGAAACATTTTCCAAACATTGTATTATATGATTTTGCGAAAGGGTTGGCAACACATACCAACCTAAGAGATCCAGAATCATTACCCTTCAAACCTCATGGGGGTAGGTTACTTGAGCCTACTGAAGATAACATCAGATGTGCCACTACTGGACAGATAAAAGTGAGCTTGCCATGGCTAGTCACCAAGAAGCCAGTTCCTGATGAAAATGGCCACCCTATAACTGGATCGTCTGAGCATTATGCTCTTTATGATAGATTTCATGAGGCAAACTCAAAAGATGCCAGGGATGTCTTGCGAAAGGTGGAACTGGTCCCAGAGTTACGTGGTTGGATCAACAGCCCGTGTGCTCTTCCAGCTGGAATGAGGAAAAACAATCATTTTCTCAACATGATGACTCCCTCATCGCATGTCTTTTTGATGCGAAATATTTTGTGTCACTACAACAATGCTAGAAATTCAAGAACCATAGAAAGCATGAAGAAGAGATTGGGCAAAGGAGTGGACATACAGTTAAATTCCAATGGTCAGACAGTTTTGGGTATGTATTCCACCCTCATTCTAAATTATTAGTGGTAATGTCATGTTTATGTCATGTTTATGTAATTTTGCTGTCCGGTGCCGTGAAGTTATATTTGTCTTTTAATTGTAGGTGATTCCTCATGTTTATTTTGCAATTTGAAAGATCATAAAGCTATAACTTACAAATCTGTCAGAAATGCTAGACAGCATAGCGTTGATGAGAAATGCATGCAGTACAACCGATTTAACTCATTCTAAATCATTTGGTTTAAAATGTGCTTTTTTGCAGCACCAGCTGAAGCACCAGCCGAACAAGCACAAACAACAACAGCAGCACCAGCTCATGGTATGACAACTGCAGCATCCCCTGGTATGAAGACAATATATATTTTTTGAGGGCCTGGTTGTACAACTTAATAAAAACCTTAACACATCCATGTTTTTTAGAATATGTATACTTATGTATGTTTGCAGTGGGTACTTGATCTGCAGCTAAATGTATACCAACCTTCAGCCACCCTAAGAAAGTGTTATATGCTTCATAAGATGGCTCAGTATCACAGAAATGTGGTGAAACACTTATTTGGTTAATATTTTCATGCATGGTCTGATATGTATGACAGGAGATCTACCAGTGTGCAGTGATGACTGCTGGGGACTACCACATCTGGAGCACACAAGTGCCCGATCGGAAATCAGAGACTCAGAGGTGCATGTTTTATGTTTTGTTCCTCCGTATTTGTTTGTTTGTTTATATATTGATTGACTCATTTGATTGATTGCCGCATGGGCTCTCTTAGTCGCAAATTTGGAAACCATTTAACAATTGGCAACCATTTCATGTAATACAGTTGTCATTGTTTATGGGTGTTATAACTTTTAACATCTAATGTATCGGTTATTATATTATTTATAACTTGGAAACAAACTATTCATTAATCAGTAATACAATTCCTTTTGTGTCATACTTTTTAAATATTTTCTGTGATGCCTCGTAGTGCATGGCATATAAGTGAAGTGATTAGTTGTCATTGACACACCACAGCACACAGTGCACAACAACAAAATGTGTACTCTGCATTTAACCTATATGACACCATGACATTGCAGAGGAGAGCAGTGCTTGGGGGTGGTACCTTGCTCAGGGTACTTCAGTGGCACCTTTCGATTACAAGTGCACTTCCCTAACCATTAGGCCACCACTGACCCTATTACAAACAGCAGCATAATTTAATGGAGTCAGATTAATTGGTCTTAGTGATCTGATCTGAAGGTGGGGATTAGGGTTGTAACGGTATGAGATTTTCACGGTATGATAATCGTCTCAGAAAATATCACGGTTTCGTGGTATACGGTATTAAACTATCATTATTATTAGTATAATCATCAGCTACAATGACCCTTAAATGAATAAAAAGAGATATGGTTTTTGGATGAACATGGTTTATTGTAACAAACTTTTTTTTAATGAAAATAAAAAAAACTTATGGAATATGAGTCTAACTTTTGGGGGAAAAATAAATAAAATAAAGCTGCGCATCTCCCATTTGAACAAAATAAGGAATAAGTTATTTCTCTTTATATTAGACAAGAATAAATCAAACTGTCCTTCCTCTTTAACAGCATATATGGGAGAGCAATATGTGCAGGGTCATGTTTGTTAATATTTTCCTGAGATTATCATAGCAGCATGCATTTCTTTGCTTTTTTTCAGGTCAGGTTATGATGAAGAAATGTAAGCATGTTGAGATTTTCAGGGCTCAATCTTGACCGCTGAGGTGAGAGAATGTGTCCACTTGTACTAAACACCTATGAGTTTTCAGTTAGTGTATTTGATGATTATTCTTTTAAATAAAATTATAAAATGATCATTAAGTGTTCTCTTGAGAGTAGCTCTGGATATGTTCATGTGTTCACGTCTTCACATAGTAAATGAGACAGCAGACGCTTTAAAAACCATGACCATCATGCAGTGGCGGTTTTAGGCATGGACGAACGGGGCAGCCGCCCGGGGCGGCACTTTTTCATGTCACGTGGGGGGCGGCACACGAACTTGGAGGAAAACAAAAATAATCTAAATAAAGCGTTTTTCTAGAGGATGGGCGAGCGGAGACGATAAGGGATGAAGTTGGGAGGGCGCCGGGAGGGATTCTATGGGGGGCGGCACACGAACCTGGAGGACAAAATAATCATCTGTGCCGCTGTGTGTGTGTGTGTGTGGGGGGGGTAGTTGGTTAATGAGCAAGCGGCAGCCTTTTTGCGCTGTATATTCACAGACGCACATCGCGATTTAATTTGCTGCACAGCTATATTTTGATTTATTCATCCATCTATCTATCAAATCGGACATTTTACGTGGCATCTGAATTATACTGTAATTGACTCCAATTACATGACTGGATTCCGGGATTCCCTCTGCATCACAGAAATAATACGGCTTTAAGTTATAAATGGAACTTACCTTTATCTTCACGGAGGGATGGTGTTCGCGAATATGGGAGAACATGTTCGACGTATTTCCTCCTTTTGCGGCCACTGTTCGTCCACATTTCTTGCAAACTGGATATCCACCCCACGATCATTTTTCGGATACCCAAAATATTCCCATACTGCAGATTTTAATTTTTTTTTCGGCGGGAAATAGAGATTAGAATTTGCAGCCACTATCGGACATTTTCGCCGCTGTGCATTTATGGGTGGAGTCTAAGCAGTAAAGCGGAAAGAAGTTGCATATACACAGCAGCGCAGGTGAGATCTGGTTTCTTTTTTTTTTTTCCAAACCGCGGATAGGCAAATGTGCATGATATGATAATCGTACATGTCAATATCACAATAAACCGCCATACCGGTATACCGTTACAACCCTAGTGGGGATTGATACACCTTACAAAGTTGATGCTGTAATATTTATCACTCTGATGCATTGTTCTGACCCATATGCATATAAGCCTTTCAGTCTGACAAGCTGGTAGTATCATGACTGCCTTTTTCCAGGTCTGGTGCCCAACGTGATCAAATTGTTTTACACCTGTGCCCTCAGGTGGAGTCAACTCTATGTGATACCATTACAATATGTCATAGTTTTACAATAGTTGTGACAATATAATTTCTTTTAGGAAAATTCAATGTGTTGAAAGCACAGATGGTAGAGGAGGAGGAATGGGTTCCATCTCCATTGAACAGGTATTTATGTAGCTGATCTTACAGCTGAACCTGCTGTTTTTCTCTTTTTTTCTCTGTGCTTACTGTGCTGTACCCTACAAAAATGTGAAAACAATGAGCTTCATTTTAAGCAGTTGGAGTTGGAATGTAGAAGTCATGCTATTTTTGTCTGTTTTTGTTATATTACAGAACTATTGTAAAATAATATTTGCGTGCTTGTATGATTTCTTTCACAGATCCCCCTCGACGTCCTGGAGGATATCCTTTTAGAAGTAGTCCTGTTCGAGGGTGACAAAGCTTTTTTAAAGCTGTCACTTGTTTGTCACCTTTTTTTGGGACTTAGTCGGAAGGGAAACATTCCGTGCCCGAGCGCATTTTCAGTGGCTTGACAGTAGGTATAAAACATATTATGATATTTGAATACCCTTTGAGTTAGGATGTTTGTATTCCCATTAACAAGGGATTTTACTCTAATGAATCATTCTTAAATTTGAAACCTACAGGTGTAGTCCCATGGAAACTGTACAGTGCGGCCTATCAAGCACAATTCCGACGATTGTATCGCCTGGAATGCTGCCAGCACTGTCTAGAGACTTATAAGAACAGCTTACCAGGTATGCATACTGTGTAAGAATGTTGACAATTGTTGCTGAAGTCAGTGGTTGCAAAAAGAAAGTCACCAGAACAATTTATTGTGTGTCAGGTCCTGAATATTTTCTTGAAAGTATGCAATGAAAAACATTGTTGCTCTGTTTTGATACTAAGTATGCTTGCTTATTATTTATTGTCCCATAGGCTACATTGGGCGTGGAAGACGAGGGGAACTTCACACAGCCTGGGTTCTGCAGCGAGTTCTGCAAACACCTTACGGAAGACTTGGGTGTGTGAATGGGTGGGTGGGGGGTGGGGGGGGGGGGGGGTGAATGAGTGGGTCAGTGAGTGAGTGAGTGAATGGGTGGGTATGTAAGGAAAATAGCAAATTGGATGACTTTGGAATAAAAAAATAACAGCTACTATGCCTCTGTTTCCTTGTCTACACACAGACTACACACATGACCGAGCCACATTTTAAGTTTTATCAGCTTTTCATTAAAAAGCACAGTGGCACCCAATTGTGATGAGTTACTGTATGTGGAAATGAGTGGCACCTCTGTATCATTTGTGAATAATTTGTCATCTCATATCGACATTAAATCATAAGTTTATTTAATTTTAATGTTGGCACAGAAATAAGTTACAGTGCCTTTGGAAATGCAATAAAATGCTCATTTGGAAAACGTTTAACTATCCTTTGTAATTGAGTAAAATTATGATAACTGAATACTTTTATAAGGCACTGTATACTTGATTGCAATGGGTTTTATTACTTTCCGGCTATATTAATACACCAATCAATATGTTAACCAATCATCACAGACAAGCATTACATCGATATCGGATTGAAACTATATTATGGCCATCCTACAGCTACATAAACAAGGGTAAATAGTCCTACTTTCACTGTCCTGGAGAGAGAGAGCGAGAGAGACAGAGATGTAAACATGTAAGCAGCAGCAGAATAAAATAGAAATATGATTTCAGAATGTTTTACTTACTGTATGCAAATGTCATTTTCGAGAAATGTTTGGCTCGCATTATCACCAAATTGATGACAATATCACCATTTACTACAAAACTTTGAACTCAATAATTAACAAAATAATATATAAGAAATAAATTGAGAAACTAAATTTCCTGTTACAGACAATTTATCTTAAAATAGTTTGATGTTCAGAATGCTCCTCACTCCACTTCACGCAACTTTAAAACACGCAAGGACCATGTTAGGCCAAAAGCTGAACAATGTTTGTGGGCAACACTCTTGATTTCCCCAGGAGATCTAGACATAGCATATATGCTCACCTAAAGGATTATTAGGAACACCTGTTCAATTTCTCATTAATGCAATTATCTAATCAACCAATCACATGGCAGTTGCTTCAATGCATTTAGGGGTGTGGTCCTGGTCAAGACAATCTCCTGAACTCCAAACTGAATGTCAGAATGGGAAAGAAAGGTGATTTAAGCAATTTTGAGCGTGGCATAGTTGTTGGTGCCAGACGGGCTGGTCTGAGTATTTCACAATCTGCTCAGTTACTGGGATTTTCACGCACAACCATTTCTAGGGTTTACAAAGAATGGTGTGCAAAGGGAAAAACATCCAGTATGCGGCAGTCCCGTTGGGCGAAAATGCCTTGTTGATGCTAGAGGTCAGAGGAGAATGGTCCGACTGATTCAAGCTGATAGAAGAGCAACTTTGGCTGAAATAACCACTCGTTACAACCGAGGTATGCAGCAAAGCATTTGTGAAGCCACAACACGCACAACCTTGAGGCGGATGGGCTACAACAGCAGAAGACCCCACCGGGTACCACTCATCTCCACTACAAATAGGAAAAAGAGGCTACAATTTGCACGAGCTCACCAAAATTGGACAGTTGAAGACTGGAAAAATGTTGCCTGGTCTGATGAGTCTCGATTTCTGTTGAGACATTCAAATGGTAGAGTCAGAATTTGGCGTAAACAGAATGAGAACATGGATCCATCATGCCTTGTTACCACTGTGCAGGCTGCTGGTGGTGGTGTAATGGTGTGGGGGATGTTTTCTTGGCACACTTTAGGCCCCTTAGTGCCAATTGGGCATCGTTTAAATGCCACGGCCTACCTGAGCATTGTTTCTGACCATGTCCATCCCTTTATGACCACCATGTACCCATCCTCTGATGGCTACTTCCAGCAGGATAATGCACCATGTCACAAAGCTCGAATCATTTCAAATTGATTTCTTGAACATGACAATGAGTTCACTGTACTACAATGGCCCCAACAGTCACCAGATCTCAACCCAATAGAGCATCTTCGGGATGTGGTGGAACGGGAGCTTCGTGCCCTGGATGTGCATCCCACAAATCTCCATCAACTGCAAGATGCTATCCTATCAATATGGGCCAACATTTCTAAAGAATGCTTTCAGCACCTTGTTGAATCAATGCCACGTAGAATTAAGGCAGTTCTGAAGGCGAAAGGGGGTCAAACACCATATTAGTATGGTGTTCCTAATAATCCTTTAGGTGAGTGTATGTGTGTATGTGCACAATGAATGAATGGAATAAGCTGCTACAGTTACATTGAACCATGTGCTTGTGCTCATGTGCACAAGCACACACACACACACACACGCCGATGGGCTTTAAAGTTTAACTTTAGGTCTATGAAAGCAGACATAATTATTTCTGTCAGGACCTCGATGTGTATCCAAGCCCCAAAAACACACTAACTCAGGCGTTCACGCAACTTATCGCGAAAAACCAGACAGAAATAGACTTGAAAATTTTAAAGAAAAGACATTAGCGGTTTTTGTTAATGTTTAAATGTATAAAAAAAACCTTTGCTGCCTTTCTTAAATGGCTAGAAAACATTGCCTCAACACTATTAAACACGGAATCCGCTGTTTGTAAACGGTCCGCATTTTACCCTCACCGCTAAAATAGTTGTGCTTGTTTCACACTTTCTCTTGTTTCGCTTGGGTATGCCTCTACTTAAATATTGTGTTTCTAGTTAAAAGTTTGGGACCTGTGTCTCATTCACATAGGATTTCACCAGTGTTGCCAAGTCCGCTTATTATAAGCGACTTTGGGCTTGTTTTTCTGTAAAGTCGCTTACAAATATTGATAGTCGCGGGTCGCGTTTTTTTGGGCTTCTTTCTAAAGTGTAGTTGCTTATTTGGGCTTGATCCCAGCTCCATAATAAGTTATCAAGCAGATATTTTCTATATGTTATTTAAACCATAGACAGATATAAACGATTTAAACGTAGGAGTTTGTCTAGACTGTTCCCTCTGTCCCTCCCTCTCTCCCCTTTCCCCATACACACAGGAGACAGCAGTTTTTTCCCACCCACATCCTGCTTCTAATTGGCTCTGACCCAGATGGCAACGAGTACTAGCCAATCATAGGCAGGTTTAGTTTTTTTATGTTTGTTTTTATTATTTATATGGTTTTATTATGTTCTTGTTTGAATGTGGGCCATTGAGAACGTCTGGATGTAGAACTAAAACATGTTGAATGTTTCAGGATATTTAAGATATTTTCAGATATTTCATAGGTTCAGCTCAGACAAATTGTTATGTTGTTAAATATGTTTAATTTGCACCATGGTACCTGAAGCAACTTGAAAGATAATGGTGTTATTCTGTTATTCTTCATATATATGAGGCTGAAGTGTTATCAGTCTTCTGTTTTTGGGTTATAGTTATTTAAAAATGGGATCTTCTGCAGTCCCTGCAATAATAAATAAAGAATTTGTGAATTCAGTATGATATTTATTTGCGTGTGCACATTTTTCTAATGTTTTTCAAATGTTTTCTAATGAAGTTTTCTAATGTTAAATAATGTTAAAATGTGGTTTAACTCCCTCTTGTGGTCATTGTCCTGAAGGTCAGGGGGGAGAAAAATAAATCAACTACTGTATTGACAATCTGTATCCACAGTTTAAAATCCGTCCCCACGAATTGTAAAACTGCACACAGTTTATTTATTTTTCTCTTCCCTGAACCTAGGGGGGCTCCGTAGAAAAAGTCGCTTGTTTTGGGCTTGTTTTCACAGGCCTGGTTGCTTATTTATCTCGCGAGATCTGGCAACACTGGCTTTCACATATGCAAATTGCCACCCCTCTTCTGGGCTAATGCCGTACGCTCATTTTGACAACGAATTACCAGCGTTATTCGTTGATTTTTTTTTGTCTAAAATGTTTATTATTCACATTGGTAGAAAAGTGCTTCAATACTTTAAAAAAAGGTCATGGTTTATTTGAAATAACTGGGCACTCCGTTTGTTGCTGCCATATTTTGAAATGGGTTGTCTAAGGAATCCTTATTCTTTGTTTGATGCCCCGGTTTCGGGTAAACATCCGCGACGGTTTATGACTACACCACATGGCCAAAGTGGCCTGCGAACGGACGATCACCCTGATAACAAAATACAACTAAATACATCTTTGTCAGGATGTGGGGCGGGGCAGGTCTATGACATTCGGGCTAAATGGGGGCAATAGCTTGGGGAGCCAGCCTATCTCAAAGCCTGTGGCCTGTTTGATTCTATCCCATGTTTCCTCCGTGTATGTCCGCTGTGATATGCTTAACAGACACGTTTGATGGCATTATTCTAACATAGCATGTTGCTAAATACCGCTCACTAGTTCCTACAGCTATTAAATGTATTTAAATGAAATCGGGGCATCTTGTTTAGAATAAAACTAAGAAAATACAGGAGATCGATCTTTCGCGTGTGTTGCTGCCGCCGCCATTTTGAAATGCGCGTCTGCGTCAGTGCGCATGCGCAAGCTTCGCATCCCATAAGGCAGTTATTTCGCCCGCATTGTTCAAACGGGTGGCACGCGCCTGGCCCTGCTCCTTGGATAATGGCAGCCTAGATCACGCTAGCTTTGTGCTACACTGACGGGACCCAGAGCCGCTATGGATGGATCTTCGCCTTTGGTGAAGTGTTTTTTTTCTCTTTGACATTGAAATAAAACTGTTAAACTGATTACGGCTTTTTCTCATTTTTAAAAACTTGGGCTAAAGTAGTTGTGCTTGTTTCACACTTTCTCTTGTTTCGCTTGGGTATGCCTCTACTTAAATATTGTGTCTCTAGTTAAAAGCTTGGGACCTGTGTCTCATTCACATAGGCTTTCACATATGCAAATTGCCACCCCTCTTCTGGGCTAATGCCGTACGCTCATTTTGACAACGAATTACCAGCGTTATTCGTTGATTTTTTTTGTCTAAAATGTTTATTATTCACATTGGTAGAAAAGTGCTTCAATACTTTAAAAAAAGGTCATGGTTTATTTGAAATAACTGGGCACTCCGTTTGTTGCTGCCATATTTTGAAATGGGTTGTCTAAGGAATCCTTATTCTTTGTTTGATGCCCCGGTTTCGGGTAAACATCCGCGACGGTTTATGAGTACTACACCACATGGCCAAAGTGGCCTGCGAACGGACGATCACCCTGATAACAAAATACAACTAAATACATCTTTGTCAGGATGTGGGGCGGGGCAGGTCTATGACATTCGGGCTAAATGGGGGCAATAGCTTGGGGAGCCAGCCTATCTCAAAGCCTGTGGCCTGTTTGATTCTATCCCATGTTTCCTCCGTGTATGTCCGCTGTGATATGCTTAACAGACACGTTTGATGGCATTATTCTAACATAGCATGTTGCTAAATACCGCTCACTAGTTCCTACAGCTATTAAATGTATTTAAATGAAATCGGGGCATCTTGTTTAGAATAAAACTAAGAAAATACAGGAGATCGATCTTTCGCGTGTGTTGCTGCCGCCGCCATTTTGAAATGCGCGTCTGCGTCAGTGCGCATGCGCAAGCTTCGCATCCCATAAGGCAGTTATTTCGCCCGCATTGTTCAAACGGGTGGCACGCGCCTGGCCCTGCTCCTTGGATAATGGCAGCCTAGATCACGCTAGCTTTGTGCTACACTTACGGGACCCAGAGCCGCTATGGATGGATCTTCGCCTTTGGTGAAGTGTTTTTTTTTCCTCTTTGACATTGAAATAAAACTGTTAAACTGATTACGACTTTTTCTCATTTTTAAAAACTTGGGCTAAAGTAGTTGTGCTTGTTTCACACTTTCTCTTGTTTCGCTTGGGTATGCCTCTACTTAAATATTGTGTCTCTAGTTAAAATTTCCGGACTTGAAATGCCCTTAGATTCAGAACATGAGAAGGGTAACACATTGAATAGACTAAAATGAAATTTGAATAAATAAATCATGTATATATGTTTTGTTTTAGGGCGTAACACTAGAAAACGCAGACGGTACGTTTTGCTGCTAGGTTGTTTCTCTTTTGTTTCAGGGACCGCAGGTCTGGGCCTTATGTCCTAAAAATTATATGACAATATTGCAAAATATTTATCACAAATGCATATGTAGAAAACAGACTACGACAGGTGCTTTTGAGTTTTTCTGATTATGATGACCGAATTGTTTTATTAAGAGTTATGGAGTATGTGACCGATATATTATTAAATTACACCAACAACCTCAATGGTATTTATGTAAAAATAGTATATTATGATTGTTAATTATGCAGATGTTTAGGCTATATTATGATGCTCAGGATACTCAAGTTAATGCTGATGATATGAATGCTCTATAAGATATTTTATCGATATCACAGCCTGATAACCTTACAAGCTGCATTACTTCTGCATGCATGTTATGTTGTTAGAATGAGCGTGCACCTCAGAGTAACAGTAAGTTTACACAATGTTTTATTGTTTATGTTTTAAAGCATCCAACGCATTTACAGGCCAGTCCTGATGCAACAAGGTTTTGCCTAGACGGTGTGTTCAGATGCCCATGCTGCACTTATGCAACTGACCAACAATTCAAATTTACAACACACATTCAGAGCCACGTGAGACATGCAGTACAGCATAGAGGTAATTCCTAATGATGTTTATTGGTCTATTGATTTTGGTGGTTTTAAAACATACACATGCTTAAATGTAGAATGCACTTCTTACAATCAAGATAGACAAAATGATGTGGAGTTCCTTAGTGGGAGTCCCTGAAGTCATGTGAATATTGGTAAGCTAATTTACCTATGTTTGTGTTTTGTTTGACACTGTAACTTTCTGATCAGCTACTCCTGACCTCACTCCCCCAGTCCCGTTCTGTGTATACCTTTCTTTTCTGTTGATAGCTTTGGTCTTCATGTTGCCGTCTTGCAGGTTTCTTCATCAGCAAATGCAACAATTATTGCAGACCCACAGGACACTTTCATTGTCTTTATTGTAGCCAAACAATAATACGCAAAGACCAGTTTAAACATCATGTATCCCAATGCATCAGTGAAACCAAGCCAACCACAACGGAAGCGCATCAGTCACCTCCCGCCTCTCCTGCTCCCTCCTTTACTGCTTCTGAAGCTGCATGTCCCCCTCCCCCAGTCCCCATCCTCCACCCCTCACTTTCTTCATGTTCCTCTGATCCTGGCTCCTCAGCAGCACCAGCACTACCACCCCCTCACCCAAAGAAAGCAGAAAATAGTGAAGTGTACTAGCTGTGGCCTAATCCTTAATAGACGGAACCTACGGATACATCTTCGAAGACGTCACACTCCCATCAAAATGGACATTACGGCACAGAACCACCTCAGTGCTCAGTGTGTTGATTACACAAATGGAGTGTTTGCAGTAGCAAAGTCTTTTATAGCACCCAGCACACCAGTACGTGTCATTAAAAGGACATGGGGTCCTGAACAAAAAACAATGTGTGAGCTGGATATCTGCAGAATTAATGCAGAGTTTGCAGAGAGGTCAAACCTTCGTCCATTTGAGTGCCACCACATTCAGTCCCTCGTGTACTGCCCTCCAGCCAGAATGGACACTCCATCACTTACAGAGGATGTTTTGCAGGTGATGGTACATGACAAGTGGTTTGGGGAAGACAAAAAGGAAAGGTGTTTGGTACGTCAGAGAGAAGCAAATGATGCAGGAGTCCCGTTGTCCTGTCTGGTGACTGTGTGTGGACCCCCCTACAAAAAGCACATTTCTGTATACGAGTCAACTATCTCCTATTACAGCCGGCTTGGCAGAGTGGTGGTAAGGTACAATTCTAAAATCATTTCATGGCATTGTCCTTGCGCGAACCCAAGGCAGTCATGCATACCTAAATATGTTGCCAAGTGGCATTTATTTGAAACAGACCAGGCACTCTTCAGAAAAACCAGTAGTGTGGAGGAGAACATCACAGAACATTTTCCAATTGACATGGAAAGTTTTGACCTAGAAGAAGGAGCTCCATACTCACCTGAAGGCAAAAATCTGTCGCGGATGGTTCAAT
Source organism: Paramormyrops kingsleyae (assembly GCF_048594095.1). Classification (NCBI taxonomy): domain Eukaryota; kingdom Metazoa; phylum Chordata; class Actinopteri; order Osteoglossiformes; family Mormyridae; genus Paramormyrops; species Paramormyrops kingsleyae. The sequence goes on along the minus strand of NC_132802.1, from coordinate 39,695,241 downwards.
ACATTTTTCATAAGAAGAAACTGCCTGCGATTTTCCCCTCAGACGTGGTCAAGACCATTCATTTCCCTGTGCACTTCATACCATCAGAAACCTTTTGCTCAGAATGTTTAGAGCCCACTCCTCTAAGCGAACCTGTGCTGATTACATCTAAGGCTAAAATCCTAACAATCACTGATGTCATAGAAGGTATGTTCTCTCTTTATTTAAATATTTATTATCGATATTTTAACATTTCATTACTCACTACATGTACTGTAAATGTCAGTGTAGCCATGACTTCCACTATCAGCAGCTTAGCCTCCTTCCCAGCAATTCACACTTGTATGCTTACTGAGATAATTTCATACACTGGCTTTTAGTACTGTGCAAAGAATAGAGACATGTCACAGTGTAAAATGGTGAAAGATAAATGTGTAACATTTACTGGTGCTTGTGTCCATTAGGAATTTCAGTGTACAGAAAATGGTGCTACAGGTGTGGTATGGCATATCGATACCAGGAGTGGACTGATGGTGTCCACAATTTCGATGACCACACACTTCTGTCCATATACATGTGCCATTTTCTACGCAATACACTTCAGGTAGGAACCATGTTCTGTTGTTTTAATCATTTAAAACAATTACGAATACTTTATCAAAATAATATATTGTAAAGCCTTTAAATGTCATACATCAATTTCACAGACTCATCAGGCAGTAGGGAGTGCCATGGATGTGTTGGAGAAGACCTCTGGTAAAACCTATCCATCCAGGGAAAGGGTCCTGCAGGCTTATTTAAGCTTTGAAGCACTGTCAGACCTCGGTTACACATATGCTTGTGTATCGTGTGGTTATCATCCAGTATCTGTTGTGATGGACCTTCATGAGAAGGGCGTTTTTCGCATGCCTGGTAAGTGAACACATTTATTCATTTTCTTAGTCTTACATTGTTTCAAGCACCACATATCCAGCTATGACTGTTTGGAACATGCTTACTTAAGTCTTGCTTTCCTTAGTGAGCAGCATTGAGGAACCATCTCAGACTTTTGATGGAAAGGTAAGTGTTGAAAATTTCTGGGAGATTTCAGGTTTCCCTTGAAATGATCAGCCGTGGGTTGGTCCCAAGTAAGTACAGTCCGCACAATGTTCTAGGTGGGATGACAGTATTCTAGCATTTACTTTGTTTATCGTGGAATAATGTACTGTTATGTTAATAATATTTTCTAACATCATTTAAAGGCAACAAGTCAAACCCATTTGTCGTCCATCCCAGTTACCATAGCTGGGCTCCGTGGATTGGTCCTCACACAAGAGATAGGGATGTTGTACTCAACACTGAATACAAAAAAGTGTATTCTGCTTGTAGTGCAAAGGAGGAATCTGAGTTTAACCACAGAGGACCGACTGACTGATGAACTTCTTAAGCTCAAGGTACTGAACTTAAGTCAATTTTTGTCAGTTTTGTCAAAGATGTGTGTTTTTGAACCACGCCAGACCAACTATACTAATGTTCATTATAGATGGAAGCTGTGCGTGCTCTGTGCCGACAGTGTGGCATAGACCCCAAAGGCTCACGGATGGACCTGGTAACGAGACTTCAACAAGAAATGAAGCAAAACAATCATTTTCTCGACATGATGACTCCCTCATCGCATGTCTTTTTGATGCAAAATATTTTGTATCACTACAACAATGCTAGAAATTCAAGAACTATAGAAAGCATGAAGAAGAGATTGGGCAAAGGAGTGGACATACAGTTAAATTCCAATGGTCAGACAGTTTTGGGTATGTATTCCACCCTCATTCTAAATTATTAGTGGTAATGTCATGTTTATGTCATGTTTATGTAATTTTGCTGTCCGGTGCCGTGAAGTTATATTTGTCTTTTAATTGTAGGTGATTCCTCATGTTTATTTTGCAATTTGAAAGATCATAAAGCTATAACTTACAAATCTGTCAGAAATGCTACACAGCATAGCGTTGATGAGAAATGCATGCAGTACAACCGATTAACTCATTCTAAATCATTTGGTTTAAAATGTGCTTTTTTGCAGCACCAGCTGAAGCACCAGCCGAACAAGCACAAACAACAACAGCAGCACCAGCTCATGGTATGACAACTGCAGCATCCCCTGGTATGAAGACAATATATATTTTTTGAGGGCCTGGTTGTACAACTTAATAAAAACCTTAACACATCCATGTTTTTTAGAATATGTATACTTATGTATGTTTGCAGTGGGTACTTGATCTGCAGCTAAATGTATACCAACCTTCAGCCACCCTAAGAAAGTGTTATATGCTTCATAAGATGGCTCAGTATCACAGAAATGTGGTGAAACACTTATTTGGTTAATATTTTCATGCATGGTTTGATATGTATGACAGGAGATCTACCAGTGTGCAGTGATGACTGCTGGGGACTACCACATCTGGAGCACACAAGTGCCCGATCGGAAATCAGAGACTCAGAGGTGCATGTTTTATGTTTTGTTCCTCCGTATTTGTTTGTTTGTTTATATATTGATTGACTCATTTGATTGATTGCCGCATGGGCTCTCTTAGTCGCAAATTTCCAAGGTGGTAAATGTGTTGGTCCTAACTTGTTGGCACCTACATGTTTTCATGATCATCCATCATTAGATGTTCTCCAAGTGCTACACATTCATTAGCCACTTGTTCATACAGAAGATGTCATGGGATCCTTATAATTTCGTTTAAATGTCAGTTGAGGTATCTCATGAACTTCTGATTGGAAGTGTCCAAATCTCCTCTTCTTTTTTTTTTTAGCTTGATAATGTGCTGGATCGCACAAAACCAGCTACTGAGTTGATGGGGAAAAGTAGGCATCACTGTTTTATCAAGATGGGACTTCCTAACCTTGGGATTAAAGGAACAGTTGGAAGCAAGTGTTAGTACAGAAATTATAATTCTATGTGTTTCTAAATGGATTTTACACTGAGTCAATTGAGTGTTTACAACTTGTTTTTTCTCTGGTATTACAGATTGCAAATTGTTGCTTTGAGCTAATCTGCAAAATTGCCAGGGAGAAGGTCTGTGAGAAGCTATGTAGTAGCATTAAACTAAATAAGAATGATCTATCCTTAAGTTTGCATCAGTTAATTTTAAGCTTTTTGTTTTGAAATGACTTAATAAATTTGTTATCAGGGAAAGGATGTCCATGCCACTTGGCGTCCACCTCATCAGCAAGACCCGTTTCTAGCTCTGCCAGTAATGTTTTTTTTTCCCTACATCTGTGCCCTTCACCCTGTTATGCATGTTCATGAGTAAAAATATTTATGTTATTAAACTTAAAATGGCCTTTTTCCCCTTTATTAAATTTTGGATCGGTACCTATGGTTGAATTTCTCTGTTTTACTTTAGTATAGAAATAAGCAGTTGATTTGATGTCCTGCCTATATTCATAACAAGGACATGACTGACAAATGGAGCGTTGTCATATTGCGGCACCTTACACTGGGATATGCCGAATCTGGGTGCAGTCACAGCATCTTTAATAATTGTGTAACAGAAGCGTATAACACCAAAAATATGGCCCTGGGAAAAGTAAAAAGTACATTTATATTTATTTTCTATCACATATAGGATGATGCAGCGTCCAAAGACTGCCTCCTATTTCCTGTGTGGAAACCTGGGCACTGGGTCCTCTGCGTAAGTCTTTCAGTATATTTGTCAAATCATTTTCTTTATCGCTGTTGGAACATCAAATAATTTTTAAATGATCAATTTCATGTTGCATCTTTTTAAGCTCAATTGCAACACGGCTAATCCCAGGGCACTGGAAGATCATCAAAAATAAGGTACATACAGCCATGTTTTTCTTTCTTTATTCCTTGTTAAGTGGTGGTATGTTAACCATTCTTAAAATGATTTATTGGATAGGACATTCCAGCCCAGATGGAGGTTGATGACTGTGGTGTTTTCATGATAATGGCAAGTTATAATTTAAAAGATTATGGGGTGTTCTGTTGGCACAAGCTTTGTGTGTAAATGAAGCATTTTGCGATGTAGATAGTCCAGTTATGTATACTTCAGTCAAAAATTCTGAATGGTCAATATCAGTCACACACACTAGTATTTTTGATATTCTTAATTGTATATTTCAGTACGCATTATACATGGCACTGGGCTGGCCATTTGACTTCAAACAGGTAATAACCCAAATTCTGACTTTCGTAGGGGTATTTGTCTAGTAAGAATTTAAACTGCATTCTCAACTTTGTCTTCTGTCTGTTAGCATGACATCCCGGAGCTTCGGAGATGGTGGTGTCTTTTGTTTTTTGGAAAACATGTCACCTGCAAGGTATATACACCTAGCTACTGAAATGAAGCTGTTTAATATACGTTCAGACTGCTCCTGACACGTAGCCAATACTGCCTCTTAGGACAACGAGCTGTTATGTGCCAGGAGAGGCCAGCGAGTGTAATGAGATTGAGGAACCTGCGAGGTATGACGGTATAGCTGAATCTGCCTTAGGGTACCTCTGTGTGCATCTGGTCCCATTTAAAATAATTATCTATAGTACCTGATAAGCTTAATTTTTGATAACATGTTACATTTGTTCGGTTTAATTGGAAGCCATTTAACAATTGGCAACCATTTCATGTAATACAGTTGTCATTGTTTATGGGTGTTATAACTTTTAACATCTAATGTATCGGTTATTATATTATTTATAACTTGGAAACAAACTATTCATTAATCAGTAATACAATTCCTTTTGTGTCATACTTTTTAAATATTTTCTGTGATGCCTCGTAGTGCATGGCATATAAGTGAAGTGATTAGTTGTCATTGACACACCACAGTGCACAACAACAAAATGTGTACTCTGCATTTAACCTATATGTGACACCATGACATTGCAGAGGAGAGCAGTGCTTGGGGGTGGTACCTTGCTCAGGGTACTTCAGTGGCACCTTTCGATTACAAGTGCACTTCCCTAACCATTAGGCCACCACTGACCCTATTACAAACAGCAGCATAATTTAATGGAGTCAGATTAATTGGTCTTAGTGATCTGATCTGAAGGTGGGGATTAGGGTTGTAACGGTATGAGATTTGCACGGTATGATAATCGTCTCAGAAAATATCACGGTTTCGTGGTATACGGTATTAAACTATCATTATTATTAGTATAATCATCAGCTACAATGACCCTTAAATGAATAAAAAGAGATATGTTTTTTGGTTGAACATGGTTTATTGTAACAAACTTTTTTTTAATGAAAATAAAAAAAACTTATGGAAGTATTAGTCTAACTTTTGGGGGAGAAATAAATAAAATAAAGCTGCGCATCTCCCATTTGAACAAAATAAGGAATAAGTTATTTCTCTTTATATTAGACAAGAATAAATCAAACTGTCCTTCCTCTTTAACAGCATATATGGGAGAGCAATATGTGCAGGGTCATGTTTGTTAATATTTTCCTGAGATTATCATAGCAGCATGCATTTCTTTGCTTTTTTTCAGGTCAGGTTATGATGAAGAAATGTAAGCATGTTGAGATTTTCAGGGCTCAATCTTGACCGCTGAGGTGAGAGAATGTGTCCACTTGTACTAAACACCTATGAGTTTTCAGTTAGTGTATTTGATGATTATTCTTTTAAATAAAATTATAAAATGATCATTAAGTGTTCTCTTGAGAGTAGCTCTGGATATGTTCATGTGTTCACGTCTTCACATAGTGAGTGAGACAGCAGACGCTTTAAAAACCATGACCATCATGCATAAGAACATAAGAACATAAGAAATTTACAAACGAGAGGAGGCCATTCGGCCCATCAAGCTCGTTTGGGGATAACTTAGCTAATAGCTCAGAGTTGTTAAAATCTTATCCAGCTCTGATTTAAAGGAACCCATGGTTTTAGCTTCCACTACAATAGCAGGAAGACTATTCCATACTCTGACTACACGCTGTGTAAAGAAGTGCTTCCTCAAATTTGTTTTAAAATGTTCTCCCGCTAATTTCCACTTATGGCCACGAGTTCTAGTATTTAGACTAATATTGAAATAGTCATTTGGCTGAACAGCATCCAGACCCGTTAGAATCTTATAGACCTGAATCATATCCCCCCTTAGTCTCCTTTGCTCAAGGCTGAACAGATTCAGTTCCGCTAACCTCTCCTCGTAAGACATTCCTCTAAGACCAGGAATCATTCTCGTAGCTCTTCGTTGCACCTTTTCTAAGGCAGCAATGTCCTTGAGGTGTGGTGACCAAACCTGCACACAGTATTCTAGGTGGGGTCTTACCAAGGAATTATATAAGTGTAACATCACCTCCCTTGACTTAAACTCCACACATCTAGAGATATAACCCAACATTCTGTTCGCCTTTTTTATTGCTTCCCCACATTGGCGAGAGTGGGACATGGAAGCATCAACATACATACCGAGATCTTTCTCGTAATCAGCTACCTTTATTTCAGTGGAACCCATAAAATATCTGTACTGTATATTTCTGCTCCCTGCATGGATTACCTTACATTTATCTGTGTTAAATTTCATCTGCCAAGTATCAGCCCATTCGCTAATTAAATCCAGATCCCGTTGAAGCCTCTCTGCTGCTAGATTAGTATCTGCTACCCCGCCCACCTTAGTGTCGTCTGCAAATTTAACCAGTTTACTGTATGTATTCGTGTCAATATCATTAATGTAAATTAGGAACAATAGTGGTCCTAAAATTGAACCCTGCGGTACCCCACTATAAACGGAGGCCCACTGCGACATAGTGCCTCTAATAACTACTCGCTGCTTCCTATCAGTTAGCCAGTTTTTGATCCAAGCTGCCACAGTTCCTAAAATTCCTGCAGCTTTAAGCTTTAACAAGAGCCGTTTGTGGGGGACAACATCAAAGGCTTTCTGGAAATCTAAGTAAATCACATCATAGGCCTTTTTGTGATCAATTTCACTTGTAGCTTCCTCAAAGAATTCAAGCAGATTCGTTAAGCAGGATCTACCTCTCCTAAATCCATGTTGGCTATCCTTTATAATGTTATTTGCATCTAGGTAATCTACCATTTTCACTTGAATTATAGCTTCCATTATTTTTCCAGTAATGCTAGTTAAACTGATTGGCCTATAGTTTGCTGGATTACTTCTATCCCCTTTTTTGAATATGGGTGTTATATTAGCATGCTTCCAATCTGATGGTACCACACCGGCAGATAACGATTTCTGGAATATTAAAGTCAAAGGTTGGCTAATAATATCCCTCATCTCTTTCAAGACTATAGGTAAGATGCCATCAGGCCCCTGCGATTTATTTATTTTGAGTTTAGCTAGGCTTAGTATCACATCAACCTCAGTTATACATATATTGGTCATAGACGATGCTGTATTTGTATTAATTGGTGGCAAGTTACTTGTGTTCTCTATTGTGAACACCCTTGAAAAATAATCATTAAACTCGTTTACCATATCAATTTCGTTATCAATTATAAGGCCCTTACTATCCTGCAAATTAGTGATTTCAGCTTTTAGTGCTCTCTTGGAGTTAAAATATTGGAAGAAACCTTTACTGTCATGCTTAGCCTCCAATGCAATTTTTCTTTCTACATCCCTCTTTGATAGCCTAATGTCATTTTTTAACTCTGCCTGTAGACTTAGATACTCCTGCTTGATTTTGAAATCATTAGTTATTTTCCAGTTGTGGAACAGAGCCCTTTTCCTCCTGACTTTATTCTTAATTTCCTTAGTAAACCACCTTGGTTGTCGTTTCCTAGATTTAGTTTTGCTGGAAACAGGTATGAAGTCCTCTTGCACTTGCAACAATGTGCTTTTGAAAACTTCCCATGCCTCTTCAACTGTTTTGCTATTTAACTCTGTCCAGTTTACAGTTTCTAATTTCCGTCTCATACCATTAAAGTTAGCCTTCCTAACATTGTATACTTTTAATTTAGACTTTGCTCTTCGTACACTAAAATTAACCTCGAATTTAACCATGTTATGATCACTACCGTACAATGGGTCTAAAACCTCTAATTTTCCAATCCTATCCTGGTTATTACAAAAAACGAGATCAAGAAGGGCTTCTCCCCTGGTAGGAGTATTAACAAACTGAGTAAAAAAACAATCCTGTACTAATTCCACCATCTCAAGTTCATTTACAGAAGAGCCAGAGACTGTGTCCCACTGTATCCCAGGTAAATTAAAATCACCCATAACCACCACATCATGCAGTGGCGGTTTTAGGCATGGGCGAACGGGGCAGCCGCCCGGGGCGGCACACGAACTTGGAGTAAAACAAAAATAATCTTAATAAAGCGGTTTTCTAGAGGATGGGCGAGCGGAGACGATAAGGGATGAAGTTGGGAGGGCGCCGGGAGGGATTCTATGGGGGCCGGCACACGAACCTGGAGGACAAAATAATCATCTGTGCCGCTGTGTATGGGGGGGGGGTAGTTGGTTAATGAGCAAGCGGCAGCCTTTTTGCGCTGTATATTCACAGACGCACATCGCGATTTAATTTGCTGCACAGCTATATTTTGATTTATTCATCCATCTATCTATCAAATCGGACATTTTACGTGGCATCTGAATTATACTGTAATTGACTCCAATTACATGACTGGATTCCGGGATTCCCTCTGCATCACAGAAATAATACGGCTTTAAGTTATAATTGGAACTTACCTTTATCTTCACGGAGGGATGGTATTCGCGAATATGGGAGAACATGTTCGACGTATTTCCTCCTTTTGCGGCCACTCTTCGTCCACATTTCTTGCAAACTGGATATCCACCCCACGATCATTTTTCGGATACCCAAAATATTCCCATACTGCAGATTTTAAATTTTTTTTCGGCGGGAAATAGAGATTAGAATTTGCAGCCACTATCGGACATTTTTGCCGCTGTGCATTTATGGGTGGAGTCTAAGCAGTAAAGCGGAAAGAAGTTGCATATACACAGCAGCGCAGGTGAGATCTGGTTTCTTTTTTTTTTTCCAAACCGCGGATAGGCAAATGTGCATGATATGATAATCGTACATGTCAATATCACAATAAACCACCATACCGGTATACCGTTACAACCCTAGTGGGGATTGATACACCTTACAAAGTTGATGCTGTAATATTTATCACTCTGATGAATTGTTCTGACCCATATGCATATAAGCCTTTCAGTCTGACAAGCTGGTAGTATCATGACTGCCTTTTTCCAGGTCTGGTGCCCAACGTGATCAAATTGTTTTACACCTGTGCCCTCAGGTGGACTCAACTCTATGTGATACCATTACTGTCACATCCTGCTCCGTACGATCCCGATGTGTGCCACGCCCCCCTCATTACCTCGTGTTCAACCCTGATTGTGCTCGCCTGTGTCCTATTAAGTCTAGCTTGTCTTGTGTATTTAGTCCTCGTCTGAGTCAGTAGTCCCCAGTTCCGTCATTGTATTGTCATGTGCAGTGCTTTGTTCGTCAGTTTGACTCGATTAAACCCTGTTTGTCCGTATTACCGGCTCGCTCTCCTGCTTCCTTGCTCGCCTGCTGGCCGCTTGCTGACAGAATGACGGAACTCCCCAACAATACGACGCGGGAGACCGAGCACCACCGGCTCGGTCTCCTGCAAGACTTCGTATATTGGCAGTCCCTGCCCGAGGTCCTGGAGGATCCGGTAGCCCTGGAGCTGGCTAGCCGGGGCCGGGACCTGCTCCAGAAGGAGCGCCCAGCCGGGCAGGAGTATCCGCTGACGAGGGCACGGAAATGCCTTCGTCGCCTGCTCCAGCGCACAGCGAGCAGCCGGGCGAAGCAGAGCAGAGAGCTGGAGGAAGCAGCCCCGACGCTCTGTGTGGGAACCTGCTCTCTTCTCCCTGCATGGGACGATCTGCCCGCGGCTGCGCTGTCTGCCGCCGCCGCCGATCTGCCCGCGGCTGCGCTGTCTGCCGCCGCCGCCGATCTGCCCGCGGCTGCGCTGTCTGCCGCCGCCGCCGCCGCCGATCTGCCCGCGGCTGCGCTGTCTGCCGCCGCCGCCGATCTGCCCGCGGCTTCGCTGCCTGCCGCCGCCGCCGATCTGCCCGCGGCTTCGCTGCCTGCCGCCGCCGCCGATCTGCCCGCGGCACCGCCGGCTGCTGCCGCCGCCGCTCTGCCCGCGGCACCGCCTGCTGCTGATGCCGCCGCTCTGCCCGCGGCACCGCCTGCTGCTGATGCCGCCGATCTGCCCGTGGCTGCGCCGACTGCTGCTGATGCCGCCGCTCTGCCCGCGGCACCGCCTGCTGCTGATGCCGCCGCTCTGCCCGCGGCACCGCCTGCTGCTGATGTCGCCGCGATGCCAGCAGCTCCGCCTGTCCTGCCTGACCCGCTTGTCCTGCCTGCTGCAGCTGCCGCCGCTCTGCCCGCGGCACAGTCTGCTGCAGCTTCCGCCGCTTTGCCAGCGGACCCGCCTGTCCTGCCTGACCCGCCTGTCCTGCTTGACCCGCCTGTCCTACCTGCTGCAGCTGCCGCCGCTCTGCCCGCGGCACCGCCTGCTGCAGCTTCCGCCGCTCTGTCAGCGGAACCGCCTGTCCCACCTGACCCGCCTGTCCTGCCTGCTCTGCCTGCAGTCCCTGCAGCTGCCACCACTCTGGCTGCGGCACCCGCCACCACTCTGGCTGCGGCACCCGCCGCGGTGCCCTCTGCTGGCCGCGTGATGGCGGCACCCGCAGCGGTGCCCCCTGCTGGCCGCGTGATGGTGGCACCCGCCGCGGTGCCCCCTGCTGGCCGCGTGATGGCGGCGCCCGACGAGGCGCCCCCTGCTGGCCGCACGACGAAGGTGCATGCCAAGGTGCCCCTTGCCAGCCACGGGACGGCGGCGCCCATCCTGCCGGCACCTGAACTGCCCGTTTTGCCTGTCCTGCCGGCTCCTGAACTGCCTGTTTTGCCTGTCCTGCCGGCACCTGAACTGCCTGTCTCGCCTGTCCTGCCGGCACCTGAACTGCCTGTATCGCCGGCTCCTGTCCTGCCTGTCTCGCCGGTCCTGCCGGCGCCTGACCTTCCTGAGGTTGCCACGGTTGCGCCCCCTGCTGCCCGCGTGCTGGCGGCGCTCGCTGAGGCGCCCCCTGCGGGCCGCACGCCGGAGGTGCCTGCTCTACCTGCGGCACCTCCTGCTGGCCGCACGCCCAAGCCCGTCTCGCCTGACCTGCCCGTCTCGCCTGTCCAGCCGGCCCAGCCCTGCTCGCTTGTCCAGCCGGCCGCCGTTCCTGTTCTGCCTGCGGCCCCGCCTGAGGCCGCCGTTCCTGTCCTGCCTGCGGCCCCGCCTGAGGCCGCCGTTCCTGTCCTGCCCGCGGCCCCGCCTGAGGCCGCCGTTCCTGTCCTGCCCGCGGCCCCGCCTGAGGCCGCCGTTCCTGTCCTGCCCGCGGCCCCGCCTGAGGCCGCCGTTCCTGTCCTGCCCGTGGCCCCGCCTGAGGCCGCCATTCCTGTCCTGCCCACGGCCACGCCCACGGCTCTGACTGCCCCGCCTGCGGCCACGCCCGCGGCTCTGACTGCCCCGCCTGTTGCCTCTTTAGAGGCCTTGACTCCCTCACCCTTACCCCGGCAAAGCCGACGCCCCCCAGGACCCCGCCTTTCGGTGTCCCGTAAGGGACGGGGACACAGGCGTCGGGCCCGGGTCCCGCCCGCCCTGCCCCCTGGCTCGCCCGTTCGGCCCCTGGCTGTGGCTCGGTGGCTGCCTGCAGGTCCTCCGGCTCGGGGTCGGCGGTCGCCTCCGGGTCCCCCCCGGTTCCTCGGTGCCGGTCCTCGGTCCCTCCTCCGGCTCCATGTCGGTCGCCTCCGGGCCCCCCTGCTCCGGCTGGGCGTCGGACGGCGCCTTCGCCGGCTCCGGCTGCGCCTCCGCCTGCCGCGGCTTCCCCCTTTTGCCTGCCTGCACCGGTGTTCCCTCCTGCTCCCTCCGTGTCCCCTCCGTCACTCCCTCGTCCCGTTCCCTTGGCCCCTGGGTGGTCCCCTTCAGCTCCCTTCTCCCTCCCGCCTGCGGCCCCTCCGGCCGCTGCCCGTCGCCCGCCTGGGCTCCCTCGTGCTCCCCTTGTTCCTCCTCCTTTTCCGTTTGTCCCGCCTGTCTCTGCTCCTCGTCCCTTTGTTCCTCCTCCGTTCACTCCTGGCCCTTTTGTTCCGCCTGTCTCCCCTTCTGTGTCTCCCTTCCTTGTCTGCCTGTCTGCCTTCCCTGTTCTGTGTCGTCTCTTGTCCTTCCTCTCGTCCTTGTTCTTCTTCTGTGTCTCCGTTCTGTTCGTTGTTTTTGGTTGTCGTTCTGCTTTGTTTTCCAGGTCCTGTTTTCCCGGTTCGTCTCGTCCGTCGCTTCTCCTCTGGCGCGCCCGGTGTGCGCGCCTTTGGGGGGGGGTTCTGTCACATCCTGCTCCGTACGATCCCGATGTGTGCCACGCCCCCCTCATTACCTCGTGTTCAACCCTGATTGTGCTCGCCTGTGTCCTATTAAGTCTAGCTTGTCTTGTGTATTTAGTCCTCGTCTGAGTCAGTAGTCCCCAGTTCCGTCATTGTATTGTCATGTGCAGTGCTTTGTTCGTCAGTTTGACTCGATTAAACCCTGTTTGTCCGTATTACCGGCTCGCTCTCCTGCTTCCTTGCTCGCCTGCTGGCCGCTTGCTGACAATTACAATATGTCATAGTTTTACAATAGTTGTGACAATATAATTTCTTTTAGGAAAATTCAACGTGTTGAAAGCACAGATGGTAGAGGAGGAGGAATGGGTTCCATCTCCATTGAACAGGTATTTATGTAGCTGATCTTACAGCTGAACCTGCTGTTTTTCTCTTTTTTTCTCTGTGCTTACTGTGCTGTACCCTACAAAAATGTGAAAACAATGAGCTTCATTTTAAGCAGTTGGAGTTGGAATGTAGAAGTCATGCTATTTTTGTCTGTTTTTGTTATATTACAGAACTATTGTAAAATAATATTTGCGTGCTTGTATGATTTCTTTCACAGATCCCCCTCGACGTCCTGGAGGATATCCTTTTAGAAGTAGTCCTGTTCGAGGGTGACAAAGCTTTTTTAAAGCTGTCACTTGTTTGTCACCTTTTTTTGGGACTTAGTCGGAAGGGAAACATTCCGTGCCCGAGCGCATTTTCAGTGGCTTGACAGTAAGTATAAAACATATTATGATATTTGGATACCCTTTGAGTTGGGATGTTTGTATTCCCATTAACAAGGGATTTTACTCTAATGAATCATTCTTAAATTTGAAACCTACAGGTGTAGTCCCATGGAAACTGTACAGTGCGGCCTATCAAGCACAATTCATAAGAACATAAGAACATAAGAACTATACAAACGAGAGGAGGCCATTCGGCCCATCGAGCTCGCTTGGGGAGAACTTAACTAATAGCTCAGAGTTGTTAAAATCTTATCTAGCTCTGATTTAAAGGAACCCAAGGATTCAGCTTGCACTACGTTATCAGGAAGACTATTCCATACTCTGACTACACGCTGTGTAAAGAAGTGCTTCCTTAAATCCAGTTTGAAATGTTCTCCCGCTAATTTCCACCTATGGCCACGAGTTCTTGTATTTGAACTAATGCTGAAGTAACTATTCGGTTGAACAGCATCCAAACCTGTTAGAATCTTATAGACCTGGATCATGTCCCCCCTCAGTCTCCTTTGCTTGAGGCTGAACAGATTTAGCTCAAATAACCTTTCCTCGTATGACATTCCTCTAAGACCAGGAATCATTCTTGTGGCCCTACGCTGCACCTTTTCTAAGGCCGCTATGTCCTTTTTAAGATATGGTGACCAAACCTGTACACAATATTCTAGGTGAGGTCTCACCAAGGAATTGTATAATCTTAGCATTACCTCCCTTGACTTAAACTCCACACACCTGGAGATGTACCCCAACATCCTATTGGCCTTTTTTATTGCTTCCCCACACTGGCGAGAATGAGACATGGAAGCATCAACATACACACCAAGGTCTTTCTCATAATCAGCTACCTTTATTTCAGTAGGTCCCATAAAATACCTGTACTTTATATTTCTGCTCCCTACATGGAGTACCTTACATTTGTCTATGTTAAATTTCATCTGCCAGGTGTCAGCCCAGTCACTAATTAAATTAAGATCCCGCTGTAGCTGCTGAGCCGCTAGTTCAGTATCTGCTACACCACCCACCTTGGTGTCATCTGCAAATTTCACCAGTTTACTGTATATATTGGTGTCTATATCATTTATGTAAATTAGGAACAAAAGTGGTCCTAAAATTGAACCCTGCGGTACCCCACTATGAACGCAGGCCCACTGTGACATCGAGCCTCTTATAACTACTCGCTGCTTCCTATCCGTTAACCAGTTATCAATCCAAGTCGCTACAGTTCCTAAAATACCTGTCGCTTTGAGTTTAAGTGAGAGCCTCTTGTGGGGAACAACATCAAAAGCCTTTTGGAAATCTAAATAGATGACATCATAGGCCTTCTTATCATCAACTTCCTGAGTAGCTTCCTCAAAAAACTCCAACAGATTTGTTAAACAGGATCTACCTCTCCTAAATCCATGCTGGCTATCCCTCAAAATGTTATTTGAGTCCAGGTAATCTACCATTTTCTCTTTGATTATAGCCTCCATAACTTTACCAGTTATACAAGTTAGACTGATTGGCCTATAGTTTGACAAATTACTTCTATCCCCTTTTTTGAAAATGGGCGTTATGTTGGCATGCTTCCAATCAGAAGGTACCACACCTTCAGATAAGGATTTTTGAAACAGTAATGTTAAGGGTCGGCAAATAATATCCCTCATCTCTTTTAACACTATAGGTAAGATGCCATCAGGGCCCTGTGATTTATTTATTTTGAGCTTAGCTAGGCTTTGCAAAACATCAGCTTCAGTTATATATATATTAGTTATAGACGATGTTGAATTAGTAATAAGAACTGGTAAGTTACTAGTGTCCTCGACAGTGAATACCCGTGCAAAACTATCATTGAACTCATTTACTATGTCAATGTCGTTTTCAATTATAAGACCCTTACTATCCTGCAGATTAGTAATTTCAGCTTTTAGAGCTCTTTTAGAGTTAAAATACTGGAAGAAACTTTTAACGTCATCCTTAGCCTCCAATGCGATCTTCCTTTCGACATTCCTTTTAGCTCGTCTAATGTCATTTTTTAATTCAGCCTGTAGATTTAGATACTCTTGCTTTATTATGTCATCATCAGTTATTTTCCATCTCTGGAACAAAGCCCTTTTCCTCCTTACTTTATACTTTATGTCCCTATTAAACCACCTAGGTTGCAATTTCCTAGATTTATTCTTGCTAGAAACAGGTATGAAGTCCTCTTGTACTTGCAATAATGTGCTTTTAAAAAATTCCCATGCCTCTTCAACAGTTTTGTTATTTAACTCCATCCAGTTCACGGTTTCTAGTTTTAATCTCATACAATTGAAGTTAGCCTTCCTAACATTATATATTTTTGATTTGGACTTTGCTCTTCGGGCACTAAACTTAACCTCAAATTTAACCATGTTATGATCGCTACTGTCAAGTGGTTCTAAAACATCTAATTTACCAATCCTGTCCTGGTTATTAGACAAAACAAGATCAAGAATGGCATCTCCCCTGGTAGGGGTGTTAACAAACTGAGTAAAAAAACAATCCTGTACTAATTCCACCATCTCAAGTTCATTTTCAGAAGAGCCAGCAACAATGTCCCACTGTATCCCCGGTAGATTAAAATCACCCATAACTACCACATCATTTTTATTGCTCATAATCCTAATATCACTGTATAACAATCTGCTTTCCTCAGCAGCTACATTGGGTGCTCTGTAACAAACACCGACAATTAGGCTATTTGAGTTTGTAGCATCTAATTTTACCCATATAGCTTCCGTACTTTTACTTATATCAGTAAGCTCCCTTGCCTGCAAGATTTCCTTTACATATACTGCAACACAACCTCCCTTCTTACCTATACGGTCTTTACGGAACAATGTGTAACCATCCATATTATATTCTTGTCCATCCTTATCACTCAACCACGTTTCAGTTATTGCTATAATATCATAAGAGTCCGATGAGATAAGAGCCTCTAAATCATGAATTTTATTCCTAATACTCCTGGCGTTTAAATACAGACAACAAAGGGTAGGCTTATTACAGTGCCTACTTATAATATGATTTTTTTGGGCTTTCCGTTTCCCCCCAGTTACATACTTAACTAACCTCCCTGCCCCCCCAGTCCCTAGTTTAAACATTCCTCAACTACTCTACAAATACGCCTTCCCAGTACACTGGTTCCCCTCCGGTTCAGATGCAACCCATCCGGCTTGAACAGGTCCCACCTGTTCCAGAAGGTCCTCCAGTGCCCCATAAACCTAAACCCCTCTTTCCTACACCATCCTTTTAGCCACGCATTTAATCTCCTTATCTCAGCTAACTTAGCCTCACTTGCGCGTGGCACGGGGAGTATTTCGGAAAATACCACCATGGACGTTCTGCTTCTAAGCTTATTGGCGACTTCTATAAATTTATCCTGCAGAACAGCCCTTCTACCCTTGCCTATGTCGTTGGTGCCAACATGCACCACGACAACTGGATCCACCCCAGCTGGGGCCAAAAGCTTGTCCACACGATCTGGAAGGTCTCCTACCTGGGCACCAGGCAGGCAAGACACCGTACGGGACCCTCTATCACGCATGCACACATAACTGTCTACTCCCCTAATAATTGAATCCCCCACTACCACAACCTCCCTCTTTCTGGGGGGAGGGGGCTCCTCAGTGCCCAAGGGCCCACCTGCTTCCCCAGTCCCTTCCGGCTCTAAAGCTGGAAGCACCTGAAACCTGTTAGACACAGACACCTCAGGTGATGCCGCCTCTGTAACGTGTGTACGCCTTTTCCTGCGTCTACGACCTACGGTCACCCAGCTCTCTCGACCTCTCTGCTCTTCATTCTCCCTCCCCCCCGTTAGTGGCGTACACACCGTCTCCCTAAACGGCGTATCAACTAGCTCATCTAACTCACTGTTGCATTGGATGCGAGCCAGTTGCTCCTCAAGGTCGCGAACCTTGACCATGAGTGAGTCCACTAGCTTACATCGCTCGCAGATGAAGTCCGACTGGACACTAACGTCCAGAAGGGCAAACATCTTGCAAACGCAACACTGAGCTGGCCCCATAATTAACTAACTCACTATGACCCCGTACTCCCAGCCCAGTAAATTTATATAGTGTATTTAACTATAAAGATTAATTTGCGTAACAATAAATGCAGTAACGTGCGGAGTACACTAAAATAAGTTATTACTTGTGTTAAAACGGAACTTAATTATTATTTTATTAAAAATTTTAAACCTGATAAACTTACTACTACTTACCAGAAGAACTTCTGCCTGAACCAAGTATGAACTAAAAACAAGGCGAAATCGAAGGCGAAAGTCCGACGATTGTATCGCCTGGAATGCTGCCAGCACTGTCTAGAGACTTATAAGAACAGCTTACCAGGTATGCATACTGTGTAAGAATGTTGACGATTGTTGCTGAAGTCAGTGGTTGCAAAAAAAAGTCACCAGAACAATTAATTGTGTGTCAGGTCCTGAATATTTTCTTGAAAGTATGCAATGAAAAACATTGTTGCTCTGTTTTGATACTAACTAAGTATGCTTGCTTATTATTTATTGTCCCATAGGCTACATTGGGCGTGGAAGACGAGGGGAACTTCAGGGATTCTTTAGCGAGGACACACAGTTCTGCAAACACCTTGCGGAAGACTTGGGTGTGTGAATGGGTGGGTGGGGGGGTGAGTGAGTGAATGAGTGGGTCAGTGAGTGAGTGAGTGAATGGGTGGGTATGTAAGGAAAATAGCAAATTGGATGACTTTGGAATAAAAAAAATAACAGCTACTATGCTTTTGTTTCCTTGTCTACACACAGACTACACACATGACCGAACCACATTTTAAGTTTTATCAGCTTTTCATTAAAAAGCACAGTGGCACCCAATTGTGATGAGTTACTGTATGTGGAAATGAGTGGCACCTCTGTATCATTTGTGAATAATTTGTCATCTCATATCAACATTAAATCATAAGTTTATTTAATTTTAATGTTGGCACAGAAATAACTTACAGTGCCTTTGGAAATGCAATAAAATGCTCATTTGGAAAACGTTTAACTATCCTTTGTAATTGAGTAAAATTATGATAACTGAATACTTTTATAAGGCACTGTATACTTGATTGCAATGGGTTTTATTACTCTCCGGCTATATTAATACACCAATCAATATGTTAACCAATCATCACAGACAAGCATTACATCGATATCGGATTGAAACCATATTATGGCCATCCTACAGCTACATAAACAAGGGTAAATAGTCCTACTTTCACTGTCCTGGAGAGAGAGACAGATGTAAACATGTAAGCAGCAGCAGAATAAAATAGAAATATAATTTCAGAATGTTTTACTTATGCAAATGTCATTTTCGAGAAATGTTCGGCTCGCATTATCACCAAATTGATGACAATATCACCATTTACTACAAAACTTTGAACTCAATAATTAAAATAATATATAAGAAATAAATTGAGAAACTAAATTTCCTGTTACAGACAATTTATCTTAAAATAGTTTGATGTTCAGAATGCTCCTCACTCCACTTCACGCAACTTTAAAACACGTAAGGACCATGTTAGGCCAAAAGCTGAACAATGTTTGTGGGCAACACTCTTGATTTCCCCAGGAGATCTAGACATAGCATATATGTGTGTATGTGCACAATGAATAAATGGAATAAGCTGCTACAGTTACATTGAACCATGTGCTTGTGCTCATGTGCACAAGCACACACACACACGCCGATGGGCTTTAGAGTTTAACTTTAGGTCTGTGAAAGCAGACATAATTATTTCTGTCAGGACCTCGATGTGTATCCAAGCCCCCAAAACACACTAACTCAGGCGTTCACGCAACTTATCGCGAAAAGCCAGTCAGAAATAGACTTGAAAATTTTAAAGAGAAGACATTAGCGGTTTTTGTTAATGTTTAAAGGTATAAAAAACTTTTCCTGCGCGGGGGTGGCCTGTGCTCCCTCCGGGGCGCTGCCAGGGGGGGTGGGTCAGGTCCATGTCTGGGGGGGCCAGCCTGCGCTGTTTGGGGGGTGGCATGTCTCGAGCCCGGGCTGGTCTGCCACTTTTTTGTCGTCGAATGAGTGGGTGACTGAGTGTGGGCTGCCCTTCGGGGGGGGGGGGGTGATGGGGAGGAGAGCTGTTTGCAAGCAGCGCTCCTCCTCGCTTCCCCCGTCAATTTTAAATCCATCTTAAGTTTCTCAACAGTCATACTCATCCCGTACACCACATACACTCACAATCACCAACACATGCATCCAACACTTCACCTCTCACACAGGGGAGGAGAGTGGGCGGGTCTTCCTACACCCCTGCTCCCTGCCCGCGATGGTGGGGGGGCACTCGAGTAGTCGTCCGGCTGGCGGCGCCCTGGGGTTGCGGCTGGCGCTGGGGGGTGGCATCCGTTCCCCCGCATGGCGGAGGGCGGTCCGGAGTGGATGGGCTTATGTCTTTTTTTCTCTGTGTATGTGTCTGTTGTGTGAGTGGGTGTATGGTCTATGTGTATGGCTGAGAGGTGTGTCTGCGAGGTGTCTGTGTGGGCGGTGTGGGCCTGGGTCCGGGGCTAGCTGCTCCTTCCTGGCCGCGGCTGCCTCCTTGGCATGGTTGCTGTCCCTCCTCCCTGGGTGGTGCCCTGGGGGGGGCTCGGGCCTCTCCGGCGCGGGTGGGGCTCTCTGCCGGGGGCCGGTCACCTCCCGGCCGCCTGGGGTCCTGGGGCCCTGGCCCGTGCGGGAGCGGCCGTCACCCTCACGGGGTCGGCTGCCTGTTGCCTATGGTTCTCTGGGGCTCGTGCCCTTTTGGCTGCGGGGGCTGTGCCTGGGTCCTCCCTCCTCCTCCTGCTGGGGTGGGGACCCGGATGTCGTGGGGACCTGGGGCCTTGGCTCTTCCGTGCTCATGGGGGGCTGCGGACGCCTTGGGTCTCCTGGGCCTGTGTCCGCCGGCCTCTGGTTCTTGTGGGGTGTGGTTGCGGCCCCCCACCCTCGCTATCAAGTGCATTCCATGGAGAAATTCACACGCACCCAACACACGAATACATGTTCAAACACCTCCCCCAAACAGATGAACACACATGCTCCCTTCCAAGCACATGCTACAATTTTGTATGTCTGTATATCTGTTTTATTTTCTTTATTTCTGGTTGTGTCTTTGTATTTATGCTTTTTTGGTTGTATTTCAAATGCGTTTTTTTTTCTTTCTTTTTTTTCTTGCCTTATGTGCTTTTTACGTTACTCCTGTCTTTCTTAGCCTCTCTGTCCCACTGTTGTCTCCGCCTTTGTTCGTGTTTGTTCGTCCTTATGTTTTTTTTTTGTTTGTTTTTTCTCTCTTTCTCTCTCTCTCTTTCCTTCTTTCTCTTTCATTTCTCTCCCTACCCCTTTTCTTCACTCATTTTCCTAATCTATCACTCCCTTCCGGGCAGCACGGCAACTGGAATATTTTACATGTATTAAATAAGATACAATGAAATATACGAATAAAAAGAAATTGACCAACATGAAGGGCCTATACAGAGTTTATAGAGCCCCTCATGGTAAAGCAAATATGTCTGACACAGCAGTGCATTCAGACCATTATTCTGCTTGCGAAAGCTGCCGGACAGGACACATTAAAAAAAAAACAACATTTAATTATTGTAATATATTTGCTTTACATGGTAAAGTCTTTTTTTAATTACCATGTAAAACAGCCATTATACTGTGAGAAAATATGTTTCTATTTTCTTGCTGTCATCTCGTGGTCAAGCTAAAGTTTTGCAATGAGGGAAAAAATAATTAAAATGTTTTTATTTTCTCAAAGATATTTTTATTGATTTTAAACAAGAGAAAGACACCAGCAACAAAACAAAAGCACACACGTTATTTCAAAAGACCTCACTAAATATGACCTCACTAAATAAGTCAATTCTGAAAGGGTTGCATGAAGAAATCAGATAACATTGCAGTAGAGTATTATAGAAAAAATGATAATTTAGACATATTCAAAAAACAGTAATGATAACAAGGTGTGCAACTCTAAACCCAAAAACCTCACCACATAATAACCCCGTCCTCTTGCCAGATTGATTAATTAAAAAGAACACGACGACAATATTGTTTCTGGAACCTTACTGGGTATTACTAATAGACGGAGTCTGAGACCGAAGACTTGAAAAATACTCCAGGAAGGGCCCCCATACCTTCTGACATTCTTTGGTGGTATCACTAATCGAGTAGCGTATCTTTTCGAGGCTTAAACAGGACATAAGGTCCCTCATCCATTGAGCATGGGTGGGTGGAGCAGCACCTTTCCATCTGAGTAAGACTGCACGTCTGGCTAGAAGGGAAGCAAAGGATAGTGTCCGGCGTTTCACCGGGGTCAGACATGTATCAGCATCACTGAGGCCAAAGAGCGCGATCAAAGGGTCGGGGTGTATACAGTCATTGACAAAAGTCTTGTCACATAAGGACATAGTAACTTAAAAAGGCATATAACTTTATTTCTAATCAATCAATTGTTACAATGAATGGATCAATTTAATGCCAAGGGCTTTCATATTAATAACTGGGTGCAAAATGAAACAGTCAAAAAGTGTCCTGATGTTCACAGCTTGTTAAAGTCCAAAACACCTGTTTTTGCAAGGACAAAAGTCTTGTCATGTCTTTTAATTATTCAACCAATCACAAATTAGAGGTTCACCTTTGACAAATATTGTAATTAACATAATCCCAGGTGTGTATAAAAAGAACCCCAGCACACCAGACCTTCACTTGAAGTGCAGCCTGGCTTCTGAAAACATGCCAAAGATTCAACCACAGACCAAGTCTGCTGCTGAGGTGGCAGACATCGTTAATGTATCCAAACATCAAGTGGAGAGGATTAAAAAAAGATATAAAGAAACTGGTGATGTTCATGACAAGCCCAGGTCAGGCAGACCCCGTAAGACAACTCTTTGAGAGGACCGTTTGTTGCTTCGAAAGTCCAGGGCCAACCCTTTTTCAACTGCAGCAGAGCTACATCAGAACTGGTCACCAGAAACCGCTGTGTCTACAAGAACAGATTCTCGAATTCTCGCACGCAGTGGTCTCCATGGTCAAATTAGTGCTCAGAAACCAGCATTAACAAGAACACAACAAAAAAAGCATGTTGAATTTGCCAAGGCCCACAGCTTGCAGCAAGGATGGACAGAGGCAAAGTGGCAGAAGGTTGATTTTTCTGACGAATCATCCATTGAACTACATACCAAATGCCGCAAACACTGCAGGAGACCTGTTGGAACCCGCATGAACTCAAAATCCACCCAGAAAACAGTCAAGTTTGGTGGAGGAAAAATCATGGTTTGGGGTTACATCCATGGGGGTGTTCGAGAGATCTGCAGAGTGGATGGCAACATCAACAGCCTAAAGTATCAAGATATTCTTGCTGCCCATTACATTCCAAACCATAAGAGGGGGCAAATTCTGCAGAAGGATGGCGCTCCTTCTCATACTTCAGCCTCCACATTGAAGTTCCTGAAACTGAAGAGGATCAAGGTGCTCCAGGATTGGCCTGCCCAGTCACCAGACATGAACATTATTGAGCATGTCTGGGGTAAGATGAAGGAGGAGGCTTGGAAGACGAAACCAAAGAATCTAGACGAACCCTGGGAGTCCTGCAAAATTGCTTTCTTTGCCATTCCTGATGACTTCATCAACAAGTTATTTCAGTCATTGCCAAGACGTATGGATGTGGTCCTCCAAGCTCATGGGAGTCATACACATTATTAATTTTTTTTTTCCAAGGCACCATGACTTTATGTTCTGATGTTATTGTAGCATGTTTGTGTATTCTAAATGAAGTATATGGATAATTTCTACATTATTTTTGCATATGACAAGACTTTTGTCCAGGCAAAAGTTGACCTTTCTGTCCTAATTACATGACAAAACTCAATGAATGATGCAAAACTTTATTTTGGCATAATAAGCATAATCTAGAGGGCTTTGCCTTTTCTCATAAGCCATTTCTGATTCCAACTGATTAACTACAGGTCAAGTTATTATTTGTTGTTCCTACAACTTGGTTAAGCGACAAGACTTTTGTCAGGCACTGTAGGCTGTTTGAGGACTAAGGACAGGGTTTGAAATATCCCCCTCCAGTATTCTTCAAGACTAGGACACGACCAGTACATGTGAATAAGCGAAGCATCCTCATTTCCACACTTGTCACAGCGGGGATCCACATTCGGGTAAATACGCGATAGTTTGACTTTGGACATATGAACTCTGTGCACAACTTTAAACTGTAAAAGACAGTGGCGGGCACATAAAGATGTTGAATTAACCAACTTAAATATTGAGTCCCAAGTGTCCTCACTCAATGACACGTTAAAATCCTGTTCCCAAGCAGTTTTGATTTTATTAATAGAAGGACATTTCATACCAGCCAGTTTGTCATAAATAACGGATATTAACCCTTTGCGCGTTGGTTGCAAAGTAAGAAACATATCAGCTGCATTCATAACTGGTGACTCAGGGAAAGTCTAATCTGCGTATATCTAAAAAAATGAGTATTTGGGAGATCAAATTTATGAGAAAGTTGAGTAAAAGATGCGAAGCTATTGTTGAAAAACAAATCATTAAAACACACAATTCCCTTTCTATGCCAATCATAAAATACAGGGTCGGATAAAGAGGGCTGAAAAAGATGATTTGATAAAATTGGACTCAAAAGAGAAAAACCAGTTAAATTGAAGTGTTTTCTCATCTGAGCCCATACTCTCACAGTATGCCAGACAACCGGATTATCAATTGACTTGTTTCGGGCTAAAGGAAGTGAGGATCCAAGAAGTGCCAAAACAGAAGATTCTTTAGCTGAATTCAATTCCAATGACACCCAGGATGGACAATTATCTTTGTTTTGGGAATAGAACCAAAACGCAATACAGTGTATATTAGCTGCCCAATAGTAATAACAGAAATTAGGCAAAGCCAGGCCTCCATAACGCCTAGATTTCTGGAGATGAGCTTTATTCAAACGGGGATGCCTTCCTCTCCATATATAAGAGGATATATCTGAATCTAAAGAAACAAAAAAAGATTTAGGAATAAAGGTAGGTATTGACTGGAACAGATACAAAAATTTAGGTAGCACGTTCATTTTAACGGAATTAATTCTCCCCACTAAAGATACATTAAAATGTTTTTAAATGAAAAATTCATACAAATTCATAAGATGACAGGCAGACTACAGTCACTCAGTGTCTCCACCCTCCGTTACTGCTTTTCCGCTACAGGATGTTGGGGAGCCTGTAACTGGGAACTGTGTATGTTTGCGCTGAAACTGGGCACTGTGTGTGTCTATGTGTGTGCGCTGAAACTGGGCACTGTAACAAACACTGGTTTGTTACCAGATGTCTGCAATTATACTCCTGTCCTCTAAGGGTCAGTATAATTTAATAGAGGACTATAAGGACCAAGAGCCTATATAAGGGCAAGGGCAGCCATGTTTGTTGAGGCTCAGAATAAAGGAAGTAAGTCCTTATTTGAGGAACGGGAAGCGTTCATGGCTCAATGTAAGATGTTTTTCTGAATGATATGGATGTATTGTTTGTTTAATTTAGTAACAATTATTTGAATGATATACATGTGTATTTGTTGGGTTTAGCAAAAAGCGGGATGTATGATTTTTTATTTTCAGAAAGGCCTTTTTTTTCCCCCCTGATTTGCTTGCAACTGCCAACCTTCTCTTTCCGACTTCACATCCTACCATTGTTTGGACCATCCTCACCTGGAAGAGGACGTTTGGTGTCCACTTTGGACTGTGCTATTCATTTCAGTTGTATGGTTATCCATCTCAACACCAGTTTTCTTGAGTTATTGTTAATTCATTATTTACATGTACATTTGCTGCTCACCTTTGTTAGTAAACATTCTTTGGTCTGTGAACTGATGGTGTATTTCTCTTTACGCCACCCTGAAATGTCCCTCCCTACGTATAGTGTGTAATAGGTTGGTTCTGAGGCAGGAATCAGCAGTGTTACATAAGTGGTGCCTGAACAGGGACCAGGGTTTAACAATTCATTGTATCTTGCATTAGTAGTGGTGTTGCCATGACTAGCAGCAGCCCTCAAGTAGAACATAAGAAAGAACATAAGAAATTTACAAACGAGAGGAGGCCATTCGGTCCATCAAGCTCGTTTGGGGATAACTTAACTAATAGCTCAGAGTTATTAAAATCTTATCTAGCTCAGATTTAAAGGAGCCCAGGGTTTTAGCTTCCGCTACACTAGCAGGAAGACTATTCCATACTCTAACTACACGCTGTGTAAAGAAGTGCTTCCTCAAATTTGATTTAAAATGTTCTCCCGCTAATTTCCACTTATGGCCACGAGTTCTAGTATTTAAACAAATATTGAAGTAGCCATTCGGCTGAACAGCATGCAGACCCGTTAGAATCTTATAGACCTGGATCATGTCCCCCCCTTAGTCTCCTTTGCTCAAGGCTAAACAGATTCAGCTCAGCTAACCTCTCCTCATAAGACATTCCTCTAAGACCAGGAGTCATTCCCGTAGCCCTCCATTGCACCTTTTCTAAGGCAGCAATGTTCTTCTTAAGGTATGGTGACCAAACCTGCACACAATATTCTAGGTGGGGTCTTACCAAGGAATTATATAAATGTGACATCACCTTCCTTGACTTAAACTCCACACACCTAGATATATAACCCGACATTCTGTTTATCTGTGTTAGAGACACGGGATGAGTTCCATGACTCAGACTTCACAGCTGGTCCATTTGTGACTCGACGAGAACCTTTGCAGAGGAGCATGCGCAACTGCCTCCTAAGGGAAAAGCACCTCTTGCCCCTTTTTCTCCAGAGCAGTTACAGGAGATGTTAACCCGGTTGCAGGTAGTGGAATCGTTGGTGGAGAAAATCAACTCTGACTTCAGCACTTTTCAAACTTTTCTAGACACTTGCCAGGTATATGTACAAGGAGTGGAGGACAAGGCAAAGGCAATGGAAGAAAGATTTCAGTAGAGATTGAGTACAGAGGTAGATAGAATAAAACAACTTGTGGACTTACAGATGCAAGAGTTAGGTCAGTCAGTCTATGGATTGTTTGCAGAGGAGAGATGGACAATTGAAGGCTTTAATACAGACACGTGTTCTGCCATCTTCTACACCTGTCCAGGTTTACCCATCTTTTTGTCATTCCCATCCATCTGGCTGCCAAGGACGTCATTTTAAAACGGCCATTAAGATTGAGTTTCCACATTTTGGCCAGGAACCAGATGAAGATCCAGTGGCATATATTGAGAGGTGTGAAGAATTCTTAGCTGTTAGACCAATGAGCGATGTGGAAGTACTAGCTACAATGTCATCTGTTCTGTCAGGTACTGCTAAAGATTGGTGGTTGGCAGAGAGAAGAGCCATTGGAACATGGAGTCAATTTAAGGATGCTTTCCTAAGATCTTTTCTTTCCGAGGATTATGAAGCAGAAGCAGAGAGAAGAATCCATCAGAGGAAACAAGGACCCCAAGAGACCATCCGTAACTTTGCTTTCCAGTACAGGGCACTGTGTCTGCGATGGAAGAATGACATGACAGAGAAGGATGTGGTACATGCTATTCTGCGTAATTATAATCCCTGTCTGGCAAGCCTACTGAGAGGTACTGCTAAAACTGTGGAAGAGTTAGTGAGAGTGGGAACACTGATTGAACAGGATTGGCAGGAAGTCAAATGCTATCTTAATCAGTTCAACCACCCAAGAGCTGACCAACAACATAAACAAACTTCGAGTAAGGTTAGCCATACAAACACCTTACAGATGCAAGGAAGGGTGTCCATTACTTTCAAAGCGCTCACATTACCAATCACCATCAGGGGGCAGCAGTTTTTGGCAATGGTAGATACAGGCAGTTCTCTTTCATTAATACAGTGTGTGTGTTTGTGTGTGTGTGTGTGTGTGTGTGCGCGCTGTAACTAGGCACTGGGTGTGTGTGTGTGTGCGCTGTAATGGGGCACTGTGTCAGTGTGTGTGAGCTCTAACCGGGGTCTGTGTGTGTTTGCTCTAAGTGGGCACTGTGTGTGTGTGTGTGTGTGCTGTAACTGGGTACTGTGTGTGTATGTGTGCACGTGCTGTAACAGGGCACTGTGTGTGTGTGTGGGCGTGCTGTAACAGGGCACTGTGTGTATGTGTGCACGTGCTGTAACAGGGCACTGTGTGTGTGTGTGGGCGTGCTGTAACAGGGCACTGTGTGTGTGTGTATGTGTGTGTGTGTGTGTTCGTTCCCTGTAACTGGGCATTGTCTGTGTGTGTGTGTGTGTGTGTGTGTGCTGTAACAGGGCACTGTGTGTGTGTGTGTGTGTTCGTTCCCTGTAACTGGGCATTGTGTGTTTGTGTGTGTGTGTGTGTGTGTGTGTGCTGTAACAGGGCACTGTGTGAATGTGTGTGAGCTCTGACCGGGGGCTCTGTGTGTGTGTGTGTGCTCTAAGTGGGCGTTGTGTGTGTGTGTGCGCTGTAACTGGGCACTGTGTGTGTGTGTGGGTTTGCATGGATCACATTTGATAAAATTGTCCCCAAAGTGCAGTAAAACACACACACACACATACACAATAAATGTACCTTGTGAATTATCATAATAACCGTGGGAAAATTATTTTTCTATTTTCTTGCTGCCATCTCCTGGCCGAATGTTAGTATTGCAATTACCAGAAATGATCATTTTTAATGTTTTTAAATGGTAGTACTCAATTTTGGCCACCAGACGGCAGCATAAAATGTGTGTGTGCAGTAACAGGGCACTGTGACTGTGTGTGTGAGCTCTAGCCGGGGGCTGTGTGTGTTTGTGTGTGCTGTAACAGGGAGCTGTGTGAATGTGTGTGAGCTCTGACCAGGGGCGCTGTGTGTGTGTGTGTGCTGTAACAGGGCACTGTGTCTGTGTGTGTGGGCTGTATCAGCACACAGTGTGTGAGTTGTGAGTTTGTGTGCTCTAAGTGGGCGTTGTGTGTGTGTGTGTGCTGTAACTGGGCACTGTGTGTGTGCTCTAAGTGGGCGTTGTGTGTGTGTGTGTGTGCTGTAACTGGGTACTGGGTGTGTGCTCTAAGTGGGCGTTGTGTGTGTGTGTGTGTGCTGTAACTGGGTACTGGGTGTGTATGTGTGCACGTGCTGTAACAGGGCACTGTGTGTGTGTGTGTTCCCTGTAACTGGCCACTGTCTGTGCGCTGTAACAGGGGACTGTGTGTGTGTGCACACGCTTTAACTGGTCACTCTGTGTGTGTGTGTGTGTGTGTGTGTGTGTCTTTACACAGGGTGTGTGTGATGCGCTAAATGTAGTGGTGTAGTAGCAGTGTATGGTGCATGCTGCATGCCGGACACTTGCTAGCTAGCTTGTTTGTCTGCCTGCTTGCCTGCGGCTCTCTGCTTTCAGCCACTGCTGCTGGCTAGCCTCGCCAGGGGCGAATAGAGGAGACAAAATTTAAGCCTCCTTTGCCAGTACATAGTCTCTCCACCACCAAGACTCCTGCAGTGCCTCCTCGTGGCCACACACGGTAACTGGGTACCTGTCAGTTCCAGGCTAAACTGCAGGGGATCTCGGAGCAGCAGTGGGCCCCAGAGGTGCGGTATCCAGGCCCATCGTTGTATGGACTTACCCCTGGTGCCCACCAAGCACTGTCCCAGCTATGGGTAAATAGCTCCATTGCCTTGTGGATACTTTTGAAACAGCCAAGGCTATGGGAGTAAACCCAGACCAAAAATCACTACCAGCTTTGTGTTTTGGGAGCACACATCCCGGACCGTTAGCTTGGGGATCTATACAGCTCTCTGCAACTGCACTCATGAGAAAGTTGTCTTGAGTCTTCGCTCTTGCCACTGGAGCTCGCTGAGTGCGGCCAAGATGGTGGAGGACAGGAACCGCGCGCCCCCTTCTTCACCTAAAATCCACTCGTAGCGCAGGCTTGCCTCAACTCCCCCTTTCCAATCCCTTTTACCCCCCCAAACACAAGTCCTCTGGCGACAGGATAGAGTAACGGGGGCAGGCCATGGATGTGACTGGGAGCCCCTAGCTCAAGTCCTGCACAGAGGCGCCGTTGGTATGATGGTCGCTAGAGGATGGAACCAGGAACAGCGTCCTCTCTCGGCAGCGTCCGATGTGACTTGAGCAGCCCTATTTAGGACTCACACTGCTCACCCCGTAACGGGAAGGGTCTAGAAAAGGTGACCTAAACATTGTCTGTTCCACTTTACCTGGGCGGCAGACTGCGGCCGTCAAGGCATCCCCCTCCGCAGTCGAAATATAAAAAGGAAAAATACACTGCTCATGAATCTAGCTACCTGGAATGTTCGTACCCTACTGGACACACAGGTTGATACAAATAGACCTCACAGACGTACTGCTCTCATTGCACATGAACTCAAGAAATATAAGATCGACATTGCAGCACTGTCTGAAACAAGCTTTGCCGGTGAAGATTCACTTGCAGAGGTAGGTGAAGGATGCACCTTTTTCTGGAAGGGTCTGCCCGAGGATACTCGCAGAATACATGGAGTCGGCTTTGCTGTAAGAAATACACTACTCAGGAACATCCCGGAGTCTCCTCAGGGCATTAACGAGCGACTTATGACCTGCCGCATTCCCCTTATGAAAGGCCGCTATGCCACTCTTCTGAGTGCCTATGCTCCTACCCTGGATTCCGATAGCAGTACTAAAGACAGCTTTTATAAATGCCTCTATGCCACACTATCCAAAATTCCGCTGGCTGACAAAATCATACTTTTAGGTGATTTTAATGCCTGAGTGGGGCAAAAAACCCAGCTCTGGAATGGTACTATCGGAAAACACGGTGTTGGAAAGGTTAACAACAATGGTTTTAGGCTCTTGTCTTTGTGCTCTGAACACCGACTTGTCATAACAAACACAATCTTTCAACTGAAAAATAAATATAAAACTTCATGGATGCATCCGCGATCTAAACACTGGCATCTACTGGATTACATCATTACCAGACAGCGGGATCGAACTGACGTCCACATCACTCGGGCCATGCGAGGTGCCGAGTGCTGGACTGATCATCGGCTAATCAGATCAAAATTCCACCTAAAAATTCTGCCTCTTCAAAGGAAACATCAACCTAGAAAGCAACTTAACTGCCGTGCCCTTCACTCACAAGACCAAAAGGCACAGTATCGGAGGAGGTTGGCAGAGGGACTATACCATCTAGAGAACAATAACTCCCATGATGGCACTTTTGATGCTGATGCTGAGTGGGCAAACTTGAACTCTATTGTACAGCAGGCTGTGAGGAAGACAGCTGGGTTCTCTCAGAAACGACACCAAGACTGGTTTGATGACAGCTCTGCAGACATAAAAGATCTGTTAGAGATCAAACAGAAAGCTTACTCTGCTCTTCTGTCCAACCCTCAGTCTCAGACCAACCTCTCCCGCTGGAAAACAATTCAAGCAGAGACTCAAAGACAACTTCGGCATATGCAAGATTCATGGTGGGTCAAGAAGGCAGCAGAAATTCAATGCTATCCGGACACAAACAGTACTCATGCCTTCTACGATGCACTGAAATCTGTATATGGTCCACCGCACCGTAGTATCGACCCTGTACGGTCAGAAAATGGTCAGGAACTTTTCAAAAACAAGCAGCAAATTCTTCAGCGCTGGGCAGAGCACTTCAATGTGCTCCTGAACAAAGTAAACCCTATCACTCCATCTATCTTAGAAGCCTTGTCTTACTTTCCACCAGCTACCATGCTTGATGCTCCTCCAGAATTTACTGAGCTTCTCTCAGCCATGAAGGGCCTAAAAGACAACAGAAGCCCTGGCCCAGATGGACTGGCCGCTGAGCTTCTAAAACAAGGAGGATACTCATTAACAAAACACTTACACAAACTAATCGAAAACATTTGGCATAATGGAAAGATCCCTCAAGAATGGAAATACTGCAATATTGTTACAATCTACAAAAAGACAGGAGCTAAATCTGTATGTGGAAACAGCCGGGGCATATCCCTTCTCTCTGTAGCTGGAAAGGTTCTGTCTAAAATAATGCTGTTCCGTCTCATGAACTACATCACTGAGAACATCCTACCAGAAACACAGTGTGGCTTTCGGAAGGAAAGGAGCACTCTGGACATGATCTTTGTTGTACGGCAAATCCAGGAGAAGTGCCGGGAACAAAACATGGACTTGTACATAACCTTCATCGACCTTACTAAAGCTTTCGATACTGTCAACCGGGAAGCCCTCTGGACCATTCTTGGGAAATTTGGTGTTCCACAAAAGTTTCTAAGTATTCTTCAGCAGCTACACAATGGTATGCAGGCACGTGTACTGGTGGGCAGCCAGCAATCACCAGCTTTCCCTGTAAATGTAGGGGTGAAGCAGGGATGCGTGCTAGCTCCAGTGTTATTTAACTTATTTCTGGCTGCAGTAACAATTCTCTACAGACAGTCCCTGAAGGCACAAGATGCCATACAAATCCAGTTCAGACTTGATGGAAGCCTGTTTAATATTAGACGCCTTCAATCAAGATTGAAGACGACCATCTGTAATGTCCAAGAGCTGCAATATGCGGATGACTGCGCTTTTCTTGCCCACAGTGCTAGAGCTATGCAGCATACCCTGGACATTGTGTCTTCAGTGTACCACTCACTGGGTCTGCAGATTAACACCCAAAAGACTGAAGTTATGGTTCAGGAGATTTGTCCATCTGCTATTCCACCAACATTCACTATTGATGGAAAACCTCTAAAGACTGTCCGGCACTTTTGCTACCTCGGCAGCATATTAACACCTAACTGCTCAGCTGATGATGATATACAGGCTCGTATAAATCATGCCTCCTCTGCCTTTGGCAGACTCTGCATCCGAGTCTTTGAGAACCACCATCTACGAACATCAACAAAAGTAGCAGTCTACCAAGCAGTATGCCTATCTACACTACTATATGGCTCAGAAACTTGGACAGTCTACCAAAGACATATAAGACAACTCGAGGCTTTCCACATTAAATGCCTCCAACGTATCCTTGGCATCAGCTGGGAAGACTGTGTTCCTCACACTGACATTCTCCAACAGACTCAGTCCTTCAGCATAGAAGCAATTCTAGCTTTGAGACAACTGAGATGGGTAGGTCATGTCATCCGAAGCCCTGAACAACGGCTACCTCGCCAGGTGCTCTATGGTCAGCTACCAACTGCAACCAGAAGACCAGGTGGGCAAAAACGACGATACAAAGATCAACTTAGGGAGACCTTGAAGAAATGTAACATCAAGCCTGAACTTCTGGAGGCCTATGCGACTGATCGACAGTTGTGGCGTACTATGTGTAACAAAGGGGTCAACCACCTGGAAGAACGCCGCACTCAGAAGCGGGCAGAACGACGGCAGCGACGACACCACGGTGCCGTCACAGCACGACCTGAACTTCCTGATCCAGCTCTTACATGTCCAACCTGCGGCAAGATATGCAGATCTAGGATCGGGCTTTACAGCCACACACAGTGGCACAACAGACAGAAACTATAGTATCCCCTTCACCACCCCATTCCTCCCTTAGTCCCTATTCAAACCCCCAATAGTTTGAGGACCTGTCATCTTCGTTCGCGATGGACTGCCAAAAGTGTGTGTGAGAGCTCTAATCGGGGTGTCTCTGTGCGTTTGCTCTAAGTGGGCGCTGTGTGTGTGCGCGCGCTTTAACTGGGCACTGTGTGTGTGTGTGTGTGTGTGTGGGTTTGCATGGATCACATTTGATAAAATTGTCCCCAAAGTGCAGTAAAACACACACATACACACACACACACACACACACACACACATACACAATAAATGTACCTTGTGAATTATCATAATAACCGTGGGAAAATTATTTTTCTATTTTCTTGCTGCCATCTCCTGGCCGAATGTTAGTATTGCAATTACCAGAAATGATCATTTTTAATGTTTTTAAATGGTAGTACTCAATTTTGGCCACCAGACGGCAACATAAAATGTGTGTGTGCAGTAACGGCACTGTGACTGTGTGTGTGAGCTCTAGCCGGGGGCTGTGTGTGTTTGTGTGTGCTGTAACAGGGCACTGTGTGAATGTGTGTGAGCTCTGACCGGGGGCTCTGTGTGTGTGTGTGTGTGTGTGTGCTCTAACTGGGCGCTGTGTGTGTGTGTGTGTGTGCTCTAACTGGGCGCTGTGTGTGTGTGTGTGTGCTGTAACTGGGCACTGTGTGTGTGTGGGCGCGCTGTAACAGGGCACTGTGTGTGTGTGTCGTAACTGCGAACTGTGTATGTTTGCGCTGAAACTGGGCACTGTGTGTGTGTGTGTGTGTGCTTGTGTGCGCTATAACAGCACTGTGTGTGTGTGTGTGCTGTAACAGGGCACTGTGTCTGTGTGTGTGGGCTGTAACAGTGCACAGTGTGTGTGTGTGTGTGTGTGTGCTGTAACTGGGCACTTTGTGTGTGTGTGTGGGCTGTAACAGTGCACTGTGTGTGTGTGTGCGTGCATGTGTGTGCTGTAACAGGGCTCTGTGTCTGTGTGTGTGGGCTGTAACAGTGCACAGTGTGTGTGTGTGTGCTGTAACTGGGCACTTTGTGTGTGTGCGCTGTAACTGGGCACTTTGTGTGTGTGTGTGCGCTGTAACTGGGCACTTTGTGTGTGTGTGTGTGTTGTAACTGTGTGTGTGTGTTTGTGTGTGCTGAAACAGGGCACTGTGTGTGTGTGCGTGTGCTGTAACAGGGCACTGCGTGTGTGTGTGCACGTGCTGTAACAGGGCACTGTGTGTGTGTGTGGGCGTGATGTAACAGGGCACTCTGTCTGTGTGTGTGTGTGTGAGAGGGCTCTAATCGGGGTGTCTCTGTGCATTTGCTCTAAGTGGGCGCTGTGTGTGCGCGCGCGCTGTAACTGGGCACTGTGTGTGTGTGCTCTATGTATGTGTGCGCTGTAACCAATGACTCTGTGTGTATGTGTTGTAACTGGGCACTGTATGTCTGTGCGCAGTGACCGAGCACTGTGTGTACGTAAGCTCTAACTGGGGGCTGTGTGTGTGTGTGTGTGTGTGTGTGCGCGCGCGCTGTAACTTGGAACTGTGTATGTTTCCGCTGAAACTGGGCATCGTGTGTGTATGTGTGTGTGTGAGCTCTAGCCGGGGGCTGTGTGTGTGTGTTTGTGTTGTAACTGGGCACTGTGTGTGTGCACTGTGACTGGGAACTTTTTGTGTTTGTGTTTATCCATGTGTGTGTGCGCTGTAACTGTGCACTGTGTGTGTGTGTGGGTTTGCATAGATCACATTTGATAAAATTGTCCCCAAAGTGCAGTAAAACACACACATACACACACACACATACACAATAAATGTACCTTGTGAATTATCATAATAACGGTGGGAAAATTCTCCTCCTTGGATTGCCACCTTATCATGGTGGAGGGGTTTGCGTGCCTCCGTGAACCTGGGGGCTAGGTTGTCGGGGGCAATAGCCCCTGATATGGTCTCCCAAGGCAAAAAGGTCCCAGGGGAGGGGCCAGACAAAGAGCAATCCAAAAGAACCCCATGAACAAGTTCAATAACAAAGTCCCGTTTCCCTCGCCCGGACTAGGGTCACCGGGGCCCCACCCTGGAGCCAGGCCTGGGGGAGGGGCCCGTTGGCGAGCGCCTGGTGGCCGGGCCTTGGCCCGTGGGGCCCGGCCAGGCACAGCCCGAAAGAGGCACGCGGGACTGTCCCCAGGTGGGCCCACCACCCACAAGGGGAATGTCAAGGGTTCGGTGCATTGTGGATCGGGTGGCGGCCAAGGGAGACCCTGGCGGTCCGATCCCCGGCTGACAAAACTGGCTTTCGGGACATGGAATGTCACCTCTCTGGTGGGGAAGGAGCCTGAGCTTGTGCGTGAGGTTGAGAGGTATCGACTAGATATAGTCAGGCTCACCTCAACGCATAGCTTGGGTTCTGGAACCAATCTCCTGGAGAGGGGCTGGACGCTCTTTTACTCTGGAGTTGCGGTGGGTGAGCGACGCCGGGCTGGGGTGGGGCTATTGGTGGCCTCACAGCTCGGTGCATTAACACCGGAGTTTACCCCGGTGAACGAGAGGGCTGTTTCCTTGCGCCTTCGGGTCGGGGATAGGTCTCTGACTGTCATCTGCGCTTATGCGCCGAATGTCAGTTCGGAGTACCCGGCCTTCTTGGATTCCCTTAGCGGTATGCTATTTGGCGTGCCGCGGGGGGATTCCATCGTTTTGCTGGGGGACTTCAACGCTCACGTGGGCAATGACAGTGTGACCTGGAAGGGGGTGATTGGGAGGAACGGCCTCCCTGATCTGAATCCGAGTGGTGTTCTGTTATTGGACTTCTGTGCAATGCATGGTTTGTCCATAACGAACACCATGTTCGAGCATAAGGGTGTCCATAAGTGGACATGGTACGAACATGCCCGGGGCTACAGGTCGATGATCGATTTTATAATCGTATCAACTGATCTGCGGCCCTCCGTCTTGGACACTCGGGTAAAGAGAGGGGCAGAGCTGTCAACTGATCACCACCTGGTGATGAGTTGGCTCAGGTGGCGGGGGAGGAAGCCGGTCAGACCTGGTAGGCCCAAGCGTATAGTGAGGGTCTGCTGGGAACGTCTGGCAGAGGCTCCTGTTCGCTGGAGCTTTAACCCCCTGGGGCCTGAGGCCTTTTTTCCACTTTCGAGGTAGTCTGACATGCCTTGACATTTTAAAATATTTCACCTATCTAAAAAACATTTATCCCAAAGTGATACATTTGCTTTTATTCAGCACAAACTCAGCACAAATAATCTGAGACCTCTTAGAATGTTATTATTCTATTTTTTGTTAAAATCAACTTTAAACATATACTTTTCAAAAACCTATTTTCAGACATGCTGAGAAATTGTAAAAAATCACATTATAGACATTTCTAGGTAAGACTTTTGAGCTCTGAAGCTTATAGACACAGGGGTTGGCTACACATAGGTGAAAGTGACATTCTGAAATTTTATGTAGTTTGATTACTAAAGTGTTAGAACTTTGGAGTGACACTCTTTTTCTCAAAGTCAGTGGTCTTCACAATGAATATTGATGAGATAGGTGTCCTCACACCTGTAGTAGTTTGCATACTGTCAATGGCCCATCAGTCTGGAATGTCACTGCACCCCACACCCATCACTTTGGAAAGGCAGTTTGAAACGCAAGAAAAGTAGCAACAATAAAATCCCTTTCACAGTTTATTGATAGATGGAATGAAAAATGAAAAACTGTGACTATATAAATATAGAAAGCGATAAATATGATGCAGTGACTATTATTGACGCTCTGGGGACGAGGGCATCATCGACCGCGTATCTTTCTCGTGTATTTCAGTTTATATCTCGCTGAAATCATTATGTAGAATCATGAAAAAAACACTGACTAAATCCGTTATCTGTCTTCTTTTCAAAACTTCCATTGTCAGAAGTATTAACATTTTTAAAATTAGGTTAAATAGGCAAAAAAGCAAATCGTGTCATCTTTCTTTGTTTTACTTGCGTCGGGAGCGTGTAGGACCGCTCTCAACGGAAGATCGCTATTCACGTTCTAAATACGCTGCGTTTGAATCGGCGACCACGTGATTGCAGGCACACAGGCTTAGCCCACTGAGCTATGAACACAGGTATGAGCTTCGCTGCTGAAAGTGGCAACACTGGCGCAAAGCTTCAGCGGCAGAGACGTATCCGTGTGCTATATTGTAGCCGATCAGTGTAAACACTACCCAGACATGTGCTCTTGTTTATTTCGGTCACAATGGGCGTATTCACATATTTCTTTACCCAATACTAACTGTCGGATTATCATGTTATTATCATGCGAATAGCGCGATTTGCAAGTGGGTGGGCGATCAGAGCCGCTTCGAGACGCAGATGCTTAAGTCAGTCACTCTTGTTCTTTCAATTCGTATCACGAAGCTGTAAAAATATATTTAGTTTCTACCTATATATATTTGAAAAGTCCAAGGTTTCTGAGAGTATTTTTAAAATGTGTATATGACAAAAACTCGCGGAGTTATTTAAACGGTTTTGCGAAATTTCTGTCAGATCCCGCCGGCGGGATCGCCGGTCCCAAGGGGTTAACTCGTGCCTCCGGCAGAATTCCGACTGCATGCCGGGGGAGGTATGGGACATTGAGTCTGAATGGACACTGTTCCAGACCTCCATTGTGGAAGCGGCCGTACGGAGCTGTGGCTGCAGGGTGGTCGGTGCCTGTCGTGGCGGTAACCCCCGTACCCGATGGTGGACACCAGAGGTGAGGGGGGCCGTGAAGCTGAAGAAGGAGGCTTACCGGGAATTATTAGCCCGGGGGTCTCCGGAGGCAGCTGACGGGTACCGGCGGGCCAGGCGGAACGCGGCTCGGGCGGTCGCAGAAGCAAAAACCCGGGCGTGGGAGGAGTTCGGTGAGGCCATGGAAAGTGACTTTCGGTCGGCCTCAAAAAGGTTCTGGCAAACCATACGGAGTATCAGGAGAGGGAAGCAGCTCCTGGTTCCTACTATTTATAGTGGGGGGGGGGGGGGCTGTTGACCTCACCTGGGGACATCATCCGGAGGTGGAAGGAATACTTTGAGGACCTCCTCAACCCTGCCTCAGATACATCTACGCATACTGCCTTTGAGACATCTGAGGGCACAGAGCCCGAGGGTGCTTGGGGGGGCTTGCCCATCACTGAGGCTGAGGTGGCCGGGGTGGTTAAACAACTCCGTGGTGGCCGGGCCCCAGGGGTGGACGAGATCCGCCCGGAGTACCTGAAGGCTCTAGATGTTGTGGGGCTGTCGTGGCTGACACGCCTTCTCAACAGTGCGTGGAGGTCAGGCACAGTGCTGCTGGATTGGCAGACCGGGGTGGTGGTCCCCTTATTTAAGAAAGGGGACCGGAGGGTGTGTTCCAACTACAGGGGGATCACACTTCTCAGCCTCCCTGGGAAAGTCTATTCCGGGGTACTGGAGAGGAGGGTGAGATCGATAGTCGAATCTCGGATTCAGGAGGAACAATGCGGTTTTCGTCCTGGTCGTGGAGCGCTGGACCAGCTTTATACCCTTGCAAGGGTACTGGAGGGGGCCTGGGAGTTTGCCTATCCAGTCTACATGTGTTTTGTGGATTTGGAAAAGGCTTACGACCGGGTTCCACGAGGTGCTCTGTGGGGGGTGCTTCGAGAGTATGGGGTCCGGGGTCCACTGTTGTGGGCGATCCGGTCCCTGTACGAACGGAGCAGAAGCTTGGTCCGCATTGCCGGCAATAAGTCGGACGTGTTCCAGGTGCGTGTTGGGCTCCGCCAGGGCTGCCCTTTGTCATCGGTCCTGTTTATCATATTCATGGACAGGATTTCAAGGCGCAGCCAAGGCGTCGAGGGTGTCCAGTTTGGTGACCTCAGGATTGCCTCGCTGCTTTTTGCAGACGACGTCGTCCTGCTGGCGTCATCTGCTGGGGATCTCCAGCAGGCACTGGGGCGGTTCGCAGCAGAGTGCGAAGCGGCAGGGATGAGGATTAGCACCTCCAAGTCCGAGACCATGGTTCTCAGCCGGAAACGGGTGGTTTGCCCTCTTCGGGTTGGGGAAGACGTACTGCCTCAAGTGGAGGAGTTTAAGTATCTCGGGGTCTTGTTCACGAGTGAGGGTAGGCGAGATCGGGAGCTGGATAGACGGATATTTTCTTGCTGCCATCTCCTGGCCGAATGTAAGTATTGCAATTACCAGAAATGATCATTTTTAATGTTTTTAAATGGTAGTACTCAATTTTGGCCACCAGACGGCAACATAAAATGTGTGTGTGTCTGTGTGTGTGAGCTCTAGCCGGGGGCTGTGTGTGTGTGTTTGTGTGTGTGTGTGTGTGTGTGTGTGCTGTAACAGGGCACTGTGTGAATGTGTGTGAGCTCTGACCGGGGGCTCTGTGTGTGTGTGTGTGCTCTAAGTGGGCGTTGTGTGTGTGTGTGTGCGCTGTAACTGGGCACTGTGTGTGTGTGTGTGTGGGTTTGCATAGATCACATTTGATAAAATTGTTCCCAAAGTGCAGTAAAACACACACATACACACACACACATACCCAATAAATGTACCTTGTGAATTATCATAATAACCGTGGGAAAATTTATTTTTCTATTTTCTTGCTGCCATCTCCTGGACGAATGTAAGTATTGCAATTACCAGAAATGATCATTTTTAATGTTTTTAAATGGTAGTACTCAATTTTGGCCACCAGACGGCAGCATAAAATGTGTGTGTGCAGTAACAGGGCACTGTGTCTGTGTGTGTGTGAGCTCTAGCCGGGGGCTCTGTGTGTGTGTGTGCTCTAACTGGGCGCTGTGTGTGTGTGCATGCTGTAACTGGGCACTGTGTGTGTGGGTTTGCATAGATCACATTTGATAAAATTGTCCCCAAAGTGCAGTAAAACGCACACATACACACACATACACAATAAATTAACCTTGTGAATTATAATAACCGTGGGGAAATTATTGTTCTATTTTCTTGCTGCCATCTCCTGGCCGAATGTAAGTATTGCAATTACCAGGCATTACTTAAAGCTTCTGCAACCTGAGAAATGCTTCCACAGGTGGCTGGGGCTTGAGTGTGGACCAATACGGGGGTGAGATTCAGCTAGGGTAGCATAATGCAGGTAGGTAACTATCACAGAAGTGTAACAGGACCATTGCAAAACCATAACACACCGGTTAGAGGTCAGTCTTCCTCCTCTGTTGTGGGAGTCATTGTATTTGTATTTCTGTGAGGCATTTCTATGGATCAGCTGAGAAACAATAGACTTTGAGGTATATCACAGGGACTGACTAATAGCAGTGCCCCAAAGCCCTAGGTTGTTTTTACGGTTGACAAGATTGAAAACGTTCCTGTTCTCTATCCATGAATGTAATGACTTCCTGCATGGTGACACAGGAGAAGAAGACTAAAAGGGAAGCTAGGAGAAGGAGGGTGTGTGCGGTGTCGCTCTGTTAAGATCTACGAGGTCTTTGCTCCAGGAGGCCTGGACATTGCAGGCAGGCAGCTATTTACCTTTAATCAGCTGTGCCAATTATGCAGAATCAATGACTTCTTGTGGTGTCCTTTGTTCCCCTTGATATGGCCTTCAGGATGCTGCAGGCAAGGTTCTGGACCACTGGACTATCATGTCCCGGGAGGAGGAGATCTGTCCATCTAGGAGAAAGAAGGCCAGGCTATCGCAGTGCCCTCATCAAAGACTGACTCTGACATCAGGACTTTCATCGAGAGCAACAACTGCTCTCGTAGCCCCAGCCTGCTGACGCACCTCGAGAACAGCAGTCTCTCCACTATACACCACTTTGAGAACATCCCCAACAGCCTGGCCTTCCTGCTTCCTTTCCAGTACATCAA
Organism: Paramormyrops kingsleyae; assembly: GCF_048594095.1. Lineage (NCBI taxonomy): Eukaryota > Metazoa > Chordata > Actinopteri > Osteoglossiformes > Mormyridae > Paramormyrops > Paramormyrops kingsleyae. The sequence goes on along the minus strand of NC_132802.1, from coordinate 39,654,868 downwards.
CCCAGTGTCTGCCCCCATGCTGGGTCTGCCCCCAAATGGGCTCATGCTGGAGCAGCCAGGTCACAGGCCACGGGAGTCCAGTCTGCCAAACCTGAGTGACCCCAACGAGAGCAGTGAGTCGGAGGTGTCTCTCTCACCGTTCCGCTATGGGCAAAGCCCAAGCCTGGGGGGCACCGGTGTCACCGTGGCGATTGAGCCTAAGCCTGAGCCTGCTAGCGTAACAACCATCTCCCCGACCCCCACCTCCCAGCAGCCTCAACAGCAGCAAGCACCAATGCAGCAGCAGCAGCTGGCTGGACTGAGTGAGCAACATGCATTTGTTAAGAGTGAGCAAGCCAAGAGCATCGTTACCTCGTCCTCCAAGATGCATCGCATGCGGCGCATGGGTTCTATCTCACGCAAGGGCCGAGTGTGCTGCAACGCATGCGGCAAGACCTTCTATGACAAGGGCACCCAGAGAATCCACTACAATGCTGTGCACCTGAAGATCAAGCACCGCTGCACTATCGAGGGCTGCAACATGGTGTTCAGCTCCCTGCGCAGCCTCAACTGGCACAGCGCCAACCCTAACCCCCGACTACACATGCCCATGCTGAGGAACAACCGTGACAAGGACCTCATCCGCTCCAGCGTTGGCTCTGGCACATCTGTCATCTCCAGCACCAAAAGCAGTTTGACTCTGACCAGCCCGGGACGGCCACCTCTTGGCTTCACTACCCCACCGCTCGAGCCCATGCTGCAGTCTCCCCTGCAAAGTTCTCTGATCTTCCCATCCTTGAAATCAGTCCAGCCAGTACAACCGATACCCCCATTTTATTGTGCGCTGTTGTCCCCTGGGGATCTTGTCAGTTCACCGGTCTCCCTGCCCACCAGCTCCATACTCCCTCCAGCCTCTAACAACATGTCTCTCATGGAGCAGCAGGCCTCGGCCTCTGGTTCCCACAATCCTCTAGTGGCCGAGGCAGGGCTTGTCAGCCACAAGCTGCCTGGTACTGGCATCCAGGAACATTTTGTTGACCCCACACCCAAGAAGAAGCCCCGCAAATCCAGCATGCCAGTGAAAATTGAGAAGGAGGTCATCAGCGTGGCTGATGTGTTCGACGACAAAGAGGAGGAGGAGGAGGAGGATGAGGAAGGGGTCAGGGTCCTGAATGGAATGACTAGCACCCAGGGATGCCACCATCCACATTCCCACCTTTACAACAACAGCAACCACAGTGGGGGCAGCAGCCAAGCATCTCCCAGCCGAGATGAGGTGAGCCCTGGGCTGGCACTGAGGAGCATTCTCCAGCTGGAGCAGGATGAAGCTCGGACTACCAGCAAGAGGTGGAGGGGGCCAGCGAAGGGGAGGGTGGCTCAAACAGGGCAGACTGGGTGAGGGGTGGTGCCAGGGAGGGGTTCCCAGAGCTGCCGGGCCAGGGGGTCGACCCGAGTGCTGTCCCGTGCATGCTGTGCCACAAACCATACAGCTGCAAGGGCACTCGCTTCAAGACGGTACATCTGCACCAGATGCAGCGCCGCAAGGTTCCGGGCTGCAGCCTCACATTCTCCTCGACGCGGAGCTGCAACCAGCAGAGCAGAACCCCAGCCTGCGCCGGCATGTGGCCAAATGACTGCCCCCCACCCCCTGGCCTCCTACTTTCACACTGTACTTGTCGAAGTCTCTAGACACGCTTGGATGGGTAGCTCTGCTGCTGCTGCATCCCTGTGGCCCCAACACGTCCTGTCGCTTCCATGGAAACCCTCATCCATCTCCAAAGAAACTGTTCGGACACTTCTTTTGTGACTGTTGCTCGCAGAAATGGTAGTAATAAGAAGAGAGCCTTCTCGGTGTATAATTAGTGTAATAATAGCTTTTAAATGACCCATTAACAGAGCATGACAGCCTCATCTGTAAATAACATCCCAGAGGGTTCTTTATGTAAAAAATGTACTGAGGGTGTCAGTGCCCATGCTTGTTTCATTTCATGGCACCTCCAGCTCTCAGACTGAAGGAAAATGTAGCCTCTAGCTCATTTGATTTCTTTATTTTCACTTTGATGCACACTTCAGACTAAAAAAAAAAGCTCAAATTCTTTTATAAATGTACCAATGCAGAGAAGGCCTGCATGCTTTTGGCTTCTGAACATAGGATTTGTTCTTTGTGTTGCCACATTTGTATGTTGACCCAGTCTTGCACTTTTCAAGTCTACAAGGGGATGTGTAATATTTTGTGTGTCTTGAGGTCACCTGCCTCTAAGGTGTTTTAAGAAAATGCTGATGACATGATTTTCTGCTTTCCATTTGAAACAACCATTGAGTCTTAGCGCAATAGCAGATAAGCAGAGTAATATTAATCTCTGCTTTTAGCTCTCATAAGAGCAGCCCAAGTGCTGTTCATGGTATTGTTCAGAGAAAGATCTCTGAGGTGTTCCCAGGGAGTGATCTCTGAGGTATCATCCAGAGTGTGATATCCAAGCTTAGTTGTTACTTCATTAATGTTCCTTCCAGAAGTTGACAAGATTTCTGTATCTCTATATTATTTACATTTTAATGCTTCATTTAAGGTGATCCAGGTGCTTTCTGAAGACTGCATAAATCAAGCATGTATTTGAACTTAACTGTGACGAAAAACAAATGAAGTGTTTTCATATTTCAGGCTGGGGACACAAGCGTAAGACACGAGTTTTAAGTTTGCTCTCCAGAAAATCTGGCCACAAGTCACTTTGGGTTCTCACTTAGTGTTCTGATATGCTGTACCGTCACTAGTGGTGCATAAGTATAGGTAGCCACTGGAGACAAACTTCACCAGATCATTCAGCATTTGGATATACACTCACCTAAAGGATTATTAGGAACACCTGTTCAATTTCTCATTAATGCAATTATCTAATCAACCAATCACATGGCAGTTGCTTCAATGCATTTAGGGGTGTGGTCCTGGTCAAGACAATCTCCTGCGGTCTGTTTCACAAAGCAGGATTACTTGCTTAGCCGGATAACTTGCCAGATTTAAGGTAGTCTGAGCTAAATAGACCTTATTTTCATCAACTTACATTTAGCCCAGGCTACCTTACCTTAGTATTTCACAATCTGCTCAGTTACTGGGATTTTCACGCACAACCATTTCTAGGGTTTACAAAGAATGGTGTGCAAAGGGAAAAACATCCAGTATGCGGCAGTCCTGTGGGCGAAAATGCCTTGTTGATGCTAGAGGTCAGAGGAGAATGGGCCGACTGATTCAAGCTGATAGAAGAGCGACTTTGGCTGAAATAACCACTCGTTACAACCGAGGTATGCAGCAAAGCATTTGTGAAGCCACAACACGCACAACCTTGAGGCGGATGGGCTACAACAGCAGAAGACCCCACCGGGTACCACTCATCTCCACTACAAATAGGAAAAAGAGGCTACAATTTGCACAAGCTCACCAAAATTGGACAGTTGAAGACTGGAAAAATGTTGCCTGGTCTGATGAGTCTCGATTTCTGTTGAGACATTCAAATGGTAGAGTCAGAATTTGGCGTAAACAGAATGAGAATCCATCATGCCTTGTTACCACTGTGCAGGCTGGTGGTGGTGGTGTAATGGTGTGGGGGATGTTTTCTTGGCACACTTTAGGCCCCTTAGTGCCAATTGGGCATCGTTTAAATGCCACGGCCTACCTGAGCATTGTTTCTGACCATGTCCATCCCTTTATGATCACCATGTACCCGTCCTCTGATGGCTACTTCCAGCAGGATAATGCACCATGTCACAAAGCTCAAATCATTTCAAATTGGTTTCTTGAACATGACAATGAGTTCACTGTACTAAAATGGCCCCCACAGTCACCAGATCTCAACCCAATAGAGCATCTTTGGGATGTGGTGGAACGGGAGCTTCATGCCCTGGATGTGCATCCCACAAATCTCCATCAACTGCAAGATGCTATCCTATCAATATGGGCCAACATTTCTAAAGAATGCTTTCAGCACCTTGTTGAATCAATGCCACGTAGAATTAAGGCAGTTCTGAAGGCGAAAGGGGGTCAAACACCGTATTAGTATGGTGTTCCTAATAATCCTTTAGGTGAGTGTGTGTATATATATATATATATATATATATATATATATATATATATATATATGAAAAATATATATATATATATATATGAAATATAATAAATCCGTATTATATTCAAAATTCTACACTTTGACTGAGGACTGGGACTGAGCCTAAAAAACATATTCATATGTTAGAGACTGAGGAGTGTGGAAATTGGAACATACAGCTCAGTCTCCTTCTTAAAGATTGTGACCAGCACCCCAGTCTGCCAATCCAGAGGCACTGTTCCCGTCCTCCACACAATGTTGAAAAGACATGTCAGTCAAGACAGCGCAAAAACATCCAGAGCCTTTAGGAACTCAGGACAAATTTCACCCACCGCAGAGCCTTGCCACTGAAGACTTTTTTGACTCCCTCGGTGACCTCAGCCCTATTGATGTCCTCCTCTGAGTCCTCCAACTTTACTTCTTCCAAGGAAGGCATGTCATGGGATTCATTAGGTCCTCAAAACATTCCTTCCATCATCTGACTCTTTCCCCAGTTGAGATCAACAAAACTCTCTCCCTGCTGTAATCAGCATCGTCAAAGCCCTGCTGCCCCCTTCTACATCACCTTACACTTTGCCAGAGTATCTTCTAACCCTAACCAAAAATCATTTTCCATGGCCTCACCAAACTCCTCTCAGACTCGAGTTTTTGCTTCCGCAACTTCCAAAGCTGCAGCCCAGGTCTGTCTGGCATTTTCCCTCACCAGCTGATCCAAATCATCACCAGATGGTGATCAGTTGATAGCCTAGGTCCTCTCGTCTGCCAAGTGTCAAAGGCATTACACAAAGTACACAAAGTCTTGCAGGAGACCGAGCCGGTGGTGCTCGGTCTCCCGCGTTGTGTTGCTTTGGAGTTCCGTCATTCTGTCAGGATCGGGACCGGGCGAGCCGGAAAGCAGGCGATCGGAGCCGTCAATACGGACAAACGGGGTTTTATTAGGAGCGGGAAGGCAGACAGGAACGAACATCCAAACACTACAATGACGGAACTGGGGACTACTGACTTAGACACGGACTAAATACAAGACACGGGCTAAGGGTAACGAATCACAGGTAAGAAACAATCAGGGAATCACACGAGGTAACGAGGTGGGCGTGGCACACATCGGGAGCGGACGGAGCGGAACGTGACACATTCATATTTATGTTTCCAGATTGTTTGTATAGTGCACTTTTTATACTGTACTGTTGGTACAGTTTTTATTCTATCATTTTTTACTTTAATTTAAGTTTTAATTTCTTGCACTGTCCACTTTTCTGCCGTGACGATGCAAATTTCCACTTGTGGGACTAATAAAGACAGATTTGCTGTGATCTCTGACATTTGGACACGCTTCACTAAGAACTGTGCTGAGTTTCACTCCAGGAGAACACATGACCATAGACGAACAGTTGTTCCCGACCAAGGTTCATTGTCCATGCAGTATATCGCATCCAAGCCGGACAAATTTTGGATCAAGTTCTGGATGGCCATGGATTTGGAGACCAAATACGTCTGCAACGTGTCCCCTTACTTGGGAAAGGACCCCAGTCGTTAGAAGGGGGACAGGCTGGCAGAGAACGTGGTCATGAGTCTGATGGAGCCATTTCTGGACGACGGGAGATATGTCACGACGGACAATTTCTTCACCTCACTGTTACTGTCACACAGACTGCTTCACTTTACTGGGCACGGTGAATAAAGTTTGCCATGAACTTCCTCCATCAGCAAAGGACACTGCAGAGAGAGGAATTCTCCATGTCACTGTTTAAAATGGCGCATGTATTCAGTACGAGCAGCAACACACAGGTGGCCAGTAGCTGTATTTTACAACATGCTGGACTTGCCGGCGGTGAATGCCTACATTCTGTACCCACTGCGCATAGTGACGTCGGAATGACATCTTTAACCCTCAATGGGTCCTTGTCAGAAAGTTACGTTCCAGGTCCTTGGGGTTCAAGTTGCACCCCTATCCATTGGCATATATAATTAAATGGTACCAAGCTAAAATTCAATTAACTAAAGTTAAGAAACATTTATTAGTTAACTGAATGATGCTTGCACAGCTTACGCAGTGAGATAGTGCAGTTAAAGGGGTTGCGGCAGTGGGGGGGGGGCAGCAGAGGGGACTGGTCATATAATGCACATTCCGACTGTATCCTCTTGCAGAATGTGTCGAAGAGCTTCAGCTGTGGAATACCTAGCCATGGTGTTATATCTTTTCTAACAGTTGAAATGTAAACAAAACAAAATGGCTGACTTTTTTTAATATCCGAAAATGTTCTAGAATATAATAACATAAAAAATTATAGTAGCAATTATCACTAATTAACTGAATTTGTCGATCATATCAATGTCATAAATTAACCCTAAAAAGGGTTATGTAATAGCAACTGGACTTTATTTTTCATAGAAGACGTTTTGCACTCCATCCAGAGTGCTTTCTCAATTCTGACTGACTGGCATAGCAGGTTGATGAACCCTGTGGAATCCTCAAGTTGTTAGCACTAGATGGTCACCTGTGGGTTTTTGTTGTTCCTCCTGGCTTTCATGTGTTTCAGTGATACCACCTGAGGCCGAGCGTGAACGACTTTGGAAGCGTCTTGGCAAAGTTGAAAGAACTGCATTGTAGGTGGACCGGGAGGACAACTGCTTCAAATGAACGACCGTCGTTGAACAGAGGAGGTGGCCTAAGACGTCTATCACCTACCTACAATGCAGTTCTTTCAACTTTGCCCAGACGCTTCCACAGTCGTTCACGCTCAGCCTCAGGTGGTATCAGTGAAACACATGAAAGCCAGGGGGAACAACAACAACCCACAGGTGACCATCTAGTGCTAACGACTTGAGGATTCTACAGGGTTCATCAACCTGCTATGCCAACCAGTCAGTCAGAATTGAGAAAGCACTCTGGATGGAGTGCAACACTTCTTCTATGAAAAACAAAGTCCAGTTGCTATTGCATAACCCTTTTTTAGGATAAGCATGACCTGGATAACTGAGAATCTCCACAGACATCTGTCATAAATTAAGTTTTTTTTGGGGTGCATTTTGCACCCCCGAAGAAAGTATGCCAGCGATAATTGACGTCAACACTTTTTCTATCATTTTCTGCATGACCGTATGTAAAACTGGTGCACTTACAATGTCCTAGAGGATAACTGCTGTAATTTTAATAACAACATGGTAGTAGCCATAGAAATGGGCAGGGGGTGCAGAACGCACCCCAAGGAACCATTGAGGGTTAATATGTCGTTTTTGGACGTCCAATTTTGGTCCACTGAAGGGGTTGTTTTGTAACGCCAGGCGACGTCTTTTTTTGACGTCTAATGAACGTCTAGTATTGACGGCCGTGGGACCTCCATGTATAGGCTATTTATAGTCCAAACGTGGTCGTTGTGGACGTCTTATAATACCAAAAGCAGACTAATTTTAGACATTGTGTATGTCGTGTCTCGACTAAATTTATATATAAATGAACAATTTCACCATGCTTTCAATTAAAACTTAAATTTAAATAACGTATTGCTGCGACGGGCAGATGGAGGTATCGCGAGCAGAGAAACACAGAGGCTACTCTGTCGGGGAACATCCCGTCAATTAATAATCCGTACAAGGATTACATCAGGCACCCAAAGAGCACCAAACATAATTATATGTAAGAAACACAAAGTTGTCAGACAACGAACTGTAAGACGCATCCACGGTGGGACATTTATGTAAGCTAATTACACACGAGGATCAGACCGGGTACACACAAGACACATGTAAACACATGCGCAACAATAAGGAATTACCTATTAATTAACAATAACAGCAACAACACAACAATGGCTATTTACAACTGCACGCGGGGCATGCTGGGACATGAGCCCCGCCGGTGCGACAGTGTATACAACAGAACAGTACAGAGCTAAAGTATCATGAAAAGTAAAAAACATAATTTAGCATTAACCTGGTTTAGCAAGCTGGATGTTAATTTGTTCGACCGGGCATCAAGCTGCTGCCAGATTTTGAAATACCGCGTTCTGCACGTGCACAAAAGTGTCCGCGAGGGACGTGGATAAAACTGTTACAGCTGCTCTGCACTACTCAGTTTTCACATGGTTTTCAGAACGAACATAAAAAACAATGCACGATATAATTTATTGTCATATCAGGGCAAATGCACATAAAATACGTACGCATTGGCATAATAAATCATGTTTGTTTCGAAATAATCATCTGTATTCACATTTATTATGTTGATAACAACAATGCTGATATTTGTAAATAAAACTATATTTCCTGCACCTGTCATAGTCGTCCAAATAACGTCAAAAAAATTACATTCAAATGTTGAATGTCAAATTGAAGTGCAAGTTGGGTCATGGATGGACGTTCAAATTGTGGACCTAGTTTGGACGTTGTATAGATGTCCAGAATTGGTCATGGACTGACGGACCTAATATAGACATGATCTGCACGCCTATCCGACGTCCAATGTTTAGTGGGTACAAGGCGTGTACAAGGTGGAAAGGAAAAAGAAGATTGTTTCTGATTCTTCTAGCCAAGGAACTCCATTGCCGAATGCAGGGATGATGGTCACTGGGTCTGCAAACGCTGCAAACACAGACTTTGAAACAGACAGACAGACTCTGTGGGAGAGTAACCACTGAGACAAAAGGCAGAAAGATGATGAACCTGGAACTGAGGGACGGATAACAACAACAAACAACAACAACAAATTTATTTTTGTATAGCGCATTATCACAACATTACATTGTCCCAAAGCGCTTTACAGCACCCCCACCCAAAGCCCCCAGTGAGTAAGCCATAGGCGACAGTGGCAAGGAAAAACTCCCTAGAAGGAAGAAACCTTGGGAGGGACCCGACTCAAAGGGGGAGCCCATCCTCCAGGGGCCGGCAGGGACATTTTTTTTTATATTTTTTTACAATTTTTGCTATTTCTACATGAACAGCCAAACATGCAAAGCTGGAGAGATCACACAAAAACAAAATTCACTTTTGGTGTTATAATTCGTAATGGCCAATGAAAATGAAATTACATAATTTTATTCTGTATGTGTCTGAGCATGTCAAAAACCATGGATAATGACTTCACTCAGCTAATGACATTTGTGTACAAACACATTGGAGACTGAAGTGTTAGCATGTTTTCATTTTATTCATTTCATTCTATTAGCAACTTTTCATCATATTTTCACTCATTTTTTTATAAATAAGACAGACTTGTGTTTCCATATATTTTGTGAATGTGCGTCTTTCATATTTGCAGGTCAGTCAGTGTGTGGGATATTTTGTATAGATATGGTAGGCTTTTGTGAAGGTTTCCATGTCACACACAGAGGTTTGGGCTGCCTTGGATTTGAGCTAGTCTGAGTAACGAAATGCAAATGTGCCAGGCCTCACAGGTAATGGGTGTGTTTGCGCAACGAAAGACCTGCGAAAATCTCAGCAGGGGTGAAAAACACCTCGGGACTTTCACCAGAAAATAAAAGCTTGGTAAATCTAGTGTTACGGGGCCATACACATCTCATGAGACACCATTAAAGGAGACAGTTATATGGCCCCCCGAAGTAGCTCCGGAACCAAATTGTGCCACACGGATTTAAGACAGCATCCACTCATCTTCCCTATTGTGACATAACCGGACACATACATCTTCCATCAGTGTTTCACAATCTCACAGCCTGGTATAAACTCAAGAACATCCCAGACTTTATCCACAGAAAATTATATGCCATACACATACAGAGAAACAATGGTCTAGCTCCAAGAAAGTGTTACAACACTCGGGACCTAGATCCCGCAATGTACCGGTACACCCACTCAGAAACCCATAACACCACTAGCATGTGATATACAGGGCTATTCTTTAACTTAACCTCCCCTGCAGAGAGCAAAACAGATCCAAGGCATTCATATGGACAAGCCGGAGAGAGAGGACATACTGTGTTGGACAATGCAAGATCAGCCTGACCGACTACACCAGCCCCCAGAACTGTTCATGGACTGTGTTTCACGTGCGGATACCATAAGCCTACTCAGTGTGCTAAGGTATATTCTGCTCCTTCTGGGGGACTCAAAGTAAATGTGAACAAAACTGTATTACACGATGTTAGCTTAAGTAATGGTACATGTAATGTATAATATCTCCTACTTGTTGCCTGCATATTTAAAACATTGTAATGCTAAGGATAAAACATATACCTGGTTAGAGACAGGACTCGAGGATCTGATCTCTGATTACAAGAGCCGGCTTGCGATCCAAGTGTCACCTAGGTGGCCAAACGCGACTTATTCGCCAGCATAACCGGACTTTTTAAATCAGGAAATTCTACTGCAAATAGCTATAGAATAATCGGACAATCCCAGTATACAGCATGGTTGGCTAATCAAATAGCCACCAGCTTCCAACATATCACCAATAACGATGAGAACCTCACTGAAGCAGTAAAGTCACAAATACTCTTAACACTTAGCAAAGCATTCTTAAATCAGATGCAACTCCTCGAGTGTGATGTAGCCTGCCGAGCATATGCACAATATTTGTTTGAACAATGGAATATTCAGAATTACTAACCACCATAATCATGTACACTGGAAATGAATGTATTGATTGTAGTCCAAATTCTACCACTGTAGAATACACTCCCTACACTCCCTACACTCCCTGTCATGCCCTGTACAAGCGAGCCGGAAAGCAGGCAAGCAGAGTCGCAAATACGGACAGACGGGGTTTATTTAAGGGAAGACTGGCGGACAAGGAAGAAAACATGACAATACATCAATGACGAATCTGGGGAAAACCGACTGAGACTAGGACTAAATACATAAGACAAGGCAAACAGAATAGGGAACAGGTGACGACAATCAAGGTTCGACAGGAGGTAATGAGGGGGCGTGGCACACACAAGGAGCGTTCGGAGCTGAACGTGTGTCTTAAAATGGATGAGAGAGGGATATAGGGCTCTCGAAGGAACAAACAGGCACGCTTAGGTTCACTCAAATACACTTTAATAAGTAATACAAAATGATCTCGCATTAACACCAATACTGAGCTATCATATTGAAGGCAATGCAAAACAACTCGTACTACAACGGATATCAAATAATATATATCTTATAGCTAATAGTATTAGGTGCAAAGGTATGAATATATATAGAAAAGAAGCAATAACACATACAAGAAGCAAGGAAACATAAAAAGTTACGAAATATTATCACAAGCGGCGATAATTTACTCGCAACAATCAAGGGAAAGCATTAGCAGTTGCAAAGCTATTTACACTCAGACGTGCTATCATCACCCTCCTTCACACATGGACTGGGGAGCCCTTTCAGTCCTGGCAGGAGACCAACACGTGAGTTCCGAGAAAGTGCCGGGCGATGCGCGCTCTATCCCACGGCTGAACTCCGGTCAGTACTGGGTTCTCCCCCTTCCTTTATACTAAATTTAGAGTTGCGTGTGGGCAGGGGGTAAGCTGGCCAGGCTCACCCCTTCCCCCCAGGCAATATAGTGTGCTCCAATTGCCCCTTTTGTCCAAGTGATGCTGCTTGCGATACGAAACAGTTTCTGCGAGTGTATTCTCGTAGAATCTTGTTTGGTGGCAGACATAAAAATAGATTCAGATAAATTTTTCTGCTGTAATATTGCGGCCCTCCTCACGTAGCGAGCTGTTTCAGGCACGTGAGCTATGCCCCAAAAGACCAGTGAGTTTATGTCTAGTGTTGGACTTACCCCTGCGCCCACTTATGTTTAAATTTCCAAAGCAGGCTGAACGAAGATTGATGTCACACGCAAAATAGAGTAGGATTACTCCTGGTATTCACCGGCAATAGTCAGATTGCTGACACTGAACCCTAGATTAAGAGCTATCACGCTGGGCTGTCACATATCTAATAATACATGGGAGAGAGTAATATCTGTGGCATTCCATTTTCAGTTGCGGTGGGTTTATAAATATGGGTTTCCAAAAATCAAGCCTAATAAAAAATTTAAATATTAAATGAGCAAATTGATTTGATTTGTTCTTCTGTCCCAACTTGTGATCTAAAAGCAATGAGGCTGCCACACACCGCAAAAATCTACTGTAAAATAACAGTCAAAAGTCTGGCAGCAGGAGTGCTAGACAAAACCTGTTAACGGTGAAATACATTTTCACCAAATGTACATCAGCACTATTGGTCTTTATGAAAATGGGCAGGTTCAGAAGCTGCAAAGAATAACAGACTTCATAACCTACATCAAAATAAGCATAGAGAAGACTTTCCCATTAATTATTGTCTTCACAAGTCTTTATGACTACCACCCAACAAGATCCTACAAGAATCTACTGCTGTGGCAGAAATTGTTTCATACCGTGGCTGGGGAATTTATACTGTTGCCCTATACTACACCGTCATGGTAAAAAGTTTAAATGAAGGCAGTACCCTGTCATGCTATGCAAATATACATCAGCACTATTGGTCTTCAGGACCTGCCAGACTTTTGACTGACATTTTACAATAGATTTTTTTACAGTGTACGCGAACAGGCGGAAGCAAGCAAAACCTGAGCAAGTTTTATATGGTTGTAGCATATCAAGTCTAAAAAGTAAATTAAAGTATAAAAGCCTATAAAGTAAATATTGCTAATCAAATAAATTCGTTTTGTCATTCAAAGTAGGTCTAATAGGATTTTTTAAATTTCACATAACGCTGTCAGTGAAATTTTATTTTGTAGAGACGCAGCAGCAGCATCAACAGAAAAAAATTGAGGAATTTAAAACGTGGATGCCTAGCCTGTATATTCTTTAGGCTATTAAGCCCACTGATTCCTTTATTTTTAAGCCTATTTTTGTGTGGAATGCCATTGCCAAACCTGTCCGTTGTTGCCTATATGTTGCTTAAAAATAAATATTTTCTGAGTGGCAATGTTACCATTGCTCATATTTCTTTATGATATAAGGCTTCGGTTTAGGGTGACATTTGTTAGGCATGCAGAATATTTGTCCCTCTTTTAAATTGGAGCGAGCGTGAAGCGATATGACTGGAGCGGGAGGTAATTTTAGTGGAGTGAGGAGCGGTGTTGAGCGGAGCGGCTTAGTGGGAATTAGAACGGAGAAGCGGGCGGAGCCAACAGCCTCGTGAGCTCCACTCCGCTCACATGCTCTGATACAAAGCCTCATTAATAATTTAGCCATACTAAGCTGCTTATATTGTGGGCGTAAATAAATGTCCGTATAGCACAGAAAAGCTGGCGCACCACCAAATATTGCGCCTGTCATCTGAAGCCCTAGTGATTATTGCGCATGCGCGATTTAATCGCGATTTGATATCGCCCAGCCCTACTAGGGGCATGGGCGTAAATTTCATTTAACAGTAGGGGGGGACAATAAATATAAAATTTCTCATGAGCAATTTTTGAAGGGGACACAAATAATACAGTCAAATTGTACTTATGAAGATATGTCCCCACAATGAAAAACTTTGCTTCTATCATTATCATTGTAGCATGGAGACTGCGTCATTATGGTTATTTTCAAAGGTTTTCTCAGGTTCAATGACAAAGCAGATTTTTCTTCAAAACTATTTATTGCATTGTTTGTTATGTTGTTTACAGTCAAGTCATCAACATACAATAAAATTTAAACATGACTGTTTAAATGCATAATAGAAATTGATTATACAAAAAAATACAGTGGGGTCAGTTTGGACGTAGCACAGTGCTCATTTAGTAAATGCACAGCTAAACAATATGCTAATTGTGGCCGTTAATGTTAAGTTAACATTATGCCAAGTCGTCACAAATAAAACAATGCATGGGAAACGGCTTTGGCGTGTTAGTTGCAGTGCACTATGCAACAAGCTATTGTAAACAAGCTAACGTTAACTAGATAAGTAATATTTTAATCGCCAATATAGCAGATTCATGGAAAATTACATCGGTAATCAGCATTTTTGCCGCAACTAATTTATGAATGAGTCTGCATCAACTACATTAAAGAGAATCGTTTTATTTAAAGTGAATAAAATACCCTACTTACTGGAGTTCAACATTAATTGAGCCACACCCCTGACTCGTGTGCGTGGAGTAGGCGATATGAACTGGGAAAGCAGGCAGTTGGCCAAACCACTGTGAGGAAGGGGAGGGGGAACTTAACTGTTTCTAAATGCATTTTTTGCGTTTGTTTTTTTTTCTACTTACAGAATTATTTTAGATATGCATACATATATTTTTCACAATAGATAGTGCGATTTTTTTTTATATATATATATATTTTTTTTGGGGGGGACAACCCTTGGATAGGGGGGGACATGTCCCCTCCGTCCCCCCCGGGATTTACGCCCATGGCTAGGGGTGTTTACTAACATGTATGCAACACACAGTCATGGTCTGGACATGCGACAAAATGAGAATCAATACATCAGATCTCATTATCCTTATCCCTATACAAAAGAATTTGGTTTTGATAACTCCCAGGAATTATCCTATAAGTATATTAGTAAAAGTAATAAACATTTACAAAACAGCCTGGTCTGGTCCAGCAGTATGCTGTTATTCCTGCCCTCTCAGTCCCCCCAGCTCCAACAGCCTTCAGGAATAAATATTTGCCTGTTAGGCTAATATCTGTCTTGATGATACAGAAGATCTTAAAGTACAGCCTAATTTCTAACTGAACTCTTGGTCCCGCGTGCAGAATGTTTTCATCCTGCCATCTTCCTGCTGCCTGCTCACTGTCCTCATCCTGCCATCTTCCTGCTGCCTGCTCACTGTCCTCATCCTGCCATCTTCCTGCTGCCTGCTCACTGTCCTCATCCTGCCATCTTCCTGCTGCCTGCTCACTGTCCTCATCCTGCCATCTTCCTGCTGCCTGCTCACTGTCCTCATCCTGCCATCTTCCTGCTGCCTGCTCACTGTCCTCATCCTGCCATCTTCCTGCTGCCTGCTCACTGTCCTCATCCTGCCATCTTCCTGCTGCCTGCTCACTGTCCTCATCCTGCCATCTTCCTGCTGCCTGCTCACTGTCCTCATCCTGCCATCTTCCTGCTGCCTGCTCACTGTCCTCATCCTGCCATCTTCCTGCTGCCTGCTCACTGTCCTCATCCTGCCATCTTCCTGCTGCCTGCTCACTGTCCTCATCCTGCCATCTTCCTGCTGCCTGCTCACTGTCCTCATCCTGCCATCTTCCTGCTGCCTGCACACTGTCCTCATCCTGCCATCTCTGTGCTGCCTGCTCACTGTCCTCATCCTGCCATCTTCCTGCTGCCTGCACACTGTCCTCATCCTGCCATCTCTGTGCTGCCTGCTCACTGTCCTCATCCTGCCATCTTCCTGCTGCCTTCATACTGTCCTCATCCTGCCATCTCTGTGCTGCCTGCTCACTCTCCTCATTCTACCATCTGCCTGCTCCTGTGCCTCTCCTGCCTTCTGCTGACCACCACTTTCCTTCATACACATTAAGTTTGCAAAACTGCACCTATACTTTTCATGTAATGTTCTGTAGCTCTTAACACTAATATTTCCTAATTACTCTTCTTTTACTACCAGAAAAGTGTCTGATGTCCCCATAATATCATAATGTGTCTGTGAATAAAATCTAATCTATGTGTCTGTCACGATCAGCTCCGAACGATCCTCGTGTTTGCCACGCCCCCTCATTACCTCATGTCAATTCCTGATTGTTCCCACCTGTGTCTAGTTAATTCCAGCCTGTCCTGTGCACTTAGTCCGCGTCCGAGTCCAGTCCCGTCAGATCTGTCATTGACGTTTGTGGAAGTCTGTGCCCTGTCTGTCCGTCTGCCCTCAATAAATCCCTTTGCCTTGGATTTACGTCTCCTGGACTCTGCTTCCCTACGCCCTGCTCGTTCGCCCTTCTCCCGATTCACAACAGTGTCTCTGTGAATAAAATCTAATCTATGTGTGTCTGTGAATAAAATCTAATCTATGTTTAACAAAACAGTATCTGGGTTACCAGATGAAGCTTCTAAAAATGTCCATAAATATGAAATTGTGGAATGCAGAATCAATATCACTAAAATTCAAATAATAGGGCTTATTATTTGCTAGATAGTTTTTTAAGTTGGCCCTATAGGTTTCACTTATAGTAATGTTTTTTCAAAGCATAACGTTAGACCTTCTTATGCATTAACATTGGCCTAATAACAAACCACACAGGCTAAATGGCAAATTAATTTCAGAAAGGCAAAATTTATTCATGATAAAATGAGAATGAAAACATTGGGAGTTCATCTCCTTGGAAAATGACCATGATCGATTTTACCTCACCAAATAAGCCTGGTTTAAATAGAGAACTTAGCTTATCTTCATAGTTAACGTAACTAATGTTGACTGTACCGGCCTCAGAAGGTAAGTAATTCAACAAGACGTCAGCTTGCATTAGTAGTTAAAACACTTAAACGAATAAATGAAGGTTGTAAAATAACACATTTTCAACAGGCTAGACTTCTGTTGGCTACTTACATTTACCAATGCACGAGAGACAGTATGAATGAGAATGAATGATGCAACCAACTGGCTAAGGTGCTTCTAGTGCCGAGGTGGTTAAAATGGTACAGTCCACACTAGGGGTGTCTCAAATCGTTTTACATAAAATTTTCCTACAAGGTGAGGTTATTATTTTTTTTTTTCTTATTTTTTTTTACAACAAAATTAAAATGTTAAGACCCCCCCCAAACTGCTATTTTTGTCTATTTGGGGGGGTCTGGGTCTTGATCGGGGGGTACTGTACCCCCTAGTACCCCCCGTAATTCGAACCATGGACGTACCTTGATCTTGGAGCTCAGTTTGAATGTTTTTGAATGGTTTCCATGGCTCTTTCTACCATCTGCACTATCCTTATGATCAACCTGGGTTGCATTTCCTCACAGTTTTGTGCAATGACCTCATGCTGCCATCTTGGTGCATTTGTCAGTCTTGGTGCATTGTCAGTGATATATATTTTTTTTCTTTCTTTTAACTGCACATTCTGTAGTACATTATAATACACACAGAGGATGGAAGTTATCATTGACAGTGTCTTACAAAAGGGTTACAAAAAAGAAAAAAACATTTCAAGGCAATATGAAGTCATGACCTGCTCGTCCGATCCTCCTGTGTGCCACGCCCCTCTCGTTACCTCGTGTTAATTCCCGATTGTATCGTTATGTTCAGCCTGTCCTGTGTATTTAGTCCACGTCTGATTAGTTTCCCCAGATCCGTCACTGATGTGCGTCACCATCTGCCTTGTTTGTCCAAATAAACCCGCTTGCTTTGCATTCTTGCCTACCTGCTTTCATCCTTCCCCACAAACGTAAAAGAAGCAGGAATGGGCAATATCTCTGATACATGTATTTAAAATGCATATTTAAAATACAAAATTGTATTTTATAATTTGTATTTTACTTATTCATGAAAATGATTGTCATTTTTATCTAAATACTTTGAAATTAAGTATTTTTTTATTTTGAAAATACAAGAAATAGTTTCCCCATAATATATGCATGATGACATCATGTGTGCAAAATGTTTGTGTTACGCAAGGAGGATGTTTTGGTTTTTAAACATTTTAATGAATGGTCATTAGAGCCAATAGCTGATCACTGGTGTTGAAGCCAAAGTCTTACAAGGTCCATTTAGGGCTATTCGTGTTTAAAGTTTTTAAGATGTTGCGAGTGAAGTGCTTAAATGTTGTTTGAGTTATTTCCATCTGTGGTGCAAAAAAAGGAAGCAGTATCATCAACTGAATTACAATTATAGAGTAAGAGAGTCCAGCAGTCCATCGAGAGGTGGGATGGAAGTAGGAGCGACCAGGACAGATCTGACAGTAATGAATGGAATGGCAATGGAAAATGAGAAGATCAGAGGCTGGAGGAAAATACCAACCGTCAGAGGCTTGAGAATCCACCAAGGGAAGAAGAGGCGTCTCCGGGACGACCAAAGGCAGCCTTGCACTGCCCAGGCATAGAGCCAGGTTGAGCACCACAGCGCTATGAAGCCCAGTGTTTAATATGGAACCCAGTGTTTCCTTACAGAGCCATACCTGCTGTGTACTATGCATTTTGCATTTGCCTGGCCCAGGATGAATAAGACCTCCAAATTCCTATTGGCAATGTGGCCTCTTATTCAAATCTATGTGTCTACTTGCTGACCATGCCCTGCTGCTATTTGACTGTTATGAAAGAAAAGTCACACTAAGCCTGGGTAATTTCATCATCTTCATTACAGCGAGATTTGTGAAATTCATATATGAAATAAATGTGCTACAGCTGAAACATTTTGCTCATACATTATTTTATATTTGCAAAATGTCTTTATTAGAAACTGCTCAGCACATGTCAGTACTATCCCCCACAGGGAAACTGTGTCAGGGTCTGTCCCTTCCCTTCCGGTCTCCTCCACTTTTGGCCGGCAGGGGTTGCTGGTCACCCTGTCCTCCTCCCTGTCCTCTTCCCTGTCGCTCCCCTTAAGCCCCTAGTCTGTTTCTCATTGTGCTGCATAGTTCAGTGGCTTGATTGTGCGACTCAGAAACTGACTACCTGCTTGTTATCGATTTGAGGCTGGCCTCTGCCTAACCTCATCTGATTATTTCAAAGCTATTTACACTCGGACGTGCTATCATCACCCACCTTCACACATGGACTGGGGAGCCCTTTCAGTCCTGGCAGGAGACCAACACGTGAGTTCCGAGAAAGTGCCGGGCGATGCGCGCTCTATCCCACGGCTGAACTCCGGTCAGTACTGGGATCTCCCCCTTTCTTTATACTAAATTTAGAGTTGCATGTGGGCAGGGGGTAAGCTGGCCAGGCTCACCCCTTCCCCCCAGGCAATATATGGTGCTCCAATTGCCCCTTTTGTCCGAGTGATGCTGCTTGCGATAACATACTACACTAGGCGTCCTTGCGCAATGCCTCCCTGTTCCCCCCTAAAGGCAATATAGTGTGCTGTATACCGACCCCCCACCCTATCTCCCGAAACCAAGATAAGCATCCTGCATGCCGATCTAATGGCCCAGATGAGCATCCTGGCTTCTCTTTATGAGCCCAAGTTATTTATGGCAAAATTAGGTTTTACAGGGGATCGGTAAATAACATGTTCGTGCAGTTTAGTAACATTCGGGGTGAATCATGGACGATTGATCTGAATTTCAGGATGATCAGTCCACACGCCATCGGAATTAATCCACAATTACAACTTTCTAGAATATTATAGTAAAGTTAATTCCATGTCACGTGGGTGACGTAATCGTCCGCGAATTCATCCTAATACATTGGTGTTAACTGCATTGGAGTTTGTGCGCGTTCACATAAATGGAGCACGTTCGGCACCGCGAGGCACCGTTTGACTCATGGTGCGATCTCCATGTTTCACGGAGGAAGACTGCATGCTAATTATGCAGGGTTATGAGGAGTTTAAATCAATGCTGTACAGAAAGTCCAATACCATTGCAGCCAACAAAAGCAGGCAGGCTTGTTGACAACGTATTGACAACGGAGAAAATGCATACGTACACAGCAAATGTGCCAGTGTTAAATTAACACTGCATGGTGTCTATATGGGTCCACACCATTTAGTGTTACCTTTAACACTTTACAGTGTGCAGTCAGTGTTGTTTTTACAGTGTTAATATTTATTATAGTTAATATTAACTCTTATAGTGTTCAATTTACAACCTAGAGTGTTAAGACAATGTGTCTCCACCTTTTCCAACATTGCAAGCCCATATGGGTGGCACACAAGTACAAAATGGGTGGCCCATATTCGCCCCATTTTAATGTACTCTCATTTAAACTCATTTGGGCATTCAGCTGCTGTGTTTTACTAACCCACCATAATAAGAAAGACTCAGACCAACATAGCCTTTTCTCTTTTTATGCAAGTTATTTTGAAGCTTAGTTTTTGATACCCAAAGACTGGGCTTGTGTAAGTTAAAAAACTTTGAAATACTGTCATTATAAATGTATTTATTTAAGTGTGAATAAGAATGTTTTTTTTCAATTTGGATAAAAAACAACCAGTCATGCTCTTCTAAAAATCATCTGTGGTATAAAAGTGAGTGAAATGTACGGCCCCAGTCACCAAACAGAGATTATGAAGCTAGACTGTGTTAGACTGCATAACATAATTTAGCAAGGCTGAGAAAAGGTGAGGGCTATCTTAGTGGTTGAATTAGTATGTTTCTGCTAAAGCAGATATAATGGGTGGTAGCCTTATTGCTTTTAGACCACAACTTGTGATAAAAGAACAAATCAAATCACTTTGCTTATTTAATATTCAGATTTTCATTAAGCTTCATTTTTAGAAACCCACCTAACCCTAACCGTAACCCTAACCCTAACCCACGATTGAGGACGGTATGGCACTGATATTAGTCTTTACCACATTTTGTTAATTCTCCAGTGTATGCTAATTTATCTATGTAATATAGCTCTTACACAACTCTCCTAACACCTGTCCACATATGTTAATCATCCAAGGGTAGGAGCGGCAACCCCACACCAATTATATCTATATACCGCTCAGGAGACACGTTTAGTACATCTCCAAGAGCGTTTCTTCTGACTTAACACCAACACATTATAAAAACACACATCAGAAAAATCACAAGAACCACAGCGCTCAAATCACCAAGATCAGTCAGAACTGAGCCAGCAGAACTTCAACATGAATCAAGAAAAAGCTGTAAGGTCCTTTTAGGTCAGAGTCTTTCTCATGATGGTGGGTAAATCTGGGATGGCTCTTCTGATCCTCATGACTTGTGCGCATATTAAAATGGGGCAGATGTGTGGAGGTGGAGACTCATTGACTTAACACCCTGTGGTGTAAATTGAACACTATTAGACTAAAGATTAACACTGTAAAAACAATACTCACGGCACACTGTAAAGTGTTAAAGGCAACACTAAATGGTGTGGACCCATATAGACACCATGCAGTGTTAATTTAACACTGGCACATTTGCTGTGTACATTTTCATGGTCATAAAACGTGGTCTAAAATATCTCACGACTGAGTATTAGGCAAGTGTTTTTTGAAAAGAATACTGTTAATAATTACAGAGGCTAACAGATGCGACAAAATTCAGAAGTCACCTATTATATGCTGCTAAGTAATGTGATGCTCCTTGAAGTTCCATTACTGTAATGTTACTCATAATGTAAACCTAATGTTAATAACTGATCCGATTTCAAATGCAATAGTAGTGGAAAGCGTACGTGGCAGCAAGTCAAGATGAAATATAAAAACATCATCTCAAGTGGTAGGGCTATGTATTTATATTTCTACTCCTTATGAAAGATTTGTTGTGTCTAGCCTCCACTTAATAGTGTGTTTCTGTGTTTTACAGGTAATAATAAAAAGGTGTCTGTTCATATGACAATAGAAGGTGAGCCACTGTTTAACAAACAATTAAATGATTTACAAAAGGACAAAACAGAAGCATATAGTACAGGCCACTGGTTGGCTCTTCAGTCATTTAGCTTTTCTGTTACTGGATGTTGGAAGTTCTGTCCCCCTGCCTGCTCTCGATCCTTTTGGTTTTTGTTAGTGCGATCTGTTTTGCTTTAATAAACCCCTTTGTCATGCAGCTGTAAGTGGATCATCACCTTCCGGGTCAGGGTAAAACGCAGAACTGTTTATGAACATGGACTCCATGTTTACAAACAGACGTGTCGCAAATGACGCACGCCTCATAGACAGATCACGTGGCATAAAAAGAAATCCATGTGACATTACCTAATAGAGCCCGACCGATAAAGGATTTTGAAGGCCGATACCGATACAAATATTTGTTGGTTTTAAAACCGATATTCCGATATATCGGCCGATATATATATATATATATATATATTTTATTTTTTTTTATTTCAGATACACGCAACAAAACATTAACAGATTTCCCTAACATTAGTTATTTGTAGTTATTTATGAGTTTTAACTAACATAATATGATAATGCATTTTAAAAAGAAACTTGTTTCTTTTATTGTCACAACAGAACAGAGGAACATCAAAATATATTAAAGTTCTGATAAATAAAATGTATAAAAATACAAACTTAAGATACTGTATGAAACGTAAAGTCCTTTGAACAAAAACACAAAAACAACAACAACCAAATCAAAGTTACCAGTTTTAAAAGACTTGGTAAGCTTCATAAATATAACTTTGAATAGCACAAGCAATAGAACTTTTATGCACAAGCTACGTTTGATACTTTTTCTCTATGTCTAAATGTTCACTCCTCGCAAATGTCTAACTTACATTTTACAATGCAGGGACTGTAACTAGAGATATGCTAGTTATAAATACAGTAATCATTACTTTATTTAGGCAGAATAAGTTCGTTGTGGTTTCCAAGCTCATTAATGTTACTGATAGTGGCATTAGCTAGCTTTGTGGTTAGCTAGTCTATGATGAGCCATAATTTAGCAATGGATAAAGTCATACTGCAAATTGTAAAACATACATTTTCAATATAACAGGCTAAGGAGAGATGATATGTCTCACTGCTATAACTGCCACGCTATTAAAGAAATACTTCAGTCTCATTGTCAAAAGTTAAAAGGACAGTCAGTCAACTACTGTACACTGTAACAACGTAACGTAATTACTAGCTAATTCCGCTTCACTCTCGGCTTATTTAACAGCAGCAAAACTGGACATGATAGTCACGAATTTTGTCATGCTTATTTGAGTTAAGAGAACTGATGGGGATGTTCTTTTAATTGTTATTCAAGCAATGTATGTCTCGTGACCAAATCACCATGAACACACTTCACCGATGATCTCACTCGCGGATAACTGGTTCTCTCTGCCCGACTCTGGCTGGATCAGCAGGTTGCAGGATGTGTGGCGCGTTATACACGAGTGTTGCCAACAGGGACGGTGTAGAGTGCCCTCTGGTGGACAAACTATACAACGCCAACACTCATGACATGGTTGAAGGGGTGTTTCGTCCGTTTTTATTTTATTTTTGAAATATTCATTTATCGGCCATTATAAATGCCGATACCGATAGTTTGGAAAACGCCTAATATCGGCCGATAATATCGGCCTGCCGATAAATCGGTCGGGCTCTATTACCTAATCACGGGGTGCGTTCGACTTGGGCTCAGGTCTGTCTGCAGCTGCCGTGACGTGGAGCGCGATCTGCCCGCGGTTGCAGGGGTGGAGTATAAACTGACTGGATGCTGGACGTAAACAAAGGAGTTTTCAAGGAGCTCAGAAAGGCTGGAATTTGTACTTCATGAAAATGCATCAGTGTGTCTGGGGCCGGATTTTTAAATATCCATTATACACTATAAACTGTAACCATATCAAAAGTGCACTATATATCATCTAAAACTAAAAGTCCACAGAAGTGGCATGTAGAAATGCTGCCCCAGGACATGTTATATACTGCCAGAAAGGTCGCAAGGTGTACTATACAAAAATGCATGAAAGTGTCTGGGGCAGGATTTCTAATTATGCATTTTGCCCTATAGACTGTTACAATGGGGAAGCTGCCTTACATAATCTAAAAGTAGAAGTCCATGGAAGTGGCACGTAGAAATGAGTCCCCAGGACATGTGATATATTGCCAGGAAGGTCGGAATTTGTAATTTACAAAAATTTAAGATTGAAGATTCAAGATTCAAAAGGTCCCATGCAGGGAGCAGAAATATAAAGTACAGATATTTTATGGGTTCCACTGAAATAAAGGTAGCTGATTACGAGAAAGATCTCGGTATATATGTTGATGCTTCCATGTCCCACTCTCGCCAGTGTGGGGAAGCAATAAAAAAGGCAAACAGAATGTTGGGTTATATCTCTAGAAGTGTGGAGTTTAAGTCAAGGGAGGTGATGTTACACTTATATAATTCCTTGGTAAGACCCCACCTAGAATACTGTGTGCAGGTTTGGTCACCATACCTCAAGAAGGACATTGCTGCCTTAGAAAAGGTGCAACGAAGAGCTACGAGAATGATTCCTGGTCTTAGAGGAATGTCTTATGAGGAGAGGTTAGCGGAACTGAATCTGTTTAGCCTTGAGCAAAGGAGACTAAGGGGGGATATGATTCAGGTCTATAAGATTCTAACGGGTCTGGATGCTGTTCAGCCAAATGACTATTTCAATATTAGTCTAAATACTGGAACTCGTGGCCATAAGTGGAAATTAGCGGGAGAACATTTTAAAACAAATTTGAGGAAGCACTTCTTTACACAGTGTGTAGTTAGAGTATGGAATAGTCTTCCTGCTAGTGTAGTGGAAGGTAAAACCATGGGTTCCTTTAAATCAGAGCTAGATAAGATTTTAACAACTCTGAGCTATTAGTTAAGTTCTCCCCAAACGAGCTTGATGGGCCGAATGGCCTCCTCTCGTTTGT
This sequence comes from Paramormyrops kingsleyae, assembly GCF_048594095.1. Lineage (NCBI taxonomy): Eukaryota > Metazoa > Chordata > Actinopteri > Osteoglossiformes > Mormyridae > Paramormyrops > Paramormyrops kingsleyae. The sequence goes on along the minus strand of NC_132802.1, from coordinate 39,630,466 downwards.
AAATTTCTTATGTTCTTATGTTTACAACATGTAGTGGAATGTAACCCTGGTCACTCCGAGCAGCTGTGCATGATAAGAGAGTAACAAAATATAGAAAAAAATAAATAAATAATAAGATAAAAAATATATGAAATGTTCAGCTCTACATAATCTTTACATAAGTGATAGGTAAGAGGTATATATGTGCAAGAGGCCTGATGTATGTGGTAACGATTTGGACAGGGTGAAGCAGTACCTAGAGGCATTGAGTATTGTCCTGATTTAGGAGCATTATGACCTGCGGGAAAAAACTCCTCCTTAATTAACCTTTCCGTTCTGGGGTGCGTTTCCCAAAACCATAGTTCAATTGAACGTTCACAAACACTTTATTTAAGTTGCGTAGTTCGAACTACAGTTCTTGAGCTGTGGTTAGAAGCTTAGTCCCGGGGTAAATACGTCAGCGATGGTGGAAAATGCAGTCGAACAAAGGTATAGTCACCGTGAAAGGAATAATTTAGCTCTACGATCACATATAATGTGAAGTTGTCTGAAAATGTAGTTTGAAACGTAATTGTTGTGTGGGTCTCTGGTCATAAGTAGGGTAACTGAGCATTTCATGAGGGTTTCACAAACTGTATTAAAGATCTTCTGCAGGGTGGCGGGGGTCCAGATAATATCCCATAATAACCCAGGACTGGGTATCAGTTTGGCACGTTAACGCTGATTTTGTTCATATCTGGTAGGATTCTTGCCTACCACGCATATATTGAATAAGGTGAATGACGCCTTCAGTTCTCCCTCCGTAAAAGTGTGACTTTTGCCAGTCAGGCAGCGCTGATTCTCTCAGGCCGAAGTGACAGTGATGGATCCGCAACTCAGTAAAGCAGGAGGGGGCTGTAGGCTCGCCGTCAGCCAGCGCCGGGCTCCGGTCGCCAAATTCATCACGCTGCTCCTACACATGTCCGTCATATTTGCGTTTTTGCCAAATATCTGCTATTGTGTGTAAATAAAACAGTGGGCTAGTGGCTGTTTTGTCCTACAATACAGTATGAATGGTACAAAATGACCCACAATCCCATCGATTAGGCTCCAAAGTCCTGCTTTGCTCTGTGGTTAATAGACGGCATCACATTTCAGAGCAGATTTTTTCTTTGGGATGGTTTTTCTAAAACTTCCATGATATTTTCTGCGTGGTCCTGTGTTGCGGTCTGCCCTGTGTACATACCCTGTACATTTCCTGGGCTCCCATATTAATCATGAATTTCAGATAAAAATTTTTATTTAGTTTGGTACCTGTTGACAGGATTGTGCAATCCGCTAACACGAAACAGTATCGGATTCCTATGTAATACATATAAATAAAGTACAATTGCATCCAAGTAACTGATGTGTAGCCCTGTGGTGCTTAAGAGGGATGTCTGATCAGCTCCGTTTTTGTTCCTCACGTTGTGTGGGGAATGGGAGTGAAGGTTACCTGGTAACATAAATACATCTTTATTTTACTAAAATAACCACAGCACACTTGTTTTAGTGGGAAATTCCTAATATTTTACCTTAATGCCATAGGTAATGGGGAATTGTTATTAAACCACTGTAGCTTGCTAATGCTACATGCTAACTACCGTGTCTAGTGTGAAGGTAGTGTGGGACTCTGCTGCTCTCTGCTGGTGCAATGAGGAACTGTAGTGAAATTCATTTTATATAGTGTAGCTAAAGAAATGTTTAAATTTACAATCATTTACTTTGACCAAATGCCATACTGTGGTGGGTAGCATCAGGGAAAATAACTAGCCGGAGACTTATGTGCGTTTCACTTCTCTCCCTTTACTCCTCATTCTCCCGCACACGTACATCTCTATACAAAGTCCCGCAGCTCCCTCTATCGATCTTCTTCATATAGCATAACACAACATTTCCCCTTTCCTTGAAGAATTAATTTTGCAGACAGATCAAATGAAGCAATTCTAAGGGAACAGCCTTACATATCATGAACGAACAGCAGGGGTCTCGAAATAAGAAGCCTAACAAGTATCACAAAATACCATTCACCATGTAATTACTTCCTGTGTAGTTCTGAACACAGCTAGTATCACTGGACATAAAGTAAGGACATTGGGTCGGATTAAACAAAAGAATATCCCTTTTGTACTGAACTCAGTCTCTGCATCATTTGAATTAACAATAACAAAACATTACAACAATATGGAACCCGTGTTTATTACTGTATTAACCTTTCTTGTCAAGGAAGAGTATCAGAACATTAGCCTTTCCATCAGAACCAAGATATCGATGTATACATCATATAATCCTTATCTAACAAAGCCTGTTAACCATCAGGGTGCATTCCTTGTTCTTTGGCCCTGTCTTGGGCCTGGCTCTGGAATAGCATGGTCTACATCCTCAGGTAACATAAGCTCATCAAATGCAATGTCATTGCCCACACCAGTGTAGGTCAGAGCTTCTTTAGGAAAGAAGGCCAGTTTGGATGCATTCCATTTCCGACCATCACTTAGCAGGTAGGTGCTTGATCCCACTTTCTTAATGACAGTCAGGGGTTCTGTGAATCTGGATGACCCCTTTTGAACGTGTTCAGGTCTCTGGACACGCACAACATCATTCACTCGGAACATAGGTACTTTTGCACCATGCTTTCTGTCTGTGTAGTCTTTGCTCTTTTGTTGTTTTTGTTTCACTGTCTCTGTCACTTGTGTGTGCTTGTGTTGTGTTTTGATGTTAAGTGAGACAGGAAGTACCTGTAATTTTGTGCGCATCTTTCTGTTTCTCAGCAGCTAAAATGGTGTAGCTCCTGGTGTTGGCATGTTGTGTGGCACGACAGATCATCAAGAACTCCGTTATAGTCTGTTATGGAAATTTGGAGGTAGGAAGGAACAGATGAGTCCAATGGTTTAGCTTGGTTTCATTTATTGAGATATCTTTCTATGCGAGCTCGGGGAGACTCTCCACAGACAGTTCTGAGAAGTTCTCCAAATAGCAGACGCAGCTGCTTTCATTTTATATTGACAGACAAATGACCCTTCTCTGCAACCACAACCGGAAGACCCATGTCTGCTTTTGCACATTCTATGCTCAAGACAAGCTTTTCGTCTAGCACAAGCATCTTATATTTACCATATATAGAATAAAAATTCATCTCTTGTCTAGCTTAACATGGGTAAGGTCTAAAACCCCCTCCCCAGTCTCTTGCATCTGTTTCTTCAAGCATAGCAACCTTATTTTGCAGCTTAACTTCCTTAGTAACCATCGGACATCATGCTTGGTGGTAATTTTCCACTACATTCCCCCCTTTGATACAAAATCATTCTTGTATCACACACTGACGTCGTCCTCGTCCGAGGAGTAAGGGTTCCCAGGAGCAGTCCATTCCAGCTGGGCATGGGAGGCAGCAGAACGTGCTGTCTGCTGCTTCTTCCTCTGTGGTGGAACGTCCTGCATAAGCTGTACCATCTGATGATGTGACGCCCGAGGATGAAATTGAGCCATAGTAGAACAACATGGTATACAGCATGGAACAAATAAGCACACACAGACAAGCAATAAAACAATAGGGAGAGCAGAGAGGATAATCAAGGTCCACTTGTGGAGAAATCTAGAGTAGGCATCTGGATAATTATTTTGTTTCCCCTGTAATGTTTGTTCAATAGTGAGTGATTGTTTAACTTTGTTTAGGAAATATTCAGTACAAGCATGCATTTCTTGCGTACTCACGGCGTGGAGTGTCCAGTGGGTGGCGGTAGTCCGATGGAATCCCCGGGGCGGACCTAAAACGGAAGAAGAAGAAAGTGAATGTAGTAGCCACAGTAGCACGGTCGTGTTGCACGGAGTCGTGGAAGGCTTGGAAAAACTGCTTGCTGAATAAACAATAAAACGAACTCAACTACAAACCACGCTTGTTTACTTCTTCAAGTGTGTTACAAAATATTGGCGACGAGGATGGGATCAGCGGTGCCGTTTTGAGTGAAGTTATGACGACGCTGAGCATGGACACGGAGCAACTGCAGGATCGGCTGAGTGAGACATTACCTCGGCTGCGGCTTGATCAACTGCAAGAGGTGTGTGTATTTGCAAAACTGTCGGCAAAAGGACAGAGTACACGGCACTCGCTGATCAGATTAGTAAGCGAAGCAGTAGAGAAGGTGATAGAAACAGAAGAGGATGATGTAGCTTGGCAATATGTTAGAGACTTGCTGGAGTTTGCCAGCAAGAGAACGCGATGTAGCGAGCAGGCGGTACAAGATGGCGGCGGCGACACAGGCAGGAATTCAGCGGAGCTCGCGGATTTAAAGAAACGGTACGCCGAACTGCAGCATCAGTTTGAGTCGTCTACAAGTATGCTGAAAAATGAAATCCAACGCTTGAGTTTGAAAGTTCCTGATGTGTCGCGTTCCACTGTGTTTTCCCAACCCCAGCAGACAGTTCCTGAAGTCACAATTCGGCGTGATTTTAAAATTAATGGTCAAATAGGAGAACGGGGACAGAAGGATAAGCTATCATACAACAATTTAATGCACCAAATTGACTCAGGGATAAAAAAAAGGACACAGAGAGGCGGAGATCATTGATGCTGTAATCAGAGCAATTAGTCCGGGTATGAGCCTGCGTGATATGCTGGAGATCAAGACGGATTTTTCCCTTTCCCAGCTGCACACCATTCTGAAAGGCCATTATAAGGAAGAAAACTCAACCGACCTGTATCATAGACTGATAAATGTGACACAAGAGAGCCGTGAGTCACCGCAAAACTTCCTCTTTCGGGCTATTGAATTAAAAGAAAGACTTTTAGCTGCTGCTCGAGAGCCAAATGGAGAAGAATCATATGGTCCCGATCTTATACAGAGGAGATTCCTACGTGCACTGGGGACAGGTCTGTCAAATGATCACATTAAATACCAACTTCAAGTTTACCTTGATGATCCTACCATCCCGGATGAACTCCTCATCATAAAGATGAATGAAGCTGCAAGCCTGGAGTGGGAGCGCCAGCAAAAATTCAAGAAAACTACCCATGTCAAAGAGACTAAAGTCACGGAGTGTCAAGCAGAATTACATCAAAGTCAGGACAGGATGGTTCATGCCGTCACCAGTAAAGGACAGTCCATACATACACAAGCAAAAGCTTTGAAAACACCACAGATCACAGACAAGAAAGACTGCGAGCTCTATGAGGTCGTCAAGCAACTGAAAGAGGAGATAGGAGAAATGAGGAAGTGGATGACAGCTTACCGTGGCACACAGCACCGAGACAGGAAGCGGGGATGCCGTGGGTGTCAGGAGTATGGTAGAGGTGACCAGTGTGACCATTGTTTCAAATGTGGCCAAAGTGGGCATCTCTCTAGAGCGTGCCGGGGACCACTCGTCGAAAAGGGACATTCGGCCAGTAGTATGGTGGTCACCGCTGACGCAACACCGTCTGGCTCCAGAGAGGGACTTGTTCGCGCATCTGCATTACCGTAATTAATGAGACCGCCCATAACATTGACTTACCTCCACGTGCGGTTCTGGGTCACATACAGAGCATAAAGGCTATGTACCCAGCTGAGGTGAGACCAGCAAGAGCTCAGCAAGAGAGCGTAGGTAAGACCACCACACGCACCCCCCAAAGCCCGCTCCCCAAAGACAGTACCGCTATCCAGTCTACAGAGAATGCTGAGGTAAGGTTAACAACTTGAGGGAAACGTTTATGGGACCCCCCTGTTTGTGTTGACCACCTGACACCTGAAGAGCAACAAAAAGTAAAACAGCTTTTGAGGGAGGAAAGTAGTGCCTTTGCCTGTGATGACAGCGATGTCGGATGTATCCCCTCTCTCCAAATAAAAATCCGCCTCCATGATACGACACCTGTGAAGCACACGTATATGTCTGTCCCGAAGCCACTGCACAAAGAGGTTAAAGAATACCTGGAGGATCTGTTAAATAAGGGGTGGATTACTAGGTCGAAGTCACCATACTCCTCGCCGGTAGTCTGCGTGCGCAAGAAAGACGGAACCCTCCGCCTCTGCTGTGACTACCGGGGGCTAAATAAGAAATCCATTCCAGATAGACACCCTATACCTCGCATACAGGACATGCTTGACAGCTTGGTGGGCAGCGCCTGGTTCTCAGTCCTCGATCAGGGCAAAGCCTATCACCAGGGGTTTGTAGAGGAGTCCAGCCGACCTCTCACTGCGTTCATAACACCGTGGGGACTATATGAGTGGGTGAGGGTCCCGTTCGGATTATCAAATGCCCCTGCTGAGTTTCAAAGAAGCATGGAGGAGTGCTTGAGAGAACTGCATGATGAGGTATGTCAACTGTATCTAGATGATAATCTAGTCCATTCGAAATCATTTGACAATCATCTTCAGGACCTTAGGAAGGTGTTGCAGTGTTACCAGAAACATGGTGTCAAACTAACCCCTAGAAAATGTGAAGTGTTACGAAGTCAGGTTCGATTCCTGGGAAGGTTGGTGACCAAAAATGGGTATACAATGGATCCAGCTGACATTGCTCCGATCCAAGCACTGAAAAGGAGGACTCCTAAGACAGTGGGAGAGGTGAGAAGATTATTAGGATTCCTCTCTTACTACAGGTCGTACATTGAGAACTTTTCCCGCAAGGCCGCACCGCTATATATGTTGCTCACGGAGACTAAGACACTAAGAGAAGGAGCACCGCCGAAGCAGAAGGGCAAGGGCAAAAGTTGTCAGGAACAGCTTGCATCCTCACGTCCAGTCACGTGGACAGATGAGCACCAAAAGGTCCTCTCGGCGTTGATTAACTGCTTATCCAATCCACCCGTGTTGGGATATCCAGACCTAAATGAACCCTTTGTACTTCACTGTGACGCATCACAGGAAGGCCTCGGCGCAGTGCTGTATCAGAGGCAAGGAGGCAAGTTAGTGGTAATAGCGTATGGATCAAGAGCCCTAACCCCTCCTGAGAAAAACTACCATCTTCATTCGGGAAAGTTGGAGTTTTTGGCCATGAAGTGGGCCATATGTGAGAGGTTTAGAGATTATGTTTACCATGCCCCATCATTTACTGTGTATACAGATAATAACCGCCTCACGTATGTGATGTCTACAGCCAAGCTAAATGCCACCACATATAGATGGGTAGCTTAACTTGCCGACTTTCGATTCACCATTAAATATCGTCCCGGAAGGTCGAATGGGGATGCTGACGGCCTCTCACGCATGCCACTGTCAAGGGAAGGGTACCTGGAAACGTGCTCGGAAGAAGTGCACCCCGATGTCATGGTTAGCATAGCTCAGGCAGTGACGATACAGAATACTGAAAGGGGTCCATGGTTGTGTCCACTTACCATTAACTCAGTGCTGTCGGACCAAGGAAAAGAGCTGCTCACGTCAGTGGCGGAGATCCCAAAAGAAGTTCTGAGGACAGCCCAAGAAAACGACCATGAAATCAGAGAAGTCTTGATGTGTCTCAAATCAAAATCAGATTCTGTCAACAGAAGCCGGGGCAGAGAGGCCCGGGGACTGATGAGGGAAAGGGCCCGACTATATTTGGATGAGCATGGTCTTTTGTTCCGGAAAACAGTAACCCATCATCAGATGGTCCTACCACGGACATATCATGAGCTTGTTCACAAGGAGTTACATCAAGACACCACCACTTATCCATTTGAGCTAGTCTCGACTGATTTTTTGCATCTTGAGAGGTGCAAAGGAGGTTATGAATACATTTTAGTCGTGATGGACCACTTCACGCGGTTCGCTCAAGCGTACGCGTGCAGAAACAAGAGCGCCATGACAGCTGCCGAGGAAGTGTTCGGAGACTTTGTTTTGAAGTTTGGGTTCCCAACGAAACTGCACCACGACCAAGGAAAGGAATTTGACAACAAGCTGTTTGCAAAACTACAAGAACGCAGTGGTGTGCAAGGCTCCCATACCACACCGTATCACCCACAAGGGAACGGGCAAGTCGAACGATTTAACCGTACCTTGCTCTCAATGCTGAGGACCTTGCCGGAGACCGCTAAAGCCAACTGGAAGACATCACTGACACAGGTAGTGAGTGCGTACAACTGTACACGTAATGAGGTGACGGGGTTTGCACCCTATTATCTCCTTTTTGGCCGTACACCCAGGTTGCCAATTGATATCATGTTTGGTGTTCCGGCAAAGGATCACAGCTCCTCCCACCATAGTTATGCTGAGGACTGGAGGGAGAGAATGAGGGAAGCTTACAAGTTGGCCTCAAAAGTGTCAACCAGAGAGAAGGAAAGAGGGAAAACTTTGTATGACAAGAAAGTGTATGGAGCCGAATTGCTCCCTGGTAACAGAGTATTAGTCCGTAACTTCAGGGAGAAAGGCGGACCCGGGAAGCTTAGGCCATTCTGGGAAGAGCAGGTTTATGTTGTCGCCCAGCGAAAGTACCAGGACAGTCCCGTCTATGAAGTTCGACCTGAAAGTGGAAAGGGTAAAACAAGAATACTGCACAGAAACTTGTTGCTCCCATGTGATTACTTACCGGTTGGACAGGAACACCTCCCTGGGAGACCTGAAAGAGAGAATAAGAAAACGGCTGGAAAAACATTGACACAGAAGAATCAAATATGTTGTGACAGTTCAGACAGTGAAGAAGATTGGAGGAGCCTGGTTGGGGTGCCACACGACAAGGAGAGTCAAAAGGACAGTGGGTATTCCCAGTCAGAACCCCCAGCACCCCGCCCAGGAGATGCGGTGACACTGACTGATGCAGATCTGGAAGAGGAAGATGAGCAGGGTGCGGGACAGGGAGAAGATGAGGTGCCCTCTTTAAGAAGAGCGGCTCACGGAACAGATGACGCTGAAGAGAGTGACGCAGAGATTTCTTCACAACCAGCTCGTGAAAGAACATATCCTTTGAGAAACAGAAAAGCAAAGAAAATGTTTACTTATCATGCCCTAGGTCAGCCTAGTGTGGTAGATGGGTGAGCTGTTGAATTAAATCAAATGGAAGTGAGTTTTAGTTAGACTGTTAATTGAATGGAAGTTCTAGCTAATAGTTTAATCAGTTTGATTGATACGTTGAGTTCAAACGAGAGCCCACTCCATTTCATGTTTTCTCCAGTTTTACTGATATTGTAGCCCTTCCATTCCAGTAGTAAGCACTTTCAGAGTGGATTATTTCAAGGGTTAAAAGGTTAACCCCTTGGGGCCGGCGATCCCGCCGGCGGGATCTGACAGAAATTTCGCAAAACCGTTTAAATAACTCTGCGAGTTTTTGTCATATACACATTTTAAAAATACTCTCAGAAACCTTGGACGGTCTACTTTTCAAATATATATACAGTAGGTAGAAACTAAATATATTTTTACAGCTTCGTGATACGAATTGAAAGAACAAGAGTGACTGACTTAAGCGTCTGCGTCTCGAAGCGGCTCTGATCGCCCACCCACTTGCAAATCGCGCTATTCGCATGATAATAACATGATAATCCGACAGTTAGTATTGGGTAAAGAAATATGTGAATACGCCCATTGTGACCGAAATAAACAAGAGCACATGTCTGGGTAGTGTTTACACTGATCGGCTACAATATAGCCCACGGATACGTCTCTGCCGCTGAAGCTTTGCGCCAGTGTTGCCACTTTCAGCAGCGAAGCTCATACCTGTGTTCATAGCTCAGTGGGCTAAGCCTGTGTGTCTGCAGTCACGTGGTCGCCGATTCAAACGCAGCGTATTTAGAACGTGAATAGCGATCTTCCGCTGAGAGCGGTCCTACACGCTCCCGACGCAAGTAAAACAAAGAAAGATGACACGATTTGCTTTTTTGCCTATTTAACCTAATTTTAAAAACTTTAATACTTCTGACAATGGAAGTTTTGAAAAGAAGACAGATAATGGATTTAGTCAGTGTTTTTTTCATGATTCTACATAATGATTTCAGCGAGATATAAACTGAAATACACGAGAAAGATACGCGGTCGATGATGCCCTCGTCCCCAGAGCGTCAATAATAGTCACTGCATCATATTTATCGCTTTCTATATTTATATAGTCACAGTTTTTCATTTTTCATTCCATCTATCAATAAACTGTGAAAGGGATTTTATTGTTGCTACATTTCTTGCGTTTCAAACTGCCTTTCCAAAGTGATGGGTGTGGGGTGCAGTGACATTCCAGACTGATGGGCCATTGACAGTATGCAAACTACTACAGGTGTGAGGACACCTATCTCATCAATATTCATTGTGAAGACCACTGACTTTGAGAAAAAGAGTGTCACTCCAAAGTTCTAACACTTTAGTAATCAAACCATATAAAATTTCTGAATGTCACTTTCACCTATGTGTAGCCAACCCCTGTGTCTATAAGCTTCAGAGCTCAAAAGTCTTACCTAGAAATGTCTATAATGTGATTTTTTACAATTTCTCAGCATGTCTGAAAATAGGTTTTTGAAAAGTATATGTTTAAAGTTGATTTTAACAAAAAATAGAATAATAACATTCTAAGAGGTCTCAGATTATTGGTGCTGAGTTTGTGCTGAATAAAAGCAAATGTATCACTTTGGGATAAATGTTTTTTAGATAGGTGAAATATTTTAAAATGTCAAGGCATGTCAGACTACCTCGAAAGTGGAAAAAAGGCCTCAGGCCCCAGAGGGTTAACTTCCTTCAGTGCGAGTACAGATTCCTGTTAATGAAACGGTGATGGTGGCAGAAGATCATAGTGCACAATGATGTCTGCTGCAAACACACTGCGTGAAAAGGAGATACATGTTATGTGTAGCGTGTAACAGTATAGCATGAGTACTTGAACTTTTGTATCACTGACTCCTACCTGAGACGTAATCTCATTGGTGCATACCCAGTAAAATATTCTGAGAATGTCGGGACTACATTCTATTTTGTAGGGGAGAATGTGGAGAAATCTAGAGTAGGCATCTGGATAATTATTTTCTTTCCCCTGTAATGTTTGTTCAATAGTGAGTGATTGTTTAACTTTGTTTAGGAAATATTCAGTACAAGCATGCATTTCTTGCGTACTCACGGCGTGGAGTGTCCAGTGGGTGGCGGTAGTCCGATGGATTCCCCGGGGCGGACCTAAAACGGAAGAAGAAGAAAGTGAATGTAGTAGCCGCAGTAGCACGGTCGTGTTGCACGGAGTCGTGGAAGGCTTGGAAAAACTGCTTGCTGAATAAACAATAAAACGAACTCAACTACAAACCACGCTTGTTTACTTCTTCAAGTGTGTTACACACTTCCCAAACCATGCCTGAAAAACATTCAGGGGCCATGGCCATATGCCATTATCATGAGACTCCTGACTGTACAGCGCATGGGCTACCTCATGCATTTTGGCAATGGCCTGTGACAAATTTCCATTGTCCTCGTCATTTGGGGGAATGTACGTGCAGCAATGGTCTCCCACCATAGCGCAAACTCCTCCTTCCTTGGCTAGCAGTATGTCTAGGGCTAATCTATTTTGGGTGGTCATTAAACGGACAGCCGTGAGTTCCTCTTTCACTGCAGTGAATGCAACATTGGAGGCATTAACGAACTTGGCCAATTGGTAATGAGTGGTCTCTAATTGGTTCCAAACCTGTGTCATGCCGTAATGGGGAAACAGGCTCATTCCAAACTTTTGAAGCTTTGTATAGAGCTGATGCTCAGGTGGGGGAAAGTCATTATTATCTATGGCCTTAAGAAAACGCTTCATCCGGACATGGAGGGGCCAGTGTTTCCTGTGAACACCATATGGACTGCGGCTTGTAGTTGCACAAGACCACAAACACCTACCCAATTAGATGGTAACCATAGGTAGATGGAGCTCCCACACTCCCAATACCAATCTTGACCCTTTGTGGTCAGCCAATTTGGCCACACCCTACCCCCTGGGAGTGCGGCATATATCCAGGGGTTTACACGCTGGTGAACAGTGATATCCAGCCGGAATTGGGTAACATTCAATGCGGAATGGTTAGTTATATCCTGATTATAGAAAAGTGACATGTTAATTCAGGAATCTTCCCTTTGGAAGCTATCAAACGGCACCCCGCTATTGGGGACATGACGTGAAATTATATTTTTACACTGTGAGGCGAGCACTGAGAGTAGTGGCACAGAGGACTTTGTCCGTCCTCTCGTGAAATTGGCGCACAGGACAAACCGACTAACCCCGGGCGATACTGTAATGTCCAGTTTTCCTGACTTTCCTGGGCGCGTGATGTTCTGGGTAGGCGCAAATATCAGTGCCACCACGCCTGACACAGTACCCGGAGCCGTCCGTAGGGGAAACGGCTGTTCCACTGAGTGAGGAATCAAAGTGCATACCAAACAATGACCAGAAATGTTTTGTTGCATCACCGAGAAATTTGCAAATTGCCAATATGAATTCAGTTGAGGCATATGATACGTTTTTGTTCCTACACCCTTTTTAACATCTCTGTTTTCCTTTAGATTCACATGATCATACATATACCCTACATAAGCAATAATAGAACACAAAATTACACAACCAACAATAATGCTTATAGCTGGGGCCCAATACCCCAATCTACGTCTCCAAATCATAGTCTTTCAGGAGGACTAAAGATCTCTTTCAGTGCGACTGATGGACCCAGGAGGAGATACCGTCGACCTTCACGGTGTTAGGTGTAGAGAGAAGGACTTGGTATGGTCCCTGCCACCTCGGTTGATGCCAATGCTTCCGGCGCAGGTCCTTGATCAGGATCTACTCTCCTGGTCCTATGGTCTCTGGCTGATTTGGCTCCGGTCCGACCTGAGCAGCCCTGATCTGGCTATTGATCCTCTTCAAGGAAATCTGTAAACTAGTGTATTAGGATGAATTCTCAGACGATTACGTCACCCACATGACATGGAATTGATCCTTTTACTATAATATTAAGTTATAATTATGGATTAATTCTGATCGCGTGTGGACTGATCATCCTGAAATTCAGATCAATCGTCCATGATTCACCCTGAATGTTACTAAACTGCACGAACATGTTATTTACCGATCCCCTGTAAAACCTAATTTTGCTATAAATAACTTGGGCTCATAAAGAGAAGCCAGGATGCTCATCTGGGCCATTAGATCGGCATGCAGGATGCTTATCTTGGTTTCGGGAGATGGGGGGGGGGTCGGTATACAGCACACTATATTGCCTTTAGGGTGGAACAGGGACGCATTGCGCAAGGACGCCTATTGTAGTATGTTATCGCAAGCAGCATCACTCGGACAAAAGGGGCAATTCGAGCACACTATATAAGAACATAAGAACTATACAAACGAGAGGAGGCCATTCGGCCCATCGAGCTCGCTTGGGGAGAACTTAACTAATAGCTCAGAGTTGTTAAAATCTTATCTAGCTCTGATTTAAAGGAACCCAAGGATTCAGCTTGCACTACGTTATCAGGAAGACTATTCCATACTCTGACTACACGCTGTGTAAAGAAGTGCTTCCTTAAATCCAGTTTGAAATGTTCTCCCGCTAATTTCCACCTATGGCCACGAGTTCTTGTATTTGAACTAATGCTGAAGTAACTATTCGGTTGAACAGCATCCAAACCTGTTAGAATCTTATAGACCTGGATCATGTCCCCCCTCAGTCTCCTTTGCTTGAGGCTGAACAGATTTAGCTCAAATAACCTTTCCTCGTATGACATTCCTCTAAGACCAGGAATCATTCTTGTGGCCCTACGCTGCACCTTTTCTAAGGCCACTATGTCCTTTTTAAGATATGGTGACCAAACCTGTACACAATATTCTAGGTGAGGTCTCACCAAGGAATTGTATAATCTTAGCATTACCTCCCTTGACTTAAACTCCACACACCTGGAGATATACCCCAACATCCTATTGGCCTTTTTTATTGCTTCCCCGCACTGGCGAGAATGAGACATGGAAGCATCAACATACACACCAAGGTCTTTCTCATAATCAGCTACCTTTATTTCAGTAGGTCCCATAAAATACCTGTACTTTATATTTCTGCTCCCTACATGGAGTACCTTACATTTGTCTATGTTAAATTTCATCTGCCAGGTGTCAGCCCAGTCACTAATTAAATTAAGATCCTGCTGTAGCTGCTGAGCCGCTAGTTCAGTATCTGCTACACCACCCACCTTGGTGTCATCTGCAAATTTCACCAGTTTACTGTATATATTGGTGTCTATATCATTTATGTAAATTAGGAACAAAAGTGGTCCTAAAATTGAACCCTGCGGTACCCCACTATGAACGCAGGCCCACTGTGACATTGAGCCTCTTATAACTACTCGCTGCTTCCTATCCGTTAACCAGTTATCAATCTGCGCAAGTTATCAATTGCCTGGGGGGAAGGGGTGAGCCTGGCCAGCTTACCCCCTGCCCACACGCAACTCTAAATTTAGTATAAAGGAAGGGGGAGATCCCAGTACTGACCAGAGTTCAGCCGTGGGATAGAGCGCGCATCGCCCGGCACTTTCTCGGAACTCACGTGTTGGTCTCCTGCCAGGACTGAAAGGGCTCCCCAGTCCATGTGTGAAGGTGGGTGATGATAGCACGTCCGAGTGTAAATAGCTTTGCAACTGCTTATGCTTTCCATTGATTGTTGCGAGTAAATTATCGCCACTTGTGATAATATTTCGTAACTTTTTATGTTTCCTTGCTTCTTTTATGTATTATTGCTTCTTTTCTATATATATATTCGTACCTTTGCACCTAATACTATTAGCTATAAGATATATATTATTTGATACCCGTTGTAGTACGAGTTATTTTGCATTGCCTTCAATATAGTAGCTTAGTATTGGTGTTAATGCAAGATCATTTTGTATTACTTATTAAAGTGTATTTGAGTGAACCTAAGCGTGCCTGTTTGTTCCTTCGAGAGCCCTATATCCCTCTCTCATCCATTTTAATACAACTAGACACATAGGTTAGTAAATCGCCATCAACAGTTTCTAACGTGAGCGTGCCTCCCGGGTATGGGAGCGGCACTAGTCTCCCGGTGAGCACCTGAAATGGAGCTAACCCTGTTCCACTATGTGTTCTTCCCCTCTGTCACACCCGACTGGACATCAAGGAGGGTGTGAGTGTCATGTAATACCCGTGAAGGCATGAGCGCCACTGGGGCATCAGTGTGTAAGGCTGCCCTCTTAGCCCACCAATCGGCCCAGGAGTTACCAATGCTGACCGGGTCAGAGCACCCCGTGTGAGCCTTACACTTAACCACAGCAATGGAGTGAGGCAGTTGGATGGCAGAAAGGAGGTCTCGGACTAACTCATGGTGCTGTATTGGTTTACCTGTGCTGGTGAGGAAGCCCCTCTGTTTCCAGAGGGCTCCATGGTCATGGCATACCCCGAATGCATACCTGGAAACTGTGAATATCGTGACATCCTCACCTGCGAACTGGCAGCAGGCCTGGGCTAGGGCGAACAACTCTGCAGCCTGTGCTGACCAGGTGGACGGTAACTTACCTCCCGACAGCAATTGGCCCTCTGACGCAACCACAGCGTAAGAGGTAGATGGGCTCCCATCAGGGAGCCTAAGAGAGCACCCATCCACAAAAATTAACTCAGAATTTGGTAATGGGTCTTCACCCAGGTCTGATTTAGGCTTAGCGAGGGATTGAGCAACCGCAACACAGTCATGAGGGGAGCCTTCCATTTCAGTGGGAAGAAGTGTGGCCAGGTTTATTGTGGAACACCTTTGGAGGGTCACATTGGAGAGAGTAAGCAGGATGTTTTCGTAGTGAGTCAGACGCGCAGTGGTAAGGTGAGATGTTTTAGTCTGCGTTATTAGGGCATGCACAGCATGCGAGGTGTGCACCACAAGGGGATGCATTTGGACTAAATCTGCAGACATGAGGTGCTGCCTCCGCAGTGGCTGCCTCAGCTCTGAGGCAGGCTGGCAGAGAGCTGGCCACTGTGTCCAGACGTTTGGAATAATACGCAATGGGGCGCAACCTGTCACCATGAATTTCATTGCTTATTTTTATACATATTTTATGCCTAATTTTATACTACTTCTCTTTTTATATTTTATATGTATATGTTTGAGCACTGATCCAAGGAGATGCTTTTCATCTCATTGTATATGTAAAAAATGTATAATGACAATAAAGGGCATTCTATTCTATTCTATTCTGAATCTGGCCAAGGACGGCGGTCATGAAACCACGCCGTTCATCCACATACAATTGAAATGGCTTGGAAAAATTTGGTACTCCTAAAGCGGGCGCATCGCATAGCGCTTGTTTAAGGTCAGAGAACACCGTCTCAGCCTTAGTCGTCCAGTCCAGTCTGTCATTAGGTCTAAGTCCTTGTCCCCCATGCATAAGGTCTAGTAAAGGTTGGGATCTTTCAGCAAAATCCTGGATCCAGCGACGGCAGTAGCCGACCATTCTCATCCATTTCATCAATTGCCTTTTAGTATCTGGGATGGGGGCCTTGCGAATCCCTTCTACCCGTTTTAGACCTAGGCATCTGCCTAGGTGATTGAGGACATGTCCGAGATATTGAACCTCCTGTTTGACTAACTGCAGTTTTGCCTTTGAGGCTTTATGGCCATTTTGGGCTAAAAACAGCAACAGCGCTTTGGTATCTTGCTCACAACTCTGCCTAGTGGTGGAACACAACAGCAGGTCATCTACATATTGAATTAGGGTGCTCCCGCCTGGGGGCTTGAACCCCTCTAAGTTCTTCCCTAATTCTTGAGCATAAACGCTAGGTGACTCAGTGTACCCCTGGGGCATCACTGTCCACGTACAGTATAACGCTTGCCTCTAAAGGTGTGTGCAAACCAGTACTGTGAGTCTGGGTGAACAGGGACAGAGAAAAATGCATTTGCTAGATCAATAACAGAAAACCACTGAGCCTGAGGTGGTATGGATGATAGGATAGTTACTGGATTAGGAACAATAGGTGCACGGGGATGTATTGCGTCATTCACCCCCCCCCCCCCAGGTCCTGTACAAACCACCAGGATCCATCTGCCTTCTTCACAGGCAGGATCGGAGAATTAACGGGGGAGTAGGGATTTTCCTTCAGAGCCCCCTTTTGTACCAGTTCTTGGTGCACCATGGTGATACCCTTCTCTGCAACCAGGTGAGAGTGGGTACTGAGCTTTTACTGGTCTGTGGTTGGACTTTGGCTGGACTTGCAGTGGTGCCGCGGTGCATATTCTCCCAAAGTCATTCTTGCCACTTGCCCATAGGGTTTCTGGTATCTCAGACAGCCACTCAGGTTCAGTTGGTGGGGCTGGTAGGTTTGTGGTCTGGCGATGCCATGTCTGCAGTGAATGGATTAGCCCGAGTGTTCATGGCATTTCCTCCAAAATCAGCGTTCACTGCGGCCCAGTCACCTTTCAGCTTCCTCCGGAGAACTTGTTCCCATTCCCTTCCACTGGGTTGGTAAATTCCATCCAATGCAAGGACTTCATCCCAGAAACGGGCCCCTTCCACTTGGTTTGGGTCTGGCAGACTGTTGACCACCTCCTTCAGTTCACTTAGATCCCAGTTCCTCTGCACCTGTACCATCCCGTCGTCTCTGGGGTTTGGTATTTCCACCAAGGGGAACTGTCTTGGCACTCCAACATTTGCCCTTTGCTCTTCAGTCAGAGGCTGTTGCATGCGTTGTTGAATACGTTCACTCCTTCGAGGAGGAGTGTCTTCTTCATCTTCTGCCGAATCTGCAGCTCTTGCGGCTTGTGCTGGTGAGTATGCAGGGGGCGGATCCTGTCTCGCTGGAGGTGGCAGGATTTCCTGAGCAGGGGGACCTGGCGGCGCTGAATGGAGGGGTGGGTAGATGCAGCTGTCTTCCACTTTCTTTATCTTTCTTCTTACCATCCTTATTGTCGCAGGGTCGAAAGACCCATCTCTTGGCCACTTACCACCTGTCCTTTTCGCCCACATTTCACACATCTCTGAAAAGTCCTTTCCAGTTCTTTCCTCTACTGCTTCCCTACATGTTGTACCCCGTAGTAAACCCCTATTTCCCTTACCACGTTTACGCATTTCCCTTTCAAATGCTGTTTCACCTTCCGGATCATAAGCCGGATCAGGAGCCCAATTTGACTTACTACTGCTATTTCCCATTTTGTCGCACCAGACTTTCAGTACTGATTTTTTTTTTATTTTTAAGATAGGTTACTTAACAAACATGCACAGAATATGTTAGACAAGCCAGTTTTCTTTGCATAAAGAAAAAAGCCAAAAACAAAAGAAGGAAAACTTGTTTTCTTTGCAGGGAAATAATATATATATATATTAAAATCGTCACACAGTAGAAAACTTCTATGCCTGTGTTATTTTGCAAAGCAAGTTCTTCATTGCAACAATGCAGACTTTTACAAAAGACATCACAAAACAGTTATATTTGTATAATTTATGTATGACAAATGCACATCCCAGTAACATAAATCTCAATTCGGGGTGCAGTTCTGATAAAAGGGACAAAGCAGTCGTGGGGATAATCTACAGTACACGGAGGTCTTTGTCTCAGCCTCTACATTAAACTATATGTTTACGGAACCTTTTACACCTTAATTTCTGCTTAATTTTTTTTAATACTTATGAGCTCATTTATTTGATATTCTTGACTTGTCAGGTTTCTAATTTCACACTCGGCACACTTATTCAAATCACAAGCCTTACACATTCATACCGTGCACGTTACATTCATACAATCTTATTTTATCTAGTCTGCAGACAAAACACATTTCACATCTCGCCGGATGTGATACAGATATTTTACGACTCTCTCAGTCGAACCTGGATATTTTACGACTCTCCCAGTCGAACCTGGATATTTTACGACTCTCCCAGTCGAACCTGGTTATTTTACGACTCTCCCAGTCGAACCTGGATATTTTACGACTCTCCCAGTCGAACCTGGATATTTTACGACTCTCCCAGTCGAATCTGGATATTTCTTTACCTTCAGAAAGATACCGCAACAAATTTTCTATTCCACAAAATTTGTCCTATCTTTTAGTCCGGTCGGAGTGACGGGGGACTGCAGGCCTCAGGAACTGCGATGGGTCAGGCTAAAATTCTCTGTCCTCGACTCCAGACGGGTACCTCGTCGTCCTTCTAGGACTCGCGTCCTTCTGATGGTCCTGGCGGTCCCCGTGCAACTGAATCCCGGACGAGCCCCCAAGTCTGTTATGGAAATTTGGAGGTAGGAAGGAACAGATGAGTCCAATGGTTTAGCTTGGTTTCATTTATTGAGATCTTTCTATGCGAGCTCGGGGAGACTCTCCACAGACAGTTCTGAGAAGTTCTCCAAATAGCAGAAGCAGCTGCTTTCATTTTATATTGACAGACAAATGACCCTTCTCTGCAACCACAACCGGAAGACCCATGTCTGCTTTTGCACATTCTATGCTCAGGACAAGCTTTTCGTCTAGCACAAGCATCTTATATTTACCATATATAGAATAAAAATTCATCTCTTGTCTAGCTTAACATGGGTAAGGTCTAAAACCCCCTCCCCAGTCTCTTGCATCCGTTTCTTCAAGCATAGCAACCTTATTTTGCAGCCTAACTTCCTTAGTAACCATCCGACATCATGCTTGGTGGTAATTTTCCACTACAAGTCTGTTTCCATGGTCTGTGCATTTTGTCAGCCGTCTGTAAGCACTCTTTAAGCACCCTATTGAACCTCTCAATGGCCCCATTAGCTCTCGGATAATAAACACTAGAGCGCAGGTGCTTTATGTCCCTTTCCCTCAGAAAATCGGCGAATGCCTGGGAGGTGAATTGGCATCCATTGTCAGAAACCAGGTAGCAGGGGTTTCCCTCTCTGCTAAACACAGTGGCAAGAAACCGAATAACCACATCTGCAGTGACACAAGGGGTAAATGCCACTTCGGGCCACTTACTATAATAGTCAACCAGAGTTATGGCATAGCGGCAATCCCACATAGCATGTTCGAAAGGACCCATCATGTCAATGGCAACTTTTTCCCATGGTCCGTTTGGAAAATCCACAGGTGTAAGTGGTGCGGGTGCAGTTTTAGCTGCCTTATCTGTATACTGGCACGGCACACACAAAGTGATCATGTTGTGAACGTTGTCGTCCATCTTTGGCCACCAATATAACTCACTCAGTCTCTGTCATGCAGTCCAGCCCTACCAGTCCCTTTGGAAGTGAGGAGAGACGTCAGCATCGGCGTTTCGCAGTCCGGTCTCAATCTGTAAGGCTGATGTGGTAGCCTTAGCCAGACTCAAGTCCGATTGCAGCAGGAGTCTGTCTCGTATGCGCGTGATGGCAACACGCTCAATCAGTTGATCACGAAGCATCTGTTCCTCCATATCTCCAGACTCACATGCAGCAGCGAGCTGGCGTAGCGCGGCCAAAAACTCGTTAATGGATTCTCCGGTTCTCTGTGCCCTCTGTCAAAATTTGTGACATTCTGCAATCACATTAACTCAAGGGACGAAGTGCTTTTTCTGTCCCTCCACAGCTGAAGCGTAACAATCACCTGTATCCGGAAAAGCATAAAATAGTCGCTGTCCCTCAGTGTCGAGTGCATGGAGAAGAACGGCACGTTTTCTGGCATCAGGCCAGCTATCCCCGTAGCATCAATAACAAGCATGTACTTTTCAAACATCTTCAACCACGTAGTAAAAGCGATAGCAGGTTCACCTGGACAAGGCATGAAAGGTGCAGGCACAGGCACAGAAATGGCCGTCCTTGTCGCCAAAATGTGGTGGGTAGCATCAGGGAAAATAACCAGCCAGAGACTCATGTGCATTTCACTTCTCTCCCTTTACTTCTTCTCATTCTCCCACACACGTACATCTCTATACATAGTCCCGCAGCGCCCTCTATCGATCTTCTTCATGTAGCACAATACAACACATACAAATAAGGATCAGAGAACAAGGTTAGAGAGTGTCCCTCGAGCAGTCATAGCCTTGATAGCCATGGGACTTGAACCAACACCCTTTTGACCGCTAGCAGATTGAAGCTGACCCACAATGTCGCCACGAAATATTAATTTACTCAGTCCTGTATTTGGAACTGGAAGTTAAAGATGCATTCTTCCAAGTTAAAGTCAAGGGCCGTATAATTTTCAAATTAATCTGAATAGTTTTTCATAGATCAAACTACTGTGTATCAGTTCAGTACAGCATATATTATGTATTTGTCACTTTTATTATCTGAGTTAGTGTCGGGCTCTGGTGCGGCACGGTGGTGCACTGGTTAGCACTGTCACCATCACCACTGTGACCAGGGTTTGAGTCTCTGCCAGCGTTCCATGTGTAGAGTTTGCATGGTCTCTCTGTGTCATTGTGGGGTTTCCTCTGGGGGCTTTGGTTTCCCCCCCCCAATCCGAACACATGGTGAGGTTAGAGGTACCAAGGTGTGTGTGTGTGTGTGTGCGTGCGCCCTGTAATGGGTTGGTGTCCCTGGGTTGTTCCCTGTCTGGCACCCATAGGCTCCAGACCCCCCCCACAACCCTGAATAAGTGGTTACAGAGTATGGATGGATGAATATTGAGCTGTGGGTGAGATAGAGAGTTTACAGTATTGATCCCAAAATACACACTGTTGTAATTTACAGTAGAAGCAGAAAGAATAGACAATTAATGTAAAATAAACATCACAATAAGCTATACAATAAGGAAATATTAAAATGTTTAACATGTCTAGGCAAAAATGTTACTTCAAAACTTCAAAAATGCCCTCTTCAAAAACACTGCAGTAAAAAGCCTTGGCTGTTTCGGTTGGCTACTCACTATTTAGCTACTGAACTAATTATATTTTATAGCCTGCAATCGAGTGATAAGCTGCAGACTTAATTGGGACATGATAAGCTTCAGAGCTAATTAGGGTGGGGATACATGCTTGTATGATCACATCGTGCAGCAGTTATTGGTCTGCATTCTCTTTCTCTCTCTCAAAGGTACATTCTCTATATTGTCTTCTGCAGGTCACATCTTTTTAGTGTTATTCTGAAGATTATATCCAGGATTTGACATAACTGGTACGCAAGTACACATTCACCTTAAAAAGCGATATGTGCGGCAATCGGTTGTAGTAGCAGCATGAATTGGCCTGGACAGGAGGCTTATAACAGGGGATGTTACAGGACCGCGTGGTTTATCCCGAGGTGTTTTGCTGTTCTCTATGGCCATCACCATCTTGGACAGGTACCCGGCACCCGAATGCCACAGATACACCACGCATATGCCCGGGTCCAATCTTCTGGGTCTGTCCCACACTATCACTCTTTACAATCATCCTGCACTTTATACTGTATACCAGTGTTTCCAACTCCAGTCCTCGGGGACCCACAGACAATCCATGTTTCAGTCACTCAGCCTTTCGGAGTGACGACGTACAGGCCACCGTGCCCTACAGGTGCATAAAGGGACTGCTGCTCAAATAGGGACTTGAACCCTGGACCCTCAGATTAAAAGTCTGATGCTCTACCGACTGAGCTATCCGGGCTCTTGGCTGTAAGTGAAAACCCCATAATCAGGTCCTTGTGTTCACCTAATATGGGCACGTTGCGTAACTTGGTGCAGGTTCTGTGAATGACTTAAATATCACTGCACTTCTGTGTAAGTATTAACAATATAGACTTTCTCGACGACTACAAAGTCGATCATCGAACTGCAGCCTAGGGTGTCCTGGTGCCAAGTGTACATATGAACACCCTTATGTCTGAACATGGTGTTCATTATGGACAATCCATGACGAGCACAGAAGTCCAACAACAGAACACCACTCGGGTTCAGATCGGGGGGGGGGGCGTTCCTCCCAATCACGGCACTCCAGGTCTCACTGTCATTGCCCACACGAACATTGAATTCCCCCAGCAGAACAAGAGAGTCCCCGGGGGGAGCGCTCTCCAACACCACTTCCAAGGACTGCAAAAAGGGTGGGTATTCTGAACTGCCGTTTGGCGCATAAGTGTAAACAACAGTCAGGACCCATCCCCCCACTCAAAGGCGAAGGGAGGCTACCCTCTCGTCTATTGTGGTAAACCCCAATGTACAGGCGCCCAGCCAGGGGGCAATAAGTATTCCCACCCCAGCTCGGCGCCTCTCCCCGTGAGCAACTCCAGAGTGGAAGAGGGTCCAACCCCCTTCGAGGAGACTGGTTCCAGAGCCCAAGCCGTGCGTGTCGGAACCTCACAGCCTCGCGCACCAGCTCAGGCTCCTTCCCCACCAGTGAGGTGCACCAGCTCAGGCTCCTTCCCCACCAGTGAGGTGACATTCCATGTCCCTAGAGCTAGCTTCTGTAGCCGAGGATCGAACCGCCAAGGTCCCCGCCTTCGGCCACTGCCCAACTCACACTGCACCCGACCCCTATGGCCCCTCCTACAGGTGGTGAGCCCATTGGAGGGGGGACCCACGTGCCTTGTTCGGGCTGTGCCCGACCAGGTCCCATGGGTGTAGGCCTGGCCACCAGGGCCCAGTTTTTCAAAAGTAATTCACTAGGATTTTGGATAATGGATTGGATCAAATCTTGAAAATGGGTTTTTCAAAAGAAAAAACGGATTACATAATCGGATTAGATCACGTAATCCAATCTTGGTTTTGATCCGGATCAAACCTTTAGTTTGGGTTTTTCAGAACTTTTTTGTAGGATTTGGATCACTTTGATCAAAAAAATCTGGATTAAACTGATCCCATCAGAAGGGTGGATTCAGCATGGATTTCATGGCCAAAATGTAATGAAAACTTTAAAAATGTATCAAATAATACTATATTTGGATCATGCAGTATCTTACAAGATATCTTATTTATTCATAAGGTTTTAATTTTATTTGTTCATCCGTCAGGCTACAGTGATTAGGTAGGCTTTAACCAACCCGATCTCACGAATTTTCGTGCAGCCATCACGACATAAAATCTATTTAAACGTGCTGTGATCACGTTTTCGGCTTTTTTTACGTGCTGGGGTAACGTTTCCCCTCCCTATGTGTTTTAATGGGCAGTGCCTAACACCGCCACTATGAGCGCTAACTGGTGACTAAGGGACAGGAAAGTCATGCATGCCCAGAATCATTGTTTTTTGTGATCTGATAACGCTTTCCATAACGTGTGACGCGACCTTGCAAAACAGAGCTTGGATTTTACTTCTGTTGCATGAATGAGTTAGTGTATGGAGGGAAATCCTGGACATTATTCAAAAGGAATTATTAACAGAAGTAAAATCCAAGCGCTGTTTTGCAAGGTCGCGTCACACGTTGTTGAACCACATTGGAATGCAGATCTGAGGGGGAGCCATTTTAGCTGAAACCCCATAACTGCTAGGGGTACTTTAGCTGCAGGGAAGGGCACAAACCTGTTGGCGTCACAATGTTGGCTCCGTAAGCGGCCACCATTTCCCATAGAGAGCTACCGGGTGCTAGTGCTCTCCTGGACCTTCCACGACATCATCACCACCGTCCCCTGGAGGAAATCAGGTAAGAATTGACAATTTTTACTATGGGGATAATTATGCATGTTTAAACCCTGTTTAACCCCCTGGGGCCTGAGGCCTCTTTTCCACTTTCGAGGTAGTCTGACATGCCTTGACATTTTAAAATATTTCACCTATCTAAAAAACATTTATCCCAAAGTGTTACATTTGCTTTTATTTAGCACAAACTCAGCACCAATAATCTGAGACCTCTTAGAATGTTATTGTTCTATTTTTTGTTAAAATCAACTTTAAACATATAGTTTTCAAAAACCTATTTTCAGACATGCTGAGAAATTGTAAAAAATCACATTATAGACATTTCTAGGTAAGACTTTTGAGCTCTGAAGCTTATAGACACAGGGGTTGGCTACACATAGGTGAAAGTGACATTCTGAAATTTTATGTAGTTTGATTACTAAAGTGTTAGTACTTTAGAGTGACACTCTTTTTCTCAAAGTCAGTGGCCTTCAAAATGAATATTGATGAGATAGGTGTCCTCACACCTGTAGTAGTCTGCATGCTGTCAATGGCCCATCAGTCTGGAATGTCACTGCACCCCACACCCATCACTTTGGAAAGGCAGTTTGAAACGCAAGAAAAGTAGCAACAATAAAATCACTTTCACAGTTTATTGCTAGATGGAATGAAAAATGAAAAACTGTTACTATATAAATATAGAAAGCGATAAATATGATGCAGTGACTATTATTAACACTCTGGGGACGAGGGCATCGTCTTGTATTTCAGTTTATATCTCACTGTAATCATTATGTAAAATCATGAAAAAAACACTGACTAAATCCGTTATCTGTCTTCTTTTCAAAACTTCCATTGTCAGAAGTATTAAAGTTTTTAAAATTAGGTTAAATAGGCAAAAAAGCAAATCGTGTCACCTTTCTTTACTTTAAATACGCTGCGTTTGAATCGGCCACCACGTGACTGCAGGCACACAGGCTTAGCCCACTGAGCCATGAATGCAGTTATGAGCTTCGCTGCTGAAAGTGGCAACACTGGCGCAAAGCTTCAGCAGCAGAGACGTATCTGTGTGCTATATTGTAGCCGATCAGTGTAAACACTACCCAGACATGTGCTCTTGTTTATTTCATTCAAAATGGGCGTATTCACATATTTCTTTACCCAATACTAACTGTCGGATTATTATGTTATTATCATGCGAATAGCGCGATTTGCAAGTGGGTGGGCGATCAGAGCCGCTTCGAGAATTGTTCTTTCAATTCGTATCACGAAGCTGTAAAAATATATTTAGTTTCTACCTATATATTTTTGAAAAGTAGACCGTCCAAGGTTTCTGAGAGTATTTTTAAAATGTGTATATGACAAAAACTCGCGGAGTTATTTAAACAGTTTTGCGAAATTTCTGTCAGATCCCGTACGGCGGGACCGCCGACCCCAAGGAGTTAAAGGGATGATGTGTCGGTGCGTAAGCGGGCTGATGCACCGATGAACCCGATTGATTGGCCAGTGCATTACTGTGTCCCTGGGACGCCAGGGTGCAGTTAGGGGTCTGACCCCTATTCATAAACCTAACCCTAACCAATAACCCTAACCCCTAACCCTTCTTCCAAATCGTCCAGCTCGGTGTCGGAAATCACGATCATGTTGAACTCTTCATCTGTTGGAAAGCAATATGTCCCTTTAGCCTCACCGTCGCTGTTCACTAGCTGATGTGATCAACTTGTTTTTTCTACACAGTGTGTCTCACATATCGCAGATGTTTCATCTTGGGGACCACTGGTCCCTTGCGTTGACCGTGGGGTGTCCTCGGCCAAGGACAAATTGAGCGGCTCACCGGGAGCTGTTGGAAAGTAATATGTCACTTTAGCCTTACCGTAACTGTTCACTTGCTGACGTAATCAACTTGTCTTTTCCTACAAGAGGCATGTCACCTTCGTAGCCCGTCTCACACAGAGGCTCCACTCCACTGCATTGCGACGTGTGGTCGAGCTCTACAGAGGAGGGGCTGCTGGGGAGACGGACGAGAGCCTTCCTACGGCGGAGGCTGACCCTAGAGGTGCGTGGTGGCGACACAGACGGCTGACCGGCTTTATGTGGCGGACATCTGCTGCCACCGAATGCACAGCGAAGATTGTTCTGGCCAGCCTGCAGCTCCTCCAGCTGGGGGGCCGCCACATAAATCCGGTCAGCCGTTTCTAAGCTGTGGCACATCATGCGTGCCACCACACGCCTCTGGTCTTCTGGCAAGTTCCGCTCGACCTGTGAATGACAAATGGAAATTGATGAGAGTCGAGACAATCTCTGAAAGAGAGAAGATTACTTGGATTGTTTCCAACTTTCACTCACGCAGGTCGAGACACCGCTCCGTATGTCGTTAATGGAGAACGGGCGAGGCATGCCAGCTTCCCGGCATGCCTGCATCACAAAGAAGTTTAGTTTTTTCAGCGGCTGCCCGGAGGAGCTGAAGAAAAAGGTCTTTGTGTAAAGCGTGAAGCCAGGTAATTTCGATCGTATGTTTTGGAAGCTGCACATCCACCCGTACTCCCTCTCGTTAAGCACGATGTTCGCATGGCCGTAGCTCCCAGATGTGTTATGGTGTGCGGCCTGTGAAGACGAGATGACATGTTAGACGTGACCAAGTCCGTACCTGCATGCTGCGTCAATGTCTTGTTGCACTGAGATGTGATATGACCAAGTCATTGGGCACTCACATGTATGATGACCCTGCCATCAGATATGTTGGCCTCACTGACCTCCGAGGCCAACAAGTTGACAAGAACACAGGCGCGGTGGCCACTGTTTGAAAATATATAAGTGGCCAACGCGCCGATGAACTTGTTTCTGTGTCTCATGTCGTGGGGATCCGCCCATAGAGCCTCTGTACGTGAAACACAAACCTGTAGAGAGCTCCGACAATCGCGCACCAGTTGGTATTTTACTTTCTTTTTTTTGCTTTATCAATTGCCTGTGACATGTTATTTTTTTTTACAACTACGGCCTTTTGATTCCTTAAATGCCTCGATAATAATTGCATCTGCCGGTGCCTCAGCCGGACAGCCGGCAGCTTTGCATCTATTAAAAATGCAATGAACTTGGCTACAGATTCGAGATAATGCTTAATTGTTGTAACTTTAAATTTTATGTACATTTCAACCACCCATGCATTTATTCTAGCCAAGTCAGCTAAATATTTTAAATGGGCTGGCGCTGGATTGTCACTGATGTGCATGAATTGCACAAATTTCTCGATCTGTTTCAACTCCTGATTTTCGATATCTTTGTCTGACTGTCCAACTTTTGTGGTGGCACTGCGATACTCCTTCAGCACATATTCTAAAAGTAAAGAACAAAAGAAGTAAATTATAGTTAACCATTGTAATCTAACCGGCAACAGTTGTGCTTGCTGAAAAACACGATGCAAGAAAATACATAAATATCTCTTACATATTATAAGTTTTGTCATGACATTGCAATTGTAAATCTTACCTTTAAAAAATAACTTGTGGGAGTCCAATATTGGCTTAGCAGCCTTTCTTGGCTCCCACTTCGTCAAATGTCTCTATGAGCTCAAGACGTCTGTTGAACTGCTCATATTTGTCTTCCTCTTTTGGGGTGCTCTCCCCAGATAGCAAAATTCTTTTGGGCCAGATCTGGCCCACACTATTCATTTTCCTTTGGCCCAGATACCGCAAAGAATGACGGCCCTGTGACGGCC
The DNA here is from genome assembly GCF_048594095.1 of Paramormyrops kingsleyae. Taxonomy (NCBI): domain Eukaryota; kingdom Metazoa; phylum Chordata; class Actinopteri; order Osteoglossiformes; family Mormyridae; genus Paramormyrops; species Paramormyrops kingsleyae. Next base: position 39,602,437 of record NC_132802.1, on the reverse strand, counting down.
CAGACCTGGATTTTCTGATTTGGGCCATAACAGGCCCAGTGACGGCCCAGACATGGTTCTTCCTGATTTGGGCCATAACAGGCCCAGTGACGGCCCAGACATGGTTCTTCCTGATTTGGGCCATAACAGGCCCAGTGATGGCCCAGACATGGATTTTCTGATTTGGGCCATAACAGGCCCAGTGACGGCCCAGACATGGATTTTCTGATTTGGGCCATAACAGGCCCAGTGATGGCCCAGACATGGTTCTACCTGATTTGGGCTACAACAGGCCCAGTGACGGCCCAGACATCGATTTTCTGATTTGGGCCATAACAGGCCCAGTGATGGCCCAGACATGGTTCTACCTGATTTGGGCCATAACAGGCCCAGTGACATCATAAAGCACAATGGATACACAATTGATATCAATAAAGTTTATTTTTACTTTTACTATAAACAACATATAAATGCTTTTCAACAAACCACTGATTGATATTTAATTACACTTTACTTTGTAACATCAACAGACAGATGAGGCGTTTAAAGCACTTCACAACATACAAAATATCTAAGAACATGGCCCTGTAAAACTGGTTAATAAAATGTGAAATTTGGGTGGTCAAAAACACACACAAAAAAATCCAAATACAAAACAAGTAAATACATCACAAACAATGGAATTAAGTGTCATTTGCCCTTTTTGCATGTTCCTTCATTCCTCCATCCCTGTCAGGTGCCAACTGAAGCCATCTTTGAATGTTTTTCTCTGCCTCCTGGTCCGTTGCACTCCTAGTTAAGGAATTTTGCAGCCACAACACACAACACAAAACTATTAATGCCACCTGCTTCTAAGGCATAGAACATAAATCATACCATCAAGATCAAGACAGCACCCAACATTTATAGTATAAAACAATTCCAAAACACATACAGTAGTACACAAATAAGGAGATATGAATCATTATGTCCATGACAGAATATCATGAACAAGTAAACAATATTTAAACAGGGTTGTTAATTTCACCATTTAATTCACAACACGTCAAAGTTGTATGCATATATGTATGCAATCTGAAATGTAATATCTGTTCTGATCTGACATAAAAAACACTCATTGCTGAACTGTAACTGTCCAGAAGGCTGCTATATCCAATTCTGCACAGAATATATGATTGTTCCATATGAATTTCATCCCTGTTTTTTTTTTACTGTGACTTTAAGTCGTAAATTGGAACTTGCGGTGCTCATTTTTAACCAAACAAGTTTCAGATATCACCAGCAACAAAGGAGCAGTGGACTGAAGTGACATGTCCCCCATGAAAAGAAAAAAATAGAAGGTGCAGGTTTGGATTAGCTGTGGCGCGAGCTTTATCACTTCTCAGACAGAGAAATGTCGTTTGGCGTGGGAGATTGTTGTGTTAAATGCGTGTGTCCCACACACAATACGTGAGACTTGAGAGCTCTGCAGATGTAATCTAACGTTAAACATCTGATTTAAACTCGAGAGCCCTGTATTTAATATTATGTCAAGGCGTGTGACTTGTTTGAACCGACTTTTTAAAATGAACGATCATTCCCAACATACCGTTCCGACAGAATCTTAAGCTAAAATCTCTGACTAAAAAGGTTAAATGGAACTTTAAAAGTAACTGAAATATTTCACTTACCACAATTCGCTCATTATTATTCAAACTGAATCAGCCATCTAAAGTCGATCGACGCCGTCAACAGCCTCAAAGTCCGGTGAAGTTGCAGTGACGTCTAAAGGACATTGATTGGTCTAAACTGAAACGTTAACGCCCACTTATTTCAGGATTGGTTGTTCAGCGTAGATGATCAAATACCGAATGGTCAATAGAAAAGCCCTATACAAAGTATTCCAAACGGGTTTATATTTTTAAAAGACAAGATTTTAGAGAAGATAAATTAATGTTTTCATTTGTTTTTACTTTTCCTTTTTTAAGTAAACATGTCAGATGAAAAATAATGATTGACGATATACCGTAGTTAACAAAAAATATCCAATAAGTTTTAATGGTTTTCCAATGTTAAACAAAAAAATTATCATATCAGTGGGACTGTACTATGTCAACAGCTGGTGCTTGGAGTCTTTTTGTATGTCAGCCATTGGCCCTTTATTGTGTTTCTCATGATCTTTAGTATAGGCTTTATCCCAAACAGACAGTGGTTATGATATAATAGAGAGCAGAGCCTTCAGCCACAATTTTATGCCAGATGAGGGTCAGGTATGGGACAAAGCATTACCAATGCTCGAACAGACCCAGGTGACATCTTGCAGATTTACATATACAACATAATGAAATGAGAACCTCATATATATTGCCTTAGAAAAGGTGCAACGAGAATGATTCCTGGTCTTAGAGGAATGTCTTATGAGGAGAGGTTAGCGGAAGTGAATCTGTTTAGCCTTGAGCAAAGGAGACTAAGGGGGGATATGATTCAGGTCTATAAGATTCTAACGGGTCTGGATGCTGTTCAGCCAAATGACTATTTCAGTATTAGTCTAAATATTAGAACTCGTGGCCATAAGTGGAAATTAGCGGGAGAACATGTTAAAACAAATTTGAGGAAGCCCTTCTTTACACAGCGTGTAGTTAGAGTATGGAATATTCTTCCTGCTAGTGTAACGGAAGCTAAAACCATGGGTTCCTTTAAATCCGAGCTAGATAAGATTTTAACAACTCTGAGCTATTAGTTAAGTTCTCCCCAAACGAGCTTGATGGGCCGAATGGCCTCCTCTCGTTTGTAAATTTCTTATGTTCTTATAGACTAAGACCAGGGGTCACCTTTTTGAAACTGGGAGCTACTTCACGGGTACTGAGCCTTACGAAGGGCTACCAGTTTGATACATTTTTCTTAAATCATGTATAATAAACGCGTTTTAAATGCTTTCTTTTAGATATTGCCATTTTCAAATCTATATAAATGCAAATGTGATTAAAGAAGAATATCAACAGGATAAAATTAAATTTTAGACGCCATGCTCAATGGTGAGTTGTGCTATTTTTAGAACAGTCACCGTGGGCAACTCATGTGGTCCTTGGGTGCGCCCTGTTGCCCACGGGCACCATGTTGGTGACCCCTCCTATAGACTGTAGTCAGAATGATCTTCCATGTTAAGACTAGTTCTGGTTCGAATTTTTTTGAGAATATTTATCTGACATCAGGCCAGAATTTTACGCCAGGTGAGGGCTAGGTACGACACAAATCATGTTACCAATGCTGAAATGGATGACTGTCAGCCAAAGTCGTCCGACACGCAAAATGCCGACTGTCAGCCAGAATCGTTCGCCGCGCTCAGAACGGTTCTGGCCCAGATTAAAAATGCCGACAGTCAGCCAGAAACGCTCGCCGCGCTCAGAACGGTTCTGGCCCAGATTAAAAATGCCGACAGTCAGCCAGAAACGCTCGCCGCGCTCAGAACGGTTCTGGCCCAGATTAAAAATGCCGACAGTCAGCCAGAATCGCTCGCCGCGCTCAGAACGATTCTGGCCCAGATTAAAAATGCCGACAGTCAGCCAGAATCGTCGCCGTGCTAGGCCCACAATCGGCCCGCAATTTTTTACCGTTGCTGACAGTGAACCGAATGTGCCACAACTCAGCGAGAATCGGCCCACATGTGCTTGCTAACTGGGCAGCAGTGCCGGCTTGACGCCAGATCTGGCCCAGACCTGTCTTCTATGTGCCTGGGCCACATAGACCAAACCACAATCGGGCCACATCTGGCATGCCATAATGTAAACAGTGCCATCATTGCCAGACCTGGCCCATATCTGGTTGACATACCACTTGCCATGCCAGAACTCAGCCAGCAATGCCGGCTTGACGCCAGATCTGGGCCAGACCTGTCTGCTATGTGGGTCCTTGATGGCACCAACTGACCGGCGGCATGCTATTTTTTTTGCATTAATCACCTGTGTATTTGGCAAGAGGCAATCATGTGAAATCCTTTAACACAATGAAAATATGTGGAAATTTACTATACTGATACAATGAAATTAAATGTAATGTAGTACCTGCTGCTTCGTCTCAGCCGCAGGTAATTTATGCATTATCGTTAAATGCCGATCAAGCCGCGTCAAGGATTTGCTGCTACACCCTTCAAGTGGGCAATCGAGTCTCCCAGCATAGCGCCCAGTTGCGGCGCCATACAGCATGTGCCGCTCCTCTTTGCTGTCCACCTTATGGACAGCTTTAAGGTGGCAGGAGACATTCAAATAAACCTTATCGCAAACGGGGCACAGCTGCTTTTTTCGAGGCATTTCTGGAATATCTGAAACAAAATCAGGCATATCAATGAAAGCATTATTTAGTGTCTGAACAACCAGTAGATCATGAAAGCATTATTTCCAGTCTGAACAACCAGTAGATCACGAAAGCATTATTTCCAGTCTAAACAACCAGTAGATCACGAAAGCATTATTTCCAGTCTGAACAACCTGTAGATAATGAAAGCATTATTTCCAGTCTGAACAACCAGTAGATCACGAAAGCATTATTTACAGTCTGAACAACCTGTAGATCATGAAAGCACTGTGAAATATCATTAAACAACGTGTTTGCTAATTAGTCTGCTTTACCATCTAATTAAACAACAACGCGTTTGCTAATCAAAGTCTGCTTTACCATCTGATTAAACAACAACGCGTTTGCTAATCAAAGTCTCCTTTAACATCGAATTAAACAACAACGCGTTTGCTAATCAAAGTCTCCTTTAACATCGAATTAAACAACAATGTGTTTGCTAATCAAAGTCCCCTTTAATCCTGCTTCGTTCACAAGGAGCAGGATATCTATTAGTTCCTAAAGTAGACAGGGCTGCGGCAGGCTGCAGAGCATTCTCTTACAGAGCTCCGCAGCTGTGGAATGGTCTCCCGGCAGATGTGTGGGATTCAGGCAAACTCTCGCTTTTCAAGTCTAGATTAAAAACGCACTTGTATAGCTTAGCATATAGGAAACCTAGTTCTGGTTCCAGCTAGTCGCTCACTCCCAGTCAGACTAACAGTATGAGGTGAAGAGCTGGGTGGGGTTCGGTGTCATTGGCTTTGGATAAACTGATACATCAGTGCTGTCACTCTAGCTTTACACTAGAGTGCTGATGTTCAGGGAGTCTCCATGCCTGTGTTCCCGCCTGTCTCTCCCTCTTTCTCATGCTGCTATAGCCAGATCTGCCGGAGCCTACATGAATATTGCACTCGATCATTTTGCTTGCATTGCCCCTGGTTTCCTCAACTCTGGCTAATACACAATTTTTCTTACTTCCTCCCTCACCCCTTCTGGGGTGTGCTGTCTGGAGCACCATGTCATTGAAGAATTTATGCCTCTGCTGCCTGCAAGACAACTACCTCCACCTCCGGCAACTACCCTCCAACCTGCCTGCCCTTGGCTCAACGCGATGCCTCGCCATCCTTCCCTGCGGCTGTGCCTCTATTAATCCTGCCATCGTGCATCAAGCACCCCGTGCCTGCACCGGTCGGCCGCTGCATTGAGACTGATATTTCAACCCCTGTATTAGCTTAGTCATATCATCTTGTTTGTTTGACTCATCTGCCGGCCCCTGAAGGATGGGCTCCCCCTTTGGGTCTGGTTCCTCCCAAGGTTTCTTCCTCTTAGGGAGTTTTTCCTTGCCACCGTTGCCTTTGGGTTACTCACTGGGGGGTCCTTACGAGGCAGAAATGTAAAGCGCATTGAGACAATGTAATGTTGTGATAATGCGCTATATAAATAAAATTAAATTGAATTTAACATCGAATTAAACAACACAACGCGTTTGCTAATCAAAGTCCCCTTTAACATCGGATTAAACAACAACGCGTTTGCTAATCAAAGTCTGCTTTACCATCGGATTAAACAACGCGTTTGCTAATTAAAGTCTGCTTTAACATTGGAATAAACAACAACACGCATTGTGAAAAAAATTACATTCAGGCTTTAAATACTGTAATACCTTCAGGTATTATGTGTTACATGTTATTCTGTTAAGTTTAGGATAACTGGCATTTTTGCCCCCCCTGACGATGATGTGGGGCTCACACACCTTATCCAGCACCATATAGACACAGGGAATGCCCAGCCCGTCAAAGCACGACCCAGACATCTCCCAATGGCACAGCAGGAGGCTGCTGACAGAGAAGTGGATGCAATGTTGTGGGCGGGTATTATAGAGCTGTCGGACAGCCCCTGGTCCTCGAGGGTGTTCATGGTGCCTAAGAAAAGGAGTTCAAGGTGGAGGTTCTGTGTCGATTACAGGGCCCTGAATAAGGTCACCAGGAAGGGCTGCTACCCTTTACCAATGGTGGATGACACCTTGGATCTTGTTTCTGGGTCCTCATGGTTTTCCTCCCTGGACCTGCGTAGCCGGTATTAGCAGGTGCCCCTCTCACCTGAATCCAGGCCAAAGACTGCCTTTAGCACCACCAGGGGTCACTGGCATTTTAAGGTTCTCAGTTTTGGCCTCTGCAATGCCCCCGGGACTTTCGAGAGGCTTATGGATAGGGTGCTGTCGGGTATTCCCCGGCAAGAATGCCTGGTGTACCTGGACGATGTCCTGGTCCATGGTCAGTCATTCCAGGCGGCACTGGACTCTCTGCGTTTAGTGCTGAGGAGGTTGGCAGCAGCGGGGCTGAAACTGCACCCGGACAAATGCTGCTTCATGAGGAAGGAGGTGGAGTTCCTGGGCCACAAGGTGGATGGCAAGGGCATCAGCACCCTGGAGGAGAAAGTGAGAGCCATACAGAATTGGCCAGTGCCCACCAGCCAGGGAAAGTTGAAAAGTTTCCTGGGTCTGGCATCTTACTATCGCAAGTTTGTGAAGGGCTTCTCCTTCCAACTTCTGCAGAAAGACCGTCCCTTTGCATGGACTCATGAATGTCAGCTTGCTTTCACCAGCCTACAGCGAGCCCTCACTACCGCACCAATCCTTTCTCCTCCTGACCCCTCTTTGCCCTACGTCCTGGACACGGACACCAGTGATGTTGGCATGGGGGCAGTGCTGTCACAGGTAGCCCCAGAAGGTGACCGAGTCTTGGCCTACTTCAGTCGGGTTTTTTAGCAAGAGCGAGCGATGGTATTGCGTGACCAGACGCAAGCTGCTAGCTGTCGTGGCAGCTACCCGACATTTTAAATACTACCTGTGCAGCATGGCTTTTACCATCAGAACTGATCACGCAGCGCTTCAGTGGCTCATGTCCTTCCGGGAGCCGGAAGGCCAGGTGGCACGCTGGCTAGAGGAGATGCAATCATACAATTTCACTGTGGTGCACAGGAGTGGGGCGCAACATGCTAATGCTGATGCCCTGTCCCAGCGCCCTTGTGCGGCAGTGGGTTGCAACTACTGCGACCGGAGGGACGCCCGAGAAATGGAGTTGCAGGGAGAGTGGGACTCAGGGACACCGACCTGTCGCATGCTTCATGCAGTGGGTGCCTCGGAATGGAAATCCAGGCAGGAGGAGGATGCTGACCTGCAACCCGTGCGACAGTGGCTGGAGGCTGGGCAAAGGCCTCCCTGGGATCAGGTGACAGGGCATTCTGTGGCTACGAAAAGCCTGTGGGGAAAGTTTACTGTGCTGCGCCTGAAAGAAGGGGTGTTGCAAAGAGCCTGGAAGGTGCCTGCCACAGGGGAGGAGAGGTGGCAGATTGTGGTGCCTAAGGGGCTTAGAGATGCTGTATTGGGGGCCTGCCACGGAGGAACGGGCTCAGGTCACTTTGGGGTTTCCAAAACCCTTCGCAGGTTGAGGCAAAGTTTTTATTGGGGCCAGCACCGCTGTGACGTGGAGGACTTTTGCAGGAGGTGTGATGCATGCACAGCTTACAAAGGTCCACCTGAACAGTCCCACACACCACTACAACAGCAGATGGCGGGAGCACCTATGGAGAGAGTGGCCGTTGACATCATGGGCCCCTTCCCCCTTACTGAAAAGGGGAACAGATATGTGCTTTGTGCGATGGACTATTTTACAAAGTGGCCTGAGGCTTATGCCTTGCCCGACGAAGAGGCGGAGACAGTTGTAGATGCGCTGTTGGAGGGCATGTTTAGCCGTTTCGGGGCACCTGAAACTATCCACAGCGATCAGGGCAGGAATTTTGAATCGCAAGTCTTTGCCACCATGTGCGACCGGCTGGGCATACAAAAAACCCGCACCACTCCACTGCGCCCCCAGAGTGACGGCCTTGTAGAGAGGTTTAATCGAACCATGAAACAGCAGCTTGCCATCCTAACCGCCGACCACCAGCGGAACTGGGATAAACATATTCCCCTCATTCTGATGGCCTACCACTCTGCCGTTCAAAGCTCCACAAACTGTACCCCCGTATTGCGAAATGCTTTAACCCCCTGGGGCCTGAGGCCTTTTTTCCACTTTCGAAGTAGTCTGACATGCCTTGACATTTTAAAATATTTCACCTATCTAAAAAACACTTATCCCAAAGTGATACATTTGCTTTTATTCAGCACAAACTCAGCACCAATAATCTGAGACCTCTTAGAATGTTATTATTCAATTTTTTGTTAAAATCAACTTTAAACATATACTTTTCAAAAACCTATTTTCAGACATGCTGAGAAATTGTAAAAAATCACATTATAGACATTTGTAGGTAAGACTTTTGAGCTCTGAAGCTTATAGACACAGGGGTTGGCTACACATAGGTGAAAGTGACATTCTGAAATTTTATGTAGTTTGATTACTAAAGTGTTAGAACTTTGGAGTGACACTCTTTTTCTCAAAGTCAGTGGTCTTCACAATGAATATTGATGAGATAGGTGTCCTCACACCTGTAGTAGTTTGCATACTGTCAATGGCCCATCAGTCTGGAATGTCACTGCACCCCACACCCATCACTTTGGAAAGGCAGTTTGAAACGCAAGAAAAGTAGCAACAATAAAATCCCTTTCACAGTTTATTGATAGATGGAATGAAAAATGAAAAACTGTGTCTTTATAAATATAAAAAGCGATAAATATGATGCAGTGACTATAATTGACGCTCTGGGGACGAGGGCATCATCGACCGCGTATCTTTCTCGTGTATTTCAGTTTATATCTCGCTGAAATCATTATGTAGAATCATGAAAAAAACACTGACTAAATCCGTTATCTGTCTTCTTTTCAAAACTTCCATTGTCAGAAGTATTAAGGTTTTTAAAATTAGGTTAAATAGGCAAAAAAGCAAATCGTGTCACCTTTCTTTGTTTTACTTGCGTCGGGAGCGTGTAGGACCGCTCTCAGCGGAAGATCGCTATTCACGTTCTAAATACGCTGCGTTTGAATCGGCGACCACGTGATTGCAGGCACACAGGCTTAGCCCACTGAGCTATGAACACAGGTATGAGCTTCGCTGCTGAAAGTGGCAACACTGGCGCAAAGCTTCAGCGGCAGAGACGTATCCGTGTGCTATATTGTAGCCGATCAGTGTAAACACTACCCAGACATGTGCTCTTGTTTATTTCGGTCACAATGGGCGTATTCACATATTTCTTCACCCAATACTAACTGTCGGATTATCATGTTATTATCATGCGAATAGCGCGATTTGCAAGTGGGTGGGTGATCAGAGCCGCTTCGAGACGCAGACGCTTAAGTCAGTCACTCTTGTTCTTTCTATTCGTATCACGAAGCTGTAAAAATATATTTAGTTTCTACCTATATATATTTGAAAAGTAGACCGTCCAAAGTTTCTGAGGGTATTTTTAAAATGTGTATATGACAAAAACTCGCGGAGTTATTTAAACGGTCTCGCGAGAATTCTGTCAGATCCCGCCGGCGGGATCGCCGGTCCCAGGGGGTTAAAGAGTAAAATAAGACTCCTGTAGGCACTGATTGCAGCAAACACTTTTATTTTTTAAACAAAAACCAACATCAATCAGACCGCCGTTCTCTTCTTCTCTGCCTCCTTCTCTCTGTAATATAGATAAGCACAAAAGACATGGCCATGAGCAACATCAGTCAGAAAAGTAAAAACAAATAGTGGTGGCAAGATAAATATTAACTCACAGTTGCATCTGTCTCAGGAGGTATTTTAGGTTCTCTAAAGTCAGCTCCATCTCGAAACAAATCAGCTCAAGCCTGGGGCATGAGTGCAAAACTTGCTTTACCTAGAGAGAGAGAGAGAGAAAGTTCTGTGTTTGTTTCCAATTTTAAAAAACCAATTAAATTAGATGACAGTATACTTACAGTTTCATCTTTTATCGGCTCCTGCCAATAGTCAATGAACATGGCCATAATCTCCGCTTTGACACGTTTAAACTTGTCTATCATGGCAAACAAGTCAGCCCATGGATTCGACTGGTGTATTTTAGGAAAAACAGACATATCTTTCGTGACTACACACACATGTATATATAGCACGCCCATTTATAAAACAAGGCCCAATGTCTCACCATTACCAATCGCCTGTTCGTCCGCAGGAGACGGGGAGTCTCGTCTTGGTCGGACTAATAAAACACAACACAGACATGTCTATGTACAAGTGTTTCAATTCATACAAACCATCATGATGCTTCAATTGCAAAGAGAATTAATATCAAACTTATTACAGAAAATGCTCCCTTCTCCTCTTCTTCCACTTCCTCAGGAGTCGATGGAGCTGTGAGAGCTGTCACAAGTGAGTACATTAAATTTACATTAGGGACGTAAATTTAAAAATCGACCAAACATGTTCTGTAAAGTGTGTGCTCATGAGACTCATACGGCTAGGCCGACACCCGCTCAGCTTAGCTTGAAGGTAACAGTAAAAGTTATGTACATTGGCTCAAGTAAACTGACTTACCTGTATCTTCCTCCTCATAGCCTGGATTGAGCGTCTCAACCTCTGGGAAACTGCCCCCAGGTTGCATCTCACAGTCGCCATCATTGTCCGCCATTGCCTGCAAAAAGTCATGCTTTAATAGATGATCTGAGCAACCAGTAGATCATGAAAGCATTATTTACAATCTGAACAACCTGTACATCATTGAAAGCATTATTTACAATCTGAACAACCTGTACATCATGAAAGCAGTATTTACAATCTGAACAACCTGTAGACCATGAAAGCAGCATTTACTATCTTAAAGTTTAAAAACTATGAAAGCATCATTTAATAGCTGAACAACCTCAAATTAAATTAAAGCATTATTTACTATCAGAACATTTAACAACTACGAAAGCATGGCGACGTGCCATCTACGTTCGCTAATTAAAGTCTGCTTTAGCATCGGATTAAACAACAACACGCACTGTACAAGACTTACTTCCAGACATTAGACAATGTTTTAAAAATTTTAAAAACACTTACAGGATTTCTGGTAGCAGTGTTGACGGTGTAATCCTAAGAATAGCTCCTTTGCGTTACTCTCAGCAAAGCCAACAAGAAGGACAAAGTATCGCGTAGCTTTGTAACTAAGTACACTGCCGTCGAACCAATAGAAAGCCGTTGCTAGGTAGATTTCTCCATGTACGCTGCAGTGCCTCACCATTGGCTAATTAAGCATCGGATTAAACTACAACACGCACTGTGAAAAAGTAACTTTCGGACTTTAATGTTAGAAGCATAAACTGTGATATAACATTAAAGCTACGCCACATTTTCATGTTTATAAAGTAGACAACATACGTAGATCGCACGTCGCCATAAGTTTGCATTAACATCTGATTAAACAACGCGTTTGTTAATTAAATTCTGCTTTACCATCAAATTAAACAACGCGTTTGCAAAATAAACTGCTTTAACATCAAAAGACAACGCATTTGCTAATCAAAGTCTGCTTTACCATCGAATTAAACAACAACAAGCATTGTGGAAGACTTACTTCCAGACTTTAGATACTGTTTTAAAAACTTTAAAAACACTTACCTGATTTGTAGCATGCACTGTCCACGGTGTAATCCAAAGAATGGCGTCATCTCTCTCTGTAACCTGTCACTTTAGCGCTTACAAGTGCATTAAAAACATAAAGTCACAGGTCCCCTGAACATGTTCTGTAAGGGCTATGCCCATGAAACTTGGCACATTAATTCAGACTTATACCTAGTTTGTCCATGCCAAATTTCAGCCTCCTAGCTGGTACGGCTGGGCCGTAACAGCCGGTCAGCTTGGTTTGAGGCCTTGTTTTTAAATGTCTCCATTCGCGTGCATTGCCTAACTTGACAAATTCTAAAGCCCGCTGCGGCTCAGTGGTGAGGGCTGTGCCCATGAAACTTGGCACACTCATTCATACATACATCTAGTTTATCTGTGTGAAATTTCAACCCCCTTGGTCACAGGGTTCAGCTGCAGGACCCCCTCAAGTTACCTGCCACTAGGGTGCTTACAAGCGAATCTCTCTATCTGTAATGTGTGCTTGATAGTTAGACTGAGATATTGACTTGCATTGCTGACTATAGGAGATTAAAAAGGGCACTGTTGTGCTAGATGGCGCCCCCAGTGGTGAAAGGAGAGATTGCTGCATGTGGTTCAGAAAGGCACCCGTGAAATCATGGCTGGCAGTAGTGCCGTGCACCTTCTGGTGTGCCAGGTGGCGCCCCCAGTGGTGAAGGGAGGGATTTTCGTGTGAGGTTCAGAAAAGCACTGGGTGATATTATGAACGTAGTTCAAAAGCGCCCCCGACTGCTGGCAATAATGGCATGCACCTACTGGTGTGGCATGTGGCACCCCCAGTGCTTAAGAGTGGGAAATAAAAAAAAGAGTTCATGAAAACACAGTGTAAACGTGTAAATAGCTCACAGATGCCTCCTGGTGTATGTACAAGGGATTTACCAAAAAAAAAATCCAAAAAATCACCTGAATTTTGCCGTGACCGTTCCAATTTGTAACTTTTTTGAAAATTGGTCTTCTTGAACTACATGGGATTTCGTCATTACATTCATGAATGCACCCAATTTCGGCCATGAAACCACTATAAGGTACAGGATTGCACATTTTATATGGGATTTTGCAGTGCATTTACGTAAAATTACGGTTTATTTCATGGTCGGACCCTAATCCTAACCCTGATCCCTACCTTAACCCTAGACTCTAGACCGTACTATTATCCCTAACCCCTGAGGGAAAAGTAGATCCCTACCAGGGTAACCTGTAAATAAAGGGGAAAAAGAGGAAAAAGTTTTGAATGTTGCCAGTGCACCATAATATCTATGATATACCATTAAACTTTTCTTACCAAAAACCTAACCTAGCCAAACTTCTATCCTATTCCCCCAATGAAAGTAGCCAGACAGAATGGATGGGAGGGGACTGGGGGGGTGGGAGGGACATGGTGAGCAAGAGGGTGGGGGGCGTATACATTGTATCATGTGACACAGTCACATGACTGTATTAGGATGAATTCGCGGACGATTACGTCACCCATATGACATGGAATTAATCCTTTACTATAATATTCTGTAAGGTAATTGTAATTGTGAATTAATTCAGATCGCGTGTGGACTGATCATCCTGAAATTCAGATCAATTGTCCATGATTCACCCCAAATGTTACTAAACTGCACGAACATGTTATTTACCGATCCCTTATAAAACCAAATTTTGCCATAAATAACTTGGGCTCATAAAGAGAAGCCTGGATGCTCATCTGGGCCATTAGATCGGCATGCAGGATGCTTATCTTGGTTTCGGGAGATTGGGGGGGGGTCGGTATAAAGCACACTATATTGCCTTTAGGGGGGAACAGGGAGGCATTGCGCAAGGACGCCTATTGTAGTATGTTATCGCAAGCAGCATCACTCGGACAAAAGGGGCAATTGGAGTACACTATATTGCCTGGGGGGAAGGGGTGAGCCTGGCCAGCTTACCCCCTGCCCACACGCAGCTCTAAATTTAGTATAAAAGAAGGGGGAGATCCCAGTACTGACCGGAGTTCAGCCGTGGGATAGAGCGCGCATCGCCCGGCACTTTCTCGGAACTCACGTGTTGGTCTCCTGCCAGGACTGAAAGGGCTCCCCAGTCCATGTGTGAAGGTGGGTGATGATAGCGTCCGAGTGTAAATAGCTTTGCAACTGCTTATGCTTTCCATTGATTGTTGCGAGTAAATTATCGCCGCTTGTGATAATATTTCGTAACTTTTTATGTTTCCTTGCTTCTTTTATGTATTATTGCTTCTTTTCTATATATATATTCGTACCTTTGCACCTAATACTATTAGCTATAAGATATATATTATTTGATACCCATTGTAGTACGAGTTATTTTGCATTGCCTTCAATATGATAGCTTAGTATTGGTGTTAATGCGAGATCATTTTGTATTACTTATTAAAGTGTATTTGAGTGAACCTAAGCGTGCCTGTTTGTTCCTTCGAGAGCCCTATAACCCTCTCTCATCCATTTTAAGACACATGACAAATGCATACATATAGGGATGGGATCTCACCTAGGCCTGTTATAGTCCTCTGAAGAAGCACCAGCAAGTGCGAAACGTCAGGACTCTTCCAGGATTGCAAAAGCCTTAAAAACAATGCAGATAGTTAATAGAGATTGAGAATATCTCTATTTTTTTATTCTTTTATTTTTGGACACAATTGGTTTTAACAATAAAGGTTTCAGTCTTTTCAAACAAACTCAGCTGGGGGATAGCTGGTGAAGGACTCACCATTACAAACGGCTATCACTAACTTTCTGCGGGAAGCCGGGTTCTCCTAAAGGACGACTACAAGGACACTATCATAGCTCCATCCAGGAGATGGTTCAGTTTGCTCCCTAGAAGCAGAAAGGACGACTAGGCCCAAAAACAGGCCCAACAATAGGCCATAGGGCCTAAGGATTTCCTATCCGGAAAGTTTCACCTGCTGTGGGACTACTGAACTACCTGTAGATCCTTCGCTGGACCCTATACCCCAGAAACCTGAAGGTGAGAACTGCTTCCTTCTTTCCTAGCACCCCTAGCTGTTTTGGTTTTATTTTTCTATGGCTTTATCAAATAGAGTCACTGTTTTGGCAGACCTGGAACAGGCCCACATTAGGAATCCCAACCCTACTCGGACCTCTGTAGTAACTGCATTTGATAAAAATGTAATTAAGGTTTACTTTAAGTGTATACAAATGACTTATCATTTCGACACTCGCATACCTTCCCAGCAGGGATGTTAAAACATGTTACTAAACTAACTCAATTTATCAAACCAGCTATGCCTTGTAGCATTACATTAGATAATTTAACAGCTAACACATTTTCTTGGATGGACACCAATATGCACATTTTACAGGATCATTATACACGGGGGAGGGAGATATTGTTAGAACAGTTAGACAGATGGGGGGATAGGGAATGGGAGGTAGCAACAAAATGGGCACAAAATAGATACAAACAGAAACTTAGGCCGAACACCATAAATATAACCAAACACATTATACAAACTTACCTGGTGGAAAAGGTTGAACCCCTAAATATCATAAAAAATAACAAGTTAAGCCCCACAAAAACCATCCTTGCCCCAAACACAGATCCCTCACAACAGTTACATAACCAGAACAAAACCCCGCAACCCCCTCAATCTATACCACGCCCCAAACAAATTACAGTGCAGGTCCAGGTACATCATACAGCACACAGTTCTGATCACAGCTTACCACAAAACTCTAATAATATAGCAAACCAAACAAATTACCTTCAGAATATTTCTTCCACAGGTCCCTGTACCCCGGAAGCTAGCGCTCCGTTGGGAAAGCCTAAAAAGGCGGGGAATAAAGTGATGACAGGGCAACAGGAGGGAAACCATCCCCCAGTTGATTCCCTTCCTGACTATTCCCAAATAATATCAGATACAGGGACCAAACATAAACCACCACGATCACGTAGTCTAAAGTCTCCTACCTCCTCTATAACATCAGAGGAGGACTTTCAGGACCCAATGAGAATAAAAACTCACGGGCCACAGAAACATCTTCCCACATACCGTAAAGGTAAAGAGTGGTCATTGAAGGTCCATAAGCCTATCATCTTTATAGGAGACTACAATCTGAGT
The DNA here is from genome assembly GCF_048594095.1 of Paramormyrops kingsleyae. Classification (NCBI taxonomy): domain Eukaryota; kingdom Metazoa; phylum Chordata; class Actinopteri; order Osteoglossiformes; family Mormyridae; genus Paramormyrops; species Paramormyrops kingsleyae. The sequence continues at coordinate 39,586,498 of NC_132802.1, read as the reverse complement.
AAAATTTCCCAAATAGACAATCCCTGTATACAGATAGACAGCTTTCCAGGAGCCACCTTCCATCATATCAATGCAATCCTACACAAATTACCTCCCCAGCTACAGGTTGAAAAACTAGTCCTCTCGGTGGGACTGGAAAACAGGGAACAACACCCCAATAAAACGGCTACAAAACAGCTACAGGCTTTATGGAGTACAGCATACACCACCTTCCCCAATGCCACGGTCTATAATCCCCTTATTCAATATTCTGATCTGTTGTGTAAACCCCACCAGAACAACTTGAAAATAATTAATAAATATATAGAGGACAGTGGATGGCCACTAGAGGGACTACATCCACTGTGTTTTAAAGTAGACCCAGCTGACAAAATTAATTGGACCAAGGATACTGCTATCCAAACTTTTAAATACTGGTGCCAACAAATAGATGATTAGCCAATTAAGTACATAACACAATAAACATAATTTATCTCACTTAAATTTACCAGGTTCGAAGGTGACTGTCTGCAAGAGGGATTGGCCTTCGTCCCTACATCAATAAATAAAAGTAAAGGTCAATAACAGTAAGGAAGGCAGGGTTAGCCAGCCAGGTATGGTTTTAGGGCACCTAAAATAGTACTTACCCTTAGAGTAAATAAATTATATGATATAACATTATTACTATTAACATAATACTCCTTTTTATTTCTTCTAGAAGTGCTACTAACTCATTGTATATAAACTAACTGTGAGATACTTGTTTATCGGGAATATAACTAGGGGCCCTACAGCCATATGGGGGACACGGTGATTATAATTGGGGATGGATAGATAGGGTTTACAGAACTTAGGACAATTCATTATAGACATGGGGGACTTAGAACAAATACAGTATAAATTGCTTGTTTGGCCTCTTTTTAATTACAGGATTGGGAGATGCAAATAAAGTGAATTTTTCTAAAAACCATCTGGTGGTCATTGAGAAAACTACAGAACTACCAATCTCCTGTTGTACTTCCTGCTTTTCCTATATCTTCTTTCCACTGCTAATCTCCAATCGTTTGACTCTCTATCATACTAATAATCATAATATTGACTTTTCCTAATTCCTAAACTGCAACCCTGACCGCAAACCTTAACCCTGACAGGAGACTTCAGGCCCTAACCCCTGACTCTGGACCTTAATCCCTAACCCCTAACCCTTGACTGCGACCCTGATCACTACCTTAACCCTAGACGGTAGACTGATAGCCCTAACCCCTAACTCTGGACCACAATTCCTAACTCCTAATCTCTGACTTTAATATTAAAATATTAAATTTTCACCCCTGTTGCTTGAACCCTTTACCTTCACCATAATTCTAACCCTAACCTTCAGCCTCAACCCTAATCGGTACCTTTTACAATAACCTTCACCTTAAGGTCACCTTTAAACTGCTTTTCTCCTGATGATGATATACACTCACCTAAAGGATTATTAGGAACACCATACTAATACGGTGTTTGACCCCCTTTCGCCTTCAGAACTGCCTTAATTCTACGTGGCATTGATTCAACAAGGTGCTGAAAGCATTCTTTAGAAATGTTGGCCCATATTGATAGGATAGCATCTTGCAGTTGATGGAGATTTGTGGGATGCACATCCAGGGCACGAAGCTCCCGTTCCACCACATCCCAAAGATGCTCTATTGGGTTGAGATCTGGTGACTATGGAAGCCATTTTAGTACAGTGAACTCATTGTCATGTTCAAGAAACCAATTTGAAATGATTCGAGCTTTGTGACATGGTGCATTATCCTGCTGGAAGTAGCCATCAGAGGATGGGTACATGGTGGTCATAAAGGGATGGACATGGTCAGAAACAATGCTCAGGTAGGCCGTGGCATTTAAACGATGCCCAATTGGCACTAAGGGGCCTAAAGTGTGCCAAGAAAACATCCCCCACACCATTACACCACCACCAGCAGCCTGCACAGTGGTAACAAGGCATGATGGATCCATGTTCTCATTCTGTTTATGCCAAATTCTGACTCTACCATTTGAATGTCTCAACAGAAATCGAGACTCATCAGACCAGGCAACATTTTTCCAGTCTTCAACTGTCCAATTTTGGTGAGCTCGTGCAAATTGTAGCCTCTTTTTCCTATTTGTAGTGGAGATGAGTGGTACCCGGTGGGGTCTTCTGCTGTTGTAGCCCATCCGCCTCAAGGTTGTGCGTGTTGTGGCTTCACAAATGCTTTGCTGCATACCTCGGTTGTAACGAGTGGTTATTTCAGTCAAAGTTGCTCTTCTATCAGCTTGAATCAGTCGGCCCATTCTCCTCTGACCTCTAGCATCAACAAGGCATTTTCGCCCACAGGACTGCCGCATACTGGATGTTTTTCCCTTTGCACACCATTCTTTGTAAACCCTAGAAATGGTTGTGCGTGAAAATCCCAGTAACTGAGCAGATTGTGAAATACTCAGACCGGCCCGTCTGGCATCAACAACCATGCCACGCTCAAAATTGCTTAAATCACCTTTCTTTCCCATTCTGACATTCAGTTTTGAGTTCAGGAGATTGTCTTGACCAGGACCACACCCCTAAATGCATTGAAGCAACTGTGCCTTCCTTGCTTGGGATATTTAACACAGTTGAAATACATATGACTATTGAGATACACTGTGTGTATAAAATAATAGTATTTTATTTAATCCCTACTGGTCTATAACAATACATCACTTTACTTAAGAGAGAAAGTAACAAGGATTATAAAGATTTTAAAAACTGGTTGGATTAAACGGTTTTAAACCACAATAACGGGACACCTACTTACCAGGGACTTACCTTATCTCCATCGCGTCCACCGTCCTCGCCGTCTCCGCCGTTCCTAAACAAAACTAGTACAAACAAGCGGTTATCAAAACTGTATGAATTAGAATACAGGAACCCATAGAATGGATACCACATTTACCAGGGACCGTCTCCACCTCCGATGACTCCGCCGTGGCCGCCGCTTCTGTCTGAGAAAAGTAGATCCCTACCAGGGTAACCTGTAAATAAAGGGGAAAAACAGGAAAAAGTTTTGAATGTTGCCAGTGCACCTTATTATCTATGATATACCATTAAACTTTTCTTACCAAAAACCTAACCCTGAACCTGACCCTGACCATAACCATATCCCTTAGTAAGGAAATAACCGTAAATAAGAATACTAAACCACAGTGTGGAAATGGAATAATAATTAATTAATATAAAGTGTGCGACCCAAAGCCCCAGTGGGGGAATGCCCTGTCTTAGGCCAACGGTGGTTACTCACCTGTCTGCGTCGCTGCTCATTCAACTGCTCCTCTGGGCCACATACCTGGTTTCTTGGACTCCTCTGGATCTCCTTCTCCATCGCCCCTGCAAAAAAAGAAAGGAATTAATTAATTAATTAATTAATATTTGAAGCCCCAGTTGGGGGATGGACGGGGTGCGTGCAAGCGGGTGGATGCACCGATGGACCTGGATTGGACAGTGCATTTCTGTGGCCCTGGAACGCTGGGGTCACAGACTCTCATATCCCTAACCCTAATTTACGGCCTTAGGGTGAATCAACAGGTAATTGTAAAGTAGGCAATATGCTACTAACGCATGCTGAATTTTGTTTTCTCATCCGTGTGGGGAGCAGAACTGTCCTAAAAACACATGTTGATGTCTGGATATGCCATAGTTTTTCTAACCCTAACCATAGCCTCAGCCCAGCAAACATGCCCATTTGGGCCCCGCATGGGCAGGTGTGGGTTTACTGTAAAACCCACACTAATCCCACGTGGGACCTATGCAGGTTAGCCCATGCTGGGCCCAGCAGTTTTGCCCTTTGTGGCCCCCATGTGGGATTTCTGTGGGCAAGCCCACCGTTGGGCTTGCCCACAGAAAACCCACACAGGCTCTCTGTGAGTAAGCCCATGGAGGGCCTGCAGCAGTTTTGTCTGACAGCCCCTTTCTAATTAGAACTGCACACAGTCACGTACCATAGCATTTAATTATTATTAGTGATTAATGAAATTAATTATTAATAATTCATTATTGTCAACAGCAACATCAATAATTATTATTGTTGTTGATGGTCATTATTAATTAATTGATGATGATGATGGTTATTATTATTATTAATAATAATAATGATAGTTTTTGTTATTATTATTATTATTATTGTCATCTAAAGCTGTCTGTCTCATTTTGGCTGTGGGTTAGAAAACAATCCCATCATAGAGAGTGTTCTGGCCCTGCCATTTATTTTGTGTGGTCACTGGGGACACGTACATTCCCTTCCCTGTGCCGTAGCTTCTGTGATAGGCTCCGAACCCGCAGCGATCCTGAATAAGACACGCGGGTACAGAAGATGGATGGATGGATTGGGGACACGCGATGGGCGTTTGAGTGCAGCGGGAAGCTCGCGATCTCGAGACAGGCGTTTCGAATCGGAAAGACCGTTAGGAGAGAAACGACAGCGAAAGCTACTTAAAACAATTATTGGTCATCCCTTGATAGAACGATTTAAAGGTACTCCCTGTGAGTAAAATGTTACATTAATATACATGTTTAGCCGCATTCAGTTTAACCGCATTTTGAGTTGTTGAAAACCACAATGAATGTTAAATTGCGGATCCGTTCTTGTCAGTTCAACGCGTATCCGCTTGATCGGCTAAATATATGTTATACTTAAATATAAGGTAATGTAAAGTATTAAACGTTCCTTTATATATACACATCTATATTGATGCGCAGTGCTAATGATTTAGGCTACCTTAAGTATATATGTTCAGGTAGATTTTTTGAAGAAAGACACTTTCTAAAATTAAACGAAACTGTAATCATGCATCTCCGCACAAGCAGTTCGTCTCACCAGTAAATAGTTATGAATTTCTTTCACATTATCTTTTTATTTTTTATGTGTAGTGTTAGTCATACGTATAACATCTACATACAGTGGGGGGGGGCAGACGGACACCGACAGGATTCATGGTGTTCATGTGTTTCTTTTAATGACAGCGCAGTCAATATAACAACTGAACTAAACATCAGAACATTTCTTTTTATTACTATTATCCACAAAATGTGCATCTTCAACACCCTGGGAGCGTTTAAAAACCGCAGATATTTTTGTCAGCTTTTCAAGTGGTTGACGCAACATATCTGACGCGCGCTCTCTGTCCGCTGGTGGGAGTGTGCTCACCTGTGTATGCGCGCACGTGTTTGTGCGCGCGCATCGGGGCCGAACTCCGCCAGGCGCGATACAGAGAGCAGAGGAGAATTATAAACGCCCGACCGTATAGACAAAAATGACAAGCTGTTGTGTAAATAATATAAGGTTATTTAGTTTGTTTAATAAAAGGACAATGTTCTATAGGAAAGGTAACCTTAAATGACTTCGGTTGTGATCTGGCGCTATATAGAAAATAAAATTAAATAAAATTAACTTGACCTTCAAGGGGGTGCGCCCCCCCTAATATAATGGTGTGTGTTTGTATAGACTGGCCAAAAATGGCTATTATATATATATATATATATATATACAGTAAAACTGGTCTAAGTCGCCGGCTTGTAACTCGTCAAAGTGCACAAGTCGACGCTCAAGCAAAAGTCCCGATTTTACCTAATGATGTTTCCTTTAAATTCCTTGTGTAAATCGCCGCTTGTAAGTCGTCAAATTCCCTTAGCCGTCACCTAAATCCCGGTCCCGAACAACACAAATGAATGGATTAAGTCGACACCCCAATCGCTGCATTCCCGCTGCCTGCTTGTCACCACGGCAATGTGGAAACGGGGAATCCCCACCTATCGCACTATATATTTATATTTACTAGTCGGCAAAACGGCGAAATAGACATAAGTCGCCGAAGTATCGACTTAGGTGTATCTCGTCAATTCTCTAAGTCGTCAATTTTTAAGCTGGTCCCGCGAGTGTCGACTTAGACCGGTTTTACTGTATATATATATATATATATATGTTTATTTTTTTTTTCTTTTCAGATTGTCTCCACTGACTGAAGAGTAAGTATTACTCAGTATTACTCTGTCCATAATTAAAAATATTCTTTGTGAATGTCCTTTTATAATATCCTTTTATATTTTGTCTGTCAAAGTGTTAGTTTAGCTATTTGAAACCTATTCTAAAATCACCTCAGTATTTGCAGCAACCATCCAACATATTTTTGTCCTGTCTCTTTGTGCTTTTGAAGTTCTGCAGAAATTTGCTGTATGTTTTCTACTTTTTTGCCTCAATTCCTGTAGTGTGGTGTGGTGTGAGTTCAGTCACCAAATGGAGGCATGTCCAGAATATTGTTTATGAGCTCCAAACTACACAAAAAAACGACCTTGAGCCCGACTTTGCTCATCCCAGTGAATCCTTTGGAGCAAATTATGAAGAAACAAGTGATATAGACATGACTTCTGATACCGTCTCAGTAACTGAAGACAACAACATCAACAGCAATGACTTTAAAAATCATGATGACAGATTCAGATTTAGTGGGGAAGATTGTTTCAGTGACAATCATGACAATTGTAATTTTGATGATTTGCCCAATGAGCTGCGTCAGTGGGTGGTTGAGTCGGGAGTGACACAAAATGCAGCTGATAGCCTTCTTAAAATTTTAAACAAACACATTCCCACACTTCCAAAATGTTCAAGAACTTTAATCAAAACATCACATTCACATGAGGTGAAAACAATTGATTGTGGGGAATATGTCCATTTCGGCATATTGGAACATTTGCTCAAAAACAAAGAGGGACTGCTATCACAAACTGACAAAGTCATGATGCAGGTGAACATAGATGGGCTGCCATTATTCAAAAGTTCTCCAAAGCAACTTTGGCCAATTTTGGGTAAATTCCCCTTTGAAAGGTACCCATTTGTTATAGGTGTTTTTTGTGGAAACAGCAAACCACGTGATCCCAATCAATATCTGCATGACTTTGTTGAGGAGGTTTTCACTCTGGAACAAGGATTCACTGTAGCTGACAGGATGTTTCAGTTGTCCCTTGATTGCTTCATTTGTGATGCTCCAGCACGGGCATTCATAAAAATAACAAAAAGGCATGGAGGCTATAGTGGATGTGATCATTGCATTCAGGAGGGCTCTTATGTGGGGCGTAAAATGCTTTTTCCAGAAACACATGCTAGTCGGAGAACAGATAAATCATTTGCAGAACTGCTTGATGAAAATCATCACAGAGGTCACTCAGTACTAAATAGATTAAATTTGGGTATGGTCTCACAATTTGTGCTGGACTATATGCATGTTGTTTGCCTTGGTGTCACAAGGAAGATGCTCAAATTTTGGATCAAAGGGCACCTGAAATACAGAATGGGCTCCAATAAGATCAATGCAATCTCAGAAAAACTTTTGGGGATGTCACAGTACATACCTTGTGAGTTTGCACGAAGGCCAAGATCATTATCAGAAGTAGACCGCTGGAAAGCTACCGAGTTAAGGCAGTTTCTTCTGTACACTGGTCCAGTGGCACTGAAAGAAGTCCTCCCAACTCCACTTTATATTAACTTCCTTACATTGTCTATAAGCATACATTTGATGCTTTCTCCTACCCTGTGCGCCCATTACTGTGATTACGCAGATAATCTATTGAAGTACTTCCTTAGACAATTCAGGATGTTGTATGGGGTTGAGGAGATGGTGTACAATGTTCACTGTTTGTGTCATCTGGCAGATGATGTCAGAAGGTTTTGACCATTAGACCATGTGTCCGCATTTCCTTTTGAAAACTTCTTGGGCCACCTTAAAAGAAAGGTCAGAAAGTCACAACACATTCTCCAGCAAATAACAAATGTTGTAGAGAGGCAGTATACTGAACAGAAGAAATCAACTTACCACCCAGATAAACTTGGTGGAAAGCACTCAAATGGACCAACAGTGCCACATCTTGCTTCAGCCACGCAATACAAGAGGGCCACAGTTCAAAATGCTGTCATAAAATGTAAGAGGGGAGACAACTGTGTGATGATTGGTGGACAACTTGGTTTGCTTGAAAACATCTTGTATGATACCACCACAGATGAAACTTTCATTCTTTTGAGATGGTTTTTAGATCTGGCCCCACTGTACACAGAACCAATTAATTCACAAGACATTGGCATCCACACTGTTTGTGAGCTTGACACAGAGGTCAAAGTGTACAAGCTTTCAGATGTTGAGAAAAAATATGTTCTGCTCCCGCCTGGATTTCAATGGCCAGCAACCCCATTGCTGCATTTGTATTAGAATCCTGTATTTAAGTATTGTATGTGTTTGTGTACCTGCCTGTTTTAATCCCTTGTTCAGGGAGTTTCAATACAATCATTTTAAGCATTTTACTTTTTTATGTTCAACAGTAGCTATTTATAGTGGTTTGTTATGATAGAGGTTATAAGTAAACCCTAGTAGGTTAGGCACCAAGTGAAGCAGCTGAACAGATTTTTATCAGTTCTTCCTTCGGCTCACTACATTATTATTTAGCCTTTTTTGTTTTAAGCTGTCATAAGTGTCAGCATCTTTGTTAGTGAGCACTACAGTTTATGCTTTTGTTGGTTGTGTGTGTGATCTTTTTTTAAATCACAACCAAATGCCATGTTATTGTTTTCAGTTGTATTGCATGTTGGACTAATTATTTGAAAATAACTTGAAATTATTGAACAGACTGAGAAACAAATTACTACAATGTATACAGATTATATATAAGTATGCAATAAACATTTGAATTTTGTTTAAATTACTTTGTTTTAAAAATGTGTTGGTTTTTTAAACTGTTTTCATTGTCATTGTTAAAGTTATTGCATTTCCTTTTTAGAGATATTACAGTGGATGATCAGAAGTTATTCTACTTTTAAATGTTCATCTTTTTAAATGTACAATATAAAATAATCATTAATAATGTCTTTTCTTCATTACATAAGATGAACTCACCATTTTTCCATGTCGTGGATTTCTTGGGACGGGGAGAGGTGGAAGTTGTAAGCAGTATGTGGATGGCTGGAGAGGACACTTGCTATTGGCCTCCATATAAATTCCCCAATTATATAAAGCGAGCTCAGATGCAGCATGAAAAACCAGGAGCTGACTGGGAAATATATAAAGTACGCTCACTCTTCAAAACATGTAAGTAATTTTGATAATGTTGTTGTTATATTTGAGGTGCACTCACTGCAGCAGTACCCTTTGGAAATAGTGCCAGTGCTATTTCTTCCAAGCCCAGTTTGTACCCCTACCATAACTTATAGGCTGATTGGGCAATAGGTACATGAAGTTGCGTCAGGGTACCGAGGATTAATCTGTAGTTCGATAGAGGGCAGAGCTTGCACAAAAGAGGGTCCCTGTGTTTAACATTTGCATTTACATTTATTGCATTTAGCAGACACCCTCAGCCATAGACATAAGTGCTTAGAAGTCTCAACTCACAACAGAGGCCCCTGATCATACATTGTGAGTGGTATTTGTTCCAAATCACAGAGCAATTGTTAGTGTACACAGTCAAGAGGTCCACAAACAGCTAATCACAGTAGTTCATGAATGACAGATGTGTTTTATGATCTATTGTGACCATTAGCTAAAAGTTTAACAAAATTACATATCTTTTAAAATTTAGTCTAGAACAAGTTTCATACTGCTCCACCTTAGAATGTCTAAGACAGGGGTCATGTTGGTGACCCCTGGTCTAAGAGTGCCTAAAGAATTGTCATTTGTAAAAACATGACAACAGAAGTTCATCACGGTTGTGCCAATCAAAACATCCCTGAAACCTGCAATTTTTGTCTTCTATAGTAGATTATATGAAGACCAGAAAGAAGGCTAAAAAGGCAGAGACAACTTCTTGTCTCAATTCTGACAGTGACAGAATACTAGGGAAGTCTAATTGAATAAGGCAGTGAGTCTCTGTTTTTGCATTGATTATTTGGGAACGCTTTACATTAACTGAATCTTCATAATGCCTTTATAATCCATTCATAGAACATTCAGTGCACATTCATAATGCATTCATAAGCAGCATCTAAGTATTCCGTAACACCCTAACAAATCTTATTTTGTAACAAGTTGATTTTCATTTCCACCAGACCAAACTCACGGTACTCAGAGTGCCAGTCTTCTGAAGAAGAAAACATTATCAAACCTCGGAGGCGTGCTGTACCCATTCCACAATCCCCCCCAGTCCCCCCATCTCCACCAACTCCACAAGCCTCTTCAATGGTCAGCTTATCAAGAAGGCCTACAGTTACTCGTAAGTAGTGATGGCCAAAACGACGCTTCATGAACCATATGCAGTATGGTTTGCTTTGGGGTATGCTTTGAGCCCTTTTTTGAACAGAGCACCACCTAAAAAACATAGAGCCTACAAACAACTTTTCACATTTCAGGAGTAAATGCCATGCTTGCTATGCTTACTATTGTGATAGCACCATGAGCTTCTATATATAAAGTTATCACTTACTGTGTCAACAGCAACTGAACTGCACATAATAAGTCAGCTGGAACATCTTAACCCTATGGAGTGAACCAGGGGCCCCTTGCATGGGGGGGGCATTTCTTCCCTCTTTGGAATAATTACCTTATAACTTCAGATATAAAAGTCACAGACACATGCCTGATACCTAAAAGCAAAGTTGACCCCTTTACAATTGATTGTAGGAAGTTCAATAACAAAATTAATAACCTGTGTATAATTTATGGACATGCGAATATAACAAAAACAGCTGGAAAAATACAAAAACCTGTCTTTGTGTCTTGGATTTTTGTAAATATTTCAAAAACTACATGATGGAATAGGTCCAATTTTAAAAACCTGGTTCCCAAACTTGTTTTCTACATGTGTGCCCAATTTCATATCATTTGATGCAGCCCAACAGGTTTTATGGAGGAAAGAGCAAATGGTGCAACTGGGAGCCTTTCCTATCCAAAACCTAACCTAAACTAATCCGAAACTTATCCAAAATGGCAATAGTGTAACTAGCAGTGTTTTTTGGGGTAGCAACTTTCTTTCTAAATGCATTAACACTTATAGGTCATAAGTAACAATTTGTCACACATCATCACCACACATTTGTAGGAAAATCTATATTTTATTCACACGACTTGTGCCAAACCTATCCAAAATGGCCACAGTGTAACTAGCAGTGTTTTGGGATAGCGTCTTTCTTTCTAAATGCATTACCACTTATAGGTCATAAGTAGGGGTGCACCGATTGCAGTTTTCTGGCCGATCAACGATCACCGATCCTTAGGCAACCTTACCTGCCGATCTCGATTTCTTTTTGCCGATCTTGTTTCTTTCATAACTAAAAGACAGTTACTTCAATGTTTCCATTTTTATTGAGTAAATTGATATGAATACTCACAAAACATGAGGTAGTGTCCTCAAATATAAACGAACATATAAATGAGCATTGCTGTTTGAACTACAAAATCATATTTTTTCTTCCAGACTTTAATTTCTCTAATTTTGTAAAAAAAAAAATATATATATAGCTGTTATGACACACTTGTCCAAAAAATAGGGAGGGAGGCAGCCTGCACTGCACCTCTCTCGGGAATGGGAGAAAAGGCTGATTTAACCCTCTGGGGCCTAGGGGTAGGAAACACACTTTCACTGACTGGGGCATGATCACACATTTCATCACACTTAATTCATGGCAAATAAATTATTTCTTATATATTTGTTTTGCCATTACACTCATCTTTATTTTAATATATATTGTAAATATGTCAGATTTTTGTTAAGTTTGAAATTTGACATCAAAGTATAGACATTGCAAAATGCAGTTTGGAACACTTGCAGAAACATTATAAAAGTACATAGTAAGCAATGCTGGCAGTTTGTTTTGATCCCAGATATCTGATCACCAAAGTCTTGGCTACATGAAGATGACTAAATGGTGTAGATGCAACATTAATTTGGATAAATAAATAAGAAAAACCTAACTCATGTAACTATTTCTGGCTCCTTTCATTGAATATGTAGCAACTTTCATGTGTATGAATGAGCCATTGTCACCTGGCCACGTCCCCAACCCCCTTTTATGGCGCTGAAGGGGATGTATCTGGATCGCGTTTCACCGTTGCGCTGTTAATCAAATTACCATGCGAATGCGATTTGAATACGCGCTAATGCGGCTATTTAGAATGTGAATAGCGATCTTCGGGTGAGAGCGGTACTACACGCCCCCGATGCAGGTAAAACAAAGTAAGATGACATGGTTTACTTTTTTGCCGATTTAACCTAATTAAAAAAACTTTAATACTTCCGACAATGGACGTTTTGAAAAGAAGACAGATTACGGATTTAGCCAGCGTTTTTTTCATGATTATACATTAAGATTTCAGCGAGATATTTATAAACTGAAATAGACGCGAAAAGTACGCGAAAAGTACGCGATGTCGTCGACGACATACTCGACCCCAAAGAGTTAAAAGCATATAACTAAGATCGGTGGATCTCATGGGAATATGGTCGATTTCTGATCCCCTCAAATTAACGTGATCGAGGCCGATCGATCGGTGCGCCGATCGATCGGTGCACCCCTAGTCATAAGTAACAATTTGTCACACATCATCACCACACATTTGTAGGAAAATCTATATTTTATTCACACGACTTGTGCCAAACTTATCCAAAACCTATCCAAACTGGCCACAGTGTAACTAGCAGTGTTTTTTGGGGTAGCAACTTTCTTTCTAAATGCATTACCACTTATAGGTCATAAGTAACATTTTGTCACACAACATCACCACACATTTGTAGGAAAATCTATATTTTATTCACACGACTTGTGCCAAACCTATCCAAAATGGCCACAGTGTAACTAGCAGTGTTTTGGGATAGCGTCTTTCTTTCTAAATGCATTACCACTTATGGGTCATAAGAAACATTTTGTTTCTAACCCTAACCCTGCATAACTGTGCCCAAACAAAGCCCAAGTGCCCCGCATAACTGTGCCCAAACAAAGCCCGACAAGTGCCCCGCATAACTGTGCCCAAACAAAGCCCGACAAGTGCCCCGCATAACTGTGCCCAAACAAAGCCCGACAAGTGCCCCGCATAACTTCGCCCAAATAAAACCGACAAGTGCCCCGCATAACTTTGCCCAAACAAAGCCGACAAATACTGTACATAATGTTGCCCAAACAAAGCCGACAAGTACTGTACATAACTTTGCTCAAACAAGGCTGACAAGTGCCCCGCATAACTTTGCCCAAACAAAGCCCCGCGTAACTTTGCCCAAGTGAAAGCCAAAAGCGCTGCATTACTTTGCACACTTCAAAGCTTGACAAAGGCGATGCGGAACTTTTCCCAATGTACCACAATACAAGTGTTACCAAAGCAAATGTTAATTGTAATTTGCTGAATCACGGAATTATAAAAATCTATAGAATAAAAGAGTAAAATGTAAACTAAATAAATGTACTTATGTCGAGGATGTGCATCCTCTCCGCGCAAAAAAGCGTCCTCCTCCATCGAATCAATGGATAAAAGCGACACTTTCTTCCCCCGAACCACTCTTCAAAATCATCTTCTGTGCTTTCTCAACAGTGAAAGTCATCCGAGCCATTTTTCTTCAGTCAAAAAAGTTGTTGTCCGAAAATAACTGGGTAAACTCATGGAGACTACGTGCGCAATGCGTACTCGAGACACTCCCACAAATACTGCACCTGCAGAGAATAATTTGCGCATTCATGTCCCCAGCGCGAAAAACAATGCCCAATCAGCACATCCCATACCATTTTGCAAACCTTAGACACACCTCTATTGGATGAAGCAAATGACACTGTAATTTGATGTTCATGTAAAAAGTTTATTATGGTGAAACATAACCATGGGCAAAGGTTCAGTGCTTAAAAAATAATGTGCTAGCAGGGAAGCAGAGCATATATCTGAAAAAATACTTGACAATGAAGGATTACAGTGATTGATTTATGTACATAAGAGATCAAGCTTTCAAACGAGGGTAACTTTGTCATTTTATTCACTGGTTTTCTTCTAAAACTCTGAAGATAAAAAACATCGCACGAATGTACAGAATGCCGACTGACATTTTTCCGCGATGAGTGAGCAAGCTATTTGAGAGCATTACAGTCATATTTATGGAAAAATGCGTGTTTTGTCTTAATACTGTGACGGTTTATGAATTATTGGCCGTGAAAGAAATAGTTTGAAGTGCTTAGTTTTCATTTTATTAACACTCATATTTTACTTCCTGACACTCGACCCGTTTAAAGATGGCTACCATGGTCATTTTATTTTTACTTGTTACAAAAAAACCATGGCACAAAAATTGCGCATCTTTCTACAGATATTATCTGAAAGGTTTTTTGTAGTGTAACAAGCCGTTTTTGGTTGATTTGATACATTTGTTTCTTTTATTGAACGTCATTTTTTTTTGTTATTGAAAATTCGGACGTATGCGTCCGAACCACTAGGCGGCGACAGTGAAAGAGCTAACTTAGCAACTTCGGAATTGCGACGTACCTTTTATGGGTTCATTTGACTATTACAAACTGGTAAGACACTATGACTTGTCTAGTGACCAATATGCAAAATAAAGAAGTCAGACACTTATTAAACTTAACAACCTTTTATTAAACTTAACAGCATCTTCATTAAATCTAACTTGGATGGACTGGAGCAGTCGGCACCAATGCATCCTCAGGCCTGAAATTTAAACAGACAGCAGACAAATATCAATAACCGGCGACAGCAACCATGACATAAAGTAATAGTAGTGGCAGTAGCACATTAAGTTTTTCAATGTCTTAACTTACTTTTCTGTCATCTTCATGTAATAACAGATATCATGCAGGTTTAGCTTCACCTGTTTCATCGTAGCTAACAGGTGAGGATAGCCTTTCGTATGACGACGGAGCTGAAAGGTAAGCATTAAATCAGTTTCATCTTTTTAATTATGAACAACCAATGGAATTACGTGAAAGTGTTCTTACAATGTCCTCATGAATTGGGCGAGTCCACATGTCAAGGCAAATATCAGCCAGGATGGAATTTAGTTTTTCAACCGCTGCCTTAAATGAATCAGGAGAAACATATCTTTAATAACAACATACACATTGATATATATATACACATGTTTGTGCGTGTGTTTGTGTACAATGCCTCACCAGCTTGCATCTTCATAATCTCACAGATATTCTCAAGGTATTGTGATGTACAATAAAAACTTTAATATAGGTTTTTAGTTTTACCTGTGTATCTATCAGTGACAAATTGTGGTTACTTACTTCATCCTCTTCAATTTGGCGGTTCTGTGCAGACGCACTTTCTTTTCCTCGTTTGTATCTTTTACCGGTCGCTAGGGTGACCACCTAATCCATGTCAGGAGGGACACTATGAGCTACTTCAGCTTTTACGAACTACTTTAAAGCTGAAAGGGTTCTGTGCTCTGTTTGGTTAGTTCCTAGATTGAAAGACTCATCCAGCTGTTTTGCATTAACATTACTGACACACATGCATGATTATAGGAGACTGACCAATCAGCATACGGCAAGAACCCAGTACTTAAGTGAAATCCTGGTCCTTTTAATTGAAATGTATGAAATGGTAGTTTACAAATCCTGTTGTAGCTCATAGTGTCCCTCCTGACATGGATTAGGTGGTCACCCTAACGGTCGCCCTTGGCTTGATGATGATTATCATGGAAAAGATTAAGTTAGGCTTTTCTATCTCATCCATTGCAATATATGACACTACAGAAGAAGACAAGCCACCATAAAGTCTCTTAGAATGACTGTGATTGACACGTGACACTTTCCGAAATTTCGTTATCTAGCGTCAAGCTTCATGGCATTGCCGGAATTCCATTACAGCATTGCCGGAATTGCTTTATCTAGCGTGAAACTTCATAGCACTGCTGGAATTCCGTCATAGCATTGCCGGAATTCTGTTATCTAGCTTCACAGCATTTCCGAATTACGTCTAGAACTTTCTAAAAGTTTATAAGCATTGGAAAAACATCAATAGACTTGATAGTAAGTCAAATGCAAGCACATTAATACGCCCCTGTACGTTTCTAATCTTCATTAGCCTACCAAACATTTCCGAGTCACCGTATCAGACAGGTGCAGCTTGTCGCTCGCATTGAAGTATTATAGTCTAAGCATTTCACTCTGAAATAAACAGCGACGTGGCTTAAATCTTGTATAAGGTTAAATTTTACTAACGAAAGGTTTTACATTATTTACAAAATAATGATGCTTGCAGCCAGCTTTCCGATGTGGTTGTGAGCTCATGAAAAAGTACCCAGACTTTCATAGTGAACCACCCACTCACGGGACTCATGTAAATATATTCAGACTTATCATCAATAAATCATTCACAAATTTAATGGTGTGACCTTCAGACTACCGTGCAATTCCATACTTACGCCTAAAAAATGCAGCTGATGAATATTACAGAATCCAGAATTGCATAGTGAAACTGTCAAACAGAGCAGATGAAAGATGAAAAACAGCACAAATGTAAACAATGCCGACTGACATTTTTCTGCGAAGAGTGAGCAAGCTATTTGAGAGCATTGACATCATATTTATGGAAAAATGTGTCTTTTGTCTTAATACTGTGACAGTTTATGAATTATTGGTTGTAAAAGAAAAAGTTTTAAGTGCTTAGTTTTCAATTTATTAACACTTATATTTCACTTCCGGACACTCGACCCGTTTAAAGATGGTTGCCATGGTCATTTTGTTTTAACTTGTTACAAAATAACCATGGCACAAAAATTGTGCAACTTTGTACATTATAATAAAGGTTTCTTGTAGTGTAACAAGCCGTTTTTGGTTGATTTTATACATTTGTTTCTTTTATTGAACGTCATTTTTCTTTGTTATTTGAAAACTTGGACGTATGCGTCCGAACCACTAGAGGGCGAATTCTGAAGAGTTAACATTGCCATGCAACGCAAATTTGGGTGAAGACGTTAATTTGTCCTACATACAATGTTAATTAGCAATTGTGAATTTCTTTACTGGGGGGACATACAAATTCCACACATTTGCCACCGGGTGGCATCACTCTACTCTAAAACCCAGGTTGGTGACAATAGGCTTTCCATATTGTGCCAGAGTGCCCATGTCCACAGTCGAAGACGACCCACTAGTGCTACCAGGCCCAAAAACTATCACCTCCGTCTTATTGTCATTAAAATTTAAAAAGTTAACCGCCATCCAAGCTTTCATTTCATCTAGACATTCAACTAAAGTTTGTATGGAGTAGGCATCCTTGCGTTTTAGCGGTACATAAACCTAAGTATTGTCTGCATAACAATGGAAAGCAATGTTATGCCTTCTAAGAATGGAGCCGAGAGGCAGCAGATACAAAGAAAATAGCAGAGGGCCAAGTATTGAGCCCTGAGGAACCCCATATAACAGTGAAGCAGTGGAGGATCCAAAATCATTTAGCCTAACACAAAAAGTTCTCTGAGCCAGATACGATTTGAACCACTCCAAGGCAATACCACCAATGCCTACACAGTGCTCCAAGCGAGAAATTAAAATATTATGATCTACTGTGTCAAAGGCAGCTGTTAAGTCTAGAAGAACTATAATCACAGAGTCCCCTGAATCTGTAGCCAGAAGGATGTCATTAAAAACCCTCAGTAATGCAGATTCTGTGCTATGGAAAGACTTAAACCCAGACTGAAAAACTTCAAATACATTACTATCATCTAAAAAGTTTTTAAGTTGAGTATACACAATTTTCTTCAAAACTTTTGACAGAAATGGAAGCTTAGAGACAGGTCTATAGCTGGATAGCACAGTGGGGTCTAGGCTGGGTTTTTTGATCAATGGTTGCACGATCGCATGTTTAAACATAGTAGGAACTACACCTGAGGACAGACTGCCATTGACAATAGCCAAAACAGACGGTCCTAAAACAGAAATAACCTCTTTAAAAAACTGAGGTGGGATAACATCAATGGGAGAACCTGAGGGCTTCAACTGACCAACAATCTCAACTAAAAACGATAAAGTCACGGGCTCAAATTGATAAAACACAGCAGCGCAGTGGACAGAGACTGAAGGGTCACAAACTGCAGGAGGTATATGATTGCTAACATCATTCACCTTATCCACAAAAAAGTTCAGAAATTCTTCACATGCTGCAGGAGAAGGTTCAATGCAGGTGGTCTGAGGAGCATTTAAAAGAGTATCTATAATACCAAATAAAACATGTGGCTTTTTACAGTTCGACCGAATAATATTTGACAAATATACCCTTTTGGCATCTTTCACACTTAACTGATAACGATGCCAACATTCCTTTAATATTTGAAATGATATCTGCAACTTATCCTTTTTCCACTTTCGTTCAGCTCTTCGGCACTCCCGTCTGACAGCACGAGTTGTATCGTTTAGCCAGAGCTCGGAGTTAATTTTTGCTGTCTAGTTTTTAATGGAGCCACCGCTTCTAATACATTTTTGCAGGTGTAATGAAACCCAGAGCAGAGCTCCTCTGTATCCGAAGAAGCACACTCAAGAAAGTCACACTGATTAAACAAAGCAGAAAAATGTACAGCAGTAGACGGATTAAAAACACGACAGCATTTCGCAGGAGCGCGAGGTTTACCAACGCGACAGGGCAAAGTAATGTCAAATAACAGGCTTATGATCGGAAAACACTGCGTCAGTGATCGTTAAATTTAAAATAGAAAAACCATGCGATAAAACAAGATCCAATGTGTGCCCACCTTCATGCGTTGGTCTGGACACCCACTGCAAAAAGCTAAGAGAATCAATAAGACTTACAAAATCCTTCACCATCGGTTTATCAGGACAGCAAACATGTACATTAAAATCCCCAAGAATAAGAACTCGATCATACTTGGGCACGATGTCAGCCAGTAAATCAGGAAATTTAATTAAAAAATTCTTATTGTATTTAGGAGGTCGGTAAATAACAGCACACAACACGGAGTGAGAACAACCCAGCTCAAATAAGCTCAGTTCAAAGCTGGAGGGAGTCGATGGTGGAGAAAGCTGCTTGCATTTATATTTACTCCGAAAAACAATCGCAATTCCTCCTCCTCGGCCTGAAGTCCGGGGGGAATTAAAGTAACCACAGTCAGAAGGTAAGAGCTCTGAAAAAACGCTGGACTCACCAACCTTCACCCATGTCTCCGTCATACAAACAAAGTCCAGCTCATTTGAAATGAAAAAGTCCTTAAGAATAAAAGTTATGTTTGCTAATGATCTAGCGTTAACAAGTCCAATCCTGGCAGGAGCCAGCGGCACCGAGGTGCTAGCATTACGCAGATCACGGCCGAGAGGCCGCAGGTGTCCCAGTACTGCCCCGTGCCGCTTGGAACGATGATGGTACAAACAGCGGGGGTTTGACTGCTGGAACAGCTCTTCCGACCCGGCCACAGGTATCAACCAGGTGTATGCCGGGTCCAGTAAACGCCGGGAAGAAGCAGGGAAATAAGCCCCTCCATGTGCAGTCCGAAATCTCACAGAAAAGGCCTTCAGTCTCACCAGCCTACCGCTACGTTTTCCCCGGCGACGGCGACGCTTCCTTAGGTAGGGTGGAGCCGAAGCACGGCAAAGGTAATCGGGGACCTCTGACAAAAACGGGGGCAATGTTTTCTGACCATTGTGATAAAACTTAACTTCTGCAAAACTTCGCTGATCCAAAAGAGTTTGGCGATCATACACCAACAAAGCATCAACATTTTGAAAAACAAAACTTAAAGACAACATAAAAACAAACAGAACTGGTAGAGACAAGCGGCCAGCCACAAAAACAGGCGCCATCATGACTCCCAAGATTGAAGTATTTTATGCAAGGTCAATACTTCAGTAGTAATCAATAAAGACGCAGTTGATCACAAAGATCTCTGATTTGCTAAGTATAAGTTTCAGATTTGCTCATTAGGCTAACCCTACCCAGATTTCCTACGTGAAATTTTGGAATTGTGCTTTCAGATTTGTTAATTAAGCTAACCCTACCCAGAAATGCTAAGTGTAATTCTGGGATTGTTACTTCTGAATTTGCTAAATGTATTTCCAGAACTGTTCATTAGTCTAACCCTACCCAGAAATGCTAAGTGTAATTCCGGGATTGTTACTTCTGAATTTGCTAAATGTATTTCCAGAACTGTTCATTAGTCTAACCCTACCCAGAAATGCTAAGTGACATTCTGGAATTGTTCATTAGGCTAACCCTACCCAGAATTGCTACATGTATGTATGGAAGTGCTAAGACCAGGAATGTTAAGAAACAATGCCGGAAATGTGACGTGTGCTTTCTGTTATCATCCTACTAACTTAGCAGTACCGTAATTGCGACGTGTGTTTTCTGGTATCATTTGACTAACGTAGCAACTACTGAATTGCGACATGTGTTTCATGTTGTCATCTTACTAACTTAGCAATGCCATAATTGTGATGTGTTTTCTGATATCATCATATTAACTTAGTAAAATGTTACTAGAAAAGTCAAGTCGTAGTAATGCAGGAATTGCAATGTTTGTTTTCTTATATCATCTTAGTAATTCTGTAATTGTAATATGTGTTTTCTGATATCTTACTCACTTAGCAATTTTGGCATTGCGATGTCTTTTCTGGTCTTAGTAACTTTATTGATTACTACCAAAGCATTGACCTTGCATAAAGATGCAGTTGATCACAAAGATCTCAGATTTGCTAAGCATAAGTTTCAGATTTGTTCATTAGGCTAACCCTACCCAGATTTGCTATGTGAAATTTTGTAATTGTGCTTTCAGATTTATTAAGCTAACCATAAAATACTAAGTGTAATTCAGGAATTGTTCTTCCAGATTTGCTAAGTATCTTTCCAGAACTGTTCATTAGTCTAACCCTACCCAGAAATGCTAGGTGTAATTCCAGAAATGTTCATCCAGATTTGCAAAGTATATTTCCAGAACTGTTCATTAGTCTAACCATACCAAGAAATGCTAAGTGTACGTCCGGTATTGTTCATTAGGCTAACCGTACCCAGAAATGCTAAGTGTAATTCCAGAACTGTTAAGTGTATGTCCGTTATTGTTCATTAGTCCAACCGTACCCAGAAATGCTAAGTGTAATTAGAGAACTGTTCATTAGTCTAACCTAACCCAGAAATGCTAAGTACAAGTTTCGCAATTGTTCATTAGATTTGTTCATTAGGCTAACCCTACCCAGATTTGCTACGTGAAATTTTGTAATTGTGCTTTCAGATTTATTAAGCTAACCATAAAATGCTAAGTGTAATTCAGGAATTGTTCTTCCAGATTTGCTAAGTATCTTTCCAGAACTGTTCATTAGTCTAACCCTACCCAGAAATGCTAGGTGTAATTCCAGAAATGTTCATCCAGATTTGCTAAGTATATTTCCAGAACTGTTCATTAGTCTAACCATACCCAGAAATGCTAAGTGTACGTCCGGTATTGTTCATTAGTCTAACCGTACCCAGAAATGCTAAGTGTAATTACAGAACTGTTCATTAGTCTAACCTAACCCAGAAATGCTAAGTACAAGTTTCGCAATTGTTCATTAGGCTAACCATACCCATAATTCCTAAGTGTAATTATGGAAGTGGTAATACCAGGCATGCTAAGTGTAATTCCGTAATTGTTCTTCCAGATTTGCTAATTGTATTTCCAGAACTGTTCATTAGTCTAACCGTACCAAGAAATGCTAAGTGTAATTGCAGAACTGTTCATTAGTCTAACCTTACCAAGAAATGCTAAGTGTAATTGCAGAACTGTTCATTAGTCTAACCATACCCAGAAATGCTAAGTGTATTTCAGGATTGGTTATTTGCAGATTTGCTAAGTCTATTTCCAGAACTGTTCATTAGGCTAACCTTACCGAGAAATGCTAAGTGTAATTGTGGAAGTGCTAATATAATAAATGTTAAGAATGTAACAATATCAATGAGGCGATTCCGGAACGATGCCTAACAATTCTGCTGTCGGTCCTACAGCGGCCCCAGGTGGTGGGACAACGGTATCTCGGGTGCTAACCTCAGCCACTTAGGGATTCCGAAATAAATTTATGTAAAGTTGGAAAACCTTCAAATTTTCCTGAAAAGTTCTGCAATTGTTAATTCATGGGGGCTAATTACGGTTAGGGTTATGGTTAAGGTATCGCAAGAGGGGGGTGCAATGGGCGTGGCTGCACCCCCTGGCCCCGCCCCCCGGCCGGCGCAGGGGGCGTGGCTGGGCGTGGCCTGTCACATAGGCGCCATGCGTGCGAAGGAAGGCCGTATCTCGCTCCGTTTGCAAAATATTGCAAAAAAACATCATAACTTTATTTCCATGTAGGCGGGCTTTGATTTGATTGGTGCCGGTGGCCTCTACTGGTGGAGAAGGATCTGAGGAACTTTGTTGCGAGTGTCTACGACGTTCCCAGGCGGAGACACGCCCACTTCCGGTTTGGATGCTAACAATGCTGACATGATAACTTTTACGTAAACAGCAGATTGCGCGTCTAGGACACGCAGAACGTGTAGATTCAAAGTTTTGGACGGATCCGAGCATGCTAACATATGCTAAATGCTAACATGCTAACACACATTTTATGGTTAGGGCTGAGGGTAAGCGGTTTTAGGATAATGACTGTCCCTTACTGCGAATGCCCTGGTCAGCACCAGCTCCAGCCTGGCCCTGCCCAGCTGAAATTTGGCAGGCATCAACTAGATGCATGTATGAGGAAGTATGCAAAGTTTCATCAGCGCACTCCTACAGAACTTGTCTGGTGCAATTTTAAATGTCAAGTTTAACCACCTGGGGCCTGAGGCCTTTTTTCCACTTTCGAGGTAGTCTGACATGCCTTGACATTTTAAAATATTTCACCTATCTAAAAAACATTTATCCCAAAGTGATACATTTGCTTTTATTCAGCACAAACTCAGCACCAATAATCAGACCTCTTAGAATGTTATTCTATTTTTTGTTAAAATCAACTTTAAACATATACTTTTCAAAAACCTATTTTCAGACATGCTGAGAAATTGTAAAAAATCACATTATAGACATTTCTAGGTAAGACTTTTGAGCTCTGAAGCTTATAGACACAGGGGTTGGCTACACATAGGTGAAAGTGACATTATGAAATTTTATGTAGTTTGATTACTAAAGTGTTAGTACTTTACAGTGACACTATTTTTCTCAAAGTCATTGGCCTTCAAAATGAATATTGATGAGATAGGTGTCCTCACACCTGTAGTAGTTTGCATGCTGTCAATGGCCCATCAGTCTGGAATGTCACTGCACCCCACACCCATCACTTTGGAAAGGCAGTT
This sequence comes from Paramormyrops kingsleyae, assembly GCF_048594095.1. Lineage (NCBI taxonomy): Eukaryota > Metazoa > Chordata > Actinopteri > Osteoglossiformes > Mormyridae > Paramormyrops > Paramormyrops kingsleyae. The sequence goes on along the minus strand of NC_132802.1, from coordinate 39,563,251 downwards.
TGAAACGCAAGAAAAGTAGCAACAATAAAATCACTTTCACAGTTTATTGCTAGATGGAATGAAAAATGAAAAACTGTTACTATATAAATATAGAAAGCGATAAATATGATGCAGTGACTATTATTAACACTCTGGGGACGAGGGCATCGTCTTGTATTTCAGTTTATATCTCACTGTAATCATTATGTAAAATCATGAAAAAAACACTGACTAAATCCGTTATCTGTCTTCTTTTCAAAACTTCCATTGTCAGAAGTATTAAAGTTTTTAAAATTAGGTTAAATAGGCAAAAAAGCAAATCGTGTCACCTTTCTTTACTTTAAATACGCTGCGTTTGAATCGGCCACCACGTGACTGCAGGCACACAGGCTTAGCCCACTGAGCCATGAATGCAGTTATGAGCTTCGCTGCTGAAAGTGGCAACACTGGCGCAAAGCTTCAGCAGCAGAGACGTATCTGTGTGCTATATTGTAGCCGATCAGTGTAAACACTACCCAGACATGTGCTCTTGTTTATTTCATTCAAAATGGGCGTATTCACATATTTCTTTACCCAATACTAACTGTCGGATTATTATGTTATTATCATGCGAATAGCGCGATTTGCAAGTGGGTGGGCGATCAGAGCCGCTTCGAGAATTGTTCTTTCAATTCGTATCACGAAGCTGTAAAAATATATTTAGTTTCTACCTATATATTTTTGAAAAGTAGACCGTCCAAGGTTTCTGAGAGTATTTTTAAAATGTGTATATGACAAAAACTCGCGGAGTTATTTAAACAGTTTTGCGAAATTTCTGTCAGATCCCGTACGGCGGGACCGCCGACCCCAAGGAGTTAAAGGGATGATGTGTCGGTGCGTAAGCGGGCTGATGCACCGATGAACCCGATTGATTGGCCAGTGCATTACTGTGTCCCTGGGACGCCAGGGTGCAGTTAGGGGTCTGACCCCTATTCATAAACCTAACCCTAACCAATAACCCTAACCCCTAACCCTTCTTCCAAATCGTCCAGCTCGGTGTCGGAAATCACGATCATGTTGAACTCTTCATCTGTTGGAAAGCAATATGTCCCTTTAGCCTCACCGTCGCTGTTCACTAGCTGATGTGATCAACTTGTTTTTTCTACACAGTGTGTCTCACATATCGCAGATGTTTCATCTTGGGGACCACTGGTCCCTTGCGTTGACCGTGGGGTGTCCTCGGCCAAGGACAAATTGAGCGGCTCACCGGGAGCTGTTGGAAAGTAATATGTCACTTTAGCCTTACCGTAACTGTTCACTTGCTGACGTAATCAACTTGTAAATACGCTGCGTTTGAATCGGCGACCACGTGATTGCAGGCACACAGGCTTAGCCCACTGAGCCATGAACGCAGGTATGAGCTTCGCTGCTGAAAGTGGCAACACTGCGACGTATCCGTGTGCTATATTGTAGCCGAGCAGTGTAAACACTACCCAGACATGTGCTCTTGTTTATTTCAGTCACAATGGGCACATTCACATATTTCTTCACCCAATACTAACTGTCGGATTATCATGTTATTATCATGCGAATATCGCGTCGGTGGGTGATCAGAGCCGCGCAGACGCTTAAGTCAGCCACTCTTGTTCTTTCTATTCGTATCACGAAGCTGTACAAATATATTTAGTTTCTACCTATATATATTTGAAAAGTAGACCGTCCAAAGTTTCTGAGGGTATTTTTAAAATGTGTATAGGACAAAAACTCGCGGAGTTATTTAAACGGTTTTGCGAAATTTCTGTCAGATCCCGCCGGCAGTACCGCCGACCCCAAGTGGTTAAGAGAATCATCCCCCTAGTGCAGCGGTGCCCAATCTTATCCACAAAGGGCTGGTGTGTATGCAGGTTTTTGGGATAACCTGTAGGTCAGCTGTTCAAACCCAGGTGTGAGGACTCTTCAGCCAATCAGTCCTCTAATTAGTAATCTAATTAGGGAGTTGCAGCGAAAACCCGCACACACACTGGCCCTTTGCGGATAAGATTGGCCATGACTGCCCTAGTGAATGTGAGACATGTAAGTGACGAAGTATAGCTGATAAAATTTAATGGTGATGGTGATTGTCAAAATTATCGGTGTATGTCTTCATATTTCAGCTGAAGATCCTGAGCTGCAAGCAGCCACCCAAATTTATTTGGATAGCTTTAGTGACTATGGATTTTGTGAGTGGAGACATGTTAGTGACAAAGTATAGCTGATGTAATTAAATGGTGATGGTGATTGTCAAAATTATGGGTGTATGTCTTCATATTTCAGCTGACGATGAAATGGTCCATGAGCCTAATGATGAGGCTGAAAGTAAGTCACACCAATGTGTTGTCTTAGATATATACACATGTAAAACTGTATTTTAAGAGAATCATCCCCCTAGTGAATGTCAGACATGTAAGTGACAAAGTATAGCTGATAGAATTAAATGGTGATGGTGATTGTCAAAATTATGGGTGTATGTCTTCATATTTCAGTCGACGATGCAACGGTCCCTGCTTCGGGTGACGAGGCTGAATGTAAGTCACACCAATGTGTTGCCTTAGATATATACACATGTAAAACTGTATTTTAAGAGAATCATCCCCCTAGTGAATGTCAGACATGTAAGTGACATGGAACGGTTCCATCGTCGGAGCCTGCCTTACCCGACGAGGCTGAAAGTAAGTCACACCAATGTATTGTCTTAGATATATACACAAATAATACTGTATTTTAAGAGAATCATCCCCCTAGTGCAGCGGTGCCCAATCTTATCCACAAAGGGCTGGTGTGTATGCAGGTTTTTGGGATGACCTGTAGGTCAGCTGTTCAAACCCAGGTGTGAGGACTCTTCAGCCGATCAGTCCTCTAATTAGTAATCTAATTAGATTACTGCACACACACTGGCCCTTTGCGGATAAGATTGGCCATGACTGCCCTAGTGAATGTGAGACATGTAAGTGACAAAGTATAGCTGATAAAATTTAATGGTGGTGATGATTGTCAAAATTATCGGTGCATGTCTTCATATTTCAGCTGAAGATCCTGAGCTGCAAGCAGCTGTCCAAATTTATTTGGACATTTTAAGGGACTACGGATTTTGTGAGTGGACACATGTTAGTGACAAAGTATAGCTGATGTAATTAAATGGTGATGGTGATTGTCAAAATTATGGTTGTATGTCGTCATATTTCAGTGGAAGATGCAACGGTCCCGTCGCCTCCATTTTTTGAATAGTAAGTCACACAAATATATTTTGTTGGATATATACATAGGTAAAACTAAAATTTACATAATTAAAGTTATTTCATAGCATCACACAAGATGATGTATATATGTGTGTGCGTATATTACGATGTAGCTGATGTTGACAGCAACATCAAATAATTTGAAAAGTAAGCCATAATCAGTAAACATTGAAAACCTTAATTTGCTTGCACCACTACAAATCTTGCACTCTTGTGGTTGTCCTCTCTGATCATTCTCTTTTGTTTTTTGTCTTATTACATATCAGGCTGCAGTGGGATGGCGTCCATTTTTATATATATATATTTTTTAATTTTTTATTTAATTTAATTTGATTTAATGTTATATATTTTATATATTAATTTTGATTGATTTGTTAACGTTATATAGTTCTTAAAATTTTTTAAAATAAAGTTTTTCATGTTCAATCAGTGTCTCAAAGTTTTTCATATTATCTTCTGTATGAGGTCATAGTAAGTATGCAAACCATACAAGCTAGTGGTCTGAAATTTGGCCTGCATAAACTAGGTTCATGATTGAATTACTGTGCCAAGTTTCATGAGCACAGCACTGGGCTTTAGAAATTGCTAAGTTAGGCAATGCACGCGCTTTTAATAGTAAAAGGTGCAAGGTTAATTGAGGGGGTCCTGCAGCTGAACCCTGTGACCTAATGGGCTTGAAATTGCACACAGATAAACTAGTTACATGTATGAATAAGTGTGCCAAGGTTCATTCGCGCAGCCCTTACCACTCAGCCGCAGCGGGCTTTAGAATTTGCCAAGTTAGGCAATGCACGTGAATGGAGACATTAAATACTAGGCCTTAAGCGAAGCTGACCGGCCGCTACGGCCGAACCGTACGAGCTAGGGCTCTGAAATTCGGCGTGCTCATACTAGATATAAGTATGAATTAACCTGCCGAGTTTCAAGAATGCAGCAGTCACAGAACATGTGTGGGGGCCATGTACGTTTACATTTTAAATCACTTTTAAGCGCTAAAGTGGCAGGTAACCGAGGGGGTCCGGCAGCTGAACCGTGTGGACTAGGGGCTTTTTTTTTAGCGCAGCCCTTACCACTGAGCTGCAGTGGGCTTTAGAATTTGGCAAGTTAGGCAATGCACGCTAATGGAGACATTAACAACTAGGCCTCAAACGAAGCTGCTGGAGAAATCTGCCTAGCGACCGCTTTGTATTGGTTTGACGGCAGTGTACTTAATTACAAAGCTACGCGATACTTTGTTTGCTGAGAGTAACGCGAAGACGCCATTCTTTGGATTACACCGTGGACAGTGCATGCTACAAATCAGGTAAGTGTTTTTAAAGTTTTTAAAACAGTATCTAAAGTCTGGAAGTAAGTCTTCCACAATGCTTGTTGTTGTTTAATTCGATGGTAAAGCAGAGTTTAATTAGCAAACGCGTTGTCTTTTGATGTTAAAGCAGCTTTTTTTTGCAAACGTGTTGTTTAATTCGATGGTAAAGCAGAGTTTAATTAGCAAACGCGTTGTCTTTTGATGTTAAAGCAGCTTTTTTTGCAAACGCGTTGTTGTTTAATTCGATAGTAAAGCAGACTTTAATTAGCAAACGCGCTGTGTAATCAGATGTTAATGCAGACTTATGGCGACGTGCGATCTATGTTGTATAGTTTATAAACATGAAAATGTGGCGTAGCTTTAATGTTATGTCACAGTTTATGCTTCTAACATTAAAGTCCGAAAGTTACTTTTTCACAGTGCGTGTTGTACTTTAAGCCGACGTTTAATAAGCCAATGGTGAGGCACTGCAGCGTACATGGAGAAATCTGCCTAGCAACGGCTTTCTATTGGTTCGACTGCAGTGTACTTAGTTACAAAGCTACGCGATACTTTGTCCTTCTTGTTGGCTTTGCTGAGAGTAACGCGAAGAAGCTACTCTTAGGATTACACCGTCAACACTGCTACCAGAAATCCTGTAAGTGTTTTTAAAGTTTTTAAAACATTATCTAATGTCTGGAAGTAAGTCTTCCACAGTGCGTGTTGTTGTTTAATCAGATGTTAAAGCAGACTTTAATTAACAAACGTAGATGGCACGTCGCCATGCTTTCGTAGTTGTTAAATGTTCTGATAGTAAATAATGCTTTAATTTAATTTGAGGTTCAGCAATTAAATGATGCTTTCATAGTTTTTAAACTTTTAGATAGTGAATAATGCTTTCATGACCTACTGGTTGTTCAGACTGTGAATAATGCTTTCATGATCCACTGATTGTTCAGATATTTCAGAGTGCTTTCATGATCTACTGCTTGTTCAGAACATCTATTAAAGCATGACTTTTTGCAGATAGTGATGGTGATAAGCAACCTGGGGGCAGTTCCCCAGAGATTGAAATGGTCAATCCAGGCTGGGGGGAGGAGGATGATACAGGTAAGTCAGTTTACTTGAGCCAATGTACATAGCTTGAAGGTAATATTAAAAGTTAAGCTGAGTGGGCGTCGGCCTAGCCGTATCAGTTAGCGGTCTGAAATTTTGGCATGCATTAACTAGATATATATCAAGTACTTTACAAAGTCTCATGAGCACACACTTTACAAAACAAGTTTGTTCAATTTTTAAATTTACATCCCTAATGTAAATTTAATGTACTCACTTGTGACAGCTCTCACAGTTCCATCGACTCCGACGGAAGTGGAAGAGAAGGCAGCATGTTCTGTAATAAGTTTGATTTTAATTATCTTTGCAATTGAAGCATCATGATGGTTTGTATTAATTTGAAACACATGTACATAGACATGTCTCTGTTGTGTTTTATTAGGCAGACCAAAACGAGACTCCCCGTCTCCTGCGGACACATAAGCGATTGAGAATGGTGAGACATTGGGCCTTGTTTTATAAATGGGCGTGCTATATATATATATATATATATATATATATATATATATATATATATATATATATATATATATATATGTGTGTGTGTGTGTGTGTGTGTGTAGTCACGAAAGATATGTCTGTTTTTCCTAAAATACAGCAGGCAAATCTATATGTTGACCTGGTCGCTGCATTTGAAAATTTTGACAATGTAAAGGCAGAGCTGACGGCCATGTTTAGCCGCTGTTTGGACAACGTAATAGAAGAAGAAACTGTAAGTATGCTGTCATCTAATATAATTGGCTTTTAAAAATTGGAAACAAAGACAGAACTTTCTCTCTCTCTCTAGATAGAGGAAGTCTTGCAGTCATGCCCGAGGCTCCAGCAAATTTGTTTTGAAAAGGAGCTCAGCTTAGAAAATCTAAAAGACCTCCTCAGACAGATCCAACTGTTAGTTAACATTTATCTTGACACCACTATTTGTTTTTACTTTTCTGACTGATGATGCTCATAGGCCATGTCTCTTGTGCTTATCTCTATTACAGAGAGCATGAGGCGGAGAAGAAAACTGCGGTCTGATTTAATGTTAGTTTTTGTTTAAAAAAAAATTAAAAGTGTTTGCTGCAATCAGTGCCTGCAAGAGTCTTATTTTACTCTTTAAAGCATTTGGCTATGAATAAACTAGATGTCTTAAGTCTGCAACGTCTCATGAGTGCAGACCTTACCACTGAGCCGCAGCGGGCTTTAGAACTTGTCAAGTTAGGCAATGCACATTAATGGAGATATTAAATACTAGGCCTCAAACGAAGCTGACCGGCCGCTACGGCCGAACCGTACGAGCTAGGGCTCTGAAATTCGGCGTGCTCATACTAGATATAAGTATGAATTAACGTGCCAAGTTTCAAGAGCGCAGGAGTTACAGAACATGCGTGGGGGCCATGTAGGTTTACATTTTAAATCCCTTTTAAGCGCTAAAGTGGCAGGTAACCTGAGGGGGTCCTGCAGCTGAACCGTGTGAGCTAGGGGCTTGAAATCTCACACAGATAAACTAGTTTCATGTATGAATAAGTGTGCCAAGTTTCATTAGCGCAGCCCTTACCACTGAGCCGCAGTGGGCTTTAGAATTTGCCAAGTTAGGGAATGTTAAGTCAATGGAGACATTAAAACCTAGGCCTCAAACGAAGCTGACCAGCTGCTACGGCCGAACCGTACGAGCTAGGGCTCTGAAATTCGGCATGCTCATACTAGATATAAGTATGAATTAACTTGCCAAGTTCCAAGAATGCAGTAGTTACAGAACATGTGTAGGGGCCATGTACGTTTACATTTCAAATCTCTTTTAAGCACTAAAGTGGCAGGTAACCTGAGGGGGTCCTGCGGCTGAACCGTGTGAGCTAGGGGCTTGAAATTTCACACAGATAAACTAGTTACATGTCTGAATAAGTGTGCCAAGTTTCATTAGTGCAGCACTTACCACTCAGCCGCAATGGGCTTTAGAGTTTGCTAACTTAGGCGATATATGCCAATGCTAAGAAATGAGACTAGGTCTCAAACGAAGCTGACCAGCTGCTACGGCCGAACCGTACGAGCTAGGGCTCTGAAATTCGGCATGCTCATACTAGATATAAGTATGAATTAACTTGCCAAGTTTCAAGAATGCAGTAGTTACAGAACATGTGTAGGGGCCATGTACGTTTACATTTCAAATCGCTTTTAAAGTGGCGGGTAACCTGAGAGGGTCCTGCAGCTGAACCGTGCGAGCTAGGGGCTTGAAATTTCACGCAGATAAACTAGTTACATGTATGAATAAGTGTGCCAAGGTTCATTCGTGCAGCCCTTACCACTCAGCCGCAGCGGGCTTTAAAATTTGCCAAGTTAGGCAAACTAGGCCTCAAACGAAGCTGACCGGCCGCTACGGCCGAACCGTACGAGCTAGGGCTCTGAAATTCGGCGTGCTCATACTAGATATAAGTATGAATTAACGTGCCAAGTTTCAAGAATGCAGCAGTTATAGAACATGTTTGGTAGATTTTCAAATTTATGTTTTAATTTCGTTTTAATAGTAAATGGGGCAAGGTCACTTGAGGCGGTCCTTCAGCTGAACTCTGTGACCTAGCTGGCTGAAATTTCACAGAGATATACTAGGTGTACCTATCAATCAGTGTGCCAAGTTTCATGAGCACAGCAGTGACAGGGATGGTGTCCTTCATTATATTTTTTCCCCTATTGTAAGACCACACTAGACTTTTGTTCAATAAATATAAAGCTTGTTTTAATGCAATTCAAAAAAAAAAGTACAGAAATAGGAAAAGGTGCAGGGCGTGTAAGGTGGGTGCTTTTGAGTCACAGTGATTTTACGCACCTTACACAAGTCCATAGCTTTTCCGTTTCTGCTAGAATATCACGGTGAAAAATAAAAGGTGTTTCATTTATAATCAGTGTCTCTGAGCTTTTCATGTTGTCTGCTGTATGAGCTACTGTCCATGCAAATTTCTAAACGTCATGGATTTTAACCATTTATATTACAGGTTTTAAGCATACAGTTGGTGCAGATACTTAGACATCACAGATTTTTAACATTCATATTACTGGTTACTTGAAAGTGACGTTGTAGTAATTGAGGGCTTTGCGCCCGCAATTTATTTCACTAGGCGGGGCAAGCGCAGTTAAAAGGGTGCACGCGAACATCTCCTTTGTCAGCGATAGTAGGGAGAGGGACGCCGACATCTGAAAGTGATTTGACGGATTTTGGTAAAGTACATTTAAACTTCAAGAAATGCATTATATAAATCGTCAAAGTACCTGTTTCACAATGCATAAATGCTGTATAGCTCCATGTTTAGACGTAATTAAATTATCGATTTGCACTGGTTTAAAACAATCGATTGTGGTGTGTCTGGCTTTGAAACCAATGCTGTTTAACAACGCATATTGCCTTTGCTGTAACTGCTTTTTTGGCGGGCGAGGGGGGGAGCAGAGTTTAAATGAGGAGACTAATACCTCCTTGTAGCAGTCATGTCAACCTCTGCTTATGCATATATTGCCACTAGTGGCGCCAGTGCCTCCAGCATTAGGTTTATGACGTCATTTAACCTGTAATTCAAAATTAAACATTTTAAAGAAACAACTTACCACTTAATGCATAAAGCAATGAAATGCACTGTGAAGTATATGCAATCAAATGTGCTTCTGTACAGATGGTCAATCGTTGTTCGGAAATATTTTTGATTTCTAGATCTAATTGACAATGAGAAGGAAGCCGCAGGCTTGCCCCCTCTGCCGGGTGCGATATCTGAATGTGTCAGTCCACCTGCGTGATGTCCACCGGGTGGACAGCACAAAGGAGAGGAGGCTGCTATATGCGGCACTGTCGGGCAGGTATGCTGGGCCACTGAATTGTCCAGTGGCCCACTGCCTGTCCACAAATTTGGTGAGGCTGGACCGCCATTTGCGGGTCCGGCACAACCTGGACGGCGACGATTTAAAAAATCAGGTATTCCATTACATTCAATTCATTTGTATCTGTTCAGGTTTCTATAGCACTTCATTGTTTCAGCATTTCACATGATCATCTCTTGCTGGAAACCTAGGTGACCGCCGCAAAAAAAATTGCAGCGACGCAGTCTCTGCAGGATCTTAGAACAAAACGCTCTGAGGAAAGAGACGAGCTGACGCTGCTAAAACAGCGTGTCCGCCAATTGGAGGACCAGGCGGCGCACTGCTCGCGGCACCACCACGCAGCTTCGTCGCCACAGATGGCCTCGGTGCTTTTCTCCGGTAATAATAATAGTAATAATAATTACAATTGCAATGTCATGATAATGCTCATAAGACTTGACAGATGCATGTCAGTTTTTTTTCACGTCTTGTCTTGTATAAGAACATAATAACAATACAAACGAGAGGAGGCCATTTGGCCCATCGAGCTCGCTTGGGGAGAACTTAACTAATAGCTCAGAGTTGTTAAAATCTTATCTAGCTCTGATTTAAAGGAACCCAAGGATTCAGCTTGCACTATGTTATCAGGAAGACAATTCCATACTCTGACTACACGCTGTGTAAAGAAGTGCTTCCTTAAATCCAGTTTGAAATGTTCTCCCGCTAATTTCCACCTATGAAAGTCAAAGCAGTTGTTGCTGGTGTGATTACACGGTGTAACTGTAATTTTCTGCTTTTCTTTTATTACTTTTAGACTCTGTCATCCCAAAATATAAGGAGAATGTGTTCCGGGTCGGCTCCTCTGGCAAATGTTCGCAAAACCAGCAGCAAGAACTAAAATATATTAAAGACTTTGTGTCTTACATGTGGGATAATGATGAGGCCCCATCACCCGCCCACCTCAAATTTATTAATAATTTCCCAAAAATTAATGATTGGCTTTCCCAATTAAATGAGAAATTTCAGGTGACTACAACAAAAAATTACACATTGGCTGTAACAAAATTTGTACAATTCCTCATAGATGCCCAGCTCCCATGTGTCCGCCTAAAGCAGAGCGACATGAATGGGCTGCTGCGGCATCTTAGAGGGCAAAGTAAAATATTGGCCAAAAAATTTATTGGACATAGGCAGCTGGTAAAAGAGAAAAAGAGCCAGAGGATGCCGACCCGGGACAACCTTGCCGAGTTAGCGACGGAGCTGCGTTCCCGGATCTCCGACTGCCTGGGTAAGTGAAAACCGCATTCATTTTACAGACGGCAGTTTCCTGTCAACATCACACTCACGTTTTTCTATTTCACTTACAGATGCCCTAGTAGCCTGCCCTGACAGCATTAGGACCAGGAACAAATGCATAGGTGCTCTTGCCACCTATGCATTTGTGAACAGTGGCCACCGCAGCAGTGTCCTAATTAACATGTTGGTCAGGGAGGTCACTGAGGCACAGGCAGTCGGGGACCACGTTGTGATTCACGTGAGTGCTCGATAACTTGCTCATGTCATGATCGTGTCTGAGTTCTGTAAAAAGTTTCACTCAAACTGTGTTGTGTCTCGCACGTGCCCAGACACGGACCCGACCGCGTTGGCTAACTCGTCGTCTTCCCTTCACAGGTGACGGATCACAAGACATCGGGCACCTTCGGCAGGGCAAACCTGGCCCTGTCGAAGGAGTATTGCTGGTTTGTTTCATTTTCAAACCTACGTCCTCAGCTGCCCGGCTTCTCGTCTGCCCCCGGGACCTTCTTTTTTACCTTTTTTCAGCCAATGAGGAAGCTGAACGACGCGGTAATGGAGAGTGCCTGGAGTGTGGCATGCCGCGGTCGTTCAGCATTTCTCAGATTCGATCTGGCGTCTCGACGTGTGTAAGTAAAAATCGGGCGAAATCCAAAAGCCTTTGGTTTTAGAAATTGTCTCGACCGTGATTGATTTCTCATTCTTGTTTACAGGTAGAGAGAAGGCTCCCGGAGGACCAGCGGCGGCTGGTGGCACATTTGATGTGCCAAAGCGTGGAGACCGCTGACCGTTTTTATGTCGCGGACCCTGCGCTCGCTGAGGTCCACAGGGGCCGACAGCTCCTCCAGGAGGCCCTGGGCCTAAGCAAGGGTCCGCGGCATAAGGGCAGTCAGCGGTCTCCGGAGACGGAATCAGGCAGCTCGCCTGTCACCCATAGGCGACGGTCGGCAACTGTGTTCCTCTCCTCAGACGAGGAGGCGGGCAGCAGTATATCACATTGTGATCCCTCACCTCTGAATGACGGCGAGGGTCGGGAAGAGACTGCTGGGGGGCAGGTGCTGCCACCAGCAGATCATGGAGAAGGTGACGTGTCCTGTGGAGGAAAACAGTCAATTACTTCAGCAAGTGAACAGTGATGGTGAGGCTAAAACAACATATTTATTTCCAACAGCTAGCAGTGTCGCGATGGCTGCTGGGGGTGGCCAAGAAGGCCAATCCTCAACAGTTGATACCGAATTGGAGCAGTCGGAGTTGCGGCTGCAGCTGGTCGAGGAGGAGGAAGAGGAGGAGCATTGTGAAGTAAGTTTAACCAGTTAATTATTTTGGCAATTAAAACTATTATAATAACTTGTGCAAACAGAAATGTATATACATTTCTGAAGCTAAAAACATCTTTTTCTTTGTCACAGTTGCCCAGTCCTCTCCCAAAGGCAGTTCCTCATTCAAAGGTAATGCCAAGGCATTTTATTTAACTTCTTAAACATGTCTGGGAAATTTCTGTCTCTGTGTTAACGTGCAGTGATCAAAGAAATGTCATATTCTTTCAAATATCTCAGAAGATACTTTATAGGAGGAAGCTGGAATACTCGGAGTGCTTCAAACAGCTTCTTCGAAATAAATTTCAAGACCACTTACACTCGCCAGTGAAAACCCAAACAGTTAGTATGCTGTCAATTAATGCCACCTATTATATGTATTTTAAATTAGAAACATAAATTGAAACACAATACTGTATTTTCAGATAAACAGTTTTAAGTCAGTCCCCTGAGCTGTTGAATAAATGCAAAGAGATGGACCTGACTATAGATAATGTCAGAGGGTTAGGGTTAGGGGTATGAGAAGGTTAGACATGGGGGTTATTTTGCGGTTAGGGTTAGGTGTAAGTAGTTCTATCTCGATGACTCTCCCCACTCTGTCTGACGACTAGAGCAGTTTGGTATAGAGAGCGAAAGGCAATGCACGGGCCGGCGCTTGTCACTCTGTTCCCAGGGTCCAGTGATCACGTTCATTGCGGATTTCATGAGTCACATGGTGACTAAATGATGTAAAAGTTTTTTATAGTATTAGGTTAAAATTTGTTTTGGTTCCAATATACATTACGGTTAAATTGGTTTACATGACTTAACAAATGTTAAAGGTTTTGGTCCAAAAGTGTTAGGCCTGTTTTAAAGGTTAAGTTTAGTAATATATCCTGATTGGTTAGGTTTAGAAAGAGAGGGTTATGGTTACGGTCACGGTCAGTGGCTACGGTTAGGGTTAGGGTTAGGTGTAAGGAGTTCTATCTCGATGACTCTCCCCACTCTGTCTGACGACTAGAGCAGTTTGGTATAGAGAGCCAAAGGCAATGCACGGGCCGGCGCTTGTCACTCTGTTCCCAGGGTCCAGTTGATCACGTTCATTGCATACTTCATGAGTCACCATGTTGTCTAAATGACGTAAAAGTTTTTATAGTATTAGGTTAAGGTTTGTTATGATGTCAATATACATTACAGTTAAATAGGTTTACATGATTTAATAAATGTTGAAGGCTTCGGTCTGAAAGTGTTAGTCCTGATTTAAAGGTTAAGTTTAGGCATATATCCTGATTGGTTAGGTTTAAAAAGAGACAAAGGTTAAGGCTAATTTAGTTAACTGGAATATTAGGTAGTCAAAAGAACTGATTTAGTTTTAGGTTTAGGCAATAACCCTGAGTAGTTAAGGTTAGACAATGACTAAGGTTGAGGCTAATTAAAAGTTAGGTTTTAGGTCATAAGAAGGGTAAGTAGATTGAAGTTTAGATTGAAGTTTAGATTGAAGTTTAGATTGAAGTTTAGATTGAAAAGGTTTACGGTTTTAAAAGAATTGTGGGACACCTCATCAGTGGTGTACCTTGAGATCATCGGGTGTTTCACCATTTACCACCAGACACCCTCACTCGAAGGCAGGACCCCGGGGTTAGGGTTAGGGTTAGGTGTATGTAGTTCTATCTCGATGACTCTCCCCACTCTGTCTGACGACTAGAGCAGTTTGGTATAGAGAGCCAAAGGCAATGCACGGGCCGGCGCTTGTCACTCTGTTCCCAGGGTCCAGAGATCACGTTCATTGCGGACTTCATGAGACATGTTGTCTCAATGATGTAAAAGTTTTTTAGAGTATTAGGATAAAGTTTGTTTTGGTTCCAATATACATTATGGTTAAATAGGTTTACATGATTTACCAAATGTTAAAGGTTTTGGTCCGAAAGTGTTAGGCCTGTTTTAAAGGTTAAGTTTAGGCATATATCCTGATTGGTTAGGTTTAGAAAGAGATAAAGGTTAAGGCTAATTTATGGTTATGGTTAAGGTTAGCGGTTAGGGTTATGGTTAGGGTTATGGTTAGGTTTAAGGTAAAGATTACTGTTTAAAACAACACATATAGTGTTTTATGGTGCACTGGCAGCACTATTCCCTTGTCCTTATATATTCATTACTTTTTTTGTAGGAGGAAAGACCCTCTAATGGGGGTTATTCTAGGTGATGGTGACCTTATTAACGGAAAAGACAGTAACGGCGGTGACGACGATGACGGCGGAGACGACGACCTGGATGACTAAAGTCCTGGAAGGTAAGTATAAGGTAGTCAAGATATCAAAAGGTAAGTACATTTCTATTTAAATTAATTATTATTTATTTTTCTGTTGATCCATCCAGGTAAAGCCTGGAATGGTATCTAATGACAGTAGTATTCCTGATACCAATGTTATGCCCCCTGCTGGTAGTTGTAATCAAATAAAGAATTAAACCAACTGAGAGGTAAGTAAAACAGAATAATGATGAAGCATACATCTAAAATACAGGTTCAGGTAAGTATTAATGGTAAGTAAAAGCGGGGTCTTAAGGTTAGGGAAACAGAGAGGGTCTTGGGATTTGGAGGAAAGCGGGGGTCTTGAGGTTAGGAAGAGAGAAGGGGTCTTAGGATTAGGGAGAAAGGGGGAGTCTTAAGGTTAGGGAGAGGGGGGGTCTTATGGTTAGGGAGAGGGGGGGGAAAAAGGTTCTTATGGTTAGAAAGAGGGGGGATCTTATGGTTAGGGTTAGCGGTTAGGGTTAGGGGTTAGGGTTATGGTTAGGGTTAGGGTTAGGGTTAAGGTTAGGGTTAGGGTTAGGGGAATGAGATTGTGACCCCAGCGTCCCAGGGCCACAGAAGTGCACTGGCCAATCCAGGTCCATCGGTGCATCCACCCGCTTGCACGCACCCCATCCATTCCCCAACTGGGGCTTGAAATGTGAAATAATTAATGTTTTTTCCTTTTGCAGGGGCGACGGAGACGAAGGATCCAGCGGAGTCCAGGACGACAGGTAAGTGATCCGGAGGAGCAAGTGGAGCAGCAACGACGCGGGCAGGTAAGCAAGCCGTTTCCCTAATTTGCAGGGCATGTCCCCACTGGGGCTTCGGGTCCCTCACTGGGGCTTTTGAACCGGCACATAAATTCTATTATTTCCACACTGTGGTTTCTTATTCCCATCTAGGGTTATTTCCTTACTAAGGCTTCATCCTGCTTGTTTCTGGCGCCATCCCATGTCCAGCGCCGACGCAACTCCCGGTGTCCCCCGGAGGCACTCCCCAGTGCCCAAGACCCCCACCAGGTCAATCCGCCTCCATCCTGGCCGAATAAGAGACAAATAAAGTTTTTCTCACCACCACTGTGTCCCGCTTCCTTCCTCCACGGAAGTCAGGGTGATAGTGAGGGAACACAGTGGGGGGATTTTTATATATAAAGAGGTAAGGGTCAAAGTAAATATTTTATGGGGAATTGGGGTTAGGGATCCGGCTAGATAGCCTTAGGAAGGGGGACTTAGGATTAGGGACCAGGCCACTGGCCTTAGGGTTAGGGTTAGGGTTAGGGTTAGGGGTTAGGGTTATGGTTAGGGTTAGGTGTAAGTAGTTCTATCTCGATGACTCTCCCCACTCTGTCTGACGACTAGAGCAGTTTGGTATAGAGAGCCAAAGGCAATGCACGGGCCGGCGCTTGTCACTCTGTTCCCAGGGTCCATTAATCACGTTCATTGCATACTTCATGAGTCACCACGGTGTCTAAATAACGTAAAAGTTTTTAGAGTATTAGGTTAAAGTTTATTTTGGTGTCAATATACATTACGGTTAACTAGGTTAACATGATTTACTAAATGTTAAAGGCTTTGGTCCGAAAGTGTTAGGCCTGTTTTTAAAGGTTAAGTTTAGGCATATATCCCGATTGGTTAGGTTTAGGAAGAGACAAAGGTTAAGGTTAATTTAGTTAACTGTAATCTTAGGCAGTCAAAAGAGCTAATTTAGTTTAGGTTTAGGCAATAACCCTAAGTGGTTAAGGTTAGAAAATGACTAAGGTTGAGGCTAGTTAAAAGTTAGGTTTAGGTCATAAGAAGGGTAAGTAGATTTGAAGTTTAGATTGAAGTTTAGATTGAAGTTTAGATTGAAGTTTAGATTGAAAAGGTTTACGGTTTTAAAAGAATTGTGGGACACCTCATCAGTGGTGTACCTCGAGATCATCGGGTGTTTCACCATTTACCACCAGACACCCTCACTCGAAGGCAGGACCCCGGGGTGATCAAGTCCCGGGGCGTGTCCCATAGCCAATTTAGGGTTAGGGTTAGGCTAAGCTTGGCATTAACAGCTAAAGGTGGTTAATTAGATCTTTTAAGAGAATTTATTTTGGTCTGTGCCAAGCTTTAAGTTTTGTTTAAAATTATCGGTTTCGGAATTTAACGGTAAGTATTTTGGCTAAAATGGTTACATCTAAAAGGTAAGTTTGTGAAGGTAAGTGTTTAGCGATTTAAAGTTAAGCTAAAATTATGGAAGGCAGAATCAAAGGTATGTGGTGCAAAAATGTGCTGTTGTATGAGTGGGGCTAACCCCCATAGAAGACTTGGCCACGTTTAAGGTCTTTGACGCCATAGACCACCACATCCCACGTGCTGTCCAAGTGGACCTGGGAGGGCCGTATACTTACCCCTTGTTCAGGTTAACAGATTGCTTGTTGACACCGTAAGGTTACCACAATCTGCCCAGACAAGGTTGAGAAAGTGAGTCTCCTATGAAGAGGTCTGGTCAAGTCCGCAAGAAAAGGAGAACAAGCAGACACCCAGGGAACTGGATGTGGAGCAGACTCCCGGCCCGACCAGAGTCCAAGAAGAATCTTCCTGATGGTTCTAGTAGGATGAGAGTCTCCTGGAGAGTCCAAGGAAATAGCCTTCAAAAAGGCCTTGGAGATTGTGCTCAAGGTCCTGATGAGGATCTGGAAGTCTCGAAGGTCTAAACGACGATTCGTGACGATGGGGTGTGTGCAAGAAGGTCCAGGGCCAAGTGGGTACTCTATAATGGGAACCCGGCTTTCCGCTCGTGGTGGGGGAAAAAAATAAATAATAAAGAAGAATAATAAAGACTTACCGCGTAAGTAGATAGAGGAGGTCGAGACGAGTCCGGTGGTATGCTTTCTATCTCGATCGGACTTACGGAAGACGAGATATCCACGTGTAAAGAAAGTTTCCATCGACCAAGTGCATTATGGGTCAAAATCCTGGATGGGCGTGGCTAAAATAATTATGCATAATGGTGCATTATGGGTAAAAATCCTTGATGGGCGTGGTTAAAATAATTATGCATTCAGGTGCATTATGGGTAAAAAGAACAAAATTGAAACCGCGAGTGAAAACACTCGTGAAATTCATGGGGTTCCGGCCGAGATGAAGGCCGGGTCATGGATTTTCGGATCCGCCGGTGAGACCTCGTCTCCCATGGGGCCTCTTGGGGCCTCCTTTGTGAAATTAATACTGGCTATACTATGGTTATAGTAGAATCCATTATTGGTTGATTCAAGATTGACTCACCAATTGGAGTCTCGGCCAGGGAAGACTACGCCCTGTTGAAGGAAAACCCTGAGAAACCTCCAGGGTTAAGATTAGAGAATGCAGGGCTTTAAGATATAGGGTTCCAGACAAGGAATAGAGGTTCCAAAAAGAACATGGGTTCCAGATAGGAATTAGACCAAGGGGTCCAGGTTAGGGCTCCAGATAGCCGATAGCCCAAGGGTTCCGGATTGCGGTTGGGATTCCAGACAGGAATTAGGCTTTAGGTTCCCCTAGTTGTTATGGCTAAGGTGTAAGGGTTAGAGTTTGGGTTCCTAAGGTGTAAGGGTTATAGTATGGGTTTCTAAGGTGTAATGGTTAGGGTTATGGTTCCTAAGAGGTTATGGTTAGAATGAGGTATCTGGATCAGGTTAAAAAGAGCCAAATTAAGGTGTTAAATTTAGGTTTAGGCAATGTCCACAGTTTTTTAGGTTTAGGCATTATTGCCGAGGTTATGGTTTAGGATTAGGCAAAATCTCTCGTTTTTTAGGGGTTAGGCATTGACCCTCAAAGTCTTAGGTTTAGGCATTGTAACTGCGAGTAAATTAGGGGCCGGAAGTTGGAAACCTGGTTAATCTCCCACCTAAATATTTTAGACTATTTAAGTTACCGATCCAGAGTGGAGATGGATCAGGGGCTGGAAGTTGCGTACCGGGTTAGGTCTCAACAACAACCTTGCCGGGGTAGGCAAGCCCTGCTCACATCAAACCCCTCCAGTTCCTAATCTCCTACTTGAATATTTTAGACTATTTAAGTTACCGATCCAGAGTGGAGATGGATCAGGGTCTGGAAGTTGCGTACCGGGTTAGGTCTCAACAACAACCTTGCCGGAGTAGGCAAGCCCTGCTCACATCAAACCCCTCCAGATCCTAATCTCCTACTTAAATATTTTAGACTATTTAAGTTACCGATCCAGAGTGGAGATGGATCAGGGGCTGGAAGTTGCGTACCGGGTTAGGTCTCAATCAACAACCTTGCCGGAGTAGGCAAGCCCTGCTCACATCAAACCCCTCCAGATCCTAATCTCCTACTTAAATATTTTAGACTATTTAAGTTACCGATCCAGAGTGGAGATGGATCAGGGGCTGGAAGTTGCGTACCGGGTTAGGTCTCAACAACAACCTTGCCGGAGTAGGCAAGCCCTGCTCACATCAAACACCTCCAGATCCTAATCTCCTACTTAAATATTTTAGACTATTTAAGTTAACGATCCAGAGTGGAGATGGATCAGGGGCTGGAAGCTGCGTACCGGGTTAGGTCTCAACAACAACCTTGCCGGAGTAGGCAAGCCCTGCTCACATCAAACACCTCCAGATCCTAATCTCCTACTTAAATATTTTAGACTATTTAAGTTAACGATCCAGAGTGGAGATGGATCAGGGGCTGGAAGCTGCGTACCGGGTTAGGTCTCAACAACAACCTTGCCGGAGTAGGCAAGCCCTGCTCACATCAAACCCCTCTAGCTCCTAGTCTCCTACTTAAATATTTTAGACTATTTAAGTTGCCGATCCAGAGTGGAGATGGATCAGGGTCTGGAAGTTGCGTACCGGGTTAGGTCTCAACAACAACCTTGCCGGAGTAGGCAAGCCCTGCTCACATCAAACCCCTCTAGCTCCTAGTCTCCTACTTAAATATTTTAGACTATTTAAGTTACCGATCCAGAGTGGAGATGGGTCAGGGGCTGGAAGTTGCGTACCGGGTTAGGTCTCAACAACAACCTTGCCGGAGTAGGGTTAGGGTTAGGGTTAGGGTTAGGGTTAGGGGTTAGGGTTAGGGTTAGGGGTTATGGTTATGGTTAGGGTTAGGGTTAGGGGTTGTTACGGTTAGGGTTAGGGTTAGGGTTAGGGTTAGGGGTTGTTAGGGTTATGGTTAGGGTTAGGGTTAGGGTTAGGGGTTGTTAAGGTTAGGGTTAGGGTTAGGGTTAGGGGTTAGGGTTAGGGTTAGGGTATCGCGAGAGGGGGGTGCAATGGGCGTGGCTGCACCCCCCCTGGCCCCGCCCCCCGGCCGGTGCAGGGGGCGTGGCTGGGCGTGGCCTGGCGCACAGGCGCCACGCGTGCGAAGGAAGGCCGTATCTCGCTCCGTTTGCGAGATATTGCGAAAAAACGTCGTAACTTTTTTTCCATGTAGGCGGGCTTTGATTTGATTGGTGCAGGTGGCCTCTACTGGTGGAGAGGGATCTGAGGAACTTTGTTGCGGGTGTCTACGACGTTCCCAGGTGGAGATACGCCCACTTCCGGTTTGGATGCTAACAATGCTAACATGCTAACTTTTGCGATAAGAGCAGATTGCGCGCCCAGGACGCGCAGAACGTGTAGATCCAAAGTTCGGGCCCGATCCGGGCATGCTAAGACATGCTAAACGCTAGCATGCTAACACGCTAACTCTTGAGACGACGGCGGATTGCGCACCTGCAGAAGGTGTATATCAAGATCTGAGCATGCCAAGACATGCTAAATGCTAACACGCTAACTTGAGAATGCGACGGGGCTAAGTGCGTCCCAGTCCCTTTCCCGCACTCCTGCCTAAGCTGTTTGTTGGTTACGCTAAGCCTAGCCAGATTTGCTAGGTCTAACTGATGTATTTGATAGTTATGCAAAGGCTGCCCAGATTTGCTAATGTCAAGTTATGGATTTGATAGTTACGCAAGGCCTAGCCTGATTTGCTAGGTCCAATTACTGATTTCAGGGTTTGGGTTAGAGTATGTGGTCAGGGCAGAGGGTCTAATGGTTAGGGAAGAGGGTCTTATGGTTAGGGAAGGGGGTTTTAGGGTTAGGGAAGGGGGTTTTAGGGTTAGGGAAGGGGGTTTTATGGTTAGGGAAGGGGGTTTCAGCGTTAGGGAAGGGGGTTTTAGGGTTAGGGAAGGGGGTATTATGACTAGGGAAGAGGTAAGGGTTTTTTATGGTTAGGGCTGGGGGTAAGGGGTTTAAGCGTAATGGCTGTCCCTTACTGCGAATGCCTTGCTCAGCACCACCTCCAGCCTGACCCTACGAGCCAGGGGTCTGAAATTTGGCATGCGTCAACTAGATCTATGTATGAGGGAGTTTGCAAAATTTCATGAGCCCACGCCTTAGAGAACTTGTCTGGTGTAATTTCAAATGTCTAATTTAAGGGAGCTAAAGGCCTCATAAAGGACTTGGGGGGTCCGTCACGGCTGAAGCCTACGAGCCAGGGGTCTGAAATTTGGCATGCGTCAACTAGATCTACGTATGAGGGAGTTTGCAAAATTTCATGAGCCCACGCCTTAGAGAACTTGTCTGGTGTAATTTTAAATGTCTAGTTTAAGGGAGCTAAAGGCCTCATAAAGGACTTGGGGGGTCCGTCACGGCTGAAGCCTACGAGCCAGGGGTCTGAAATTTGGCATGCGTCAACGAGATGTATGTATGAGGGAGTTTCCAAAATTTCATGAGCCCACGCCTTAGAGAACTTGTCTGGTGTAATTTTAAATGTCTAATTTAAGGGAGCTAAAGGCCTCATAAAGGACTTGGGGGGTCCGTCACGGCTGAAGCCTACGAGCCAGGGGTCTGAAATTTGGCATGCGTCAACTAGATCTATGTATGAGGGAGTTTGCAAAATTTCATGAGCCCACGCCTTAGAGAACTTGTCTGGTGTAATTTCAAATGTCTAATTTAAGGGAGCTAAAGGCCTCATAAAGGACTTGGGGGGTCCGTCACGGCTGAAGCCTACGAGCCAGGGGTCTGAAATTTGGCATGCGTCAGCTAGATCTATGTATGAGGGAGTTTGCAAAATTTCATGAGCCCACGCCTTAGAGAACTTGTCTGGTGTAATTTTAAATGTCTAGTTTAAGGGAGCTAAAGGCCTCATAAAGGACTTGGGGGGTCCGTCACGGCTGAAGCCTACGAGCCAGGGGTCTGAAATTTGGCATGCGTCAACTAGATCTATGTATGAGGGAGTTTGCAAAATTTCATGAGCCCACGCCTTAGAGAACTTGTCTGGTGTAATTTCAAATGTCTAGTTTAAGGGAGCTAAAGGCCTCATAAAGGACTTGGGGGGTCCGTCACGGCTGAAGCCTACGAGCCAGGGGTCTGAAATTTGGCATGCGTCAACTAGATGTATGTATGAGGGAGTTTGCAAAATTTCATGAGCCCACGCCTTAGAGAACTTGTCTGGTGTAATTTTAAATGTCTAATTTAAGGGAGCTAAAGGCCTCATAAAGGACTAGGGGGGTCCGTCACGGCTGAAGCCTACGAGCCAGGGGTCTGAAATTTGGCATGCGTCAACTAGATCTATGTATGAGGGAGTTTGCAAAATTTCATGAGCCCACGCCTTAGAGAACTTGTCTGGTGTAATTTCAAATGTCTAGTTTAAGGGAGCTAAAGGCCTCATAAAGGACTTGGGGGGTCCGTCACGGCTGAAGCCTACGAGCCAGGGGTCTGAAATTTGGCATGCGTCAACTAGATGTATGTATGAGGGAGTTTGCAAAATTTCATGAGCCCACGCCTTAGAGAACTTGTCTGGTGTAATTTTAAATGTCTAATTTAAGGGAGCTAAAGGCCTCATAAAGGACTAGGGGGGTCCGTCACGGCTGAAGCCTACGAGCCAGGGGTCTGAAATTTGGCATGCGTCAACTAGATGTATGTATGAGGGAGTTTGCAAAATTTCATGAGCCCACGCCTTAGAGAACTTGTCTGGTGTAATTTCAAATGTCTAGTTTAAGGGAGCTAAAGGCCTCATAAAGGACTTGGGGGGTCCGTCACGGCTGAAGCCTACGAGCCAGGGGTCTGAAATTTGGCATGCGTCAGCTAGATCTATGTATGAGGGAGTTTGCAAAATTTCATGAGCCCACGCCTTAGAGAACTTGTCTGGTGTAATTTTAAATGTCTAGTTTAAGGGAGCTAAAGGCCTCATAAAGGACTTGGGGGGTCCGTCACGGCTGAAGCCTACGAGCCAGGGGTCTGAAATTTGGCATGCGTCAACTAGATCTATGTATGAGGGAGTTTGCAAAATTTCATGAGCCCACGCCTTAGAGAACTTGTCTGGTGTAATTTTAAATGTCTAGTTTAAGGGAGCTAAAGGCCTCATAAAGGACTTGGGGGGTCCGTCACGGCTGAAGCCTACGAGCCAGGGGTCTGAAATTTGGCATGCGTCAACTAGATGTATGTATGAGGGAGTTTGCAAAATTTCATGAGCCCACGCCTTAGAGAACTTGTCTTGTGTAATTTTAAATGTCTAAGGGAGCTAAAGGCCTCATAAAGGACTTGGGGGGTCCGTCACGGCTGAAGCCTACGAGCCAGGGGTCTGAAATTTGGCATGCGTCAACTAGATCTATGTATGAGGGAGTTTGCAAAATTTCATGAGCCCACGCCTTAGAGAACTTGTCTTGTGTAATTTTAAATGTCTAAGGGAGCTAAAGGCCTCATAAAGGACTTGGGGGGTCCGTCACGGCTGAAGCCTACGAGCCAGGGGTCTGAAATTTGGCATGCGTCAACTAGATGTATGTATGAGGGAGTTTGCAAAATTTCATGAGCCCACGCCTTAGAGAACTTGTCTGGTGTAATTTTAAATGTCTAATTTAAGGGAGCTAAAGGCCTCATAAAGGACTAGGGGGGTCCGTCACGGCTGAAGCCTACGAGCCAGGGGTCTGAAATTTGGCATGCGTCAACTAGATGTATGTATGAGGGAGTTTGCAAAATTTCATGAGCCCACGCCTTAGAGAACTTGTCTGGTGTAATTTCAAATGTCTAGTTTAAGGGAGCTAAAGGCCTCATAAAGGACTTGGGGGGTCCGTCACGGCTGAAGCCTACGAGCCAGGGGTCTGAAATTTGGCATGCGTCAACTAGATCTATGTATGAGGGAGTTTGCAAAATTTCATGAGCCCACGCCTTAGAGAACTTGTCTGGTGTAATTTCAAATGTCTAATTTAAGGGAGCTAATGGCCTCATAATGATTTGGGGGGTCCGTCACGGCTGAAGCCTACGAGCCAGGGGTCTGAAATTTGGCATGCGTCAACTAGATGTATGTATGAGGGAGTATGCAAAATTTCATGAGCCCACGCCTTAGAGAACTTGTCTGGTGTAATTTTAAATGTCTAATGTAAGGGAGCTAATGGCCTCATAATGATTTGGGGGGTCCGTCACGGCTGAAGCCTACGAGCCAGGGGTCTGAAATTTGGCATGCGTCAACTAGATGTATGTATGAGGGAGTATGCAAAATTTCATGAGCCCACGCCTTAGAGAACTTGTCTGGTGTAATTTTAAATGTCTAATGTAAGGCAGCTAATGGCCTCATAATGATTTGGGTGGTCCGTCACGGCTGAAGCCTACGAGCCAGGGGTCTGAAATTTGGCATGCGTCAACTAGATGTATGTATGAGGGAGTATGCAAAATTTCATGAGCCCACGCCTTAGAGAACTTGTCTGGTGTAATTTTAAATGTCTAATGTAAGGCAGCTAATGGCCTCATAATGATTTGGGGGGTCCGTCACGGCTGAAGCCTACGAGCCAGGGGTCTGAAATTTGGCATGCGTCAACTAGATGTATGTATGAGGGAGTATGCAAAATTTCATGAGCCCACGCCTTAGAGAACTTGTCTGGTGTAATTTTAAATGTCTAATGTAAGGGAGCTAATGGCCTCATAATGATTTGGGGGGTCCGTCACGGCTGAAGCCTACGAGCCAGGGGTCTGAAATTTGGCATACGTCAACTAGATGTATGTATGAGGGAGTATGCAAAATTTCATGAGCCCACGCCTTAGAGAACTTGTCTGGTGTAATTTTAAATGTCTAATGTAAGGGAGCTAAAGGCCTCATAAATTAATTGGGTGGTCCGTCACGGCTGAAGCCTACGAGCCAGGGGTCTGAAATTTGGCATGCGTCAACTAGATGTATGTATGAGGGAGTATGCAAAATTTCATGAGCCCACGCCTTAGAGAACTTGTCTGGTGTAATTTTAAATGTCTAATGTAAGGGAGCTAATGGCCTCATAATGATTTGGGGGGTCCGTCACGGCTGAAGCCTACGAGCCAGGGGTCTGAAATTTGGCATGCGTCAACTAGATGTATGTATGAGGGAGTATGCAAAATTTCATGAGCCCACACCTTAGAGAACTTGTCTGGTGTAATTTTAAATGTCTAATGTAAGGGAGCTAATGGCCTCATAATGATTTGGGGGGTCCGTCACGGCTGAAGCCTACGAGCCAGGGGTCTGAAATTTGGCATGCGTCAACTAGATGTATGTATGAGGGAGTATGCCAAGTTTCATGCTTGTCAGTCATTCCAGTTAAAAGTTATGAGCATTTGACAAGGCCGAGCTCCTTTTTCCCCATATCAGAGTCCCAGCAACACATGTGTTGCTGCATCTCTGGTTCTCAACTTTAATTCTCAGTTTAATTTCTGAGGCACCGTCGGCTCCAGAGACTTGGAATTTGGTACACGCGTCTCCCAGGCAGTGCCGGTTCAGAATCTGCAAGTGCCCGGTCTCCAAGTCGCTGCGTTCTCCAAGTGGCCTCCTGGTGGCGCTAGAACGACGGGGTTAAGTGGCAAAGTCCCAGTCCCTTTCCCGCACTGATGCCTAAGGGTTATATTACCCTTAGAATCAGGGTTAGAATCAGGGGGTGGTTAAGTTTGAGAACCTATGGTTAAATTACTCTTAGGGTTAGGACTAGTCCGCCATGAACCAACAGGCTAAAGTAAGTAACACCAATGTATTGTGTTGGATGTGTACACAGGTGTGGTGTCTTTGAAATACATGATTGGTCACGACCTGGAAATACCTTTTATAACGTTTACTGGTGAAATCCATACACGCATGCATTGATAATGTAAGAGTGCCATCTACTGGACATCTACTGTATCACATCCAGTTCAGGTCCAGTCCTTCGCCAGCAAAGGACCTCCTCCTGACCCCATAGTCATACAAGAGCTCATCATCAACTGCAATGTCCTCCACCTAAGGATATGAATAACTTATAAGAATAATATGTTTATATATATATATATTTATATTATAACTATAACATGTTATAGTTATAACTCATAATACGTATTGTTCTAAATAACTCTTGTCTAGCATATGCGTAGTGACAAATGAGAAGCGTATGTTCATTTCGCATTGAATCGTGACTGCATGGCTACGTATTCCTGTATGTAGCAGATGTGTTTTATTATTTACTAGTGTATTGCTTAAATGTTACGTATATGTTAGTTATTATAAATTATAATATTGTTCTACCGAATTTTTGTCTAGCACACGTTGTGTCTGCTGAAAACCGCATGGTTTGTTATGAATAGGCTGCAAAGTACACTATACAGGCAGGATGTAAAAAAAAAAAAAAAGATCACTATACAACCGCAGATTTCCGCGATAGAAAATGACATATATATTACATATGTTCCACAGAAAAATCCGCGATACAGCGGGCCCCCTCGAGCTTCATGAAGACATTACGGAGGTCAAACATTTATATGACGGGGGTTAGGGTACACAAAATCATTTAGCGTATAACTGTACGGAGGAGCGACCTAAAAGGATAATTTGAAATGCATACCAAAGTGGACATATATGGGTCTCAGACTTTTCCCCACGTATCTATGCAAAATCACCGAAAATTGCAATTTAGGGCATTGCGTCAGCATTTTCTTTCACTGGGTGGGGAGGGGGGGGGGGGGGGTGTTTGGTGGGGGTAGTGAGTAGCGCGCGAACTTTAATTAGAATTTGAAATTTGAAATTATTTCAAGTATAACACTTACTACAGATTTGCCTAGTCTGGATATTATCGGTCCACATACTTAGACATCATGTAGTTTAAACATTTATATTACGGTCAAAGACAATACCACATAATGAATTAGCGTATAACTCGACGTAGGAGCGACTTAAAAGGATAATTGGAAATGCATGTGAAAGAGGACATTCTGCCCTTCGTGGCCATATATAGGGGTTTCTGGGACTTCTCTCGAGGTATCCATTGAAAGTCACCCAAAATTGTATTTCAGGGCTTTGCGCCAGCATTTTCTTTCACGGGGGGTGGCGCGCGGGCGGGGGCGTGCCTATAAGTGAGCAGCAAGCTAACTTTCCTCATTAGTGTTTATTCGGGACGGGGCAGAGAAGCAGCCGAATTGGTACATCTTCAATTTGAAGTTTTCCCCCAGCACTTCGTAAGTACTTTACGCTTTTTAGACAATGCATTACTTAAGATTTCAAAGTAACTGTTTTACAAAGCATATCGCAGTTTAATTCCATGTTTAGATAAACTTAGTCTGCCGCTTTGATACGAACGCTGCTGTTACAATGTATATGGCTGTTTTGCGTTTGTCTAAACGGGGAATTAATTAATCTGCCGCTTTGATACGAACGCTGCTGTTACAATGTATATGTCTGTTTTGCGTTTGTCTAGACATATAATTAATCTGCCGCTTCTGAAATGCATACGGCTGTCTAATTGGTCTTTGTAAGCTGACGCAACACTCGCCGTGGCCGCAGTTTGTTGGGGGTAGAATCGCCATTTCGGGTGTGTGCTACTCAAGAGCCACCATTTGCCGCGTGGCGTTGCTCGGATACACGTAATCTGCCGCTTTGATACGAACGCTGCTGTTACAATGTATATGGCTGTTTTGCGTTTGTCTAAACGGGGAATTAATTAATCTGCCGCTTTGATACGAACGCTGCTGTTACAATGTATATGGCTGTTTTGCGTTTGTCTAAACGGGGAATTAATTAATCTGCCGCTTTGATACGAACGCTGCTGTTACAATGTATATGGCTGTTTTGCGTTTGTCTAAACGGGGAATTAATTAATCTGCCGCTTTGATACGAACGCTGCTGTTACAATGTATATGTCTGTTTTGCGTTTGTCTAGACATATAATTAATCTGCCGCTTCTGAAATGCATACGGCTGTCTAATTGGTCTTTGTAAGCTGACGCAACACTCGCCGTGGCCGCAGTTTGTTGGGGGTAGAATCGCCATTTCGGGTGTGTGCTACTCAAGAGCCACCATTTGCCGCGTGGCGTTGCTCGGATAAACGTAATCTGCCGGTTTGAAACGAGCGCTGCTGTTACAATGTATATCGCTGTTTAATTGCATGTTTAGACAAACTTAAATCAACAGTCGATTGTGCATATGTGGCTTTGAAGTTAATGCTTGGTTGCCTACCGGTTACGTCAACCTCTTCCTATACGTGCGTGACCACAAGGTGCGCCAGTTCTTCCACCAATGGGTTTATGCTCCCATTTAACCTATAATTGAAATTAAATGGTTGAATAATTAAGTACTTGGTACCACTAGATGGGTAGAGCAATGGACTCTGAACCATATGTAATCAAATGTGCCTCTTTCTAGATGGTTAATAATTTTGAAATTTCTTCTTCATTTCAGGTACTGTTTTTGTGTTTTTCCATCATGCCCCGCAAGCCCCAGGCCTGCCCGCTTTGCCGGGCTGTCTACAAGAACGTTTCGGTCCACCTCCGTGCCGTGCACAAGGTGGACAGCAACGCGGAGAGGAGGCTGCTGAACTCCTTGTCGTCGGGCAGATTTGCCGGGCCGATAGATTGCCCCGTGCCCCTCTGCCCGGCGACAAACCTCAGCCGAATTGACCGCCACCTGAAGCTGCGGCACTCGCTGGACGGCGACGAGCTGAAGCGGCTGGTATTGCATCCCATTCCATTTAATTGTATCTGTATAGGAAATCTATGCTGCAGTTCATCTTAAAGAATCTCACACGATTACCTCCTGCCCAAAACCCAGATTGCGATCGCCAAGAAGGCGGCGGCACGAAGGTCGTTGCACGACTTGAGAGGCGCACGCAAGCAGAGGGAGGATGAGATGGCACGGCTGAAACGGCGGCTCCGACGCCTGGAGAAGGAGGTGGCCAAGCTGAAAAGGCAAAGCTCCTCTGTGCCTCAGGGGTCGGGATCCTGGTCACGTTCGCAGCATTCTGGCGGTCGGCAGTCTCGGAGCGAGGAGGGCGACATGCCATCCCTCAGCTGCAGACGGCGACGATCAGCTCCTGTGCTCGTCACCACCTCCTCCTCCTCAGATGAGGTGGTCACCACAGCGGTCCAGCTCTCCGGGGAAGGCCCCAGTGGCGCCACATGTAGTCAGGGTGAGTCCAGCCGGGTGCAGTTGCTACCCCTAATATGTTCCACAGAAGGTGGAAACGACCTGTGGTGGAAGACACGTCAATCACTTCAGCAAGGGAACAGCTATGGTGAGGCTAAAACAACATATCTTCCAACAGGTGGCACTGCCCAGGTGGAGGGAGACCTGGGGGCACATGGCACGCAGCCATCGTGTAAGGTGGTGGTTGTCCTCCAGCAGCTGGAGCAGGAGGAGGAGGAGGAGGAGCAGCAGCAGCAGCAGCAGCTGGAGGAGTCGGAGTTTGAAGTAAGTTTAACCGGTTAATTTTGGTAATTGAAGCATTAATAACGTGTGTGTGTGTGTGTGTGTGTGTACATGTCAAACTGAACACATCTCTTTGACAGGTCCCAAGTCCTCTGCCAAAAGCAGTGCCGTTTGCTCGGGTAATGCCAAGGCGTCTTTTTTTTTTTTATTTTATTTTTTTTAACTTTTCAAACATGTTTTGGGTAATTTCTCTGTGATAATGTGCAGTGATCAAAGTAATGTCATTTCTTTAAAATCACAGAAGGCACTCGTCCGACGCAAGATAACGTATCCTGAGACCCTGAAGGATATGCTTCGGCAGCAATTCAGGGACCATTGGCAGGAACGGCCAATAAGAACAGACACGGTTAGTATGCTGTTTGGTATCATATCAGTTACTGCCACCGATGTATCACGCATGACTGAAATGGAATACTGTCTCTTTCAGATCAACAGAGTCTTGTCCCGGTCTCCCACCCTCCTCCAGCACTGCAAAGACCTCCGACTGACGATTGATAACGTCCGAGGCTTATTGAAGCAAATGCAACAGTAAGCCACCTTCACTGAACATTTAAAACATTTAAGATGGTGGTTGTTACTAATACTTTACTGTTGTGCTTGCTGTTGCTCATATGCTTTTTTTTTTTTTTTTTTTCTCTCTGCTTGTCTACATTTCAGATCATCAGTCCCTACATATGGAGGAAGGATGCCTCTCTGAAAGGCCATCTTTCTTCCCTGTTTTATATCTCCTCTATTAAGTATTTATATTTCTATTTATTTTATTTATATTTTTGTCACAGCTGTTTTATTTGTTGCTTTGCACTTAAGCTTTGAAGTTTACATAGGAACAGGCAAATAAAAGGCCTTTGTTTAATTAATGTCTCAGTTTTCCCTTGTCATGTCCTCCACAAGTCACTGTGCATGGGGTTATGGTAGGCATACTTTTTAACTGATGGGTTCATTAAACACTCGTATGGTTGGGGAAGGGGGGTCTTAGGGTTCGGGAAGGGGGTAAGGGGTTTTAGCGTAATGGCTGTCCCTTACTGCGAATGCCTTGGTCAGCACCACCTCTAGCCTGACCCTACGAGCCAGGGGTCTGAAATTTGGCATGCGTCAACTAGATCTATGTATGAGGGAGTTTGCAAAATTTCATGAGCCCACGCCTTAGAGAACTTGTCTGGTGTAATTTTAAATGTCTAGTTTAAGGGAGCTAAAGGCCTCATAAAGGACTTGGGGGGTCCGTCACGGCTGAAGCCTACGAGCCAGGGGTCTGAAATTTGGCATGCGTCAACTAGATGTATGTATGAGGGAGTTTGCAAAATTTCATGAGCCCACGCCTTAGAGAACTTGTCTGGTGTAATTTTAAATGTCTAATTTAAGGGAGCTAAAGGCCTCATAAAGGACTAGGGGGGTCCGTCACGGCTGAAGCCTACGAGCCAGGGGTCTGAAATTTGGCATGCGTCAACTAGATGTATGTATGAGGGAGTTTGCAAAATTTCATGAGCCCACGCCTTAGAGAACTTGTCTGGTGTAATTTCAAATGTCTAATTTAAGGGAGCTAAAGGCCTCATAAAGGACTTGGGGGGTCCGTCACGGCTGAAGCCTACGAGCCAGGGGTCTGAAATTTGGCATGCGTCAACTAGATCTATGTATGAGGGAGTATTCCAAGTTTCATGCTTGTCAGTCATTCCAGTTAAAAGTTATGAGCATTTGACAAGGCCGAGCTCCTTTTTCCCCATATCAGAGTCCCAGCAACACATGTGTTGCTGCATCTCTGGTTCTCAACTTTAATTCTCAGTTTAATTTCTGAGGCACCGTCGGCTCCAGAGACTTGGAATTTGGTACACGCGTCTCCCAGGCAGTGCCGGTTCAGAATCTGCAAGTGCCCGGTCTCCAAGTCGCTGCGTTCTCCAAGTGGCCTCCGGGTGGCGCTCGAGCGTCGGGGCTAAGTGCGTCCCAGTCCCTTTCCCGCACTCCTGCCTAAGCTGTTTGTTGGTTACGCTAAGCCTAGCCAGATTTGCTAGGTCTAATTGATGTATTTGATAGTTATGCAAAGGCTGCCCAGATTTGCTAATGTCAAGTTATGGATTTGATAGTTACGCAAGGCCTAGCCAGATTTGCTAGGTCTAATTGATGTATTTGATAGTTATGCAAAGGCTGCCCAGATTTGCTAATGTCAAGTTATGGATTTGATAGTTACGCAAGGCCTAGCCAGATTTGCTAGGTCTAATTGATGTATTTGATAGTTATGCAAAGGCTGCCCAGATTTGCTAATGTCAAGTTATGGATTTGATAGTTACGCAAGGCCTAGCCAGATTTGCTAGGTCTAATTGATGTATTTGATAGTTATGCAAAGGCTGCCCAGATTTGCTAATGTCAAGTTATGGATTTGATAGTTACGCAAGGCCTAGCCAGATTTGCTAGGTCTAATTGATGTATTTGATAGTTATGCAAAGGCTGCCCAGATTTGCTAATGTCAAGTTATGGATTTGATAGTTACGCAAGGCCTAGCCAGATTTGCTAGGTCTAATTGATGTATTTGATAGTTATGCAAAGGCTGCCCAGATTTGCTAATGTCAAGTTATGGATTTGATAGTTACGCAAGGCCTAGCCAGATTTGCTAGGTCTAATTGATGTATTTGATAGTTATGCAAAGGCTGCCCAGATTTGCTAATGTCAAGTTATGGATTTGATAGTTACGCAAGGCCTAGCCAGATTTGCTAGGTCTAATTGATGTATTTGATAGTTATGCAAAGGCTGCCCAGATTTGCTAATGTCAAGTTATGGATTTGATAGTTACGCAAGGCCTAGCCAGATTTGCTAGGTCTAATTGATGTATTTGATAGTTATGCAAAGGCTGCCCAGATTTGCTAATGTCAAGTTATGGATTTGATAGTTACGCAAGGCCTAGCCAGATTTGCTAGGTCTAATTGATGTATTTGATAGTTATGCAAAGGCTGCCCAGATTTGCTAATGTCAAGTTATGGATTTGATAGTTACGCAAGGCCTAGCCAGATTTGCTAGGTCTAATTGATGTATTTGATAGTTATGCAAAGGCTGCCCAGATTTGCTAATGTCAAGTTATGGATTTGATAGTTACGCAAGGCCTAGCCAGATTTGCTAGGTCTAATTGATGTATTTGATAGTTATGCAAAGGCTGCCCAGATTTGCTAATGTCAAGTTATGGATTTGATAGTTACGCAAGGCCTAGCCAGATTTGCTAGGTCTATTTGATGTATTTGATAGTTATGCAAAGGCTGCCCAGATTTGCTAATGTCAAGTTATGGATTTGATAGTTACGCAAGGCCTAGCCTGATTTGCTAGGTCCAATTACTGATTTCAGGGTTTGGGTTAGAGTATGTGGTCAGGGCAGAGGGTCTAATGGTTAGGGAAGAGGGTCTTATGGTTAGGGAAGGTGGTTTCAGCGTTAGGGAAGGGGGTTTTAGGGTTAGGGAAGGGGGTTTTAGGGTTAGGGAAGGGGGTTTTAGGGTTAGGGAAGGGGGTTTTATGGTTAGGGAAGGGGGTTTCAGCGTTAGGGAAGGGGGTTTTAGGGTTAGGGAAGGGGGTTTCAGCGTTAGGGAAGGGGGTTTTAGGGTTAGGGAAGGGGGTTTCAGTGTTAGGGAAGGGGGTATTATGACTAGGGAAGAGGTAAGGGTTTTTTATGGTTAGGGCTGGGGGTAAGGGGTTTAAGCGTAATGGCTGTCCCTTACTGCGAATGCCTTGCTCAGCACCACCTCCAGCCTGACCCTACGAGCCAGGGGTCTGAAATTTGGCATGCGTCAACTAGATGTATGTATGAGGGAGTTTGCAAAATTTCATGAGCCCACGCCTTAGAGAACTTGTCTGGTGTAATTTCAAATGTCTAATTTAAGGGAGCTAAAGGCCTCATAAAGGACTTGGGGGGTCCGTCACGGCTGAAGCCTACGAGCCAGGGGTCTGAAATTTGGCATGCGTCAACTAGATCTATGTATGAGGGAGTTTGCAAAATTTCATGAGCCCACGCCTTAGAGAACTTGTCTTGTGTAATTTTAAATGTCTAAGGGAGCTAAAGGCCTCATAAAGGACTTGGGGGGTCCATCACGGCTGAAGCCTACGAGCCAGGGGTCTGAAATTTGGCATGCGTCAACTAGATCTATGTATGAGGGAGTTTGCAAAATTTCATGAGCCCACGCCTTAGAGAACTTGTCTTGTGTAATTTTAAATGTCTAAGGGAGCTAAAGGCCTCATAAAGGACTTGGGGGGTCCGTCACGGCTGAAGCCTACGAGCCAGGGGTCTGAAATTTGGCATGCGTCAACTAGATCTATGTTTGAGGGAGTTTGCAAAATTTCATGAGCCCACGCCTTAGAGAACTTGTCTTGTGTAATTTTAAATGTCTAAGGGAGCTAAAGGCCTCATAAAGGACTTGGGGGGTCCGTCACGGCTGAAGCCTACGAGCCAGGGGTCTGAAATTTGGCATGCGTCAACTAGATCTATGTATGAGGGAGTTTGCAAAATTTCATGAGCCCACGCCTTAGAGAACTTGTCTGGTGTAATTTCAAATGTCTAATTTAAGGGAGCTAAAGGCCTCATAAAGGACTTGGGGGGTCCGTCACGGCTGAAGCCTACGAGCCAGGGGTCTGAAATTTGGCATGCGTCAACTAGATCTATGTATGAGGGAGTTTGCAAAATTTCATGAGCCCACGCCTTAGAGAACTTGTCTGGTGTAATTTTAAATGTCTAGTTTAAGGGAGCTAAAGGCCTCATAAAGGACTTGGGGGTCCGTCACGGCTGAAGCCTACGAGCCAGGGGTCTGAAATTTGGCATGCGTCAACTAGATCTATGTATGAGGGAGTTTGCAAAATTTCATGAGCCCACGCCTTAGAGAACTTGTCTGGTGTAATTTCAAATGTCTAATTTAAGGGAGCTAAAGGCCTCATAAAGGACTTGGGGGGTCCGTCACGGCTGAAGCCTACGAGCCAGGGGTCTGAAATTTGGCATGCGTCAACTAGATCTATGTATGAGGGAGTTTGCAAAATTTCATGAGCCCACGCCTTAGAGAACTTGTCTTGTGTAATTTTAAATGTCTAAGGGAGCTAAAGGCCTCATAAAGGACTTGGGGGGTCCGTCACGGCTGAAGCCTACGAGCCAGGGGTCTGAAATTTGGCATGCGTCAACTAGATCTATGTATGAGGGAGTTTGCAAAATTTCATGAGCCCACGCCTTAGAGAACTTGTCTGGTGTAATTTTAAATGTCTAATTTAAGGGAGCTAAAGGCCTCATAAAGGACTTGGGGGGTCCGTCACGGCTGAAGCCTACGAGCCAGGGGTCTGAAATTTGGCATGCGTCAACTAGATCTATGTATGAGGGAGTTTGCAAAATTTCATGAGCCCACGCCTTAGAGAACTTGTCTGGTGTAATTTCAAATGTCTAGTTTAAGGGAGCTAAAGGCCTCATAAAGGACTTGGGGGGTCCGTCACGGCTGAAGCCTACGAGCCAGGGGTCTGAAATTTGGCATGCGTCAACTAGATGTATGTATGAGGGAGTTTGCAAAATTTCATGAGCCCACGCCTTAGAGAACTTGTCTGGTGTAATTTCAAATGTCTAGTTTAAGGGAGCTAAAGGCCTCATAAAGGACTTGGGGGGTCCGTCACGGCTGAAGCCTACGAGCCAGGGGTCTGAAATTTGGCATGCGTCAACTAGATCTATGTATGAGGGAGTTTGCAAAATTTCATGAGCCCACGCCTTAGAGAACTTGTCTGGTGTAATTTCAAATGTCTAATTTAAGGGAGCTAATGGCCTCATAATGATTTGGGGGGTCCGTCACGGCTGAAGCCTACGAGCCAGGGGTCTGAAATTTGGCATGCGTCAACTAGATGTATGTATGAGGGAGTATGCAAAATTTCATGAGCCCACGCCTTAGAGAACTTGTCTGGTGTAATTTTAAATGTCTAATGTAAGGGAGCTAATGGCCTCATAATGATTTGGGGGGTCCGTCACGGCTGAAGCCTACGAGCCAGGGGTCTGAAATTTGGCATGCGTCAACTAGATGTATGTATGAGGGAGTATGCAAAATTTCATGAGCCCACGCCTTAGAGAACTTGTCTGGTGTAATTTTAAATGTCTAATGTAAGGCAGCTAATGGCCTCATAATGATTTGGGTGGTCCGTCACGGCTGAAGCCTACGAGCCAGGGGTCTGAAATTTGGCATGCGTCAACTAGATGTATGTATGAGGGAGTATGCAAAATTTCATGAGCCCACGCCTTAGAGAACTTGTCTGGTGTAATTTTAAATGTCTAATGTAAGGCAGCTAATGGCCTCATAATGATTTGGGGGGTCCGTCACGGCTGAAGCCTACGAGCCAGGGGTCTGAAATTTGGCATGCGTCAACTAGATGTATGTATGAGGGAGTATGCAAAATTTCATGAGCCCACGCCTTAGAGAACTTGTCTGGTGTAATTTTAAATGTCTAATGTAAGGGAGCTAATGGCCTCATAATGATTTGGGGGGTCCGTCACGGCTGAAGCCTACGAGCCAGGGGTCTGAAATTTGGCATGCGTCAACTAGATGTATGTATGAGGGAGTATGCAAAATTTCATGAGCCCACGCCTTAGAGAACTTGTCTGGTGTAATTTTAAATGTCTAATGTAAGGGAGCTAAAGGCCTCATAAATTAATTGGGTGGTCCGTCACGGCTGAAGCCTACGAGCCAGGGGTCTGAAATTTGGCATGCGTCAACTAGATGTATGTATGAGGGAGTATGCAAAATTTCATGAGCCCACGCCTTAGAGAACTTGTCTGGTGTAATTTTAAATGTCTAATGTAAGGGAGCTAATGGCCTCATAATGATTTGGGGGGTCCGTCACGGCTGAAGCCTACGAGCCAGGGGTCTGAAATTTGGCATGCGTCAACTAGATGTATGTATGAGGGAGTATGCAAAATTTCATGAGCCCACACCTTAGAGAACTTGTCTGGTGTAATTTTAAATGTCTAATGTAAGGGAGCTAATGGCCTCATAATGATTTGGGGGGTCCGTCACGGCTGAAGCCTACGAGCCAGGGGTCTGAAATTTGGCATGCGTCAACTAGATGTATGTATGAGGGAGTTTGCAAAATTTCATGAGCCCACGCCTTAGAGAACTTGTCTGGTGTAATTTCAAATGTCTAGTTTAAGGGAGCTAAAGGCCTCATAAAGGACTTGGGGGGTCCGTCACGGCTGAAGCCTACGAGCCAGGGGTCTGAAATTTGGCATGCGTCAGCTAGATCTATGTATGAGGGAGTTTGCAAAATTTCATGAGCCCACGCCTTAGAGAACTTGTCTGGTGTAATTTTAAATGTCTAGTTTAAGGGAGCTAAAGGCCTCATAAAGGACTTGGGGGGTCCGTCACGGCTGAAGCCTACGAGCCAGGGGTCTGAAATTTGGCATGCGTCAACTAGATCTACGTATGAGGGAGTTTGCAAAATTTCATGAGCCCACGCCTTAGAGAACTTGTCTGGTGTAATTTTAAATGTCTAGTTTAAGGGAGCTAAAGGCCTCATAAAGGACTTGGGGGGTCCGTCACGGCTGAAGCCTACGAGCCAGGGGTCTGAAATTTGGCATGCGTCAACTAGATGTATGTATGAGGGAGTTTGCAAAATTTCATGAGCCCACGCCTTAGAGAACTTGTCTTGTGTAATTTTAAATGTCTAAGGGAGCTAAAGGCCTCATAAAGGACTTGGGGGGTCCGTCACGGCTGAAGCCTACGAGCCAGGGGTCTGAAATTTGGCATGCGTCAACTAGATCTATGTATGAGGGAGTTTGCAAAATTTCATGAGCCCACGCCTTAGAGAACTTGTCTGGTGTAATTTCAAATGTCTAATTTAAGGGAGCTAAAGGCCTCATAAAGGACTTGGGGGGTCCGTCACGGCTGAAGCCTACGAGCCAGGGGTCTGAAATTTGGCATGCGTCAGCTAGATCTATGTATGAGGGAGTTTGCAAAATTTCATGAGCCCACGCCTTAGAGAACTTGTCTGGTGTAATTTTAAATGTCTAGTTTAAGGGAGCTAAAGGCCTCATAAAGGACTTGGGGGGTCCGTCACGGCTGAAGCCTACGAGCCAGGGGTCTGAAATTTGGCATGCGTCAACTAGATCTATGTATGAGGGAGTTTGCAAAATTTCATGAGCCCACGCCTTAGAGAACTTGTCTGGTGTAATTTCAAATGTCTAGTTTAAGGGAGCTAAAGGCCTCATAAAGGACTTGGGGGGTCCGTCACGGCTGAAGCCTACGAGCCAGGGGTCTGAAATTTGGCATGCGTCAACTAGATGTATGTATGAGGGAGTTTGCAAAATTTCATGAGCCCACGCCTTAGAGAACTTGTCTGGTGTAATTTTAAATGTCTAATTTAAGGGAGCTAAAGGCCTCATAAAGGACTAGGGGGGTCCGTCACGGCTGAAGCCTACGAGCCAGGGGTCTGAAATTTGGCATGCGTCAACTAGATCTATGTATGAGGGAGTTTGCAAAATTTCATGAGCCCACGCCTTAGAGAACTTGTCTGGTGTAATTTCAAATGTCTAGTTTAAGGGAGCTAAAGGCCTCATAAAGGACTTGGGGGGTCCGTCACGGCTGAAGCCTACGAGCCAGGGGTCTGAAATTTGGCATGCGTCAACTAGATGTATGTATGAGGGAGTTTGCAAAATTTCATGAGCCCACGCCTTAGAGAACTTGTCTGGTGTAATTTTAAATGTCTAATTTAAGGGAGCTAAAGGCCTCATAAAGGACTAGGGGGGTCCGTCACGGCTGAAGCCTACGAGCCAGGGGTCTGAAATTTGGCATGCGTCAACTAGATGTATGTATGAGGGAGTTTGCAAAATTTCATGAGCCCACGCCTTAGAGAACTTGTCTGGTGTAATTTCAAATGTCTAGTTTAAGGGAGCTAAAGGCCTCATAAAGGACTTGGGGGGTCCGTCACGGCTGAAGCCTACGAGCCAGGGGTCTGAAATTTGGCATGCGTCAGCTAGATCTATGTATGAGGGAGTTTGCAAAATTTCATGAGCCCACGCCTTAGAGAACTTGTCTGGTGTAATTTTAAATGTCTAGTTTAAGGGAGCTAAAGGCCTCATAAAGGACTTGGGGGGTCCGTCACGGCTGAAGCCTACGAGCCAGGGGTCTGAAATTTGGCATGCGTCAACTAGATCTATGTATGAGGGAGTTTGCAAAATTTCATGAGCCCACGCCTTAGAGAACTTGTCTGGTGTAATTTTAAATGTCTAGTTTAAGGGAGCTAAAGGCCTCATAAAGGACTTGGGGGGTCCGTCACGGCTGAAGCCTACGAGCCAGGGGTCTGAAATTTGGCATGCGTCAACTAGATGTATGTATGAGGGAGTTTGCAAAATTTCATGAGCCCACGCCTTAGAGAACTTGTCTTGTGTAATTTTAAATGTCTAAGGGAGCTAAAGGCCTCATAAAGGACTTGGGGGGTCCGTCACGGCTGAAGCCTACGAGCCAGGGGTCTGAAATTTGGCATGCGTCAACTAGATCTATGTATGAGGGAGTTTGCAAAATTTCATGAGCCCACGCCTTAGAGAACTTGTCTTGTGTAATTTTAAATGTCTAAGGGAGCTAAAGGCCTCATAAAGGACTTGGGGGGTCCGTCACGGCTGAAGCCTACGAGCCAGGGGTCTGAAATTTGGCATGCGTCAACTAGATGTATGTATGAGGGAGTTTGCAAAATTTCATGAGCCCACGCCTTAGAGAACTTGTCTGGTGTAATTTTAAATGTCTAATTTAAGGGAGCTAAAGGCCTCATAAAGGACTAGGGGGGTCCGTCACGGCTGAAGCCTACGAGCCAGGGGTCTGAAATTTGGCATGCGTCAACTAGATCTATGTATGAGGGAGTTTGC
Organism: Paramormyrops kingsleyae; assembly: GCF_048594095.1. Taxonomy (NCBI): domain Eukaryota; kingdom Metazoa; phylum Chordata; class Actinopteri; order Osteoglossiformes; family Mormyridae; genus Paramormyrops; species Paramormyrops kingsleyae. The sequence continues at coordinate 39,524,462 of NC_132802.1, read as the reverse complement.
AAAATTTCATGAGCCCACGCCTTAGAGAACTTGTCTGGTGTAATTTCAAATGTCTAGTTTAAGGGAGCTAAAGGCCTCATAAAGGACTTGGGGGGTCCGTCACGGCTGAAGCCTACGAGCCAGGGGTCTGAAATTTGGCATGCGTCAACTAGATGTATGTATGAGGGAGTTTGCAAAATTTCATGAGCCCACGCCTTAGAGAACTTGTCTGGTGTAATTTTAAATGTCTAATTTAAGGGAGCTAAAGGCCTCATAAAGGACTAGGGGGGTCCGTCACGGCTGAAGCCTACGAGCCAGGGGTCTGAAATTTGGCATGCGTCAACTAGATGTATGTATGAGGGAGTTTGCAAAATTTCATGAGCCCACGCCTTAGAGAACTTGTCTGGTGTAATTTCAAATGTCTAGTTTAAGGGAGCTAAAGGCCTCATAAAGGACTTGGGGGGTCCGTCACGGCTGAAGCCTACGAGCCAGGGGTCTGAAATTTGGCATGCGTCAACTAGATCTATGTATGAGGGAGTTTGCAAAATTTCATGAGCCCACGCCTTAGAGAACTTGTCTGGTGTAATTTCAAATGTCTAATTTAAGGGAGCTAATGGCCTCATAATGATTTGGGGGGTCCGTCACGGCTGAAGCCTACGAGCCAGGGGTCTGAAATTTGGCATGCGTCAACTAGATGTATGTATGAGGGAGTATGCAAAATTTCATGAGCCCACGCCTTAGAGAACTTGTCTGGTGTCATTTTAAATGTCTAATGTAAGGGAGCTAATGGCCTCATAATGATTTGGGGGGTCCGTCACGGCTGAAGCCTACGAGCCAGGGGTCTGAAATTTGGCATGCGTCAACTAGATGTATGTATGAGGGAGTATGCAAAATTTCATGAGCCCACGCCTTAGAGAACTTGTCTGGTGTAATTTTAAATGTCTAATGTAAGGCAGCTAATGGCCTCATAATGATTTGGGTGGTCCGTCACGGCTGAAGCCTACGAGCCAGGGGTCTGAAATTTGGCATGCGTCAACTAGATGTATGTATGAGGGAGTATGCAAAATTTCATGAGCCCACGCCTTAGAGAACTTGTCTGGTGTAATTTTAAATGTCTAATGTAAGGCAGCTAATGGCCTCATAATGATTTGGGGGGTCCGTCACGGCTGAAGCCTACGAGCCAGGGGTCTGAAATTTGGCATGCGTCAACTAGATGTATGTATGAGGGAGTATGCAAAATTTCATGAGCCCACGCCTTAGAGAACTTGTCTGGTGTAATTTTAAATGTCTAATGTAAGGGAGCTAATGGCCTCATAATGATTTGGGGGGTCCGTCACGGCTGAAGCCTACGAGCCAGGGGTCTGAAATTTGGCATGCGTCAACTAGATGTATGTATGAGGGAGTATGCAAAATTTCATGAGCCCACGCCTTAGAGAACTTGTCTGGTGTAATTTTAAATGTCTAATGTAAGGGAGCTAAAGGCCTCATAAATTAATTGGGTGGTCCGTCACGGCTGAAGCCTACGAGCCAGGGGTCTGAAATTTGGCATGCGTCAACTAGATGTATGTATGAGGGAGTATGCAAAATTTCATGAGCCCACGCCTTAGAGAACTTGTCTGGTGTAATTTTAAATGTCTAATGTAAGGGAGCTAATGGCCTCATAATGATTTGGGGGGTCCGTCACGGCTGAAGCCTACGAGCCAGGGGTCTGAAATTTGGCATGCGTCAACTAGATGTATGTATGAGGGAGTATGCAAAATTTCATGAGCCCACACCTTAGAGAACTTGTCTGGTGTAATTTTAAATGTCTAATGTAAGGGAGCTAATGGCCTCATAATGATTTGGGGGGTCCGTCACGGCTGAAGCCTACGAGCCAGGGGTCTGAAATTTGGCATGCGTCAACTAGATGTATGTATGAGGGAGTATGCCAAGTTTCATGCTTGTCAGTCATTCCAGTTAAAAGTTATGAGCATTTGACAAGGCCGAGCTCCTTTTTCCCCATATCAGAGTCCCAGCAACACATGTGTTGCTGCATCTCTGGTTCTCAACTTTAATTCTCAGTTTAATTTCTGAGGCACCGTCGGCTCCAGAGACTTGGAATTTGGTACACGCGTCTCCCAGGCAGTGCCGGTTCAGAATCTGCAAGTGCCCGGTCTCCAAGTCGCTGCGTTCTCCAAGTGGCCTCCTGGTGGCGCTAGAACGACGGGGTTAAGTGGCAAAGTCCCAGTCCCTTTCCCGCACTGATGCCTAAGGGTTATATTACCCTTAGAATCAGGGTTAGAATCAGGGGGTGGTTAAGTTTGAGAACCTATGGTTAAATTACTCTTAGGGTTAGGACTAGTCCGCCATGAACCAACAGGCTAAAGTAAGTAACACCAATGTATTGTGTTGGATGTGTACACAGGTGTGGTGTCTTTGAAATACATGATTGGTCACGACCTGGAAATACCTTTTATAACGTTTACTGGTGAAATCCATACACGCATGCATTGATAATGTAAGAGTGCCATCTACTGGACATCTACTGTATCACATCCAGTTCAGGTCCAGTCCTTCGCCAGCAAAGGACCTCCTCCTGACCCCATAGTCATACAAGAGCTCATCATCAACTGCAATGTCCTCCACCTAAGGATATGAATAACTTATAAGAATAATATGTTTATATATATATATATTTATATTATAACTATAACATGTTATAGTTATAACTCATAATACGTATTGTTCTAAATAACTCTTGTCTAGCATATGCGTAGTGACAAATGAGAAGCGTATGTTCATTTCGCATTGAATCGTGACTGCATGGCTACGTATTCCTGTATGTAGCAGATGTGTTTTATTATTTACTAGTGTATTGCTTAAATGTTACGTATATGTTAGTTATTATAAATTATAATATTGTTCTACCGAATTTTTGTCTAGCACACGTTGTGTCTGCTGAAAACCGCATGGTTTGTTATGAATAGGCTGCAAAGTACACTATACAGGCAGGATGTAAAAAAAAAAAAAAGATCACTATACAACCGCAGATTTCCGCGATAGAAAATGACATATATATTACATATGTTCCACAGAAAAATCCGCGATACAGCGGGCCCCCTCGAGCTTCATGAAGACATTACGGAGGTCAAACATTTATATGACGGGGGTTAGGGTACACAAAATCATTTAGCGTATAACTGTACGGAGGAGCGACCTAAAAGGATAATTTGAAATGCATACCAAAGTGGACATATATGGGTCTCAGACTTTTCCCCACGTATCTATGCAAAATCACCGAAAATTGCAATTTAGGGCATTGCGTCAGCATTTTCTTTCACTGGGTGGGGGGGGGGGGGGGGGGGGGTGTTTGGTGGGGGTAGTGAGTAGCGCGCGAACTTTAATTAGAATTTGAAATTTGAAATTATTTCAAGTATAACACTTACTACAGATTTGCCTAGTCTGGATATTATCGGTCCACATACTTAGACATCATGTAGTTTAAACATTTATATTACGGTCAAAGACAATACCACATAATGAATTAGCGTATAACTCGACGTAGGAGCGACTTAAAAGGATAATTGGAAATGCATGTGAAAGAGGACATTCTGCCCTTCGTGGCCATATATAGGGGTTTCTGGGACTTCTCTCGAGGTATCCATTGAAAGTCACCCAAAATTGTATTTCAGGGCTTTGCGCCAGCATTTTCTTTCACGGGGGGTGGCGCGCGGGCGGGGGCGTGCCTATAAGTGAGCAGCAAGCTAACTTTCCTCATTAGTGTTTATTCGGGACGGGGCAGAGAAGCAGCCGAATTGGTACATCTTCAATTTGAAGTTTTCCCCCAGCACTTCGTAAGTACTTTACGCTTTTTAGACAATGCATTACTTAAGATTTCAAAGTAACTGTTTTACAAAGCATATCGCAGTTTAATTCCATGTTTAGATAAACTTAGTCTGCCGCTTTGATACGAACGCTGCTGTTACAATGTATATGGCTGTTTTGCGTTTGTCTAAACGGGGAATTAATTAATCTGCCGCTTTGATACGAACGCTGCTGTTACAATGTATATGTCTGTTTTGCGTTTGTCTAGACATATAATTAATCTGCCGCTTCTGAAATGCATACGGCTGTCTAATTGGTCTTTGTAAGCTGACGCAACACTCGCCGTGGCCGCAGTTTGTTGGGGGTAGAATCGCCATTTCGGGTGTGTGCTACTCAAGAGCCACCATTTGCCGCGTGGCGTTGCTCGGATACACGTAATCTGCCGCTTTGATACGAACGCTGCTGTTACAATGTATATGGCTGTTTTGCGTTTGTCTAAACGGGGAATTAATTAATCTGCCGCTTTGATACGAACGCTGCTGTTACAATGTATATGGCTGTTTTGCGTTTGTCTAAACGGGGAATTAATTAATCTGCCGCTTTGATACGAACGCTGCTGTTACAATGTATATGGCTGTTTTGCGTTTGTCTAAACGGGGAATTAATTAATCTGCCGCTTTGATACGAACGCTGCTGTTACAATGTATATGTCTGTTTTGCGTTTGTCTAGACATATAATTAATCTGCCGCTTCTGAAATGCATACGGCTGTCTAATTGGTCTTTGTAAGCTGACGCAACACTCGCCGTGGCCGCAGTTTGTTGGGGGTAGAATCGCCATTTCGGGTGTGTGCTACTCAAGAGCCACCATTTGCCGCGTGGCGTTGCTCGGATAAACGTAATCTGCCGGTTTGAAACGAGCGCTGCTGTTACAATGTATATCGCTGTTTAATTGCATGTTTAGACAAACTTAAATCAACAGTCGATTGTGCATATGTGGCTTTGAAGTTAATGCTTGGTTGCCTACCGGTTACGTCAACCTCTTCCTATACGTGCGTGACCACAAGGTGCGCCAGTTCTTCCACCAATGGGTTTATGCTCCCATTTAACCTATAATTGAAATTAAATGGTTGAATAATTAAGTACTTGGTACCACTAGATGGGTAGAGCAATGGACTCTGAACCATATGTAATCAAATGTGCCTCTTTCTAGATGGTTAATAATTTTGAAATTTCTTCTTCATTTCAGGTACTGTTTTTGTGTTTTTCCATCATGCCCCGCAAGCCCCAGGCCTGCCCGCTTTGCCGGGCTGTCTACAAGAACGTTTCGGTCCACCTCCGTGCCGTGCACAAGGTGGACAGCAACGCGGAGAGGAGGCTGCTGAACTCCTTGTCGTCGGGCAGATTTGCCGGGCCGATAGATTGCCCCGTGCCCCTCTGCCCGGCGACAAACCTCAGCCGAATTGACCGCCACCTGAAGCTGCGGCACTCGCTGGACGGCGACGAGCTGAAGCGGCTGGTATTGCATCCCATTCCATTTAATTGTATCTGTATAGGAAATCTATGCTGCAGTTCATCTTAAAGAATCTCACACGATTACCTCCTGCCCAAAACCCAGATTGCGATCGCCAAGAAGGCGGCGGCACGAAGGTCGTTGCACGACTTGAGAGGCGCACGCAAGCAGAGGGAGGATGAGATGGCACGGCTGAAACGGCGGCTCCGACGCCTGGAGAAGGAGGTGGCCAAGCTGAAAAGGCAAAGCTCCTCTGTGCCTCAGGGGTCGGGATCCTGGTCACGTTCGCAGCATTCTGGCGGTCGGCAGTCTCGGAGCGAGGAGGGCGACATGCCATCCCTCAGCTGCAGACGGCGACGATCAGCTCCTGTGCTCGTCACCACCTCCTCCTCCTCAGATGAGGTGGTCACCACAGCGGTCCAGCTCTCCGGGGAAGGCCCCAGTGGCGCCACATGTAGTCAGGGTGAGTCCAGCCGGGTGCAGTTGCTACCCCTAATATGTTCCACAGAAGGTGGAAACGACCTGTGGTGGAAGACACGTCAATCACTTCAGCAAGGGAACAGCTATGGTGAGGCTAAAACAACATATCTTCCAACAGGTGGCACTGCCCAGGTGGAGGGAGACCTGGGGGCACATGGCACGCAGCCATCGTGTAAGGTGGTGGTTGTCCTCCAGCAGCTGGAGCAGGAGGAGGAGGAGGAGGAGCAGCAGCAGCAGCAGCAGCTGGAGGAGTCGGAGTTTGAAGTAAGTTTAACCGGTTAATTTTGGTAATTGAAGCATTAATAACGTGTGTGTGTGTGTGTGTGTGTGTGTACATGTCAAACTGAACACATCTCTTTGACAGGTCCCAAGTCCTCTGCCAAAAGCAGTGCCGTTTGCTCGGGTAATGCCAAGGCGTCTTTTTTTTTTTTATTTTATTTTTTTTAACTTTTCAAACATGTTTTGGGTAATTTCTCTGTGATAATGTGCAGTGATCAAAGTAATGTCATTTCTTTAAAATCACAGAAGGCACTCGTCCGACGCAAGATAACGTATCCTGAGACCCTGAAGGATATGCTTCGGCAGCAATTCAGGGACCATTGGCAGGAACGGCCAATAAGAACAGACACGGTTAGTATGCTGTTTGGTATCATATCAGTTACTGCCACCGATGTATCACGCATGACTGAAATGGAATACTGTCTCTTTCAGATCAACAGAGTCTTGTCCCGGTCTCCCACCCTCCTCCAGCACTGCAAAGACCTCCGACTGACGATTGATAACGTCCGAGGCTTATTGAAGCAAATGCAACAGTAAGCCACCTTCACTGAACATTTAAAACATTTAAGATGGTGGTTGTTACTAATACTTTACTGTTGTGCTTGCTGTTGCTCATATGCTTTTTTTTTTTTTTTTTTTCTCTCTGCTTGTCTACATTTCAGATCATCAGTCCCTACATATGGAGGAAGGATGCCTCTCTGAAAGGCCATCTTTCTTCCCTGTTTTATATCTCCTCTATTAAGTATTTATATTTCTATTTATTTTATTTATATTTTTGTCACAGCTGTTTTATTTGTTGCTTTGCACTTAAGCTTTGAAGTTTACATAGGAACAGGCAAATAAAAGGCCTTTGTTTAATTAATGTCTCAGTTTTCCCTTGTCATGTCCTCCACAAGTCACTGTGCATGGGGTTATGGTAGGCATACTTTTTAACTGATGGGTTCATTAAACACTCGTATGGTTGGGGAAGGGGGGTCTTAGGGTTCGGGAAGGGGGTAAGGGGTTTTAGCGTAATGGCTGTCCCTTACTGCGAATGCCTTGGTCAGCACCACCTCTAGCCTGACCCTACGAGCCAGGGGTCTGAAATTTGGCATGCGTCAACTAGATCTATGTATGAGGGAGTATGCAAAATTTCATGAGCCCACGCCTTAGAGAACTTGTCTGGTGTAATTTTAAATGTCTAGTTTAAGGGAGCTAAAGGCCTCATAAAGGACTTGGGGGGTCCGTCACGGCTGAAGCCTACGAGCCAGGGGTCTGAAATTTGGCATGCGTCAACTAGATGTATGTATGAGGGAGTTTGCAAAATTTCATGAGCCCACGCCTTAGAGAACTTGTCTGGTGTAATTTTAAATGTCTAATTTAAGGGAGCTAAAGGCCTCATAAAGGACTAGGGGGGTCCGTCACGGCTGAAGCCTACGAGCCAGGGGTCTGAAATTTGGCATGCGTCAACTAGATGTATGTATGAGGGAGTTTGCAAAATTTCATGAGCCCACGCCTTAGAGAACTTGTCTGGTGTAATTTCAAATGTCTAATTTAAGGGAGCTAAAGGCCTCATAAAGGACTTGGGGGGTCCGTCACGGCTGAAGCCTACGAGCCAGGGGTCTGAAATTTGGCATGCGTCAACTAGATCTATGTATGAGGGAGTATTCCAAGTTTCATGCTTGTCAGTCATTCCAGTTAAAAGTTATGAGCATTTGACAAGGCCGAGCTCCTTTTTCCCCATATCAGAGTCCCAGCAACACATGTGTTGCTGCATCTCTGGTTCTCAACTTTAATTCTCAGTTTAATTTCTGAGGCACCGTCGGCTCCAGAGACTTGGAATTTGGTACACGCGTCTCCCAGGCAGTGCCGGTTCAGAATCTGCAAGTGCCCGGTCTCCAAGTCGCTGCGTTCTCCAAGTGGCCTCCGGGTGGCGCTCGAGCGTCGGGGCTAAGTGCGTCCCAGTCCCTTTCCCGCACTCCTGCCTAAGCTGTTTGTTGGTTACGCTAAGCCTAGCCAGATTTGCTAGGTCTAATTGATGTATTTGATAGTTATGCAAAGGCTGCCCAGATTTGCTAATGTCAAGTTATGGATTTGATAGTTACGCAAGGCCTAGCCAGATTTGCTAGGTCTAATTGATGTATTTGATAGTTATGCAAAGGCTGCCCAGATTTGCTAATGTCAAGTTATGGATTTGATAGTTACGCAAGGCCTAGCCAGATTTGCTAGGTCTAATTGATGTATTTGATAGTTATGCAAAGGCTGCCCAGATTTGCTAATGTCAAGTTATGGATTTGATAGTTACGCAAGGCCTAGCCAGATTTGCTAGGTCTAATTGATGTATTTGATAGTTATGCAAAGGCTGCCCAGATTTGCTAATGTCAAGTTATGGATTTGATAGTTACGCAAGGCCTAGCCAGATTTGCTAGGTCTAATTGATGTATTTGATAGTTATGCAAAGGCTGCCCAGATTTGCTAATGTCAAGTTATGGATTTGATAGTTACGCAAGGCCTAGCCAGATTTGCTAGGTCTAATTGATGTATTTGATAGTTATGCAAAGGCTGCCCAGATTTGCTAATGTCAAGTTATGGATTTGATAGTTACGCAAGGCCTAGCCAGATTTGCTAGGTCTAATTGATGTATTTGATAGTTATGCAAAGGCTGCCCAGATTTGCTAATGTCAAGTTATGGATTTGATAGTTACGCAAGGCCTAGCCAGATTTGCTAGGTCTAATTGATGTATTTGATAGTTATGCAAAGGCTGCCCAGATTTGCTAATGTCAAGTTATGGATTTGATAGTTACGCAAGGCCTAGCCAGATTTGCTAGGTCTAATTGATGTATTTGATAGTTATGCAAAGGCTGCCCAGATTTGCTAATGTCAAGTTATGGATTTGATAGTTACGCAAGGCCTAGCCAGATTTGCTAGGTCTAATTGATGTATTTGATAGTTATGCAAAGGCTGCCCAGATTTGCTAATGTCAAGTTATGGATTTGATAGTTACGCAAGGCCTAGCCAGATTTGCTAGGTCTAATTGATGTATTTGATAGTTATGCAAAGGCTGCCCAGATTTGCTAATGTCAAGTTATGGATTTGATAGTTACGCAAGGCCTAGCCAGATTTGCTAGGTCTAATTGATGTATTTGATAGTTATGCAAAGGCTGCCCAGATTTGCTAATGTCAAGTTATGGATTTGATAGTTACGCAAGGCCTAGCCAGATTTGCTAGGTCTAATTGATGTATTTGATAGTTATGCAAAGGCTGCCCAGATTTGCTAATGTCAAGTTATGGATTTGATAGTTACGCAAGGCCTAGCCAGATTTGCTAGGTCTAATTGATGTATTTGATAGTTATGCAAAGGCTGCCCAGATTTGCTAATGTCAAGTTATGGATTTGATAGTTACGCAAGGCCTAGCCAGATTTGCTAGGTCTATTTGATGTATTTGATAGTTATGCAAAGGCTGCCCAGATTTGCTAATGTCAAGTTATGGATTTGATAGTTACGCAAGGCCTAGCCTGATTTGCTAGGTCCAATTACTGATTTCAGGGTTTGGGTTAGAGTATGTGGTCAGGGCAGAGGGTCTAATGGTTAGGGAAGAGGGTCTTATGGTTAGGGAAGGTGGTTTCAGCGTTAGGGAAGGGGGTTTTAGGGTTAGGGAAGGGGGTTTTAGGGTTAGGGAAGGGGGTTTTAGGGTTAGGGAAGGGGGTTTTATGGTTAGGGAAGGGGGTTTCAGCGTTAGGGAAGGGGGTTTTAGGGTTAGGGAAGGGGGTTTCAGCGTTAGGGAAGGGGGTTTTAGGGTTAGGGAAGGGGGTTTCAGTGTTAGGGAAGGGGGTATTATGACTAGGGAAGAGGTAAGGGTTTTTTATGGTTAGGGCTGGGGGTAAGGGGTTTAAGCGTAATGGCTGTCCCTTACTGCGAATGCCTTGCTCAGCACCACCTCCAGCCTGACCCTACGAGCCAGGGGTCTGAAATTTGGCATGCGTCAACTAGATCTATGTTTGAGGGAGTTTGCAAAATTTCATGAGCCCACGCCTTAGAGAACTTGTCTTGTGTAATTTTAAATGTCTAAGGGAGCTAAAGGCCTCATAAAGGACTTGGGGGGTCCGTCACGGCTGAAGCCTACGAGCCAGGGGTCTGAAATTTGGCATGCGTCAACTAGATCTATGTATGAGGGAGTTTGCAAAATTTCATGAGCCCACGCCTTAGAGAACTTGTCTGGTGTAATTTCAAATGTCTAATTTAAGGGAGCTAAAGGCCTCATAAAGGACTTGGGGGGTCCGTCACGGCTGAAGCCTACGAGCCAGGGGTCTGAAATTTGGCATGCGTCAACTAGATCTATGTATGAGGGAGTTTGCAAAATTTCATGAGCCCACGCCTTAGAGAACTTGTCTGGTGTAATTTTAAATGTCTAGTTTAAGGGAGCTAAAGGCCTCATAAAGGACTTGGGGGTCCGTCACGGCTGAAGCCTACGAGCCAGGGGTCTGAAATTTGGCATGCGTCAACTAGATCTATGTATGAGGGAGTTTGCAAAATTTCATGAGCCCACGCCTTAGAGAACTTGTCTGGTGTAATTTCAAATGTCTAATTTAAGGGAGCTAAAGGCCTCATAAAGGACTTGGGGGGTCCGTCACGGCTGAAGCCTACGAGCCAGGGGTCTGAAATTTGGCATGCGTCAACTAGATCTACGTATGAGGGAGTTTGCAAAATTTCATGAGCCCACGCCTTAGAGAACTTGTCTGGTGTAATTTTAAATGTCTAATTTAAGGGAGCTAAAGGCCTCATAAAGGACTTGGGGGGTCCGTCACGGCTGAAGCCTACGAGCCAGGGGTCTGAAATTTGGCATGCGTCAACTAGATCTATGTATGAGGGAGTTTGCAAAATTTCATGAGCCCACGCCTTAGAGAACTTGTCTGGTGTAATTTCAAATGTCTAGTTTAAGGGAGCTAAAGGCCTCATAAAGGACTTGGGGGGGTCCGTCACGGCTGAAGCCTACGAGCCAGGGGTCTGAAATTTGGCATGCGTCAACTAGATGTATGTATGAGGGAGTTTGCAAAATTTCATGAGCCCACGCCTTAGAGAACTTGTCTGGTGTAATTTTAAATGTCTAGTTTAAGGGAGCTAAAGGCCTCATAAAGGACTTGGGGGGTCCGTCACGGCTGAAGCCTACGAGCCAGGGGTCTGAAATTTGGCATGCGTCAACTAGATGTATGTATGAGGGAGTTTCCAAAATTTCATGAGCCCACGCCTTAGAGAACTTGTCTGGTGTAATTTTAAATGTCTAATTTAAGGGAGCTAAAGGCCTCATAAAGGACTTGGGGGGTCCGTCACGGCTGAAGCCTACGAGCCAGGGGTCTGAAATTTGGCATGCGTCAACTAGATCTATGTATGAGGGAGTTTGCAAAATTTCATGAGCCCACGCCTTAGAGAACTTGTCTGGTGTAATTTCAAATGTCTAATTTAAGGGAGCTAAAGGCCTCATAAAGGACTTGGGGGGTCCGTCACGGCTGAAGCCTACGAGCCAGGGGTCTGAAATTTGGCATGCGTCAGCTAGATCTATGTATGAGGGAGTTTGCAAAATTTCATGAGCCCACGCCTTAGAGAACTTGTCTGGTGTAATTTTAAATGTCTAGTTTAAGGGAGCTAAAGGCCTCATAAAGGACTTGGGGGGTCCGTCACGGCTGAAGCCTACGAGCCAGGGGTCTGAAATTTGGCATGCGTCAACTAGATCTATGTATGAGGGAGTTTGCAAAATTTCATGAGCCCACGCCTTAGAGAACTTGTCTGGTGTAATTTCAAATGTCTAATTTAAGGGAGCTAAAGGCCTCATAAAGGACTTGGGGGGTCCGTCACGGCTGAAGCCTACGAGCCAGGGGTCTGAAATTTGGCATGCGTCAACTAGATCTACGTATGAGGGAGTTTGCAAAATTTCATGAGCCCACGCCTTAGAGAACTTGTCTGGTGTAATTTTAAATGTCTAGTTTAAGGGAGCTAAAGGCCTCATAAAGGACTTGGGGGGTCCGTCACGGCTGAAGCCTACGAGCCAGGGGTCTGAAATTTGGCATGCGTCAACTAGATGTATGTATGAGGGAGTTTCCAAAATTTCATGAGCCCACGCCTTAGAGAACTTGTCTGGTGTAATTTTAAATGTCTAGTTTAAGGGAGCTAAAGGCCTCATAAAGGACTTGGGGGGTCCGTCACGGCTGAAGCCTACGAGCCAGGGGTCTGAAATTTGGCATGCGTCAACTAGATGTATGTATGAGGGAGTTTCCAAAATTTCATGAGCCCACGCCTTAGAGAACTTGTCTGGTGTAATTTTAAATGTCTAATTTAAGGGAGCTAAAGGCCTCATAAAGGACTAGGGGGGTCCGTCACGGCTGAAGCCTACGAGCCAGGGGTCTGAAATTTGGCATGCGTCAACTAGATCTATGTATGAGGGAGTTTGCAAAATTTCATGAGCCCACGCCTTAGAGAACTTGTCTGGTGTAATTTCAAATGTCTAGTTTAAGGGAGCTAAAGGCCTCATAAAGGACTTGGGGGGTCCGTCACGGCTGAAGCCTACGAGCCAGGGGTCTGAAATTTGGCATGCGTCAACTAGATGTATGTATGAGGGAGTTTGCAAAATTTCATGAGCCCACGCCTTAGAGAACTTGTCTGGTGTAATTTCAAATGTCTAATTTAAGGGAGCTAATGGCCTCATAATGATTTGGGGGGTCCGTCACGGCTGAAGCCTACGAGCCAGGGGTCTGAAATTTGGCATGCGTCAACTAGATGTATGTATGAGGGAGTTTGCAAAATTTCATGAGCCCACGCCTTAGAGAACTTGTCTGGTGTAATTTCAAATGTCTAATTTAAGGGAGCTAAAGGCCTCATAAAGGACTTGGGGGGTCCGTCACGGCTGAAGCCTACGAGCCAGGGGTCTGAAATTTGGCATGCGTCAACTAGATGTATGTATGAGGGAGTATGCAAAATTTCATGAGCCCACGCCTTAGAGAACTTGTCTGGTGTAATTTTAAATGTCTAATGTAAGGGAGCTAATGGCCTCATAATGATTTGGGGGGTCCGTCACGGCTGAAGCCTACGAGCCAGGGGTCTGAAATTTGGCATGCGTCAACTAGATGTATGTATGAGGGAGTATGCAAAATTTCATGAGCCCACGCCTTAGAGAACTTGTCTGGTGTAATTTTAAATGTCTAATGTAAGGCAGCTAATGGCCTCATAATGATTTGGGTGGTCCGTCACGGCTGAAGCCTACGAGCCAGGGGTCTGAAATTTGGCATGCGTCAACTAGATGTATGTATGAGGGAGTATGCAAAATTTCATGAGCCCACGCCTTAGAGAACTTGTCTGGTGTAATTTTAAATGTCTAATGTAAGGCAGCTAATGGCCTCATAATGATTTGGGGGGTCCGTCACGGCTGAAGCCTACGAGCCAGGGGTCTGAAATTTGGCATGCGTCAACTAGATGTATGTATGAGGGAGTATGCAAAATTTCATGAGCCCACGCCTTAGAGAACTTGTCTGGTGTAATTTTAAATGTCTAATGTAAGGGAGCTAATGGCCTCATAATGATTTGGGGGGTCCGTCACGGCTGAAGCCTACGAGCCAGGGGTCTGAAATTTGGCATGCGTCAACTAGATGTATGTATGAGGGAGTATGCAAAATTTCATGAGCCCACGCCTTAGAGAACTTGTCTGGTGTAATTTTAAATGTCTAATGTAAGGGAGCTAAAGGCCTCATAAATTAATTGGGTGGTCCGTCACGGCTGAAGCCTACGAGCCAGGGGTCTGAAATTTGGCATGCGTCAACTAGATGTATGTATGAGGGAGTATGCAAAATTTCATGAGCCCACGCCTTAGAGAACTTGTCTGGTGTAATTTTAAATGTCTAATGTAAGGGAGCTAATGGCCTCATAATGATTTGGGGGGTCCGTCACGGCTGAAGCCTACGAGCCAGGGGTCTGAAATTTGGCATGCGTCAACTAGATGTATGTATGAGGGAGTATGCAAAATTTCATGAGCCCACACCTTAGAGAACTTGTCTGGTGTAATTTTAAATGTCTAATGTAAGGGAGCTAATGGCCTCATAATGATTTGGGGGGTCCGTCACGGCTGAAGCCTACGAGCCAGGGGTCTGAAATTTGGCATGCGTCAACTAGATGTATGTATGAGGGAGTATGCCAAGTTTCATGCTTGTCAGTCATTCCAGTTAAAAGTTATGAGCATTTGACAAGGCCGAGCTCCTTTTTCCCCATATCAGAGTCCCAGCAACACATGTGTTGCTGCATCTCTGGTTCTCAACTTTAATTCTCAGTTTAATTTCTGAGGCACCGTCGGCTCCAGAGACTTGGAATTTGGTACACGCGTCTCCCAGGCAGTGCCGGTTCAGAATCTGCAAGTGCCCGGTCTCCAAGTCGCTGCGTTCTCCAAGTGGCCTCCTGGTGGCGCTAGAACGACGGGGTTAAGTGGCAAAGTCCCAGTCCCTTTCCCGCACTGATGCCTAAGGGTTATATTACCCTTAGAATCAGGGTTAGAATCAGGGGGTGGTTAAGTTTGAGAACCTATGGTTAAATTACTCTTAGGGTTAGGACTAGTCCGCCATGAACCAACAGGCTAAAGTAAGTAACACCAATGTATTGTGTTGGATGTGTACACAGGTGTGGTGTCTTTGAAATACATGATTGGTCACGACCTGGAAATACCTTTTATAACGTTTACTGGTGAAATCCATACACGCATGCATTGATAATGTAAGAGTGCCATCTACTGGACATCTACTGTATCACATCCAGTTCAGGTCCAGTCCTTCGCCAGCAAAGGACCTCCTCCTGACCCCATAGTCATACAAGAGCTCATCATCAACTGCAATGTCCTCCACCTAAGGATATGAATAACTTATAAGAATAATATGTTTATATATATATATATTTATATTATAACTATAACATGTTATAGTTATAACTCATAATACGTATTGTTCTAAATAACTCTTGTCTAGCATATGCGTAGTGACAAATGAGAAGCGTATGTTCATTTCGCATTGAATCGTGACTGCATGGCTACGTATTCCTGTATGTAGCAGATGTGTTTTATTATTTACTAGTGTATTGCTTAAATGTTACGTATATGTTAGTTATTATAAATTATAATATTGTTCTACCGAATTTTTGTCTAGCACACGTTGTGTCTGCTGAAAACCGCATGGTTTGTTATGAATAGGCTGCAAAGTACACTATACAGGCAGGATGTAAAAAAAAAAAAAAGATCACTATACAACCGCAGATTTCCGCGATAGAAAATGACATATATATTACATATGTTCCACAGAAAAATCCGCGATACAGCGGGCCCCCTCGAGCTTCATGAAGACATTACGGAGGTCAAACATTTATATGACGGGGGTTAGGGTACACAAAATCATTTAGCGTATAACTGTACGGAGGAGCGACCTAAAAGGATAATTTGAAATGCATACCAAAGTGGACATATATGGGTCTCAGACTTTTCCCCACGTATCTATGCAAAATCACCGAAAATTGCAATTTAGGGCATTGCGTCAGCATTTTCTTTCACTGGGTGGGGAGGGGGGGGGGGGTGTTTGGTGGGGGTAGTGAGTAGCGCGCGAACTTTAATTAGAATTTGAAATTTGAAATTATTTCAAGTATAACACTTACTACAGATTTGCCTAGTCTGGATATTATCGATCCACATACTTAGACATCATGTAGTTTAAACATTTATATTACGGTCAAAGACAATACCACATAATGAATTAGCGTATAACTCGACGTAGGAGCGACTTAAAAGGATAATTGGAAATGCATGTGAAAGAGGACATTCTGCCCTTCGTGGCCATATATAGGGGTTTCTGGGACTTCTCTCGAGGTATCCATTGAAAGTCACCCAAAATTGTATTTCAGGGCTTTGCGCCAGCATTTTCTTTCACGGGGGGTGGCGCGCGGGCGGGGGGTGACGCGCGGGCGCGGGCGGGGGCGTGCCTATAAGTGAGCAGCAAGCTAACTTTCCTCATTAGTGTTTATTCGGGACGGGGCAGAGAAGCAGCCGAATTGGTACATCTTCAATTTGAAGTTTTTCCCCAGCACTTCGTAAGTACTTTACGCTTTTTAGACAATGCATTACTTAAGATTTCAAAGTAACTGTTTTACAAAGCATATCGCAGTTTAATTCCATGTTTAGATAAACTTAGTCTGCCGCTTTGATACGAACGCTGCTGTTACAATGTATATGGCTGTTTTGCGTTTGTCTAAACGGGGAATTAATTAATCTGCCGCTTTGATACGAACGCTGCTGTTACAATGTATATGGCTGTTTTGCGTTTGTCTAAACGGGGAATTAATTAATCTGCCGCTTTGATACGAACGCTGCTGTTACAATGTATATGGCTGTTTTGCGTTTGTCTAAACAGGGAATTAATTAATCTGCCGCTTTGATACGAACGCTGCTGTTACAATGTATATGGCTGTTTTACGTTTTGTCTAAACATGTAATTAATCTGCCGCTTCTGAAATGCATACGGCTGTCTAATTGGTCTTTGTAAGCTGACGCAACACTCGCCGTGGCCGCAGTTTGTTGGGGGGTAGAATCGCCATTTCGGGTGTGTGCTACTCAAGAGCCACCATTTGCCGCGTGGCGTTGCTCGGATAAACGTAATCTGCCGGTTTGAAACGAGCGCTGCTGTTACAATGTATATCGCTGTTTAATTGCATGTTTAGACAAACTTAAATCAACAGTCGATTGTGCATATGTGGCTTTGAAGTTAATGCTTGGTTGCCTACCAGTTACGTCAACCTCTTCCTATACGTGCGTGACCACAAGGTGCGCCAGTTCTTCCACCAATGGGTTTATGCTCCCATTTAACCTATAATTGAAATTTAAATGGGTGAATAATTAAGTACTTGGTACCTCTAGATGGGTAGAGCAATGGACTCTGAACCATATGTAATGAAATGTGCCTCTTTCTAGATGGTTAATAATTTTGAAATTTCTTCATTTCAGGTGCTGTTTTTTTCCATCATGCCCCGCAAGCCCCAGGCCTGCCTGCTTTGCCGGGCTGTCTACAAGAACGTTTCGGTCCACCTCCGTGCCGTGCACAAGGTGGACAGCAACGCAGGGAGGAGGCTGCTGAACTCCGTGTCGTCGGGCAGATTTTTGCGGCTTCAGGAATCTCTCAACCGTGATCGATTTCTCGTTTACAGATAGAGGGGAGCCTGCCGGTGGACCAGTGGTGGCTGGTGTTGTGCATGATGTGCCACAGTGTGGAGACTGCTTTTATGCCGAGACATACAAGCGTATTGTCCAGATAGATGATACTCATCTCTGCTGTGGACCAGGACCTTGTTGAACTGGCTGGGATGAACCTCTCCGGTGTCCTGATAACTATAGATGACCTGTCCTCTGGAGTAGACTCCTCCTCTTCCTGCCCTGGAGGCTCTGTGTGTGTGTGTGTGTGTGTGCTTGTGGCAGGCTTCTTAGCTGGAGGGAGCACTGGAGGGATAATGAGCTTGACTGGAATGGACTCATGGATACGCCAGATAACCGGGTGGGCTAGGAGCTGCTGGTTAGACAGCACCTGTGGTTTTTCAAGTTGGGCCAGGTGTATGGGCAGCTCATTGATCACTTCAGTTTCTCATATGAAATATAGACCCCATTCTGGATGAGGCCTGTGCAACTGACTAGTGTCAATCTTGATTATCTCTCCAGGACTGCATTTACTAGGCAGGTGAGACGACCCCTCGATCACACTCGCCACTTCAATGCTCAAAACAGCAGCCCTCGTTGCAATTGAGGGAGCTTCTGTGGTTTTATGTAGCTCAATGTATGTCTTGTAGTTCCATGTCAAACTTTCCTTCCCCTGCTGATCCCAGTAGCACAATGGCAGGAAATACCAAAAGCTGCCTAGGGCCTGCTCCAAGCACTGCTGAACATTTTTCCCCGCCTTTGCCACCATTGACCCGGCACGTCCAAAGGTCCGGGGATACGAATCAAATGCCTTTTTTGATGACAGCTGTTTGCAAAGCATAGACACAATCATGTGCAACACCAATTTCCTTGGTGGATCTGAGCTCTTCAGCTGTGCCACAGGTAGCCTGTCATTCCTCTGAAAAATGTCACCCAGGAGAACCAAAAGCAAGGCCTCCCCAACAATAGGAGCTGCCTCCAGGGTGTCACAAAGAGGCAGCAACCTGGCAACATGACTACTTTGCATCTCGTCTTTTATCCAGATATCCAATGGAGGAGGACTCTCCCCTACACTGGCACTTTGAATTGGTGACAAGCCTAGTATCCCCGGAGTTTGAAGTAAGTTTCACCGGTTAATTATTTGGTAATTGAAGCATTAACTTGTGTGAACAGAAATGTATACATGTGTTCTCAGTTTGACATCTCTTCGACAGGTCTTCGATCACAGAATGGTTTATTAGCCTTCCAAATGTATCCATGTCTGGATGGCACTGGCAGTGATCATCATTTGCATCTATGCATTTGGCCTGTCCATTTCTGTCCTTATAAAAAAAACATATATCCACTCTGTCCTTCTGCCATTTGACTATGGATCTGAAGACCCTCCTGCCTTGTGATTTGCCTGCCATGGTAGTCACACTTACCCCTTCAGCCACAAACTTTCTTGTTGCTTTCACTCCTCTTCCTTTCCCTTCAATCTCTACGATGATCAGTCCCATCCACCTCTGATTCTGGAGGAGTTTCTTGATCACGGAGCAGTCTACAGCAGTGTCCACTGAACCAGAAGGCCTCCATTGCCTCAGGATCTGCTGAACATCAGGACAGTTTTTTTTTATCCAGATATCCAATGGAGGAGGACTCTCCCCTACACTGGCACTTCAAATTGGTGACAAGCCTAGTATCCCCGGAGTTTGAAGTAAGTTTCACCGGTTAATTATTTGGTAATTGAAGCATTAACTTGTGTGAACAGAAATGTATACATGTTCTCAGTTTGACATCTCTTCGACAGGTCCCAAGTCCTCTGTCAAAAGCAGTGCCGTTTGCTCGAGTAATGCCACGGCATCAGATTTTTAACTTTTTGAATATTTTTTTTTAAATGTCGTCCAACGCAAGCTGATGTATCCTGATACCGTGAAGGATACATTTTGTTACGAATTCAGGGATCATTGGCAGGAACAGCCAGTAAGAACAGACACGGTTAGTATGCTGTTGGTGTGATATCAGTTACTGCCACCAATATATCACACATGAATGAGATGGTATTCTATCTTTCAGATCAACAGTCTTATCCTGCTCTCCCACCCTCCAGCACTGCAAAGACCTCCGACTGACAATTGTCAATGTCCCAGGCTTATTTAAGGCAACAGTAAGCCACCTTCACTGAAGATTTAAAACATTTAAGGTGGTGGTGGTTGTTACTACTACTACTACTACTACTACTACTACTACTTTACTGTTGTGGTTGCTGATACATTTTTTTTTTTCTACTTGTCTACATTTCAGATCATCAATCTTTCCGGAAGGCCATCTTTTTCTTCCCCATTTTGTATTTCTTGTTTTATATATAAATTAAATATTTTTTTTGTCACAGCTGCTGTTTTATTTGTATTGCTTTTGCACTCAAGCTTTTAAGTTGTAAAGGAAATGTGCCACAGGAATAAAAGGCCTTTGTTTTAATTAGTGTCTGTTTTCCCTTGTCATCTCCTCCACGAGTCACTGTGCATGGTGTTATGGTAGGCATACTTTTTAACTGATGGGCTCATTAAACACAAGGTGCTGCTTGCAGAGTGTCCAAATGAGACTTGGACATTATGCGTATTAAGCATACTATGGCATCACGTGGTGATGTCACGGCTTTTAAACAAACCTCAGTCTGGATACTTGGACATTATGGCTTTTAAATATTTTTAATTCCTGGATTTCTAGTCATGTTAAATGAGCCATGAACTTGTCTGGTGGGATTTTTAAATTTTCTAATGTAAGGGAACTTCAAAGATTTTGGTAGACAGTGCTCTCAGGCA
Source organism: Paramormyrops kingsleyae (assembly GCF_048594095.1). Lineage (NCBI taxonomy): Eukaryota > Metazoa > Chordata > Actinopteri > Osteoglossiformes > Mormyridae > Paramormyrops > Paramormyrops kingsleyae. The sequence goes on along the minus strand of NC_132802.1, from coordinate 39,504,433 downwards.
GCGTCGGTTCAGAATCTGCAAGTGCCCGGTCTCTAAGTTGCTGTGTTCTCCAAGTGGCCACTGGATGGCACTAGAGCGACAGGGCTAAGTGCATCCCAGTCCTTTTCCCACACTGATGCCTAAGGGCTATATTACCCTTAGAATCAGGGGGTGGTTACGTTTGAGAGCCTAGGGTTAAATCACCCTTAGGGTTAGGACTAGTCCGCCATGAACCAACAGGCTAAAGTAAGTAACACCAATGTATTGTGTTGGATGTGTACACAGGTGTGGTGTCTTTGAAATAAATTATTGGTCACGACCTGGAAATACTTTTTATAACGTTTACTGGTGAAATCCATACACACGTGTTGATAATGTAATAGTGCCATCTACTGTATCACAGCCAGTCCAGGTCCAGTCCTTCGCCAGCAAAGGACCTCCTCCTGACCCCGTAGTCATACAAGAGCTCTTCATCGACAGCAATGTCCTTCATTGCAAAGAATAATAGAATGTCCTTGTCATCAAAACGATATAATCTTGGCCGGAGGTTAGCTCGCTTGCTTGAATGGTTTATTAGCCTTCCAAATGTATCCATGTCTGGATGGCACTGGCAGTGATCATCATTTGCGTCTATGCATTTGGCCTGTCCATTTCTGTCCTTATAAAAAAACATATATCCACTCTGTCCTTCTGCCATTTGACTATGGATCTGAAGACCCTCCTGCCTTGTGACTTGCCTGCCATGGTAGTCACAGACTACCTCTCCAGCCACAAACTTTCTTGTTGTTTTCACTCCTCTTCCTTTCCCTTCAATCTCTACGATGATCAGTCCCATCCACCTCTGATACTGGAGGAGCTTCTTGATCACGGAGCAGTCTACAGCAGTGTCCACTGAACCGGAAGGCCTCCATTGCCTCAGGATCTGCTGAACATCAGGACAGTTGGAAGTCCAACCCTCCTTCTCCATCCAGGCATGGACCCTGTGCTCTGTGGGCAGGCGCCGACCGAAGTGCTCTGCCAAGAAAGACCCATATATTAGTCAATATATGTAGATTCAACTGAGTGTTTCAGCTCTAAGAAATATGAATGATATTCAAGTGGTATGAATTTCACTCACCTATCACATGCTTCATACGAAGAGTCTTTTGGTCACTGCGCCAGTGGTCGTAGCACAGACGTTCATAGGCGATCCCCACAAGTTCAGTCCGCACCGACTTCCCTGGACATCTTCCATTAATGGCCACTGGGAAAGACTTGATGAACAAGTCATAGGCAGCCCGCTCATCCATCTGTGGACATTCGGCACCAGAGGTACGAGGTGCAGGCTCACCGGAACCAGAACTGGAACAAAGAAATAAATATCATGCTATATGTATGTGGACAAATTAAGTAGTTGTTGACCAAACAAAGCATTTTTTCAGCAAATTACAAGAAATCTATTTACTTACTCTGATTCACCAGCAATCAGACTTAGCAGCATGCGTGCCCGGATCACATTGCCTGACTCGGTGGACGTGCTGGGGGAGAGGTAGTCTGCCACCACGGACCTATCCATGTGTGACAGGTGCCTGGTGGCAGTCTCAAAGGCCTGTCTGGCAGCCAGACTTGTAATATTTGGAAGGCTGTAACTGCAAGAAAACATTTCAGATGTTAATATATCACCACCCACCACATGGTTGTGACACAACTTATGCAAACAAAGCTGTATTTTAAGCACCCTTACTTTTCATGGAGGTGACGCAAGTCGTTTGAACAGTTGTAGATGGGGTTGCCTGAGGAGGAGATGAAGAACTTTTCGTTGCCACCCACTTCTGGCTGACACGGAATTCTGCCAAGCATGGCAGGGCGAACCTCCGTGTAGTACACAGTGAACCACTGTAAATACAAAAATAAGCAAATCATTAGAAACCACTATATGAATGGTATAATAAAATTGCTCCAGCTTAGGATACATCAAAAGCAGTCGGTATGTGTGTGTGTGTGTGTGTGTGTGTGGGGTGGGGGGGGGCTATAGCCATCTTACCATCTCCTCCTCCTGTGACAGTGCAAAGAGAGCCACCTGTGTTGCAGCAGTCTTGCATTTAGGCCTCCGAATCACAACATGCCCAGGGTGGCTTGCATCCCGTGTCCTTTTCACCCATTCATTGACCTGCAACAAACAAAATTAGATAAGGTGAATGTTGTGATCATTAGAAGCATGAAAACTAACAAAAAAATTACAGTCAAAAAGATTGGCCCTTGTGGTAGAAAGTATACTTACAGTCAGATTCTCCACCACCGTAGGACGCTGCTGGTGCTTCAGTACCAAAACAGCTTGAAGGTAGTACTGGATCAGCTGTCTCTCTGGCTTAGACAACTGATCTCCCATAATCGCCTCTGGTCCTGTCAGCTTCCCGATGGCTCTCAGGAAGTCTTGCTTGGCAGCATGCAAGACAGTAAGGCATTGCCTTGGTGTCAAGGAGGCCTGGGGGTCCAACGAATGTTTCTGGGAACAGCCTTCCTTCTGCATTCCCATCATGGACTTTTTCCACTTTTTTGGGGGGCTGAAATGAAGGGTGTCATGAGGTCAAATTTAGCAACCCTTTGCATGCATGCTATATATAGTTGTACATATCTATCATAACAGAGATTGCAATTTGGACACCTTAAATTTTCAGCAATAATTTAAGAATAAAGCCAGTTCCATACCCCTGATATGATTCTTCTTCAGAACTTGGAACAGGCTCAGCAGGGGCTACCACAGCAGAGGGAATATTCAGCACCGTATTCCCTCTGGCCTCTAGCTCCTGGATCATCTTATTGGTCCTGTGAAACAAAATAATGTCTATGCTTACTTTCAAGTACAATAAACATAATAAATAATAATCCAAATCAATGAAGTACTTCTGAACTCGAGGCAAAAACTGTAACACATACCTGCTGACGGGATCTGGGTCCTCCAAGAGTGCCCTTAGGAAGCCATAATCCCAAACCCGTCCACTACGCAGTAAATCCGCTGCCTCCACCTTCGCTGCTGCCACAACTGCTGCAATCTCCTCCTCCGATGCGTTATGCATGCAGGCTCTCCTCAGGTGGACCGGGAGACTGAAGTGGGTCCTCTTGCACATAGGGCACAGGAGGAAGTGCCTCTTGCTAGACTCACTGTGGCGAAGAGAACAAAGCAAACAGTTAAAACTAATTTCATATGACATATCATCCTGTATTTAATTGGCATCCCAATTGCAATAATTTGTCAAATAATCAGAGCAAAGTGTACTTACGCAGAAGAAGCCATGTCTCAGTCTTTAGTCAATATGATGTTCTCAAAGGAGAAGTTGAAAATGGAACACAGTGACTCGCCTTGTCCAGACAAAGTACAGTTGTGAAGCCTTAGTCTCTGAGTCAGGCTATTTAAGCACATGCCAACAAAGCAGAGCACCTAGGCCAGATGGCTTAATTTGCATTGTGATAGCCCCACCTAAGCCCACCTCAAAAACATTAACATTAACCTTTTCGGTGAAAAATACCTATAACTACTACCCCTGCGCATTTTTGTGCAGGCCATCCGCTACATTGTCCTACTGCTTTTGTTGTGTTAACCCACCAAGTACCCGTGAAGCCTTGCACATTTGCATTTGGTTTACTCAGCCTGCTAGCTCAGATCCAAGGCATGTTTGTGACTTGGAAACCTTCACAAAAGCCTGCCATATCTATACAAAATATCCCACACATTGACTGACCTGCAAATATGAAAGACACACATTCACAAAATAAATAGAAACACAAGTCTGTTTTATTTATAAACAACAGAGTGAAAATAGAATGAAAAATTGCTAATAGAATGAAATTAATAGAATGAAAACATGCTAACATATAAGTCTCCAATGTATGTTTGTACACAAATGTCATAAGTTGAGTGAAGTCATGGTCAATGGTTGATAACATGCTCGTACACATACAGAATGAAATAATGTCATTTGATTGTGATTGGCCATTCCAGTGACACGAGGTGCATCTCATTCTGCTTCCCTTATATATTCCAAATCTCTAGTTTGTCACTTCTTAGTGATTCCAGTGAAAAGCTAAAAATGTATCGGTCATCTTGCTTGCACTTCTACACTTTTGCCACAAGACGGAGACAAAGAAACATACTCATAGAGAATTGAAATTTAGTATGTGGGGCTTTTAAACGACGCTGATCTTTAACAGTTTAAGGTTTTGTATCCCTATCAGAACTCACAATCTTACAATTTATTGTTATGTCTTTTTTATTCTATATTATTCCAGTGATGTAATGTTTTTGTACTTTCTCTTTGTAGAGCAGAGCATGTTTTAACTTTTTTTTTTTTAAGTGATCAAGGTCGCTAATGTAATGTGGTACTGTACAGAATTAAATAGTGTAATTTCATTGTGATTGACCATCACTGAATTATAAAACCAAAAGTGAATTTTGTTTTTGTCTAATCTCCCCAGCATTGCATAATCTCTCCTCTGGCTGTTTATGTAAAAATAGCAAAAATTGTACAAATAATTTTATCAATCCCTCAGTCCCAGGTTCATCTCTTCATCATCTTTCTGCCTTTTTTCTCAGTGGTTATTCTCCCACACAGTCTGTCTGTCTGTTTCAAAGTCTGTGTTTGCTGCGTTTGCAGACCCAGTGACCATCGTCCCTGCATTTGCCGCAGGTGAATTTGTGACACTTTACGCAGGTAAACCTGCTGCGATTTCTGTTGCAGCTCTCTTGTACCCGGCACTGAGTTGTCTGTACAGATCCTGGCACAGCAGCAGCAAACTTTGCAGCAGCTGCAGCAGCCTTCCTCTCGGTCTCCATTACCTTTTGGTGCATAAATCGGCAACAGAATTCCTTGGCCTTTTGCCTTAATTGCTGTGTTTGCACCACAAAAGCTGGAGGACAATGCAGCTGAAGGGGAAGTAGTTCTAGTAGTCCTGGGGAATTTACACAAATTTGCACAACTTTAGTTGATGGGTGTGAAGCAAGTCAAGATGGAGGTGCAGTCTCTCAAGCATATTACACCCAGCAACACAAGGGGCCTGTTTGTCTGGAGAAATTGTATGTCTTGGCATTAATGTAACTCAGTGTGATTTATTGGACCAACCTGATTTTTAATGCATAGAGAAGCCCACACTAAAATGCAGTCAATTGTACTGTACCTCAGTGTCAGGCCAATTGACCATAATACTGATAAATGTGTGTGTGTATATATATATATACACACACACACACACAAAATCAGGACTTAATATTGACCTCACATTCTTAAAGTCTTAAAATTTATAATTCAGACAATTATGCCTGAAACATCAGGATGATGGACTGCCTCACTTCTCTAAATCTGACTCTCAGCAACTAGTGAGTTGTAACTTAAAAGTATTTTCCCCAGATGAGAATAAATCCAGTTCGCATGTAACAGTTTGCTGGAAGCATGTCTTTGTTTGTCTGCAAGTGTTTTTGATGGTTCCGTAGAGAGGATTTTGGTTTTAAGTTGAAATGTCAGGTATTGTTGGTTACAGACACTTGAGACTCGGTGTGTGTGTGTGTGGCTCCTCGGCTGTGCTGATTCTGAATTTCCAAGCCCCAAGTCGCTGTGTTCTCTAGGTTGCCACCTGCTGGCACGAGACCAATGACACGAGGTGCATCTCATTCTGCTTCCCTTATATATTCCAAATCTCTAGTTTGTCACTTCTTAGTGATTCCAGTGAAAAGCTAAAAATGTATCGGTCATCTTGCGTGCACTTCTACACTTTTGCCACAAGACGGAGACAAAGAAACATACTCATAGAGAATTGAAATTTAGTATGTGGGGCTTTTAAACGACGCTGATCTTTAACAGTTTAAGGTTTTGTATCCCTATCAGAACTCACAATCTTACAATTTATTGTTATGTCTTTTTTATTCTATATTATTCCAGTGATGTAATGTTTTTGTACTTTCTCTTTGTAGAGCAGAGCATGTTTTAACTTTTTTTTTTTTTAAGTGATCAAGGTCGCTAATGTAATGTGGCACTGTACAGAATTAAATAGTGTAATTTCATTGTGATTGACCATCACTGAATTATAAAACCAAAAGTGAATTTTGTTTTTGTCTAATCTCCCCAGCATTGCATAATCTCTCCTCTGGCTGTTTATGTAAAAATAGCAAAAATTGTACAAATAATTTTATCAATCCCTCAGTCCCAGGTTCATCTCTTCATCATCTTTCTGCCTTTTTTCTCAGTGGTTATTCTCCCACACAGTCTGTCTGTCTGTTTCAAAGTCTGTGTTTGCTGCGTTTGCAGACCCAGTGACCATCGTCCCTGCATTTGCCGCAGGTGAATTTGTGACACTTTACGCAGGTAAACCTGCTGCGATTTCTGTTGCAGCTCTCTTGTACCCGGCACTGAGTTGTCTGTACAGATCCTGGCACAGCAGCAGCAAACTTTGCAGCAGCTGCAGCAGCCTTCCTCTCGGTCTCCATTACCTTTTGGTGCATAAATCGGCAACAGAATTCCTTGGCCTTTTGCCTTAATTGCTGTGTTTGCACCACAAAAGCTGGAGGACAATGCAGCTGAAGGGGAAGTAGTTCTAGTAGTCCTGGGGAATTTACACAAATTTGCACAACTTTAGTTGATGGGTGTGAAGCAAGTCAAGATGGAGGTGCAGTCTCTCAAGCATATTACACCCAGCAACACAAGGGGCCTGTTTGTCTGGAGAAATTGTATGTCTTGGCATTAATGTAACTCAGTGTGATTTATTGGACCAACCTGATTTTTAATGCATAGAGAAGCCCACACTAAAATGCAGTCAATTGTACTGTACCTCAGTGTCAGGCCAATTGACCATAATACTGATAAATGTGTGTGTATATATATATATATACACACACACACACACAAAATCAGGACTTAATATTGACCTCACATTCTTAAAGTCTTAAAATTTATAATTCAGACAATTATGCCTGAAACATCAGGATGATGGACTGCCTCACTTCTCTAAATCTGACTCTCAGCAACTAGTGAGTTGTAACTTAAAAGTATTTTCCCCAGATGAGAATAAATCCAGTTCGCATGTAACAGTTTGCTGGAAGCATGTCTTTGTTTGTCTGCAAGTGTTTTTGATGGTTCCGTAGAGAGGATTTTGGTTTTAAGTTGAAATGTCAGGTATTGTTGGTTACAGACACTTGAGACTCGGTGTGTGTGTGTGTGGCTCCTCGGCTGTGCTGATTCTGAATTTCCAAGCCCCAAGTCGCTGTGTTCTCTAGGTTGCCACCTGCTGGCACGAGACCAATGACACGAGGTGCATCTCATTCTGCTTCCCTTATATATTCCAAATCTCTAGTTTGTCACTTCTTAGTGATTCCAGTGAAAAGCTAAAAATGTATCGGTCATCTTGCGTGCACTTCTACACTTTTGCCACAAGACGGAGACAAAGAAACATACTCATAGAGAATTGAAATTTAGTATGTGGGGCTTTTAAACGACACTGATCTTTAACAGTTTAATGTTTGCATCTCTATCAGAACTTACAACTGATTGTTCTTTTTTTCTTATTTTTTCTTATTCCAGTGATTTAATGTTATTGTACTTTCTGTTTGTCCACATCTTATTCCTTTTCTTATTGCATGTAGCTGATGGTAAGCATGTTTTAATTTTCTGCTTCTTGATGATTTACAATGACAATGAAGAGTGGTGGCTACTGATGGCAGGAGTAACGACCTTCCAGACACTCAGGAAATTCCACACATTGCAGTCTCTTTGACAATAGGGAAAGGAATGTGGCAGTTATGATGCTGCTTTCACTCCAAGCAATAAAAGGCAAGGTTTGGGGCTTCACTATTCATTTAGAAAGTTTCTCTGCAAGAGTCAGGAGAGAGCTAACACTGTGTAATTGGCAAAAGTCTTGTTACCAAACTAAGAAAATGTCTGGTAAGTAAGCCACTTTCATCCTATCCGGTAACAGTTTTCTGGATGTATGTGATTGTTTGTTTGTTCATTTTGAAGTGCTTTTAATGGGTCCACAGGGAGCATTTTGCTTTTAATTTTATATGTCAGGCACGTTTGGTTGCAGACGTTTGAACCTAGCTGTATGTGTGTGTGTGTGTGTGTCCGCTTGCCTCATAGATTCCAACTCTCAAGTTTGCCGTTTGTGAGTCATTCTAGAAAAAAAGTTTAAAAAAAAAAATATATAACGGTGTATCACTCATTTTGCCCGCAGTGCTATACTTCTACCACTTGATGGGGACAAAAAAACGTAGTCACAGAGACTTGAAATTTAGTGTGTGGGGCTTTTATACAGCGCAGATTTTGAACATCTGGAATGTAATGTTGCAGTTTGGCTGTTTTTTTTGTTTTTGTGGCCGCTTCCCATTTAGCTTAGTCTTGCATGCATTTCTACAGTAACCCCCACCCCCCCAAGTCATTAGTTGCTTGGTCGCTAGATGTTCTCTAAGTGGTTGTCTGGTGGAACTAGACCGGCAGTACTCATTTAAGATTCCAAATGCTAGTTCTGAAATTTGGTGCCTGTAAGCAGTGAGGATTTAAAAATATATAATAGTGTTCTTGGCAATGTGCTTGATGTGTCTTTTCATACATAAACATTTCAGTCATAGCATCCCTATCAGAACTGACAGTTTATTGTTCTTCAGTCTCTTTATATATATAGCTGTTTTTGGAAATATTAATAATATACTGTTATTGCACTTTCTGTTCATGTTTCTGATCTTTCATTCATGTTTTTTCTCAGTTGTCACTTGGTATTGCATGTATTACTAAATATTAGTACTACTACTGCTAGGATAGGTGCCATTGTTATTTACATATTGTTTTTCTTTGTATAGTCATTGTGCATTCCCTGGATGATGTGGCGATAGAGAACACCACCCACCTGCTCACTGCACGCAAGGAGTTTTCCACAACGATGGACTTTTTGCGTAATGAAGATATGCTTTTGCCAGTTTTCAGCACAACAGTCGAGGACTTTCTTGTGAATAATTTGGAGGTGGAGCACGACTTGGATGGGTTAGTGGTGGAAATGAAGAGTCTAGCTGGACTGAAGCTGGGCTATAGTCAGCTGATGGTGAGGTCTGTTGACCGCACAAAAGTGAATAATCACTGGCGCTGGCTCAAAAAACATGTTCCACTTAAGGAATACAGCAAAGCTGGGCAACGTGCACTGAAAAACAGTTTTGGTCTGATCTTAACGGTGACTGATGGTGGGTACTTTTTAAACATTAGCGTTTTGCCTAGGAGTAAGACGACACCCTCACACAATTTTTTGCGGGAGGACATGGCACGTGTTCAGGCAGCCAAGGTGTTAAATGTTGTGTTTGCTGATTTTAAACGACGCCTAAAGGAACTGGACTTAGTTGACATGATGCGGCCCACAATCATGAAACACAACCTTAATGATATTGACACCATGTGGGTCAGTGAAGGAGACCAGCAATTTATTCTTGCCATATTGGACCAGACCTTGATGATGTTTGATGTGCCGGATCAACCAAAGCTGATGCTGACTCTGGCCAAGTTTGGGCAGAAAAGCAAGACCAAGGTGTGCATCTCAGACCTGGTGCATGACAATTGCATGTTATCTATTTCGACGCACATGGCAATGACAGTAGCCAGCTTTGGCCATGGCATGCACTTGTTCTGGTCTCGGCAGGGGCTTCAGCAGGTTGTCGGTGACAAGGGCCGACTTTTTCCGGTGCTGTCATTGGGTGAGGTGGCAAACTTCCAATCAAATCTGGATGGTCAAGGCATCGACCTGGCAAGGCCTCTCTGGAATGTGATGAAGCCACCTGGTGAACAACCAACTGTTAATTTTGTGCAGCTATACTCCGTCACCCCACACCTCCACTTTCCATTTGTGCCCTGTCACCCAGTCACAGCCACTATTGTGACGTGTGGGCTCCATCAACGGCAGTATGCTTCTGCATTGAAGGGCAGGGCCGAGAAGTACCTTTCAATCTTTGATGACCTGTGTCGGAAGATGTGCATCAAGAGCTGCTGCCGGATGGAGTACGTCACTTACTTTGAGGCTCCCGATCTTCCCTTGGTTTTATTCCCCAAAGATTTTTTTGACACGGACAGCTTGGAAGCCTTGTTCGGCAGGGTGCCCATGGTGGTGCCATTTCTGGACAATGAGAGTGGCGATGGGCTGAGCAGTGTCCTGCAGAGCTGTGTGCAGGAATTGCTGGGTCGACTTGGCAACAACTTTCGAAGCAGAGCTGAGATGGGAGGCTACTATGCTGTGTGGGAGTCTTTTCAGACAGAGCTGGCATTGGAACAGTTTTTTTACGGGCAGCCTTTTCAGTCAAAGTGAGTATATGCATACATGTATTTTTTTGGACTCAATCAACTAGTGTCATTATTTCTTGATATGTTTATCTCAACATTCAGTGTTATTGTTAAGCTGCCCTTGATCCTTGCAGATTGATTTACCTAACTATCCTCTGTGCTGTGTTTTTTCCAGGGTGTCCCAGTTCTCTGTCAGCCTTGGCACTGACACCATCAATGAGAACAGTGTAACACAGCGCAGAGGGATACTGGGCTTGTCACCAATTGGAAGTGCCAGTGTAGGGGAGAATCCTCCTCCATTGGATATCTGGATAAAAGATGAGGTGCAATGTAGTCGTGTTGCCAGGTTGCTGCCGCTTTGTGACACCCTGGAGGCAGCTCCTATTGTTGTTGGGGAGGCCTTGCTTTTGGTTCTCCTGGGTGACATTTTTCAGCGGAATGACAGGCTACCCGTGGCACGGCTGAAGAGTTCAGATCCACCCGGGAAGTTGGTGTCGCACATGACTGTGTCTACACTTTGCGAACAGCTGTCATCAAAAAAGGCATTTGATTCGTATCCTCGGACCTTTGGACGTGCCAGGTCAATGGTGGCAAAGGCGGGGAAAAATGTTCAGCAGTGCTTGGAGCAGGCTCTAGGCAGCTTTCGGTATTTCCCGGCATTGTGCTACTGGGACCAGCAGGGGAGGGAAAATATGACATGGAACTATAAGACCTACATTGAGCTACATAAAACCTCGGAAGCTCCCTCAATTGCAGCGAGGGCTGCTGTTTTGAGCAGTGAGGTGGCTAGTGTGATCGAGAGGAGGGAGCTCACATACTCCCGTAACCTGGTAATGTACAAGGAGCATGGGATGCCGTGGATGGAAGGAGTGCTGTCTCGCCTGCCTAGTAAATGCAGTGCTGGAGAGATAATTAAGATTTTGACACTAGTCAGTTGCTCAGGCCTTATCCAGAATGGGGTCTATATTTCATATGAGAAACTGTCTGAAGTGATCAATGAGCTGCCCATACCCCAGGTCCAACTTAAAAAACTGCAGGTGCTGTCTAACCTGCAGCTCCTAGCACGCCCGGTTATCTGGCGTATCCATGAGTCCATTCCAGTCAAGCTCATTATACCTCCAGTGCTCCCTCCAGCTAAGAAGCCTGCCACAAGCACACGCACAGATACAGAGCCTCCAGGGCAGGAAGAGGAGGAGTCTACTCCAGAGGACAGGCCATCTATAGTTATCCGGACACCGGAGAGGTTCATCCCAGCCAGTTCAACACGGTCCTGGTCCACAGCAGAGATGAGTATCATCAATCTGGACAATACGCTAAGTCACCGGCAGTCTTACCATCAGTATGTTATGGAATGCCAAAGGAGGGAAATACCCTCACACAGCATTGAAGCCTTCAAAAGAAAGCGACAGAGGATGATGATGAGCACATAGGAGATGCAGGTCCTTCAAAGATGTATTACATTCAATGGGCTGAATGCATTGTTCACTTGTTCATGGCACTTTTATGGCTTATTCTCCCCTTCACCTTGAATATGGAGCAGTTTGTTGTAAACAATTCTCACTTCAAGTTTGTTGATGTTGTGGCTATTTCTGTACCTGTTTCATTTCATACGTTGATGGTTGTTTTAAAATAAATATTTCAAAACTCAAACATGAAGAATTCTGTCAATATGAACCTAACGAAATTTACAAGCAGCAAGTGACTTTGTCACTCTGGTTTTGAAGGATTTTAGGCAGTGCAGATTGCAAATTTTTGAGTCAAGTCTCTGGGGAATTCCATTTTGTGACCGTCAACTGGAGAGACTTGGAATTTGGTAAACTTTGCTTTTAGCAAATCTGCGCGCTGCCGATTGTCGTGCGTGTCATTCCCTAATCGGTCAATTCAGATGCATTTGGAGCCATTACAAAGAAAAGATATAATTCACTAACTGCATCAGGGAAATGTGTTCCCGTTCATTTATGTGTTTAAGCTCTTATGACAACATCAGCAAATGTCTAATTTAAGGGAGCTAAAGGCCTCATAAATGACTTGGGGGGTCCGTCACGGCTGAAGCCTACGAGCCAGGGGTCTGAAATTTGGCATGCGTCAACTAGATGTATGTATGAGGGAGTTTGCAAAATTTCATGAGCCCACGCCTTAGAGAACTTGTCTGGTGTAATTTTAAATGTCTAGTTTAAGGGAGCTAAAGGCCTCATAAAGGACTAGGGGGGTCCGTCACGGCTGAAGCCTATGAGCCAGGGGTCTGAAATTTGGCATGCGTCAACTAGATGTATGTATGAGGGAGTTTGCAAAACTTCATGAGCCCACGCCTTAGAGAACTTGTCTGGTGTAATTTCAAATGTCTAATTTAAGGGAGCTAAAGGCCTCATAAAGGACTTGGGGGGTCCGTCACGGCTGAAGCCTACGAGCCAGGGGTCTGAAATTTGGCATGCGTCAACTAGATGTATGTATGAGGGAGTTTGCAAAATTTCATGAGCCCACGCCTTAGAGAACTTGTCTGGTGTAATTTCAAATGTCTAATTTAAGGGAGCTAAAGGCCTCATAAAGGACTTGGGGGGTCCGTCACGGCTGAAGCCTACGAGCCAGGGGTCTGAAATTTGGCATGCGTCAACTAGATCTATGTATGAGGGAGTATTCCAAGTTTCATGCTTGTCAGTCATTCCAGTTAAAAGTTATGAGCATTTGACAAGGCCGAGCTCCTTTTTCCCCATATCAGAGTCCCAGCAACACATGTGTTGCTGCATCTCTGGTTCTCAACTTTAATTCTCAGTTTAATTTCTGAGGCACCGTCGGCTCCAGAGACTTGGAATTTGGTACACGCGTCTCCCAGGCACTGCCGGTTCAGAATCTGCAAGTGCCCGGTCTCCAAGTCGCTGCGTTCTCCAAGTGGCCTCCGGGTGGCGCTAGAGCGTCGGGGCTAAGTGCGTCCCAGTCCCTTTCCCGCACTCATGCCTAAGCTAAGGTTTGGTGCTTGTAAGTCATTCCAGTTAAAAGTTATGAGCATTTGACAAGGCCTAGCTCCTTTTTCCCCATATCAGAGTCCCAGCAACACATGTGTTGCTGCATCTCTGGTTCTCAACTTTAATTCTCAGTTTAATTTCTGAGGCACCGTCGGCTCCAGAGACTTGGAATTTGGTACACGCGTCTCCCAGGCACTGCCGGTTCAGAATCTGCAAGTGCCCGGTCTCCAAGTCGCTGCGTTCTCCAAGTGGCCTCCGGGTGGCGCTAGAGCGTCGGGGCTAAGTGCGTCCCAGTCCCTTTCCCGCACTCATGCCTAAGCTAAGGTTTGGTGCTTGTAAGTCATTCCAGTTAAAAGTTATGAGCATTTGACAAGGCCTAGCTCCTTTTTCCCCATATCAGAGTCCCAGCAACACATGTGTTGCTGCATCTCTGGTTCTCAACTTTAATTCTCAGTTTAATTTCTGACGCACCGTCGGCTCCAGAGACTTGGAATTTGGTACACGCGTCTCCCAGGCACTGCCGGTTCAGAATCTGCAAGTGCCCGGTCTCCAAGTCGCTGCGTTCTCCAAGTGGCCTCCGGGTGGCGCTAGAGCGTCGGGGCTAAGTGCGTCCCAGTCCCTTTCCCGCACTCCTGCCTAAGGGTTATATTACCCTTAGAATCAGGGTTAGAATCAGGGGGTGGTTAAGTTTGAGAACCTATGGTTAAATTCCTCTTAGGGTTAGGACTAGTCCGCCATGAACCAACAGGCTAAAGTAAGTAACACCAATGTATTGTGTTGGATGTGTACACAGGTGTGGTGTCTTTGAAATACATGATTGGTCACGACCTGGAAATACCTTTTATAACGTTTACTGGTGAAATCCATACACGCATGCATTGATAATGTAAGAGTGCCATCTACTGGACATCTACTGTATCACATCCAGTTCAGGTCCAGTCCTTCGCCAGCAAAGGAACTCCTCCTGACCCCATAGTCATACAAGAGCTCATCATCAACTGCAATGTCCTCCACCTAAGGATATGAATAACTTATAAGAATAATATGTTTATATATATATATATATATATTTATATTATAACTATAACATGTTATAGTTATAACTCATAATACGTATTGTTCTAAATAACTCTTGTCTAGCATATGCGTAGTGACAAATGAGAAGCGTATGTTCATTTCGCATTGAATCGTGACTGCATGGCTACGTATTCCTGTATGTAGCAGATGTGTTTTATTATTTACTAGTGTATTGCTTAAATGTTACGTATATGTTAGTTATTATAAATTATAATATTGTTCTACCGAATTTTTGTCTGGCACACGTTGTGTCTGCTGAAAACCGCATGGTTTGTTATGAATAGGCTGCAAAGTACACTATACAGGCAGGATGTAAAAAAAAAAAAAGATCACTATACAACCGCAGATTTCCGCGATAGAAAATGACATATATATTACATATGTTCCACAGAAAAATCCGCGATACAGCGGGCCCCCTCGAGCTTCATGAAGACATTACGGAGGTCAAACATTTATATGACGGGGGTTAGGGTACACAAAATCATTTAGCGTATAACTGTACGGAGGAGCGACCTAAAAGGATAATTTGAAATGCATACCAAAGTGGACATATATGGGTCTCAGACTTTTCCCCACGTATCTATGCAAAATCACCGAAAATTGCAATTTAGGGCATTGCGTCAGCATTTTCTTTCACTGGGTGGGGAGGGGGGGGGGGGTGTTTGGTGGGGGTAGTGAGTAGCGCGCGAACTTTAATTAGAATTTGAAATTTGAAATTATTTCAAGTATAACACTTACTACAGATTTGCCTAGTCTGGATATTATCGGTCCACATACTTAGACATCATGTAGTTTAAACATTTATATTACGGTCAAAGACAATACCACATAATGAATTAGCGTATAACTCGACGTAGGAGCGACTTAAAAGGATAATTGGAAATGCATGTGAAAGAGGACATTCTGCCCTTCGTGGCCATATATAGGGGTTTCTGGGACTTCTCTCGAGGTATCCATTGAAAGTCACCCAAAATTGTATTTCAGGGCTTTGCGCCAGCATTTTCTTTCACGGGGGGTGGCGCGCGGGCGGGGGCGTGCCTATAAGTGAGCAGCAAGCTAACTTTCCTCATTAGTGTTTATTCGGGACGGGGCAGAGAAGCAGCCGAATTGGTACATCTTCAATTTGAAGTTTTCCCCCAGCACTTCGTAAGTACTTTACGCTTTTTAGACAATGCATTACTTAAGATTTCAAAGTAACTGTTTTACAAAGCATATCGCAGTTTAATTCCATGTTTAGATAAACTTAGTCTGCCGCTTTGATACGAACGCTGCTGTTACAATGTATATGGCTGTTTTGCGTTTGTCTAGACATATAATTAATCTGCCGCTTCTGAAATGCATACGGCTGTCTAATTGGTCTTTGTAAGCTGACGCAACACTCGCCGTGGCCGCAGTTTGTTGGGGGTAGAATCGCCATTTCGGGTGTGTGCTACTCAAGAGCCACCATTTGCCGCGTGGCGTTGCTCGGATACACGTAATCTGCCGCTTTGATACGAACGCTGCTGTTACAATGTATATGGCTGTTTTGCGTTTGTCTAAACGGGGAATTAATTAATCTGCCGCTTTGATACGAACGCTGCTGTTACAATGTATATGGCTGTTTTGCGTTTGTCTAAACGGGGAATTAATTAATCTGCCGCTTTGATACGAACGCTGCTGTTACAATGTATATGGCTGTTTTGCGTTTGTCTAAACGGGGAATTAATTAATCTGCCGCTTTGATACGAACGCTGCTGTTACAATGTATATGGCTGTTTTGCGTTTGTCTAAACGGGGAATTAATTAATCTGCCGCTTTGATACGAACGCTGCTGTTACAATGTATATGGCTGTTTTGCGTTTGTCTAAACGGGGAATTAATTAATCTGCCGCTTTGATACGAACGCTGCTGTTACAATGTATATGTCTGTTTTGCGTTTGTCTAGACATATAATTAATCTGCCGCTTCTGAAATGCATACGGCTGTCTAATTGGTCTTTGTAAGCTGACGCAACACTCGCCGTGGCCGCAGTTTGTTGGGGGTAGAATCGCCATTTCGGGTGTGTGCTACTCAAGAGCCACCATTTGCCGCGTGGCGTTGCTCGGATAAACGTAATCTGCCGGTTTGAAACGAGCGCTGCTGTTACAATGTATATCGCTGTTTAATTGCATGTTTAGACAAACTTAAATCAACAGTCGATTGTGCATATGTGGCTTTGAAGTTAATGCTTGGTTGCCTACCGGTTACGTCAACCTCTTCCTATACGTGCGTGACCACAAGGTGCGCCAGTTCTTCCACCAATGGGTTTATGCTCCCATTTAACCTATAATTGAAATTAAATGGTTGAATAATTAAGTACTTGGTACCACTAGATGGGTAGAGCAATGGACTCTGAACCATATGTAATCAAATGTGCCTCTTTCTAGATGGTTAATAATTTTGAAATTTCTTCTTCATTTCAGGTACTGTTTTTGTGTTTTTCCATCATGCCCCGCAAGCCCCAGGCCTGCCCGCTTTGCCGGGCTGTCTACAAGAACGTTTCGGTCCACCTCCGTGCCGTGCACAAGGTGGACAGCAACGCGGAGAGGAGGCTGCTGAACTCCTTGTCGTCGGGCAGATTTGCCGGGCCGATAGATTGCCCCGTGCCCCTCTGCCCGGCGACAAACCTCAGCCGAATTGACCGCCACCTGAAGCTGCGGCACTCGCTGGACGGCGACGAGCTGAAGCGGCTGGTATTGCATCCCATTCCATTTAATTGTATCTGTATAGGAAATCTATGCTGCAGTTCATCTTAAAGAATCTCACACGATTACCTCCTGCCCAAAACCCAGATTGCGATCGCCAAGAAGGCGGCGGCACGAAGGTCGTTGCACGACTTGAGAGGCGCACGCAAGCAGAGGGAGGATGAGATGGCACGGCTGAAACGGCGGCTCCGACGCCTGGAGAAGGAGGTGGCCAAGCTGAAAAGGCAAAGCTCCTCTGTGCCTCAGGGGTCGGGATCCTGGTCACGTTCGCAGCATTCTGGCGGTCGGCAGTCTCGGAGCGAGGAGGGCGACATGCCATCCCTCAGCTGCAGACGGCGACGATCAGCTCCTGTGCTCGTCACCACCTCCTCCTCCTCAGATGAGGTGGTCACCACAGCGGTCCAGCTCTCCGGGGAAGGCCCCAGTGGCGCCACATGTAGTCAGGGTGAGTCCAGCCGGGTGCAGTTGCTACCCCTAATATGTTCCACAGAAGGTGGAAACGACCTGTGGTGGAAGACACGTCAATCACTTCAGCAAGGGAACAGCTATGGTGAGGCTAAAACAACATATCTTCCAACAGGTGGCACTGCCCAGGTGGAGGGAGACCTGGGGGCACATGGCACGCAGCCATCGTGTAAGGTGGTGGTTGTCCTCCAGCAGCTGGAGCAGGAGGAGGAGGAGGAGGAGCAGCAGCAGCAGCAGCAGCTGGAGGAGTCGGAGTTTGAAGTAAGTTTAACCGGTTAATTTTGGTAATTGAAGCATTAATAACGTGTGTGTGTGTGTGTGTGTGTGTACATGTCAAACTGAACACATCTCTTTGACAGGTCCCAAGTCCTCTGCCAAAAGCAGTGCCGTTTGCTCGGGTAATGCCAAGGCGTCTTTTTTTTTTTTATTTTATTTTTTTTAACTTTTCAAACATGTTTTGGGTAATTTCTCTGTGATAATGTGCAGTGATCAAAGTAATGTCATTTCTTTAAAATCACAGAAGGCACTCGTCCGACGCAAGATAACGTATCCTGAGACCCTGAAGGATATGCTTCGGCAGCAATTCAGGGACCATTGGCAGGAACGGCCAATAAGAACAGACACGGTTAGTATGCTGTTTGGTATCATATCAGTTACTGCCACCGATGTATCACGCATGACTGAAATGGAATACTGTCTCTTTCAGATCAACAGAGTCTTGTCCCGGTCTCCCACCCTCCTCCAGCACTGCAAAGACCTCCGACTGACGATTGATAACGTCCGAGGCTTATTGAAGCAAATGCAACAGTAAGCCACCTTCACTGAACATTTAAAACATTTAAGATGGTGGTTGTTACTAATACTTTACTGTTGTGCTTGCTGTTGCTCATATGCTTTTTTTTTTTTTTTTTTCTCTCTGCTTGTCTACATTTCAGATCATCAGTCCCTACATAAGGAGGAAGGATGCCTCTCTGAAAGGCCATCTTTCTTCCCTGTTTTATATCTCCTCTATTAAGTATTTATATTTCTATTTATTTTATTTATATTTTTGTCACAGCTGTTTTATTTGTTGCTTTGCACTTAAGCTTTGAAGTTTACATAGGAACAGGCAAATAAAAGGCCTTTGTTTAATTAATGTCTCAGTTTTCCCTTGTCATGTCCTCCACAAGTCACTGTGCATGGGGTTATGGTAGGCATACTTTTTAACTGATGGGTTCATTAAACACTCGTATGGTTGGGGAAGGGGGGTCTTAGGGTTCGGGAAGGGGGTAAGGGGTTTTAGCGTAATGGCTGTCCCTTACTGCGAATGCCTTGGTCAGCACCACCTCTAGCCTGACCCTACGAGCCAGGGGTCTGAAATTTGGCATGCGTCAACTAGATGTATGTATGAGGGAGTTTGCAAAATTTCATGAGCCCACGCCTTAGAGAACTTGTCTGGTGTAATTTTAAATGTCTAGTTTAAGGGAGCTAAAGGCCTCATAAAGGACTTGGGGGGTCCGTCACGGCTGAAGCCTACGAGCCAGGGGTCTGAAATTTGGCATGCGTCAACTAGATGTATGTATGAGGGAGTTTGCAAAATTTCATGAGCCCACGCCTTAGAGAACTTGTCTGGTGTAATTTCAAATGTCTAGTTTAAGGGAGCTAAAGGCCTCATAAAGGACTTGGGGGGTCCGTCACGGCTGAAGCCTACGAGCCAGGGGTCTGAAATTTGGCATGCGTCAACTAGATGTATGTATGAGGGAGTTTGCAAAATTTCATGAGCCCACGCCTTAGAGAACTTGTCTGGTGTAATTTTAAATGTCTAATTTAAGGGAGCTAAAGGCCTCATAAAGGACTAGGGGGGTCCGTCACGGCTGAAGCCTACGAGCCAGGGGTCTGAAATTTGGCATGCGTCAACTAGATCTATGTATGAGGGAGTTTGCAAAATTTCATGAGCCCACGCCTTAGAGAACTTGTCTGGTGTAATTTCAAATGTCTAGTTTAAGGGAGCTAAAGGCCTCATAAAGGACTTGGGGGGTCCGTCACGGCTGAAGCCTACGAGCCAGGGGTCTGAAATTTGGCATGCGTCAACTAGATGTATGTATGAGGGAGTTTGCAAAATTTCATGAGCCCACGCCTTAGAGAACTTGTCTGGTGTAATTTTAAATGTCTAATTTAAGGGAGCTAAAGGCCTCATAAAGGACTAGGGGGGTCCGTCACGGCTGAAGCCTACGAGCCAGGGGTCTGAAATTTGGCATGCGTCAACTAGATGTATGTATGAGGGAGTTTGCAAAATTTCATGAGCCCACGCCTTAGAGAACTTGTCTGGTGTAATTTCAAATGTCTAGTTTAAGGGAGCTAAAGGCCTCATAAAGGACTTGGGGGGTCCGTCACGGCTGAAGCCTACGAGCCAGGGGTCTGAAATTTGGCATGCGTCAGCTAGATCTATGTATGAGGGAGTTTGCAAAATTTCATGAGCCCACGCCTTAGAGAACTTGTCTGGTGTAATTTTAAATGTCTAGTTTAAGGGAGCTAAAGGCCTCATAAAGGACTTGGGGGGTCCGTCACGGCTGAAGCCTACGAGCCAGGGGTCTGAAATTTGGCATGCGTCAACTAGATCTATGTATGAGGGAGTTTGCAAAATTTCATGAGCCCACGCCTTAGAGAACTTGTCTGGTGTAATTTTAAATGTCTAGTTTAAGGGAGCTAAAGGCCTCATAAAGGACTTGGGGGGTCCGTCACGGCTGAAGCCTACGAGCCAGGGGTCTGAAATTTGGCATGCGTCAACTAGATGTATGTATGAGGGAGTTTGCAAAATTTCATGAGCCCACGCCTTAGAGAACTTGTCTTGTGTAATTTTAAATGTCTAAGGGAGCTAAAGGCCTCATAAAGGACTTGGGGGGTCCGTCACGGCTGAAGCCTACGAGCCAGGGGTCTGAAATTTGGCATGCGTCAACTAGATCTATGTATGAGGGAGTTTGCAAAATTTCATGAGCCCACGCCTTAGAGAACTTGTCTTGTGTAATTTTAAATGTCTAAGGGAGCTAAAGGCCTCATAAAGGACTTGGGGGGTCCGTCACGGCTGAAGCCTACGAGCCAGGGGTCTGAAATTTGGCAAGCGTCAACTAGATGTATGTATGAGGGAGTTTGCAAAATTTCATGAGCCCACGCCTTAGAGAACTTGTCTGGTGTAATTTCAAATGTCTAATTTAAGGGAGCTAAAGGCCTCATAAAGGACTTGGGGGGTCCGTCACGGCTGAAGCCTACGAGCCAGGGGTCTGAAATTTGGCATGCGTCAACTAGATCTATGTATGAGGGAGTATTCCAAGTTTCATGCTTGTCAGTCATTCCAGTTAAAAGTTATGAGCATTTGACAAGGCCGAGCTCCTTTTTCCCCATATCAGAGTCCCAGCAACACATGTGTTGCTGCATCTCTGGTTCTCAACTTTAATTCTCAGTTTAATTTCTGAGGCACCGTCGGCTCCAGAGACTTGGAATTTGGTACACGCGTCTCCCAGGCAGTGCCGGTTCAGAATCTGCAAGTGCCCGGTCTCCAAGTCGCTGCGTTCTCCAAGTGGCCTCCGGGTGGCGCTCGAGCGTCGGGGCTAAGTGCGTCCCAGTCCCTTTCCCGCACTCCTGCCTAAGCTGTTTGTTGGTTACGCTAAGCCTAGCCAGATTTGCTAGGTCTAATTGATGTATTTGATAGTTATGCAAAGGCTGCCCAGATTTGCTAATGTCAAGTTATGGATTTGATAGTTACGCAAGGCCTAGCCAGATTTGCTAGGTCTAATTGATGTATTTGATAGTTATGCAAAGGCTGCCCAGATTTGCTAATGTCAAGTTATGGATTTGATAGTTACGCAAGGCCTAGCCAGATTTGCTAGGTCTAATTGATGTATTTGATAGTTATGCAAAGGCTGCCCAGATTTGCTAATGTCAAGTTATGGATTTGATAGTTACGCAAGGCCTAGCCAGATTTGCTAGGTCTAATTGATGTATTTGATAGTTATGCAAAGGCTGCCCAGATTTGCTAATGTCAAGTTATGGATTTGATAGTTACGCAAGGCCTAGCCAGATTTGCTAGGTCTAATTGATGTATTTGATAGTTATGCAAAGGCTGCCCAGATTTGCTAATGTCAAGTTATGGATTTGATAGTTACGCAAGGCCTAGCCAGATTTGCTAGGTCTAATTGATGTATTTGATAGTTATGCAAAGGCTGCCCAGATTTGCTAATGTCAAGTTATGGATTTGATAGTTACGCAAGGCCTAGCCAGATTTGCTAGGTCTAATTGATGTATTTGATAGTTATGCAAAGGCTGCCCAGATTTGCTAATGTCAAGTTATGGATTTGATAGTTACGCAAGGCCTAGCCAGATTTGCTAGGTCTAATTGATGTATTTGATAGTTATGCAAAGGCTGCCCAGATTTGCTAATGTCAAGTTATGGATTTGATAGTTACGCAAGGCCTAGCCAGATTTGCTAGGTCTAATTGATGTATTTGATAGTTATGCAAAGGCTGCCCAGATTTGCTAATGTCAAGTTATGGATTTGATAGTTACGCAAGGCCTAGCCAGATTTGCTAGGTCTAATTGATGTATTTGATAGTTATGCAAAGGCTGCCCAGATTTGCTAATGTCAAGTTATGGATTTGATAGTTACGCAAGGCCTAGCCAGATTTGCTAGGTCTAATTGATGTATTTGATAGTTATGCAAAGGCTGCCCAGATTTGCTAATGTCAAGTTATGGATTTGATAGTTACGCAAGGCCTAGCCAGATTTGCTAGGTCTAATTGATGTATTTGATAGTTATGCAAAGGCTGCCCAGATTTGCTAATGTCAAGTTATGGATTTGATAGTTACGCAAGGCCTAGCCAGATTTGCTAGGTCTAATTGATGTATTTGATAGTTATGCAAAGGCTGCCCAGATTTGCTAATGTCAAGTTATGGATTTGATAGTTACGCAAGGCCTAGCCAGATTTGCTAGGTCTAATTGATGTATTTGATAGTTATGCAAAGGCTGCCCAGATTTGCTAATGTCAAGTTATGGATTTGATAGTTACGCAAGGCCTAGCCAGATTTGCTAGGTCTATTTGATGTATTTGATAGTTATGCAAAGGCTGCCCAGATTTGCTAATGTCAAGTTATGGATTTGATAGTTACGCAAGGCCTAGCCTGATTTGCTAGGTCCAATTACTGATTTCAGGGTTTGGGTTAGAGTATGTGGTCAGGGCAGAGGGTCTAATGGTTAGGGAAGAGGGTCTTATGGTTAGGGAAGGTGGTTTCAGCGTTAGGGAAGGGGGTTTTAGGGTTAGGGAAGGGGGTTTTAGGGTTAGGGAAGGGGGTTTTAGGGTTAGGGAAGGGGGTTTTATGGTTAGGGAAGGGGGTTTCAGCGTTAGGGAAGGGGGTTTTAGGGTTAGGGAAGGGGGTTTCAGCGTTAGGGAAGGGGGTTTTAGGGTTAGGGAAGGGGGTTTCAGTGTTAGGGAAGGGGGTATTATGACTAGGGAAGAGGTAAGGGTTTTTTATGGTTAGGGCTGGGGGTAAGGGGTTTAAGCGTAATGGCTGTCCCTTACTGCGAATGCCTTGCTCAGCACCACCTCCAGCCTGACCCTACGAGCCAGGGGTCTGAAATTTGGCATGCGTCAACTAGATGTATGTATGAGGGAGTTTGCAAAATTTCATGAGCCCACGCCTTAGAGAACTTGTCTGGTGTAATTTCAAATGTCTAATTTAAGGGAGCTAAAGGCCTCATAAAGGACTTGGGGGGTCCGTCACGGCTGAAGCCTACGAGCCAGGGGTCTGAAATTTGGCATGCGTCAACTAGATCTATGTATGAGGGAGTTTGCAAAATTTCATGAGCCCACGCCTTAGAGAACTTGTCTTGTGTAATTTTAAATGTCTAAGGGAGCTAAAGGCCTCATAAAGGACTTGGGGGGTCCATCACGGCTGAAGCCTACGAGCCAGGGGTCTGAAATTTGGCATGCGTCAACTAGATCTATGTATGAGGGAGTTTGCAAAATTTCATGAGCCCACGCCTTAGAGAACTTGTCTTGTGTAATTTTAAATGTCTAAGGGAGCTAAAGGCCTCATAAAGGACTTGGGGGGTCCGTCACGGCTGAAGCCTACGAGCCAGGGGTCTGAAATTTGGCATGCGTCAACTAGATCTATGTTTGAGGGAGTTTGCAAAATTTCATGAGCCCACGCCTTAGAGAACTTGTCTTGTGTAATTTTAAATGTCTAAGGGAGCTAAAGGCCTCATAAAGGACTTGGGGGGTCCGTCACGGCTGAAGCCTACGAGCCAGGGGTCTGAAATTTGGCATGCGTCAACTAGATCTATGTATGAGGGAGTTTGCAAAATTTCATGAGCCCACGCCTTAGAGAACTTGTCTGGTGTAATTTCAAATGTCTAATTTAAGGGAGCTAAAGGCCTCATAAAGGACTTGGGGGGTCCGTCACGGCTGAAGCCTACGAGCCAGGGGTCTGAAATTTGGCATGCGTCAACTAGATCTATGTATGAGGGAGTTTGCAAAATTTCATGAGCCCACGCCTTAGAGAACTTGTCTGGTGTAATTTTAAATGTCTAGTTTAAGGGAGCTAAAGGCCTCATAAAGGACTTGGGGGTCCGTCACGGCTGAAGCCTACGAGCCAGGGGTCTGAAATTTGGCATGCGTCAACTAGATCTATGTATGAGGGAGTTTGCAAAATTTCATGAGCCCACGCCTTAGAGAACTTGTCTGGTGTAATTTCAAATGTCTAATTTAAGGGAGCTAAAGGCCTCATAAAGGACTTGGGGGGTCCGTCACGGCTGAAGCCTACGAGCCAGGGGTCTGAAATTTGGCATGCGTCAACTAGATCTACGTATGAGGGAGTTTGCAAAATTTCATGAGCCCACGCCTTAGAGAACTTGTCTGGTGTAATTTTAAATGTCTAGTTTAAGGGAGCTAAAGGCCTCATAAAGGACTTGGGGGGTCCGTCACGGCTGAAGCCTACGAGCCAGGGGTCTGAAATTTGGCATGCGTCAACTAGATGTATGTATGAGGGAGTATTCCAAGTTTCATGCTTGTCAGTCATTCCAGTTAAAAGTTATGAGCATTTGACAAGGCCGAGCTCCTTTTTCCCCATATCAGAGTCCCAGCAACACATGTGTTGCTGCATCTCTGGTTCTCAACTTTAATTCTCAGTTTAATTTCTGAGGCACCGTCGGCTCCAGAGACTTGGAATTTGGTACACGCGTCTCCCAGGCAGTGCCGGTTCAGAATCTGCAAGTGCCCGGTCTCCAAGTCGCTGCGTTCTCCAAGTGGCCTCCGGGTGGCGCTCGAGCGTCGGGGCTAAGTGCGTCCCAGTCCCTTTCCCGCACTCCTGCCTAAGCTGTTTGTTGGTTACGCTAAGCCTAGCCAGATTTGCTAGGTCTAATTGATGTATTTGATAGTTATGCAAAGGCTGCCCAGATTTGCTAATGTCAAGTTATGGATTTGATAGTTACGCAAGGCCTAGCCAGATTTGCTAGGTCTAATTGATGTATTTGATAGTTATGCAAAGGCTGCCCAGATTTGCTAATGTCAAGTTATGGATTTGATAGTTACGCAAGGCCTAGCCAGATTTGCTAGGTCTAATTGATGTATTTGATAGTTATGCAAAGGCTGCCCAGATTTGCTAATGTCAAGTTATGGATTTGATAGTTACGCAAGGCCTAGCCAGATTTGCTAGGTCTAATTGATGTATTTGATAGTTATGCAAAGGCTGCCCAGATTTGCTAATGTCAAGTTATGGATTTGATAGTTACGCAAGGCCTAGCCAGATTTGCTAGGTCTAATTGATGTATTTGATAGTTATGCAAAGGCTGCCCAGATTTGCTAATGTCAAGTTATGGATTTGATAGTTACGCAAGGCCTAGCCAGATTTGCTAGGTCTAATTGATGTATTTGATAGTTATGCAAAGGCTGCCCAGATTTGCTAATGTCAAGTTATGGATTTGATAGTTACGCAAGGCCTAGCCAGATTTGCTAGGTCTAATTGATGTATTTGATAGTTATGCAAAGGCTGCCCAGATTTGCTAATGTCAAGTTATGGATTTGATAGTTACGCAAGGCCTAGCCAGATTTGCTAGGTCTAATTGATGTATTTGATAGTTATGCAAAGGCTGCCCAGATTTGCTAATGTCAAGTTATGGATTTGATAGTTACGCAAGGCCTAGCCAGATTTGCTAGGTCTAATTGATGTATTTGATAGTTATGCAAAGGCTGCCCAGATTTGCTAATGTCAAGTTATGGATTTGATAGTTACGCAAGGCCTAGCCAGATTTGCTAGGTCTAATTGATGTATTTGATAGTTATGCAAAGGCTGCCCAGATTTGCTAATGTCAAGTTATGGATTTGATAGTTACGCAAGGCCTAGCCAGATTTGCTAGGTCTAATTGATGTATTTGATAGTTATGCAAAGGCTGCCCAGATTTGCTAATGTCAAGTTATGGATTTGATAGTTACGCAAGGCCTAGCCAGATTTGCTAGGTCTAATTGATGTATTTGATAGTTATGCAAAGGCTGCCCAGATTTGCTAATGTCAAGTTATGGATTTGATAGTTACGCAAGGCCTAGCCAGATTTGCTAGGTCTAATTGATGTATTTGATAGTTATGCAAAGGCTGCCCAGATTTGCTAATGTCAAGTTATGGATTTGATAGTTACGCAAGGCCTAGCCAGATTTGCTAGGTCTAATTGATGTATTTGATAGTTATGCAAAGGCTGCCCAGATTTGCTAATGTCAAGTTATGGATTTGATAGTTACGCAAGGCCTAGCCAGATTTGCTAGGTCTATTTGATGTATTTGATAGTTATGCAAAGGCTGCCCAGATTTGCTAATGTCAAGTTATGGATTTGATAGTTACGCAAGGCCTAGCCTGATTTGCTAGGTCCAATTACTGATTTCAGGGTTTGGGTTAGAGTATGTGGTCAGGGCAGAGGGTCTAATGGTTAGGGAAGAGGGTCTTATGGTTAGGGAAGGTGGTTTCAGCGTTAGGGAAGGGGGTTTTAGGGTTAGGGAAGGGGGTTTTAGGGTTAGGGAAGGGGGTTTTAGGGTTAGGGAAGGGGGTTTTATGGTTAGGGAAGGGGGTTTCAGCGTTAGGGAAGGGGGTTTTAGGGTTAGGGAAGGGGGTTTCAGCGTTAGGGAAGGGGGTTTTAGGGTTAGGGAAGGGGGTTTCAGTGTTAGGGAAGGGGGTATTATGACTAGGGAAGAGGTAAGGGTTTTTTATGGTTAGGGCTGGGGGTAAGGGGTTTAAGCGTAATGGCTGTCCCTTACTGCGAATGCCTTGCTCAGCACCACCTCCAGCCTGACCCTACGAGCCAGGGGTCTGAAATTTGGCATGCGTCAACTAGATGTATGTATGAGGGAGTTTGCAAAATTTCATGAGCCCACGCCTTAGAGAACTTGTCTGGTGTAATTTCAAATGTCTAATTTAAGGGAGCTAAAGGCCTCATAAAGGACTTGGGGGGTCCGTCACGGCTGAAGCCTACGAGCCAGGGGTCTGAAATTTGGCATGCGTCAACTAGATCTATGTATGAGGGAGTTTGCAAAATTTCATGAGCCCACGCCTTAGAGAACTTGTCTTGTGTAATTTTAAATGTCTAAGGGAGCTAAAGGCCTCATAAAGGACTTGGGGGGTCCATCACGGCTGAAGCCTACGAGCCAGGGGTCTGAAATTTGGCATGCGTCAACTAGATCTATGTATGAGGGAGTTTGCAAAATTTCATGAGCCCACGCCTTAGAGAACTTGTCTTGTGTAATTTTAAATGTCTAAGGGAGCTAAAGGCCTCATAAAGGACTTGGGGGGTCCGTCACGGCTGAAGCCTACGAGCCAGGGGTCTGAAATTTGGCATGCGTCAACTAGATCTATGTTTGAGGGAGTTTGCAAAATTTCATGAGCCCACGCCTTAGAGAACTTGTCTTGTGTAATTTTAAATGTCTAAGGGAGCTAAAGGCCTCATAAAGGACTTGGGGGGTCCGTCACGGCTGAAGCCTACGAGCCAGGGGTCTGAAATTTGGCATGCGTCAACTAGATCTATGTATGAGGGAGTTTGCAAAATTTCATGAGCCCACGCCTTAGAGAACTTGTCTGGTGTAATTTCAAATGTCTAATTTAAGGGAGCTAAAGGCCTCATAAAGGACTTGGGGGGTCCGTCACGGCTGAAGCCTACGAGCCAGGGGTCTGAAATTTGGCATGCGTCAACTAGATCTATGTATGAGGGAGTTTGCAAAATTTCATGAGCCCACGCCTTAGAGAACTTGTCTGGTGTAATTTTAAATGTCTAGTTTAAGGGAGCTAAAGGCCTCATAAAGGACTTGGGGGTCCGTCACGGCTGAAGCCTACGAGCCAGGGGTCTGAAATTTGGCATGCGTCAACTAGATCTATGTATGAGGGAGTTTGCAAAATTTCATGAGCCCACGCCTTAGAGAACTTGTCTGGTGTAATTTCAAATGTCTAATTTAAGGGAGCTAAAGGCCTCATAAAGGACTTGGGGGGTCCGTCACGGCTGAAGCCTACGAGCCAGGGGTCTGAAATTTGGCATGCGTCAACTAGATCTACGTATGAGGGAGTTTGCAAAATTTCATGAGCCCACGCCTTAGAGAACTTGTCTGGTGTAATTTTAAATGTCTAGTTTAAGGGAGCTAAAGGCCTCATAAAGGACTTGGGGGGTCCGTCACGGCTGAAGCCTACGAGCCAGGGGTCTGAAATTTGGCATGCGTCAACTAGATGTATGTATGAGGGAGTTTCCAAAATTTCATGAGCCCACGCCTTAGAGAACTTGTCTGGTGTAATTTTAAATGTCTAATTTAAGGGAGCTAAAGGCCTCATAAAGGACTTGGGGGGTCCGTCACGGCTGAAGCCTACGAGCCAGGGGTCTGAAATTTGGCATGCGTCAACTAGATCTATGTATGAGGGAGTTTGCAAAATTTCATGAGCCCACGCCTTAGAGAACTTGTCTGGTGTAATTTCAAATGTCTAGTTTAAGGGAGCTAAAGGCCTCATAAAGGACTTGGGGGGGTCCGTCACGGCTGAAGCCTACGAGCCAGGGGTCTGAAATTTGGCATGCGTCAACTAGATGTATGTATGAGGGAGTTTGCAAAATTTCATGAGCCCACGCCTTAGAGAACTTGTCTGGTGTAATTTTAAATGTCTAGTTTAAGGGAGCTAAAGGCCTCATAAAGGACTTGGGGGGTCCGTCACGGCTGAAGCCTACGAGCCAGGGGTCTGAAATTTGGCATGCGTCAACTAGATGTATGTATGAGGGAGTTTCCAAAATTTCATGAGCCCACGCCTTAGAGAACTTGTCTGGTGTAATTTTAAATGTCTAATTTAAGGGAGCTAAAGGCCTCATAAAGGACTTGGGGGGTCCGTCACGGCTGAAGCCTACGAGCCAGGGGTCTGAAATTTGGCATGCGTCAACTAGATCTATGTATGAGGGAGTTTGCAAAATTTCATGAGCCCACGCCTTAGAGAACTTGTCTGGTGTAATTTCAAATGTCTAATTTAAGGGAGCTAAAGGCCTCATAAAGGACTTGGGGGGTCCGTCACGGCTGAAGCCTACGAGCCAGGGGTCTGAAATTTGGCATGCGTCAGCTAGATCTATGTATGAGGGAGTTTGCAAAATTTCATGAGCCCACGCCTTAGAGAACTTGTCTGGTGTAATTTTAAATGTCTAGTTTAAGGGAGCTAAAGGCCTCATAAAGGACTTGGGGGGTCCGTCACGGCTGAAGCCTACGAGCCAGGGGTCTGAAATTTGGCATGCATCAACTAGATCTATGTATGAGGGAGTTTGCAAAATTTCATGAGCCCACGCCTTAGAGAACTTGTCTTGTGTAATTTTAAATGTCTAAGGGAGCTAAAGGCCTCATAAAGGACTTGGGGGGTCCGTCACGGCTGAAGCCTACGAGCCAGGGGTCTGAAATTTGGCATGCGTCAACTAGATCTATGTATGAGGGAGTTTGCAAAATTTCATGAGCCCACGCCTTAGAGAACTTGTCTTGTGTAATTTTAAATGTCTAAGGGAGCTAAAGGCCTCATAAAGGACTTGGGGGGTCCGTCACGGCTGAAGCCTACGAGCCAGGGGTCTGAAATTTGGCATGCGTCAACTAGATCTATGTATGAGGGAGTTTGCAAAATTTCATGAGCCCACGCCTTAGAGAACTTGTCTGGTGTAATTTCAAATGTCTAATTTAAGGGAGCTAAAGGCCTCATAAAGGACTTGGGGGGTCCGTCACGGCTGAAGCCTACGAGCCAGGGGTCTGAAATTTGGCATGCGTCAACTAGATCTATGTATGAGGGAGTTTGCAAAATTTCATGAGCCCACGCCTTAGAGAACTTGTCTGGTGTAATTTTAAATGTCTAGTTTAAGGGAGCTAAAGGCCTCATAAAGGACTTGGGGGTCCGTCACGGCTGAGGCCTACGAGCCAGGGGTCTGAAATTTGGCATGCGTCAACTAGATCTATGTATGAGGGAGTTTGCAAAATTTCATGAGCCCACGCCTTAGAGAACTTGTCTGGTGTAATTTCAAATGTCTAATTTAAGGGAGCTAAAGGCCTCATAAAGGACTTGGGGGGTCCGTCACGGCTGAAGCCTACGAGCCAGGGGTCTGAAATTTGGCATGCGTCAACTAGATCTACGTATGAGGGAGTTTGCAAAATTTCATGAGCCCACGCCTTAGAGAACTTGTCTGGTGTAATTTTAAATGTCTAGTTTAAGGGAGCTAAAGGCCTCATAAAGGACTTGGGGGGTCCGTCACGGCTGAAGCCTACGAGCCAGGGGTCTGAAATTTGGCATGCGTCAACTAGATGTATGTATGAGGGAGTTTCCAAAATTTCATGAGCCCACGCCTTAGAGAACTTGTCTGGTGTAATTTTAAATGTCTAATTTAAGGGAGCTAAAGGCCTCATAAAGGACTTGGGGGGTCCGTCACGGCTGAAGCCTACGAGCCAGGGGTCTGAAATTTGGCATGCGTCAACTAGATCTATGTATGAGGGAGTTTGCAAAATTTCATGAGCCCACGCCTTAGAGAACTTGTCTGGTGTAATTTCAAATGTCTAGTTTAAGGGAGCTAAAGGCCTCATAAAGGACTTGGGGGGTCCGTCACGGCTGAAGCCTACGAGCCAGGGGTCTGAAATTTGGCATGCGTCAACTAGATGTATGTATGAGGGAGTATTCCAAGTTTCATGCTTGTCAGTCATTCCAGTTAAAAGTTATGAGCATTTGACAAGGCCGAGCTCCTTTTTCCCCATATCAGAGTCCCAGCAACACATGTGTTGCTGCATCTCTGGTTCTCAACTTTAATTCTCAGTTTAATTTCTGAGGCACCGTCGGCTCCAGAGACTTGGAATTTGGTACACGCGTCTCCCAGGCAGTGCCGGTTCAGAATCTGCAAGTGCCCGGTCTCCAAGTCGCTGCGTTCTCCAAGTGGCCTCCGGGTGGCGCTAGAGCGTCGGGGCTAAGTGCGTCCCAGTCCCTTTCCCGCACTCATGCCTAAGCTAAGGTTTGGTGCTTGTAAGTCATTCCAGTTAAAAGTTATGAGCATTTGACAAGGCCTAGCTCCTTTTTCCCCATATCAGAGTCCCAGCAACACATGTGTTGCTGCATCTCTGGTTCTCAACTTTAATTCTCAGTTTAATTTCTGACGCACCGTCGGCTCCAGAGACTTGGAATTTGGTACACGCGTCTCCCAGGCACTGCCAGTTCAGAATCTGCAAGTGCCCGGTCTCCAAGTCGCCACCGGGTGGCGCTAGAGCGATTAGCGGTTAGGTGCTCTGGCCTGCCATCTGGTGGCGACTGGCATGCGTGCCTACAAATGACTGGTGGTTAGTTGCGTAGTGAGCTTTTGGCTGCGGTTGTCAGTTTTTTTGTTTTAGTTGTGTGTGACTAGACCTCTATGTAAGTAGGGTATCGCGAGAGGGGGGTGCAATGGGCGTGGCTGCACCCCCCCTGGCCCCGCCCCCCGGCCGGTGCAGGGGGCGTGGCTGGGCGTGGCCTGGCGCACAGGCGCCACGCGTGCGAAGGAAGGCCGTATCTCGCTCCGTTTGCGAGATATTGCGAAAAAACGTCGTAACTTTTTTTCCATGTAGGCGGGCTTTGATTTGATTGGTGCAGGTGGCCTCTACTGGTGGAGAGGGATCTGAGGAACTTTGTTGCGGGTGTCTACGACGTTCCCAGGTGGAGATACGCCCACTTCCGGTTTGGATGCTAACAATGCTAACATGCTAACTTTTGCGATAAGAGCAGATTGCGCGCCCAGGACGCGCAGAACGTGTAGATCCAAAGTTCGGGCCCGATCCGGGCATGCTAAGACATGCTAAACGCTAGCATGCTAACACGCTAACTCTTGAGACGACGGCGGATTGCGCACCTGCAGAAGGTGTATATCAAGATCTGAGCATGCCAAGACATGCTAAATGCTAACACGCTAACTTGAGAATGCGACGGGGCTAAGTGCGTCCCAGTCCCTTTCCCGCACTCCTGCCTAAGCTGTTTGTTGGTTACGCTAAGCCTAGCCAGATTTGCTAGGTCTAACTGATGTATTTGATAGTTATGCAAAGGCTGCCCAGATTTGCTAATGTCAAGTTATGGATTTGATAGTTACGCAAGGCCTAGCCTGATTTGCTAGGTCCAATTACTGATTTCAGGGTTTGGGTTAGAGTATGTGGTCAGGGCAGAGGGTCTAATGGTTAGGGAAGAGGGTCTTATGGTTAGGGAAGGGGGTTTTAGGGTTAGGGAAGGGGGTTTTAGGGTTAGGGAAGGGGGTTTTATGGTTAGGGAAGGGGGTTTCAGCGTTAGGGAAGGGGGTTTTAGGGTTAGGGAAGGGGGTTTCAGTGTTAGGGAAGGGGGTATTATGACTAGGGAAGAGGTAAGGGTTTTTTATGGTTAGGGCTGGGGGTAAGGGGTTTAAGCGTAATGGCTGTCCCTTACTGCGAATGCCTTGCTCAGCACCACCTCCAGCCTGACCCTACGAGCCAGGGGTCTGAAATTTGGCATGCGTCAACTAGATCTATGTATGAGGGAGTTTGCAAAATTTCATGAGCCCACGCCTTAGAGAACTTGTCTGGTGTAATTTCAAATGTCTAATTTAAGGGAGCTAAAGGCCTCATAAAGGACTTGGGGGGTCCGTCACGGCTGAAGCCTACGAGCCAGGGGTCTGAAATTTGGCATGCGTCAACTAGATCTACGTATGAGGGAGTTTGCAAAATTTCATGAGCCCACGCCTTAGAGAACTTGTCTGGTGTAATTTTAAATGTCTAGTTTAAGGGAGCTAAAGGCCTCATAAAGGACTTGGGGGGTCCGTCACGGCTGAAGCCTACGAGCCAGGGGTCTGAAATTTGGCATGCGTCAACGAGATGTATGTATGAGGGAGTTTGCAAAATTTCATGAGCCCACGCCTTAGAGAACTTGTCTGGTGTAATTTTAAATGTCTAATTTAAGGGAGCTAAAGGCCTCATAAAGGACTTGGGGGGTCCGTCACGGCTGAAGCCTACGAGCCAGGGGTCTGAAATTTGGCATGCGTCAACTAGATCTATGTATGAGGGAGTTTGCAAAATTTCATGAGCCCACGCCTTAGAGAACTTGTCTGGTGTAATTTCAAATGTCTAATTTAAGGGAGCTAAAGGCCTCATAAAGGACTTGGGGGGTCCGTCACGGCTGAAGCCTACGAGCCAGGGGTCTGAAATTTGGCATGCGTCAACTAGATCTATGTATGAGGGAGTTTGCAAAATTTCATGAGCCCACGCCTTAGAGAACTTGTCTGGTGTAATTTTAAATGTCTAGTTTAAGGGAGCTAAAGGCCTCATAAAGGACTTGGGGGGTCCGTCACGGCTGAAGCCTACGAGCCAGGGGTCTGAAATTTGGCATGCGTCAACTAGATCTATGTATGAGGGAGTTTGCAAAATTTCATGAGCCCACGCCTTAGAGAACTTGTCTGGTGTAATTTCAAATGTCTAATTTAAGGGAGCTAAAGGCCTCATAAAGGACTTGGGGGGTCCGTCACGGCTGAAGCCTACGAGCCAGGGGTCTGAAATTTGGCATGCGTCAACTAGATCTACGTATGAGGGAGTTTGCAAAATTTCATGAGCCCACGCCTTAGAGAACTTGTCTGGTGTAATTTTAAATGTCTAGTTTAAGGGAGCTAAAGGCCTCATAAAGGACTTGGGGGGTCCGTCACGGCTGAAGCCTACGAGCCAGGGGTCTGAAATTTGGCATGCGTCAACTAGATGTATGTATGAGGGAGTTTCCAAAATTTCATGAGCCCACGCCTTAGAGAACTTGTCTGGTGTAATTTTAAATGTCTAATTTAAGGGAGCTAAAGGCCTCATAAAGGACTTGGGGGGTCCGTCACGGCTGAAGCCTACGAGCCAGGGGTCTGAAATTTGGCATGCGTCAACTAGATCTATGTATGAGGGAGTTTGCAAAATTTCATGAGCCCACGCCTTAGAGAACTTGTCTGGTGTAATTTCAAATGTCTAGTTTAAGGGAGCTAAAGGCCTCATAAAGGACTTGGGGGGGTCCGTCACGGCTGAAGCCTACGAGCCAGGGGTCTGAAATTTGGCATGCGTCAACTAGATGTATGTATGAGGGAGTTTGCAAAATTTCATGAGCCCACGCCTTAGAGAACTTGTCTGGTGTAATTTTAAATGTCTAGTTTAAGGGAGCTAAAGGCCTCATAAAGGACTTGGGGGGTCCGTCACGGCTGAAGCCTACGAGCCAGGGGTCTGAAATTTGGCATGCGTCAACTAGATGTATGTATGAGGGAGTTTCCAAAATTTCATGAGCCCACGCCTTAGAGAACTTGTCTGGTGTAATTTTAAATGTCTAATTTAAGGGAGCTAAAGGCCTCATAAAGGACTTGGGGGGTCCGTCACGGCTGAAGCCTACGAGCCAGGGGTCTGAAATTTGGCATGCGTCAACTAGATCTATGTATGAGGGAGTTTGCAAAATTTCATGAGCCCACGCCTTAGAGAACTTGTCTGGTGTAATTTCAAATGTCTAATTTAAGGGAGCTAAAGGCCTCATAAAGGACTTGGGGGGTCCGTCACGGCTGAAGCCTACGAGCCAGGGGTCTGAAATTTGGCATGCGTCAGCTAGATCTATGTATGAGGGAGTTTGCAAAATTTCATGAGCCCACGCCTTAGAGAACTTGTCTGGTGTAATTTTAAATGTCTAGTTTAAGGGAGCTAAAGGCCTCATAAAGGACTTGGGGGGTCCGTCACGGCTGAAGCCTACGAGCCAGGGGTCTGAAATTTGGCATGCGTCAACTAGATCTATGTATGAGGGAGTTTGCAAAATTTCATGAGCCCACGCCTTAGAGAACTTGTCTTGTGTAATTTTAAATGTCTAAGGGAGCTAAAGGCCTCATAAAGGACTTGGGGGGTCCGTCACGGCTGAAGCCTACGAGCCAGGGGTCTGAAATTTGGCATGCGTCAACTAGATGTATGTATGAGGGAGTTTGCAAAATTTCATGAGCCCACGCCTTAGAGAACTTGTCTGGTGTAATTTTAAATGTCTAATTTAAGGGAGCTAAAGGCCTCATAAAGGACTAGGGGGGTCCGTCACGGCTGAAGCCTACGAGCCAGGGGTCTGAAATTTGGCATGCGTCAACTAGATCTATGTATGAGGGAGTTTGCAAAATTTCATGAGCCCACGCCTTAGAGAACTTGTCTGGTGTAATTTCAAATGTCTAGTTTAAGGGAGCTAAAGGCCTCATAAAGGACTTGGGGGGTCCGTCACGGCTGAAGCCTACGAGCCAGGGGTCTGAAATTTGGCATGCGTCAACTAGATCTATGTATGAGGGAGTTTGCAAAATTTCATGAGCCCACGCCTTAGAGAACTTGTCTGGTGTAATTTTAAATGTCTAGTTTAAGGGAGCTAAAGGCCTCATAAAGGACTTGGGGGGTCCGTCACGGCTGAAGCCTACGAGCCAGGGGTCTGAAATTTGGCATGCGTCAACTAGATGTATGTATGAGGGAGTTTGCAAAATTTCATGAGCCCACGCCTTAGAGAACTTGTCTGGTGTAATTTTAAATGTCTAATTTAAGGGAGCTAAAGGCCTCATAAAGGACTAGGGGGGTCCGTCACGGCTGAAGCCTACGAGCCAGGGGTCTGAAATTTGGCATGCGTCAACTAGATGTATGTATGAGGGAGTTTGCAAAATTTCATGAGCCCACGCCTTAGAGAACTTGTCTGGTGTAATTTCAAATGTCTAATTTAAGGGAGCTAAAGGCCTCATAAAGGACTTGGGGGGTCCGTCACGGCTGAAGCCTACGAGCCAGGGGTCTGAAATTTGGCATGCGTCAACTAGATCTATGTATGAGGGAGTATTCCAAGTTTCATGCTTGTCAGTCATTCCAGTTAAAAGTTATGAGCATTTGACAAGGCCGAGCTCCTTTTTCCCCATATCAGAGTCCCAGCAACACATGTGTTGCTGCATCTCTGGTTCTCAACTTTAATTCTCAGTTTAATTTCTGAGGCACCGTCGGCTCCAGAGACTTGGAATTTGGTACACGCGTCTCCCAGGCAGTGCCGGTTCAGAATCTGCAAGTGCCCGGTCTCCAAGTCGCTG